>NC_140537.1:32702449-33344949 GCF_057382185.1 Mchenga conophoros | reverse complement strand
GTTTTATAAGGTGGAAAATAAAGTGTAAAAACACCTCTGCTGCCATGTGTTTGCTTCTCATTTGTGTTATTTTAGAACTTTATGATCTTACCAGCTTTAAGCAGTTCTTGCCAAAGTGAGTAAAGTGCTCATTCATCTTTTTTTAATGTTTATTTATAAGATTTTAAGTTCGAAGTTACATAAAATCACACCAGACAAAGGACACAAGATTCAAAAACAATAACATTCAAGCACAGAAAAAAACAAACAGGAAAACAGGAAAGAAAAGAAAAAATACACCGATTAGCCAGTACAAATCAAAAGTTCAAAGAAATACCAGTGTCCAAAGAAGATGATCTTCTGTGTGAGGTCTATATAGCGCTTTACTAGTCCCTAAGGACCCCAAAGCGCTTTACACATCCAGTCATCCACCCATTCACACACTGGTGATGGCAAGCTACATTGTAGCCACAGCTGCCCTGGGGCGCACTGACAGAGGCGAGGCTGCCGGACACTGGCGCCACCGGGCCCTCTGACCACCACCAGTAGGCAACAGGTGAAGTGTCTTTCCCAAGGACACAACGACCGAGACTGTTCAAGCCGGGGCTTGAACCGGCAACCTTCCGATTACAAGGCGAACTCCCAACTCTTGAGCCATGTTAGACAGGGCAACAGAGAGTTCACCAAGTCCAGAAGATGTGGGGAACAAGACCAGGAAGGAATCAGGGTCTGGCAGAAGTGCAGTTTCACACAAAGTGCAGTCAAATGGGTTAAAGTTTATGTTGAATCCCCATTAATATGATTGAGAGAGGGCCCCAGATTTCAACAAACTTAAAATGAGTGTCAGCCAGACAATAATGAACCTCTTCAATATACAAACGTGCAACCATCTCACGTAGCCAAACCCTAAACAGTGGAGGAGATGGTGATTTCCAGGCTCTAAGAATAAGTCTTTTAAGTGCTCATTCATCTTGAGGATTATCTTACCTTCTCTCTCTCTTCATGATGAATTCTGCTTGTTCAGGTGGCTTTTCCATCCAGGCAGACTGTGTCACTGAGCATAGCACAACCTGCAGTAAGTATCTGGAAGACAAATAGAGCTCCCAAAAAATGCCTCATATTTTTTTCCATATCCAAAGAGCTGCTGGAACAGACACAAACTCTGCAATACGAATCTGGATCAACACAGTACCGCGCTGGGACCTTTATGCTTCGTTTCCTGTTTCCCTGGTTGCAGAGGTCATCCGGCTAGGTGTTTCTTTTTAAAGTTAAAATGTCACACTGCCAGTAAATTGACCTTTTTTCATGGCAGCAGAGTTTCCCTTGAATGTGAAAATGTTCCTTAAATGCTCTTTGCATGCGTCAACAGTGGATATCTAGGCTAAAGAGTATTTTCTTACATTTGTGTAACTAGTAAGTACATTGTTGCAAAACTGTTGGGTGGCTGTTACTTTTGTTTGTTTTTCCACAAAAATGTCTATGGTGATTTTTTTGAGAATATTTAGTGATGTCCAGCTATAGTGAAACTTGCTTAATACTTCAATATATCCACCCAAACCCAAAAGAATGAATGCATTTCACAACGCTTACTCCTGAAGGTTAATAAACAGATATTTCTTCTTGATGGAGTCCTTTACACGGGTAGATAGGTACGAAGTTATTTATGTGTAGTGAGTGAGGTCAGATTCCAGTCGGGCCCAGTTTCCTCTCTTGTGTTGCCACTGTGCTTTTGTGTAGCTGTCAGTGGAAACTTTTTAGTCTCTTTGACATAAAAAGCATCCTAAAACAAAACATACACAATTGCATTTATTGTTAAACAAATATGAGAAAGTCAAAGTGCATAAAAAATGGCCATAAAAGAAAGGTTTACAGTTTCTATCTTTTATTGTTTTATAACCATTCAAACCTGACAATAATCCTGGACGTGCACAAAAACTTTCATACGTATTCGGACAGTGACAATGGTAAAAAGAGAGTGTGCGCTCTTTCAGCTTTAAGGTTTTACATTCCAGGACACAAACCCAGCTGGATCTCACAGGTCCTCAGATGAACCTTGGAATCACTTGGAATATTACACTGCCAAGTCAGCTCATGACGCTAAGCAGAAAGAAATGCAAAACACATGACTGAGGTTACAGGGCTCAGTTACAGTGTTTAATGTTAAAATTCTAAAATTCTCCTTTCTAATACTAACTGGAAGGTGACTGACTGTCCAAAACTCAGCAGAAAACTCTGCTGCAGGCTGCAATTAAGATAAAAAATACTTTATTCATTCCATATGTGAGAAATCCTTTTGTTATAGGGCCTGAAATGACATTATTACACCAGTAAAGGGATCTGCCTCTGTGTGGAGTTTGCATGTTCTGCTAGTGTTTGCACCTTTAATTAAAGTTTAACTAAAGCTTTTAGGATTTATTTATTTATTTATTTCCATGATTTCTTTTTTTTTTTAACTCCAACTACTCATTTGTACTATGCTTTTATTTCAGAGTGCAATGATATAATAAACTGCATAATTTCCAATAAAAAAAATGATGCGATGGCAGCTGCATCCATCTATACTGTAAACATTTTATTTCAGACTTTATGATGGTGATAATAATGACTGATATTTTTTCTCTCATATAACAGTGTTGACTAAACGAAGCTAATAAACCTATTGCACAATGCTTCAGATAACACCAAGGTTTAAAGACAGAAGTCACCCTGCAGGAACCGGGCGAGACAGTGTGGAGCAACACACAGTTAAATATTACTCTTCTGAGTCTGACTCATCAAGAATTTTTTTTCTGTAGGTTGTGGTCTCTTTTGAAATTAGGACTCAAGTTTTGATAACATGTTTTCATTTTTTTTATTACTTTACATTTACAATCTTGCTTCAGTGCCATGACTCCCAGTCGTTGTAGTGTTTATCACTTGAAAAAAATGATAAGCGTTCTTTGAAGGTGTTATTTTCACCACCGTCAATAAAAAACAGCCTGGCTTTGATCCTCCCGGTTTAAAAGCTGCATGAATGCTTTCTTTGCTGTAAAATCATTGATTTTATCCTAACAGCCTGCATGTGGATTGCTTACTTTATTGCACAAGTGTAACGAGTAAGGAGGAAATGCCAGAGCTCCACACTTCAGTGCTACCTTTAGGCGACTGTTGCTGTGATTTGATGCTGTATAAATAAAACTGAACTGAACAGAAAGTGAACTGCATTACCTCCAGAGACATCTGCTTCTTTTGTAACTATTTTTTTAAAACTAATTAGCCCTGAAATGGAAATTGAGCACTAAACGTCTGGGACACACTTAAACAAACAACGGAAGACTGGATAGATGTTGTTTGAAAGCTGTCACCCTTATAAACTTTCAGCTGTGACAAACCACAGCAAGTAAACAGGAAAGTTCCTCATGCCACAAGTGGACAAAACACTGCTGTAAAGTGGAAAAAGGCCTTAATCCAAGCTAAATCCAATTATGTACTCTTCTTCCATCAACCTTAAAATTATATGTTACACTGCTTGCCACCTTGACCAATACAGACCTTACTTTACTCTGGATGTGAAGTGCTTTATCTCACTCATCCACTCACAGAGCATGTGAGCCTGACATAGAAGGCCCTCAGAGAGGTGAATAATAAGAACAGTGTGTTGTGAGGAAAATCATGCGTACTTCTGAAGGGTGTGGACACATTTGACACATATTAAATCACTCTTTTTTATTGCTTGTAATGGGAACATTTATTGGTATTTTACTGGTATGCAGTAAATGCTATATGTGCAATTCTTGTGCAATTCTTCTTCTGACGAAATTGTATTCTTGTATTTTCCTACTCAGTTGTATATAGTATTTGTATTTCTATTTTATTCTATTGTATATATTATTCTATTCTATTTTATTCTATTGTATATAGTATTTTATTTTATTCTATTGTATTTTATTGCATTCCAGTGTTTTCTCATTTCTGCTACATATCTTTGCACTTTTGCTGTAACAAAACAAATTTCCCACCTGTGGGACTAATAAAGGTCATCTTATCTTATCTTATCTTATCTTAAATGTTATGAACCAAGTTGAGACTGTAGACCTGCTCCTCAGTTGGTCTAAGCCTGCAGGCAGTCAGGATATTACAAAAAATGCCAAAAATGAGTGCATCTGGTTATCTGGGACTGGTGTGCACATGTTTTAAAACAGTCGAACTGAGATAAAACATTGAGTGAATTAATTATAGGAATTTGGATTTTTAGGTTCTAGGTATCTATCAACGTTTACATCGCTGTATTTAAGATTATTTAAGATTTTGACAGTTTTACTGTTGATCAAAATGTTATTCATGCATAGTATTTTCCATTCGTGTTGCTATATAAACATATTTTAAAGCAATTAGAAAAAAACAGAAATAAAGTACAAAACCACCAATCAACTATACAAAGCCAATAATAACTGATCAAGCTTTGCATGACGCAGGGCTATATAGTATGTCCAGAACAGGATCGTCATTATGCTGTTAGATCACATGTATCGGTGTCTTTTGTCACCGCAGTTTTAGATAAAGTGGCTATTCAGGATTATATTTTTTCTCACCTGCTTCACAGTTACTGTAAAGGGAGAAGCTTCTTGAAAAACTAATATGAATTATTAGCACTCAAAACGTGCGGCTATCCTAAATGGGCGTTCTTAAAGTCAGCAAAGAGGCACAGAAAAGAAGACCAGACACCAGCGAGGGAGGACAGACGCAACAACATTGTCATCCCCTATGTAGCCGGTGTATCAGAGAAACTCAGGAGAGTTTTCTCCAAGCATGACATCCCAGTGTATTTCAGACCCAGCAACACGCTCAGACAGAAACTGGTTCACCCGAAAGACAAAACGCCAAAACACAAACTTAACAATGTGGTGTATGCTGTACAGTGCAGCGAGGAATGCTCAGACCTCTACATTGGAGAGACCAAACAGCCACTTCACAAGCGCATGACACAACACAGAAGAGCCACCTCCACAGGACAAGACTCAGCAGTCCATCTGCATCTTAAGGATAAAGGACACTCTTTCGGGGATGCCAATGTTCACATTTTGGACAGAGAGGACAGATGGTTTGAAAGAGGAGTGAAAGAAGCATCTATGTCCACTGTGAGCGACCATCTTTGAACAGAGGCGGGGGTTTACGACACCAACTCTCTGCCATCTATAATCCAGTTTTGAGATCCCTTCCCAGATGCCTTAACGCCCACTCACATCCTGGGCCATCTGACCTCAGGAAATCACATGATAAGGTGGGGCCAGGTTTCACAATGAACACACCCGAAACTCTGGCTGATTGGGACCCACGCCCAGTTTCACACCTTGGCTCAGGCGATTAGAGGATCATCAGGGGGTCCTTTTGTCCCTCTGTGGGGGGTTACTCCCACTAGGTGGATTTTGTGAATATGAACAATAATATTTGTCTTTATTTATTTAACCTTTTTATAAACCCAAAAAATATAGCAATATATTTCCGATCTTCTTGATTATATAGGGGAGATGGTCTGTGGTCCTAAAGGTAAGCCCTCTTCCTCTCAACTATGCAAGAGGTAGTGTTCCCAGATGGTCCGTGACTTCCCCCACAGTCAGCCATGGGATCCCAAAACTTCCAACAACAAATTCTTGTGAAAATCAGAAATAAATCGAGGTGCACACACATAGATTGACTTTATGAGTTGTATTTGTCTTTGCAAAGGGATAAAGCAACAATAACAATGTTATCGACCAGCTAGATAATTCGGTATTGTGTTGTGATCACACAATACATTCAGAAAACAGTGAGCAAAAGATCAGTCATATATCAACATGTGGTCTGTCTGAAAGATTGCATGGAATGAGAAAAAGTAAGATTTTAGTAAGATTAGGAATTTAAAAAATTGAATGACTGTGTCTAATCAGATCAAGTAGTTGGATGCCAAACCTCACAAAGCAGGAATAAACCAGCAAACATTTGTTTAACTAAACCAACGAATGGAAGGAATGCAGAGGAACTACTGAAGGATCTGGATTCGTGACATTGGCAATTCTGAAAACTGGTTTTATCGTTTTGTAAGGGAGTACGTCTACATTTAATCTTTAATCCTTTAATCTTCTAGCCTATTAGTGTTGGGTGGCATGCCAAATGTACTTGAATACTGATCATAATTTCATAATTCATATTATGTCTGTGAAGGTTCTCAGTCATCCAGGTCATCGTAGTCAAAGGAGCTTGCAAAGAAAAGCGTCTGGACTTCTTTAAGTTGCTTGAAGACGTTTCACCTCTCATCCGAGAAGCTTCTTCAGTTCTAAGGTCAAATGGTGGAGAGTCCCAGATATAAACCTAGTGGGAAGAAGCTTCTCGGATGAGAGGTGAAACGTCTTCAAGCAACTTAAAGAAGTCCAGACGCTTTTCTTTGCAAGCTCCTTTGACTCCTGGACCCTTCACACAGACACTGCTATCAGGAAAGCACGCCAGCGACTCCACTTCCTGAGGAAGTTTGGCATGAATGCCAACATCATGTCAAAGTTCTACAGGAGTGCGAACGAGAGCTTGCTGACAGGCTGCATTACAGTCTGGTATGGGAGCTGCTCTAAAGGCAGCTGGAAATCACTACAGAGAGTGGGAAGGCTGCAGAGCGCATAACAGGCATGAGGCTTCAGGACATTCAGGACATTTATTTCCAGCAGTGCCTCTGTAAAGCATACAGCATTATTAAGGACCACAGCCCCCCAGCATGCCAGCTGTTCTCCTTGTTACCGTCTGGCAGACGTTACAGGAGTCTGTCTGCTCGGACTACAAGACAACAGTTTTTACCACCAACCAATTCGTCACCTCAACTACAACGCTTAAACACACACCACACTTCACAGGATTCACACAGAAGAATCTATCTATCTATCTATCTATCTATCTATCTATCTATCTATCTATCTATCTATCTATCTATCTATCTATCTATCTATCTATCTATCTATCTATCTATCTATCTATCTATCTATCTATCTATCTATCTATCCATCCATCCATCTCTCTCTCTCCATATGTATATATACATATAGAGAGTATACTGTTATACTGCTGAGAGACTTGTGTTCTGTTCATCAAAGACATTTCATTGCAATGTTGACCCTTTGCTAACTTGCATATGACACATAAGGCGGAAGCTGATAAAGCTGAAACTGAGATGTCTCTATAAATATTCTATGTTTACAATTCGCCCTCATCAGAAAACATGCAAACGTTGACTTTACTGTTATTTGACTCATTTGCAAAGGCAAATAAAACTCATAAAAAAACAACCTGCATTTGTGTACACTTTCAGTTATTTCATCCATCTATTTGGTTGGGTTTAGGCAAAGATGGTGAATTGGACTGAAACAGAGCCATGTCACTGTCAACTAAAAAAAAAAAATCCCCAACATCTTAAAGATACTTTACCACCAAGGAGTACTGAACATGCATATGTGATGAGTGAAGAGTGAAACCAGTCTCACTTTGCGGTGCCAAATGTTTTGTGCCACATATTCCAAGGTTCACTACTTATTTGTAGGGAATGAAGACTGGCTTAAACAAAATTCTGAATTAGCATTATCTCCTGGAATGTTCTTCAACTCTTATGTAAGCTATCAAGAAAGGCATTACTTTATAAATTATTACCTGTCTGAAAACCCACTTTTATTCCTTGGCTTTTAAATCACAATGAGTTTGTGCTACTTTTATTCGTCTTATTTCTTACTCAAATTTTCTCATTTTATGCTTCTTTTTCTTTAATTCTATCATGTCTTCCTATGTTTTTATCTCTTCTGATTGACTTAAATGTACAGCAGCTTGGTCAACAGTTGTTGTTTAAAATGTGCTAAAATGCATTTCCTATAGTGGTCTTTTCTAAATATTTTTTCACAGGTAGATGGACTTGATGCCAGAAACCACAATCAGATCACTTAAACTGGTAGATGCAATCCAACAAAAACACATTTCTCCAAACAGATCTAAGACTGTCGAGATATGTAGAGAGTTTTGGTTCGAATGGCTAAAGTTTGGATTATATTCAGGACATTAAATATATCTGGGACTCTCCACCATTTGACCTTAGAACTGAAGAAGCTTCTCGGATGAGAGGTGAAACGTCTTCAAGTAACTTAAAGAAGTCCAGACTCTTTTCTTTGCAAACTCCTTTGACTACGATGACCTGGATGACTGAGAACCTTCACAGACATTCAGGACATTAAATTTTCTTTCATTTCCTTACCATAAAATGCCATAATTCAAACAGAATCAAGCTTTTATCAAGCACTATCTGGTCTTCTTGAAAATGTTACAAATGAGTTATGCAGACTGGATGGCTACTGGCAGCAACCTGAAATTCCCCAAAAATACAGCTAATAGAGAATGGCCAAAAAATAGCAGTTCCCAGAAAAGAGTCGATGCAGTCAGTTTTCCATTTGTAAAGCTGATCACAAACCAATGGAATGTGAAATTTAGAAAAAAGAACTCATTTATCTGGATTCTGTTACAGAAACAGTGAACAAAAGACATTTATTACACAATGATCTGGAGAAAAGTTGAACAGTTAAACAGAACATTGGTGGCAAACCAAAAACATTGTGCAAGCGCAATAAAAAAAATCACAACAATAACACTGTGTGGTCACTGTTTAGATTCCGAGTTGATGATAATCAACCAACAGGAAAGCAGCTGGGCATTCAGTGGAAATATGACGTACATCAATATCCTTCTGAATGAACCATCTAACACGGCAAAAATGAGAAGACGAAAAGCCAAAAATGACTAAATCACTTCACAGGTTGGCAGGTTGGGCTGCGCTCTCCCCTCTCACATCCCTGCTGGAAACTTCAAGGGTGAACCTCTTGGATCCAATCTTCTGAACTGCTCAGCTCACAGGAGACAAAAGCAAAGAGCCCTGAATCTCTTTTATACCTGCTCACGCTTTCTCCACCTTCTCGACCTGGCCGTCACATCTTTACATTTTGGTCATCCAACTGAATCTACTCATCCAGTGTCCACCTTATCTGTCTATGGGACTTAGAAGATTTAACACATAGTTTAAACTTTTAAACTTTAAAATCCCATTTTTTTACATGGAGAATTCACATTCATTCACATATGGATAAAATTCACTTCATGTTTCATTTTATGTAATTCTACTTCAATTAGAATTGTCTTTAGCACATTTTCACATTAACATTCATTGTTTTCAATTAGAGGAATACTTTCTTTTACTTTTTAAAACTCTGTGTTTGTCAATCACTTATTTATTTTTAGCCACTCTCTTTATTAAATCATACATTTTGTAAGGCAGACATTCACTAAGATTAGTTGCTCTAGTGTGTCGTTTTCATCTCCACATACTAGTTAACTTAAATATATCTATTTTAATTTATTTTATTTATATTCAATATGCCAGTATTGAGCAATTGAGCATAATTGACCCTCACTAAAACCACATATGAGTTATGTAACTGGTACATATTTATGTTTATTATGTTGGGGTATATATTGATAATTGTTCAAATCAAGTCAAGTGGCTTTTTATTGTCGTCTCACTCTGTACTGTACCACAGTACAGAGTGAAACGAGACAACGTTCCTCTGAGACCCTGGTGCTACATATGACATATAACAGACAATCAAAAAAGGACTACGTAAAGTGCAATGTGCAAAAATATATTCTGCAGATAAGTGCTTGGTAGGGACATGTATGAAGCTGTGCGTGTGTGTCATTCCAGTCACTGAGTGTTCAGGAATCTGACGGCTTGGGGGAAGAAACTGTTCGTCAGTCTGGCAGTGAGGGCCCGAATGCTCCGGTACCTCTTTCCAGAAGGCAGCAGGGTGGAGAATGTGTGCGGGGAGTGTGTGGGGTCCTCCACAATGCTGGTGGCTTTGTGGATGGAGCAGGTGCTATAAGCGTCTGTAATGGAGGGAAGAAGGGCTCCAATGATCTTATGAGCTGCACTCACTATCCATTGTAGGGTATTGCAATCCAATATGGTGCAGTTACCATACCAGACAGCGTTGAGCAACAAACTGGGCTAACCAGCAGTAAATAGATAAGTCATGGTTCCATTAACCATTAAAGCACTTAAAGTAATTTGTCTGATTCAGGATTACGTGTACGATGATTTGGTGACATAGTTCTTACCTTCCTGCATGCCTGGAGACACACACAAAGCCCTCAAATTTATATATATATATATATATATATATATATATATATATATATATATATATATATATATATATATATATATATATATATATATATATAAACCTGCTGAGTCTGAAACCAAATGAGCTCAAGGAGCAAGGAGATAACTAAATGGGGAGACAGACATAGAAACGTACTTTATACAGGAGAACTGAGAAGAATTTCTCTTCAAATAATCACTGAAGAGAAACCTGTGCACTAACAACATGTTCCTGATAAGATACAATCAACCTATGAATAGATAAACATGTACACTGGTCACAGCTGCCTTAACTTACCGACACAGAGGTGCAATGAGTCATTGACTTAATGTGGCAAGTCCCTTTGTCATTAACCAGTGGAGGAGAAGAAGGAAATGACAAGTGAATTTTTTCTACAAATTATTTTTGCCATGGTGACACTCCAAAAACAAAGCCAATAATATTCTAATTATTGCTTAATCGGAAAACTCAATTTGATTCTTTCTAGATTTAACAGGTTCTGTGTTTACGTGTATTTGACTTTCTTAAAACCACAGGAATTTGGGCTTTTTGAAATTTACTTAGGGTCTTTACACATCAAATCCTTTTCAGACACATATTCTTAGTGCAGCCATTCACACTGACCACATGGTTTTGCTGGAGGATTTTGCGGCATTTATTTTTAAATCAACCAAGCTCGATTTTTCAACTGACCAATCAGCATTTGGCAACATATGCTTGTAACTTTATTGAATATAAAAGTAGTTTTTACCTCAGCGCACAGAGAGATGCTGCTCTCTGAAACCATGTTTCTGCCTCCCTGTGTTCCCAACTCTGCCAACAAACTGCCTCACTGACACCCTGAAGTATGTATGAAGGCGGCTGTGACAGAGCTTCAGTCCCTGATTCAAACAGTAAAATGTGAGAATTGGATCAACCCAGAATCTCAGTTTCTTCCTTTTTTGTTCAGAAACATCAGAACCTGCTCGTCATGGCTCGATGTCGACTTTATTATTTTTTTCACAGCGCGTATTTTTGGAGACATTTTTTTTCCCCCAAACAGCAGGTTCAGTGTGTATATATTTAACACGACAAGTTCGGATCATGAAAATTCAAAAAAAAAAAAAATTTGAACTCACTGTAACGAGCACAGATGCTAATAACATGCTTATAACAAGGTGCAATAATAATTAATGTGCAATAATAACAGTGTGCAATACACATACACTTATTCTTCTTTTTTATACTAAGTTAATATACTGTGTTGTGTTGTTTGTTGCGTTGTGATGTGTCATATCGTGTCGTGTTCTGTTATATGTAGTGCCGACGTAGGACAGTTTTTCCTAATTTCATTGTACTACTGTACTATGTATGACTGTGCAATGACAATAAAGAGTTATCTTATCTTATCTTATCTTATCTTATCTTATCTTATCTTATCTTATCTTATCTTAATGCTAATACTAGGTTGGCCCCTCATTTGCCTTCAGCTTGAATAGAAATTACTAGAAACTACGTAAAGTACATGACAAGAAAGTGTCTTACAGCAACTACAGAATATAAACAGAGATTCACAAGGGATAAACAAATGGCTAAATACAAGTGAAACCTGTCTTGGAAACTGTCAGTGTGAATCATATGCAGGTGTTGGGTGTGGACATGACATAAAATGGCTATTTAAGAAGCTTTTCAGTCAGCCTGAAAGTACTTTCTGACAAACATTTTGACTGATGCTTCTTAAACGGATTTTATGTCAAGCCCACACCCAATTCCTGTGTATGACTCACACTCTTTATCAACTATCCAAAAATTTGTTTTGTTTTCATTTGCGCACAAAAAACAAAACAACAAAATAGAATTCGACTTCCTTGTGCACTTGTCTATGACGTGTTTTACTTCTTAACTTTAAACGTTACTGTAAAAAATCGACTTTTAAATTGTTCTCTCATTCACCTGACAGAACAATTCTGCAACAATGCGCCCGTATACAAATGGATTGCATTTATACCTCACTTTTCTGATCTCAACCTCACACAGCGCGTTACGCTACAAGGCGCATTTACTCCTTTGCACAAATTCATACAACCCAACATTCATCCCTCAATTTTCCGACCCTTTTATCTAATTCAAAATCAAATTCAAAATCAAATTATTTAGCGTGACTATAATGTTATTAATCATCAAAAAGATCAAAATTTTCCAAAATTTTACTTGTGGGTTATATTATGTTGTAACTAGTGCTGTCAATGTTAATCTCATTAAAATGATGTTAACGCCATAAATGCATTAAGCTCCATTAGCAAGCTAGCGCGGATCGCCCAGTGCGTGGGGCTGCACGGCACTAACATGTTAACGAGCTAACTGCGCTAACGCCTTGACGCAGTGCAGTCCCACGCACGGGGCGATCCATGCTAACTCGCTAACGGAGATTTGCTGCGTTAATACGGTTATGACGTTAATGTCATTTTAACGAGATTAACGCTGACAGCAACAAATATGCAACTTCTGCTTTCTTGCTGCTAGGTAAACTCTAAGGTCAACGTAGAAGTCAAAAGGCCAACTTGAGATAAATCATGAAGTCCAATTTCATGAAAACCAGGTGAAACAGTTTAGGAAGAGAGGCCATAGCAAAGAAACTGAAACACGTATCACCATTGGATCACTTTTGCCAAAGTTCAGGGGTCAAAAGATATTTGAATTTTTTCTGGATTTAGTTAAGAGGGTGAAGTTTTAGAACTTGCCTAGCAATATACAGCAATAACCCATTCATCCATTTTCTTCCTCTTGTTCTTATCAGAGTCACGGGGGGCTGGAACTTCTAAAATAGGACGAGAGGCAGGGTACACCCTGGACAGGTGGCCAGTCTGTCGCAGGTCTAGCACAAAGAGAAAGACGACCATTCACACTCACATTCATACCTGTAGGCAATTTAGAATCACCAGTCCAGTTGGCCCAACTAACTGCATGTCTTTGGACTGTGGGAGGAAGCCGGGGTACCTGGAGAGAAAACATGCAGACACCACACAGAGAGGCCGTGGCCACATGAAGGATTTGAACCCAGGACCTTCTTGCTGAGAGACAAAACTGCTGTACCCTGTTTGTTGCTGCTTAGCAACGAACATAAATAACTTAATAAAAAATGCACATGGTACATGAGTACCTATGTTCTTCTATCCAGAAGCACAGCATACTTTATTACTATTTTTGTGCACAATTTTCTTTTCAAATCCTTTAAATTGGTCAGTGTGTTTGTGTTGCTATTGACTACATGTAAATTCATCACACTTTCTTTAACTGACTGGCATAGAGTCACAGTGAGTCACTTTGCACTGTCATCCTGAAACTGAATTTTGTCTACATGGTGTTTTGTTAAGGGGCATGTTTCCACAGCACGAAAACAATAATAACTTTATCTGTGTTATTTAACGTCACTCTGGTCATATGTATGAATACACTTTCGTGATTTTAATAGTTTCGGCAATGGTTTCGGTGGAACGACGTACGTGACTTGAGGCGGAAATGAATGGATTGCAATCCAATATTTTTCCTTCTGTAAATAGCCTATGAGTTGTTCCTGTCACACCGCTGGACGTGAAGTGTGGACACCCAACTCTGCGAACAAAACTGGAAAATGAGATGATGTAGGATTTTCAAATTGATAGCATAGGCAAATCTACTAAAAATCTCAGAAAAGTTCAAATATAGTTTTCTGAAAATCTTGTGAGCACAATAGCTTGAGGAAGATGTCACCTAGGTTTAAATATTAATGACCTTGAAGAATTCTCCTTAGATATTCAAACTCACACCATACATCCATCTGTTAGCGTTTTTTTTATTAACTTATTGAATAGGTGTAACTAATGAAGTATTTGGTGATTGTATATGTGAGGAGGAAAACCAAACTTTAAACATCTCTATGCTAATCTGGTGGACATTAAGAGGTTTATTAGTATGAACAACATCATGTCAAATACAGAATAAGAAAAATGTAATCAAGCAAGGATATTTTCACCTATTTTCAACTGATGGTATATAAAAATGTGCACACACAGTTAAGCCTAATGCCAATCGTATCATGTTTGCTACATGAGTTTCTAAGACCTCTATCTCATCAACATGATCAATACTTGCCATAATTTCAAAATGTTATGGACAAAACTCTATTTTGGTCTAAAATTAACATTGTTGTTAACAAAAGTTGCCAAAATTGTATCAAATGCGATACAAAAAATATACAATAAATTTCTGATAAAACTACATCATAAACAACATGATATAGCAAAAACAAAATGTAAGGGTTAGAACTAATTTACTGATCATCCAGCAACACGAACAGATATAGAGAAAGTGTTGAGAAGTGTGATGTTCCCTAGCTCTTTGAGTATAAGGTTACAGGTATGTGCTGCTTGACGAGAAAAGGCTGAGTAACATTTAATTTGGTTTATTTTATTTCAACTGAAGGGAGTTCACACCATGAAAAATCAGGTTTTAACAACTTACAAAATAATTTTTATTAAAAAGATGTTTTTCATCTTACAGAGTTTCTGTTAAATGTCCCACTTTTCTTTTTACATCCACCAAAGTCTTCAAGGTCAACATAATTATTTATTTGTCAAAAGTTGATATAAAGCTTTATAATTGCAAAACTTTGATTCTTAAAAGTGCGGGATGTATTGTCAACATATAGAAAGTACTATAATGGGATTTAAAATATCACGTCACATCTGACCAAAGTGCAAAGTACATTTAAAAAGAGCAATTAATAAAAAATGAATGAAGACAAAATAAAATACGAGTCCCTTAAAAGCACAGCGGACAGTGAGCTGGCTCGGTGGTGGACTGACCTCCTGGAGTGCTTCTTGTTTATATTGTGTTGCATCTGGAAACTGAGTTTTGAGGACTCAAGTTTTTTAATGCTCATTCACAACTGATACATTTAACTATTAAATCCATTCATCCAGGCTAGGCCGGACGGCTCCCCGGTCAAAGTCGGGCGATGGCGGTATGTGTGGTTTGTGGCTCAGCTGCAGGGGAGGGGTGGGTGCTGAGGAGCATAGTGCCCAGAGCTGGCAAACTTTCGCCAGTCAATGCTGGAAATCCCATAAAAAAGTGTTTCTGAAAAAGTGGTAAATATTCCCATAAACACGCTCCTAAACCTTATGCAATATGTCATTGCCAAATGGGAAAGGGTATCATATTACTATGTATTAAGATGTCACTCAAGTTCATGCATGTGAAGGCAGGTGAGCAAATACGTTAAACAGTACAGTGCATGTAAGAACACATTCTGGGAATTCTCCAACGACTTCTGTAAAAAGTTGTTATTTGAAGTTGTGTTTTACCGGTCTGCAACAAGGTGGAAGCACCATTTGCATATGCCACAAATGTGCAGCTTACACTGAAAGTTCTGCTTTTGTAAAAACCAGCCTGCAGTCTTGCATATACAGCTTTATGCAGAGAAAAAGTTGTTTTCTCTGAGCAAAACTATTCTATCATCAGAATTATGTCAACATTGATATTAATATAATATAATCTCACCCTATCCCCAATGTCCTCCTCTGTCATACGTCTGCCATCTGTCCTCGTGCCTGGCAGCTCAATCTTCAACATCCTTTGTCCAGTAGATGTTAAATATGGGGCCTAGACATTTTGTGGTGTTATAACGGTGCTCCCTTTTAGCACTGATATCTGTCTTTGTTTGATGGAAATTGTCTCTAGAAAAACACACAAATGTAACCTCTGTTACCAGTTTATTTGTGAAGACCTGTTTGGAAGCTTCACTTCAGAATTTTTGCCATGTTTGTTTATTGAAGCCAGAAGTTTCCACATTTCCACATTTATTGTTTGGATGAGCTTTAATCATAAATTGTATGCATATCATATATTATCTGATAAAAAATAGCATATAATATTTCATCTGTCCCAATTATGTAACAATTTAAAAATCAGAAAAAGAACTATATAGAGAAGAGTTATGAAAAATGTTATTAGAAAGCGCAACAGGATTATTCCACTTCAGTTAAAGAAAATACAAATTTTACTGCATTTATTTATAGCCTAACCCACCAGGTGAAGATATTGATGTCTGGGTGGAATGTTGTGACAAGAAATATGTGTTTTTTCAGTTACTCAGTATATTGTGACATAAATATGACAAAAAATGTTTAGCAATTTTGGACTCAAATAGATGAGGTGCAAAGGTTATATGCATTTCACTGGTGCATCTTAACACCAAATTGTAAAAGAATATGTTGATATACTTAAAAAATGTAACTTTACAGCCTTGCAGATTTCATGATACTAGATCGGGATAGAAGTTTGACATTTGCATGCCATACTTGATAAAGTTTCAGTTCATACCAGTCCATGTTTATCAATATTGCATGAGTAGTTTAGGAAACATGACCATTTCAAAAATAGAATTTTTCTCAATTTGGACATGTTTGCGAAAATTCAGGGGTTAAAAGAAGAGCGATACTGTAGTGTGGCACTGCCACCTATAAGTTCTCTGTCGTACGTTTGAATCGTTCTGTGCGCAGTTTCCATGTTCTCCCTGTATCTGCATGGAGTTTCTCCAGGTACTCCAGCTTCCTTCTGCAGAGCAAAGACATGCGTGGTTATGTGTTAAACCTGCAGCAGACTGGCAACTTGTCCAAGGTGTACTGTGCCTCTCACATCATGAAGTGAAGAAGTGAAAGAGGATGGACAGTTTGCAGCTCGAGGTCAATTTTGCTCAATAAACCATTGAGGATCTTTTGTGGTTAAAATAGCCAAACACAGCCCTGTCTGCATAGCTGCTGCTGAACCACTGCATTTTACCAGTTTCAATTTTTAATCTCAGTTGACATATGATGTTGTAAAAACAATAATAATAAAAAAAAGTCCTCACCTTTGTTCATCACTGCAGGGGAAATAATGCCGGCTGCAGGTTAGCAGCAGTTTGTTGATCTCTGCTGCTGTCATGTGGCGTTTTAGAGGTATTGCCATTACCTGTTACAGATAACTAAAATATTCCAGTATTATGAAGAAAGCATTATGTCCCTGTCAGTCAGCACTGACAATATAAACAAGTCCTGATATTGAGATGGCATTTAATTAACCTGCAACTGATGTTCCTTTAAATAAAAAAAAAAGCCTAGTATGACTTCAGCAATGAAGGGTACTTTCCAGTCTTGATAGCCCCAGTCAAATTTGCAACACTGGCATCTTTTATTCCTGAACTTACATGTCAGTGAAGCATGCAAATAACGGCAGGAAGCTGGAAAAGAGGAACCGCTTTATCTTCAGCTTGTCGGGCCAGTAAAACAACAGGAACAACAGAAAGGTTCAGATACAGGACGGATAAGAATAGACACAGAGGCACATAATAAATAATAAATAAACAATACTGATAATGAAGAGATATGTGTGTGCGCGCGCATCTCTCTGCAGTTTAGTTCAGTGGATTGGAGCTCATCGTCTCTTCCATTCATGCATGGGATTAGGATGACGCTCTATCGTGTGCACAAAAAATGTACAGTTTGCCTGAGCGTGCAGCAGAGAGCATTCCTCACACATGGCAACATGGGCTAAAAATAGCCCCTCACTCACTATTATAGGATATTTGCTCAGCAGCTCAGGTCCACATTTGTTATATACATGCTCTCTTAAGTTGCAGTCATCCTTCATCACAGTCTTCTCACCATCATCTAAACCTGCTGCTGATGGATTTTATCAGACAGCAGGAGTGGAAACACTTGTATCATCAGAAACGCTAGAAACACACAAGCATTGCACACTCCATTGACTATATAAGCTGAATTTGTGCATCTCAAAAAGGGTTATTTGAAATAAATTTTAAAATCACTGCTTACTTTTAATTTAATTGATTTAAATGTTAATAATGCACATCTGGTTTTTAGCATATATAGTTAATATTAGTCAGTCATAAGGTCACAAATGTACCTTAAATGAATTCAGCTTAGCCTGGTCACACCGAGTAATGGCCATTATCAATCTGATTTAATGTTTTAATATATATATGGGAAATAATTAGGGATTATTATAGCGCTATATATTCATTAAAATTGTTTAAAATAGTTTGAACAACCTTTTTCTCACTTGAGGAATAAATCATTTACTGGGTTGCAGGCACAGGACATAAATCAGTGTATTAAATAATTCTAAAAATAAATATATAAATAAATATATTTACTAGGGGTGCAACGATATTCGTATCGATATTGAACTGTTCGATACAGTGCTTTCGGTTCGGTACGCATATGTATCGAACAATACAACATTTGTAATTTATTTTATCAACTTTCCTTCTGACGATGCTGTCTGTGTTGAGCGCTCAGTGAATCTGCGTTCGACTACTTCGCCTAGGCTGCACTGTGAGCGCAGATCCACTGAGTGCTCAACACAGACAGCATAGTCAGAAGGAAGAGCGCAGGGCAAGCTAGCAAGACAGAAGTTAAGCTCTCCAGATCTGGCGTTTGGAATTATTTTGGTTTTCATGTGACGTATGACCCTGAAGGTAAGCGAGTCATGGACTAAAGTAAAACAGTATGTTGGATGTGCCGTGCAATGCTCAATTACATGGGTGGGAGCTAGTGTGTTAGCGCAGTTAGCTCGTTAACGTGTTGGCCGTCTAGCCCCATGCACGGGGCGATCGGCGGTAGCTCGTTAACGGAGATTTGCCGTGTTGTGGCGTTAAGGTCATTTCAACGAGATTAACCTGAAATCACTAGTGGGAACACAACGAATATGACTGCACATTTACGCCGACATCATCCTAGTGCAAAGACAAAAACAACAAGCATGCTACTAACTTTAGCCGAGTCATTTAGACAGCTGTTAGCACATGATTCTCCTTATGCTGCTGAGAATATAGCCCAGAAGAAGCGGATAGTATAGCTTTTATTTTGGAAAGAGACATTTCTATGTAATAAACTCTCTTTTCCAAAGATGAGTGATTCCTCAATCAGATACAGGGCTCGCAATATCGCTAGCCCGACGTCCTGGGGCTAGCGATTTTTTTCAGTCGGGCTACCAAAATCTATCTCTTCCCTGCCCGTCGGGCTATTGTAGGAAGAAAAATATATGTCAATGCTTTTGCATTCTTTCAGAAATGTAGCTGGGTAATTATGTCATTGGCATCGGTGAGCCACTGTCAATATGTGACATATTGAAATCGCGTTTGAATTTGCGCTTGTTTTTTTGCTTTCACTTTGCAATCGCGCGAACTGTGTATAGAGAGCGACAGCACTGATCTGTGACTGATGAAAATTTGTGCACCAATTCCTCTGACATCGTCTTATCAATCGTTAGCTTACTATGCAAACATGACAAGTGAAATCTCCCGCAGCAAGCTTAAACATGTGAGAGGTTGATCGCGCAGAGAATCGCTGAGCTTATGTGAGTACGTGTGTAAAAGCAGGAGGATATATATTTCATTTCTTCTGAGCCAAATAAGACAGGTCAGGGTGAAGAAGTGACAGCCAAAGAAAAGCTTACCACAAAACGGAGAAGTTATGACAAATCAGACTATAAGGCAAAAAGAAAGTGCAGCTTTATGGTTTCATGGACAAAAGAATTTCTGTGGCTGCAATATGACAAGCTAAATAACCAGGGCTGCACATAAGTGGTCCACAGGTGCGCATTCGCTGTCAAAATAAAAAACGCGCACAAGGGTTAGGGTTAAATTTAAAAACTGTACTTTTGAGTTAAAATATATATTTATAATTTTAATAAATGACAAATTAAAAAGGCATGAACATTTTTTTTGTATCGAAAAAATATCGAACCGTGACACCAAAGTATCGAACCGAACCGAACCATGAATTTTGTGTATCGTTGCACCCCTAATATTTACATATTTCTAGTTACAGTAAATCTACAAGGTGCGTCCAACTCATAAGGCTGACAGAAACATGAAGAGACTTAATGAATAAATTAAGACAACATCTGTCTTTAGGGCTTAGTCTTAAAAGCGTAGCATTAATTCAGATAAGCCCTGAAGTTAAACACAGCTGATCACTCCCAACCTTCATCAGCTTGACCCGTAACATTCTACGTATCTACCAGCAATTTTGTTAAATATACTTGTTCAGCTGCTTGTTAATGCAAACCGCTAATCAGCCAATCACAGAATCGGATTTAGGCGTGTAGACATGGCCAAGACAGACTGGGGAAGAAAGGTCATTTTTAAGAGACTTTGAACATAGCATGCCAAATCACAACAACAGTTGCTTCAAGATGCTTTATAGTGTAAGGTAAGACCCTACAAAACTTCCTGGGTAGGGAAATAAACCTGTGTGTTGTTGGAGTCAAAATATGTAACATCTTGTTAGGGCTCTAAAGCCCATATGCAGGGTTGCTTCAACTGATTGTAATCACTAATTCTGGCTCATGGCTCTTTCCAAACAACCGCTATAGACCATCTGCTGGGACAGGGGTTTCTTCTGGGTAGAACACTCAGCAGCTGAGTCATGTCTGCAACGTAATGCAACACACCCATTTTGAAATATATATGTGAAATGTCACACTTTTAGCTTCATTGTGATTCATGATGTTTAGTTGTGTTTTATAAGGTTTCCAGAAAATCTGAGCTGAAAATGCTTTCAAAACTTAAATATATGTTACATCATATACTACAAAAAATATCCTTTTTGCACCAACAAAGAGATTCCAAAAGTGCTCAGTTCAGCTGAAAATGTTTGCATATCACTGTATGTTATGCAATGTGTCCTTTAAAAATATGAGGATACTGAACATGTGAAGGACAGAAGACATGTCACGCCAAAAAAAAAAATCTACAACAGATGCACAGTATTTTATTGTCATGTCCTAAAGAAATAAGAACATAACTCAGCAAAATCATAGCACGATAGCTGAGAAATGCATCCGGTGTTTCATTTGATCAATCTACTATTCACCCACAAATGATGAGTCAGGTCTTATGGAACGATGACTCCAAATTTGAGTTCAGAGGTCAGGAAAGAATTACACAATTCAATGATTGTCTACAGTCATGTTTAAGACACGTAGAGGCTCTATCATAGTTTGGGGCTTTGTTTTCAATTAGTGGTATTTGGCATTTTGTCTAAACAAACTGCCAATGCAGTAAAAGACCTGCATAGAAAAACACAATGGAACGCTATCAGTCATGGATTGGCCTCCCCATAGCCAAACCTCGACATTACTGAAGCAGTGCGTGATCATTTTGTCAGAGAAAAGAACAAAAGACCTCCAACATCCAAAGAAGAGCTTTGAATGTCCTTCCAGAAGCTTGAAGAACCCTTCTTGAAGGCTATTTACACGAATTATGGATTAGTTTGCCTAAGAGGGTTCCAGTCGCGTTGAAGAAAAAAGATGGCCACACCAAATATTGACTTCCAAGCTCATTAGAACAAATTCTGTTTGCTTTACATACTATATTTTATGTATTTCCCCTTTTCTTGGCAAATTATAAAGAAATTGGGGTGGCTCAAGACTTTTGTACAGTATTGTAGATACAGATATATTCACATTTTGCATATACGAAATGTTAACATACTTGCATATATACATATCTAAGAACTGACTTAATTATACACATGTGCTGAATTTCTGTTACAACTGGATTTTGAAGTTTGATAAATGATTCATACTGATAATCATCTAAGTAACTTAAGTTGCGTGTAAATGGAAGAGTCTGAAAAGATTCCACTCTTTGAAATGCGAGGGTGTGGTTGTATTATATTTAACTACCTACTCATATAGCAGACACATCTGGGGCTAAACATGACAACTCAGAGCACTTTTGGCTCAGTTACAACACTGGTAAACGGCCCAAAGCTGGACATTATGTCACATGCAGATGTGCGTGGTACAATCTAGGCAGATACACTTACCCTGAATAATTTGTGTCAGCCAAGGTCAAATTAGGATATAAGAGACCTGCACATGTAGGACATAGTTGGACTATTATTACTGCCTGGGTACTAACAGTATGAAGGTGCATTAATATATTCATCATGATTTAGGTTTAATAATAATTTAATTCCATTGTTAAGAATTTGCAAATAGAGCAACAGTATTTTGAGCATTTTAGACAAGGACTCATGACAAGTTAGAGCTGGTCATTGTAACTGTGAAGCTCAGTGGGTGATCTTTAGTCAATCCATTTTGATCTAGAATGAAACATTTGAGCAATGGTTCAATGAACATGTGACCAATAAATCCTCTATCAATATAAAAGTGTTTTATATTTCTTTTTCTGACAGAAAGTACTTAAATCACGCTGTCCTTCACACTGTTTCCTGCACTGATACTAAACATTTTCTGGTTTCTAGACATCTCTGACTCTGCTATAGACAATGAGTTCAGACTGATTCTTGAAGTTGGCTTTAATGTGAGGACTCAGGGCTGTGTGTCGGACAGGGTCGTCTGCAGTACGGGGGCCCCACAGGGAACGGTTCTGGCTCCGTTCCTCTTCACCATCTACACTGCAGACTTCTCCCACAATTCCACCCAGTGCTTCCTGCAGAAGTTCTCTGATGACTCTGCAATAGTCGGCCTCATCACTGATGGGGACGACAAGGAGTACAGAGGACTGACTCAAGACTTTGTGGACTGGTGCCAGCTGAACTACCTCCAGATCAACGCCAGTAAAACCAAGGAGCTGGTGGTAGACTTCCGCAGGCACAAGCATTCTCCACTGCAACCACTGAACATCCAGGGTATGGACATTGAGGCTGTGGACAGCTACAGGTACCTTGGTGTTCATCTGAACAACAGACTGGACTGGACTCATAACTCAGACGCCCTCTACAGGAAAGGGCAGAGCAGGCTGTACCTGCTGCGGAGACTCAGGTCGTTTGGGGTGGAGGGCCCACTCCTGAAGACCTTCTATGACTCTGTGGTGGCTTCTGCTATCTTTTATGGTGTGGTCTGCTGGGGCGGCAGCATCTCTGCTGGGGACAGGAAGAGACTGAACAGGGTGATCCGAAGGGCCAGCTCTGTTCTAGGATGCCCTCTGGACCCAGTGGAGGTGGTGAGTGACAGGAGAATGGCGGCTAAGCTGTCATCCCTGTTGGACAACGTCTCCCACCCCATGCAGCAGACTGTGACAGCACTGAGCAGCTCCTTCAGTGGGAGACTGCGGCACCCACGGTGTGGGACGGAGAGATTTCGCAGGTCTTTCCTCCCCACTGCTGTCAGACTCCACAACAAAGACTTTAACTGAACAAACACACACATCCACACATGTGCAATAACACTAAGTGCAATAATCTTTTCTGGCATCGTTGTATTTTTACTCAGTTGTATATAGCATTCGTATTCTATTTTTATCTTATTGTATATTTTTATTCTATTTTATTCTACTGTATATAGTATATTATTTTATTCTATTCTGTACAGCTGTGTACTGTATTTATTCTTATTGTATTCTAATTTTTGCGTCATAACTTTTGCACTGTCCACTTCCTGCTGTGACAAAACAAATTTCCCACGTGTGGGACTAATAAAGGTTATCTTATCTTATCTTATCTTAATCATCAGCTGAGATGCTGCTTACACAACAGAACTGTTAAAGTAGTGATGCTGACGTTGTGTTAATGTGTGTAGACAAAATGCTCTATGACAGAGCTTCGTGTCACTCAGTGGTCAAAATACTGTAAGTCTGAACTGGTTTCATCAGGAATTGTCATGACCTTGTAGGAACCATAGTTGTCTGTCTCTCTGTGCTTGGTATGCAACAGTCTCCTGCCCAGGGTGTATCCTGCCTCTTAGTCTACAGCAGCTGGGATAGACTCCAGCACTCCTGTTACCATGAACTGGATATCAGAAGACGATGGACATACTTGACATACAGCCTCCTTCTGAAAATATCACTTCCTTTTCTCATCTACTCACATGCATCACCTGCAAGGTGGACTCCATACATGCATGGATACATTTCGCTGAGTGTGTCACGAGAGGCAGAGGTTTGGTGATGTCTTTAACCCCCACCACCTCATAGAGATCCAATCCACTGTCTTCTTCATCACCTCTCACACTTGTCTGCTTTGAATGATGGATGGGCAGCTTAGTGTGGCTTGTATTTCTGGAGCAGGCCATCAGGACACCAGCACCATGTGAAATAATCCCTTCTTCCACTGACACCCAGCTCAGCATGGTATTACATGCCCTTGAGCTGTACTCTCTCTCTCATTCTCTCCCATTAGTGCTCCGTCCCTCTTCGTTTAGCCTCTCTGCGCACTCTTCATCACTCTGAGCTCAGGGAGATCATATAAACTGGCTAACCCATGGCGGAGGGGGTGGTGCTGTTTGTGTGAACTTAAATGTGTATGTGTGGATGTAAGGCCCATGATGTTCGGATGAACTGCAAGGTTAGAGACAGTGGAGTACAAAGCAGGATTTAGCATCACTGCTGTGAATCACAGAGTGAACTGTGCTGCTGCTAAGCATCAAAGAGACGTACCTCCTGAACAGCTGCAACGATATTTGGGAAACAAAATGTGGTAGCAGACAGCCTGGAGATACAATGCATCATTACTACAAAGCTGGCACATTAAATCCGAGTCGTTCATGTTGTTCATGAATCACTGAGGTCATATTGAGGGTTTACTGAAAGTATGAGGTGCCTTTTTCAGGAAAACATTGAGTGCTTCTGATCCTTTTATTTAGAAATTGTGAAACTGGAAACGTAATCACATCTCTAGTTTGATCCCACAGAGCTCTGGCTCTGCTCTGGCTCTTATCATTTCCTCAGCGGCAGTCCTGACAAATCCTGATGAAACCAGTCCAGACGAAGCAAAGCAGTGCATCACATAGAAACGTCACTCTGAGCTCAATCAATTCGCTGACACGCAGCTGAACTGTTAGAAACCTCATGATTTCACAGCTTGACTCCGTAAACACGACCTCAGCTGATGATTAATATAAACGTCATGAACTGAGTTTTTTGAACAGAGTAAGATTTCCATTACCCAGAAACCAGAAAAAGCCAAGCAGCTTCCCATATACATGTTCACCACACTGCACTGTGCTTTAGAGTAATATAAAAAGGCTCACTTATATACTTGCACACGATATTAACACTAAATAACACAATACTGTGCAAAAGTCTTGAGCCATACCATTTTTATTTTTATTTTGCTAGGAAAATGTGAACAGTAGTCTTCATGAACTGTTATCCAGGCTTCTCGAAGGAATTCAGAGCTCTTATTTGTATATTGAACTTTTATTCCTTCCTTCTATTCGCTCTCAAGATGATCCCATGCTGCTCAGTAACGTTGAGTCAGGTCTCTCACTGATAGGATTCCATTGTGCATGTGTTTTCCCTCATATGCTTTTGCTGTATTGGCTGAGGGTTTGGGATCATTGTCATGCTAAAAAAAAAAATGAAGCTGTTGCCAATCAGATGCTTTCCAGATGGTAGTGCATGGTGGATCATAATCTTTAGTTTTCTGCATACACTACTGGCTGTAAGGCATTCCTAAACCATGACAGAGTGTCCACCATGTTTTAAAATGGCTGTACTCACTAGTGAACCTGTCTCCGGACCTCCTCTGAACATACTGATGATAATTTCTCCATAAGATATGTTTCCTTTGATTTTCCGACGGTGTAAGTGACTGCACGTCTGTTCCAGTTAACAGACGCTTTACTTTCTGAACCATCCTGGTGTGAAAGTGTGCTGTAAGGAGATTAGCTGGAAACTAAATGAGCCCGGATATACCTCATATAGAGGGATAATACCTTGGTCGTATGACTTATTATTGGAGATTATGTATCAGAATTTCAGGAGCGGGACCACGCCTCCAAACACACTCCTTCCAGTTGTCATCTATATAGGTTCCCCCAGTTCTGCAAACTGTTCATTCTCGTTTACGTTCCCCACCCTCCTTGTTTTCAATTCTTTAACTTCTTCACTTCTATTTAGTACATGGGGATCTGCCAGGCCCAGGAGCTGTCGCCAGGCCCCTTCAAGGCCTTCCCCAAACCGGAGCTCAATTCATTTAGTAGGTAAAGCATTCACCTTTACCTATTAAAACGCTGTCAAGCCTAAAATGAGAATGTGGGCCCAGCTAGTGAAATGCTTTTTCAACTCACTGGTTAGCGCTGTTTATCCCCCCCCAAAAAAACAAGAAAAAGATTTAAGTCAAATTGCGTATTGTAGGTGAAAAAGAGTAAACTAATTAAAGAAATTCATTTTATTTCAGAAGTCATTAGGCCTGTATGGATATCTATTTTTAGGAATTTTTTTTTTTTTATAAGATAATAATAAACTACAATAAACTATCACGTTATTTAACATCACTTTTCTGCCTATGTGGGTTCTCTCCAAGTACACCAGCTTCCTCCCACAATCCAAAGACATTCATATTAGACTAACTGATGATTGGCAGTAGATCTGAATCTGAGCATAACAGGTTGTCCGTCTCTCTGTGTTAGCCCTGTGATATACTGGTCACCTCTTCAGAGTGTACCCTACCAAGCATCCAATGACAGCTGGGACTGGCTCCAGCCCTAAAATGGAAACTAGATAGATGGATGAATGTTGCTGCTTATCTTAATCTGCCTGTTGGAAGTTCATTATTATTATTTACTTCTTCCTGTCAACAAGGTGTTTAAGACATTCCTCAGAGATTTGCATCCAGCTTTACATGACAGCACCACACAGTTTTTTTTTTTTTTGATGACCGCACATCGCTGACATGGTGACATGGTGTGCTATCCTGCTGGAATAAGACATCTGAAGATGAATATGCTGTAGTCATAATGAGATGGAAATTGTCAGCAATAATGCTCAGATATGTTGTTAAACCACGATCAGCTGATGCTAAGGGGCCCAAATTAATATATAAGGCATGATGGATCCATGGTTTTATGTTGTTTGCAGCCAATTCTGACCCTCCCACCCGAATGTGGCAGCAGAAATCAAGACTCATAAGAGCAGGCAACATTTTTTTAAGCTTCTATTGTCCAATTGTAGTGAGCACGTTTGCAAAATAGGTTCAGTTTACTGTTCTGCAGCAGTTTCAATGTTCAGCATATTGCGCATTTATATATGCTTGTCTAGATACCTCGGTTTATCAACAGTTGATTATTTGAGTTGCTGTTGCCGTCCTATCACCTTGAAACAGTCTGGCCGTTCTCCTCCGACAACAACAAGGCATTTTCACACAGGGAACTGGATGTTTTCTGTCAAATTTTCTATCAAATGCATTATCACTGCAGTTGATACTTTAGTGTAAAATTTATTTCATTTTTATAATAGACGTCTTAAATACAGATTATGTTTTATTGTCCCATCCTCACCACTCATGACGAAGGGCTAGAAACCATTGTACTAAACTGGACTGTGCACAAAACAGACTCAGCCTTGACTTGTTACAAGAGAATAAGCTGCAGTCATACCTATATACCGGTACGTAAATTAAATAATAGAATACTTCTTCTACTGCTGATAAAGGGCTTCAAGGACTGATGTGTCATACCACGTCATATCATGTAACTCCACAAATTTTAAATGAAAATTTTTTAAATCATCTTGAAGCTACAGCAGGTAACTGTATCAGATTAATAAAGGTATTTCTAAGTAAATTCTCTCCTTGCAGCTTCTTAAAAATCTGAATATTTGATAGTTTTCTTATTATATTAAACTGAATATCAAGTTTTAGACTCCTGTTCAATCACACCCAGCATTACAAGGACATATTATTGACGTCTGCATAGTAATGAAAGCATTTTTGATTATATTGCTGAGACTTTATGGGTTTAGGTAGCAAGTATATTATTTGCTGTCTGTCTTTTGTTTTGGGAAATAAAACAAACAAACAAAAAAAAACACCACACCTCTCCTGAGCAAAAAATCTTTTTTTTTTTTATTTCTCGTTGAAAGGAACTTGGTAGAATACAGCAGAACACACATGACTGAAACAGCTGCCATTTCACGTAACACAGTACAGGAAGAAGGATGTAGTTCAATCGCATGTGTAATATCATATATAGTATACTCATATCAATAGAAAAGAAAAAAAAAACTATTGCTCCCAGGTGTTTATTTTTTTCATATGGCATTTCTCTGCTGTGTTGAAGTGGGTAAAGTAAAATTCAACGAGAGGTTTTGCACACCAAAGGAAATGGGACAATGAGAGTGACATTTCCCAGAATATGTGGGAAAGTTGTGGCTTTTTTTTTAATTAGGCTGTGAAGTAAACTTTCTTTTGTCTATTGCAATGCAGAAATAAAACTTTAAACCGCTCTCAAAAAATATGGATAAATACCATTATACAGCAATCAGAATATGCAAAAGAAAAGAACACAAGGCAGCTCCGCGTAAGAGCAGGCATGCAAAAATGATCATATTTTAAAAAGGAGCACTAAAGACGAAATGTCGATGACTTCAGGTGTTTATGTTTGCGCCATTTGGCAACTGATGGAAAGCCAATTCATGACAAAACATGGGTTAAAAGGTGTGGACTGAAACGAGGGGACAACTCGATGCTCTGTAAAGTGAACTGGAGTGCTGAGTGTTTGCTGACAAACTACTTCAGTGAAGTTGTTTCTATAAATTGCTATAACATACTCTGTTATCAATTTGTTGTACTCTCTTTAATTTCCTCTAAGGAAAAAAAAAAAAGACATGTTAGGAAAAAAGCAGGTATGAAATATCACCCTGGACATTTGCATCCAAGTTTAGTGTTTTAAATAAGCCACTTTAGGCAGCATTATCTATTAAATGTCTCGTATTTCTAAGACATATTTTAATATATCTCTTTTGAAAAATAATTCTATCTATACTTGATCTTTTTTAGTAAGTAAATCTCTTCCAGTATATATATTTTTCTTTATGTTCCTTTAGGTACAGCACCCCATTATGGGTTTTAGTTTTCCAAAAGCACCTAATTTATGTTACAATCAGACTGAATAATACTTCAGTCATTAATGGTCTGAGTTCAAGATTAGAGGATCCAAATGGTGAACCCTAAGTGAGTCAACAAGATCAATACCCTTGAGACTGTAGCTCAAGCCCGGCAATATTAAGCTTTTTTTAAATTCGTGACCAGTGCTACAGGCCTGAGCTCACTGCGTCCCCCTTTGAGAAGAAGGTCACAGGGGTCAGACGTGGCCATGCATCTTAGGAGACATCATCAGTTGCCACAGATGGCTCAGCTGCAGCAACTGGCTGACCAGATCTGCACCCAGAACCTCTTGAGGATGATGCACAGGCACAGGTAGTGCTGATATATATAGATATATACCCCAAAATACAGATGGGACTTGCCAGCCCTGAGACACAACGAGCCACGTGTGAGCAGGCCACACCGCAATTCAGCTATCGGAGCAAGAAGTCAGCACCTGAGGAATGCCCAGGAGGGAAAGTGGAAGGGTGCAAAACAAGGAGAGAAGAAGGGTGGGAGGTCATTTGAACTCATTTGGATTGTCTGTAGAATCCAAATGAGTCGTGTGCTTGTAACAGATCACCTTACAGGGAACCTCACTGGGCTGAGAGGATGTCCGGCGATGCCAAGGGTGCCACCCCACTCCCATGTAGCTGAAACTGTGGCTCTGAGCGTTGTGGGTCTGTCTGGGCAAGCTGTTCATTACAGGTCACTTTAGACAAGAAACACACACAGCCATGGTGAACGGTGCAGGTGCTCTGGCTCACTGGCACACTGCACCTGCTGGTTTGGGTATGTCACATGTTTCACACTTCCTTATTATCATCACACAGACTACAGGTCAGCGCCAGGTGAGCTCTTACCATTTGATGTCAACTAGAAAGTGGTACCGGTAATCTACTGCTGTGTCTCTGCCAAACTTAATTTGCTGGGCTACATGTGAGGTCATATGGACAATCAATATATTTATATTTATATATATATATATTCATATATATTTTTTAAATCAAAGGGGAAATCTCATACAGGAGCTGACTACTGCAGTCTGCACTCAATTAGCTATAACATCCACCTAAACTTTATAACATTATTCTCTTATATAGACAGTAATTTCTCAGTCAAATATACTTTTTTTTTAATTATTTAACTCCGGATTCATTTCATCATGCACAGAATAGTCGTTCCTCTCTCTCCGTTTATATCCAGGCTTTGCATCATGTTGTCAGCTCCATCACAAATAGCCACCACTCCTCTCTGCATCAATCGTCGTCCACATCGTCTCCCTCCGACTCCTCTCCGGCTCTCCTCTCGTACATCTTATCCCGGTGCCTCTCCTGGATCTCTTTCATTTCCTCGGCGTAGCGGCTGAACGCTCCCCCGAACTTGCTCCACGCCTTGAAGGGGATTGTTATAGAGTTTCTGTAACTGGGCTTTACTTCGCTCACCCGCAAGAAAACTCCATACTTGTTGGATCCAACGTCAAAGAAGAACCGCTTGGAGTCCACCATGATTGAGGTGCCCTCCGGAAGCTCGCTGTAGCCCCCGGCCCCTCCGCCACCGGCAAGCTCTTCCTCATCTCCCCCGTAGTCGTCTATCAACTTGGCCAAGGCGTCACGGAACTCTATTAAGCCTTGGGCCGGGAGTGCGATGGTTTGTCCAGCCTGCAGGCCAGCACCGGGAATGCCACCCACTCCGACTCCGAAACCAGGGCCTCTATTGACGGTCTGTCGGATCCGGAGAAACCGACCCCGCTGGTTCTCCTTTAGGTCGAGGTAGTATTTTCGGTTCTCACGCACCAGGAACTCGCTCTTCAAGGCCCGTCTAGGCCCGGTGTCATCCCCACCGGAGGACTGAGCAATCTGCTCCGGAGTACTAGGCCCAAGTTGGGCGTAGTGCTCTATGAAATCCCCCAGGTAGTCACGGAACTCCGCCGCAACTGACATAGAGAGGGTCAGCCGACTTTTGGAGCCGCCAGCTCCGACCTCGGCGATTTTGATGAACCGGCCTTTGGCGTTCTGCTTTACGTCAAGATAGAAACGTTTATTCTGAATGTCCAGCCGCTTCGACGCCAGTTCCTGGGTCTCCGGTTCCCGCTGGTAATGCTGAAACCCGCCGCCTCCACCCCCTCCGCCACCGCTGCTGCCACCGCGCTCACTACCACTATCCCCATCCGCCATCTTCGCCACCAGCAGCCCGTTTTCTCTGCGTATCTTTGACCCCCACCCCCCTTGTTACCGAGCTCACGGAGGCAACCGGACGCTGACTGCTGAGCTCCGGTTGGCTGTTGTGCCTGTCAGTTAAAACATCAGACGAAGAGCCCAAGTTTTCATTCGCTATTTCTCCTGCCTGTCAAGACAACGTAACGGCTTTCCAGATGACATTCGAGGAGATACTGTATTTGCAATCCATAACTGCTTATTGATTATTTGTAGCATATGTTCAGTGGAGTACATGTCATTTAGAGATCATTTTACAGCCATAACTAATTCATGTATGACGCCAGTAGAATAATATACACGTTTGAAGACGTTATTCGTGTCCTTGCACTGAATTTCATGGATTTCACTGAATTAATCCGAGCTATAGCCCGCTTTGTTATGTATTTTGTACGGTTTTAGGATGGATGTCCCTGGAAGGACACTACACACAAACACACAGTCCCGCCTACTTCGTGGTTTCGTGCGCAAAGACAGGCACGATGAGCTTAGGGTGGGGGATGGGTGGAATTTCTGCAAAGGGCAAGGCTATTGGTTTAGACTGAGATTCGAAGTAACAACGCACTCAACTATTGGCTCTCTCGGCTCCCACGAGGGGTTGCATGCAAACGATTTGCGAAAAGGTTTATTGTTTCTTTGCTTTCGGGAGCCGAAACTGTTTGGAATCTACTCAGCGCTACAATAAAATAACGCGTCGGGAAAAATGGTATGTGAACTCGGGGTAATGCTCAACGTGTTATAGGATATATTGCCGTTTTTTAGCTTGAATAACTGTGCAGTTGTAGAAAGTCCTGCTTTGAATTTGAACTGGGGAAATCCGCGCAGAATGTGTGTGGTTAACAAGCTTGCTAAGAAGCTAACTGACAGCTAAACCATTAGCATTATCGTTACCGTAAGAAGTTCGATTCGTGTGGATTTTCGGCTAAAAGTAGACTGCTTTTAAGCTTTGAGTGTTTGTTCCGAGTTGTTTTGGGTATATTTGCAAATTTTTGGAGGTGGGTCGCTCATTTAAGAGATTAAACTGCTCTTTGAGTCGGTGTAGCCTGTGGATGGTGCTTTAGCAGTAACTGCAAGCTAACTTTAGCTAGTTCGTTGGCTTAACGGCTGGTTAACTGTTAGCTGCTGAATAATTCCTTTAAAATAAGTCTGCAGGTGATGCAAATTAGTAAAGACTACTTTGTGTTTTATTTGAGTCCAGGTGACTTTGTAAGTCCAACTTTCTTTGTCAAAATCTCTGAATGAAAACTTGACCGCTGACGGTCTTAAGGCGGCGCGTCTGTTTTGTTTGTCGCGGGGTCACTGCCAGCAACCTGCTGACAGGTTCTCGTATTTTTTAAGGAACGGAGTCGTTATTGTCTCTATTAAATCGGTTATTTTATCTTTAGGGTGTATACTTGCTGTTTCCGGGGCCGGTTAACGTTGCTACTTTTCATTTCTGTTTTATTTTTGATTGGCGGGAAAGCGACAACTGTTGAACCGGGCGTAACGTAAACTACTAGAACAATAACACGGAGAGCTCAGCGGTGACTCTCTAATTTATTCAGATTCGATTTTGCTATGTCACTTTAAGTCTTTTATTTTTCATTTAATACAAGTCAGGCGTATTCGTTTCACATTTGCTTCCACTTTCTGATTTCATCTTCTTCTTTTCCGTTTAATCACTCAATGCAGGCTGGTGGCAAAGCAGGAAAAGACAGTGGCAAAGCCAAGGCGAAAGCGGTGTCGCGCTCCCAGAGAGCTGGTCTGCAGGTAAATGTCAATCATTTGTCGTGGTGCAGTTTGTGGCTTTGCTGCAGGTGTTAAACGCCACAGGACGTTTGCTTTTGAAAAAGAAAATTGGACCACTATCTTACTTGTGTTTCCTGACAGTTCCCAGTGGGTCGTATCCACAGGCACTTGAAGACTCGCACAACCAGCCACGGTCGTGTAGGAGCCACAGCAGCTGTTTACAGTGCTGCCATCCTTGAGTACCTCACCGCTGAAGTAAGACTTCCCATTCCCTCCATTTTAAACTTTGTTTTGATTAACAGTGTTACTTAATGTCAGCTTTGGTTGTTTTCACTGTAGCTAATTTTTTTGTTGATATGAATCCTTGTTTCTTTGTTTTTTCCAGGTACTAGAGTTGGCGGGTAACGCCTCCAAAGACTTGAAAGTGAAGCGTATCACTCCTCGCCACTTGCAGCTGGCCATTCGTGGTGACGAGGAGTTGGACTCCCTTATCAAGGCAACCATTGCTGGAGGAGGTGAGCTGGCAGTTTTCTGGACTGATTAATCGATATCTTATATAAACCATCTGTGTACAGATTGTATTCTATTTACAGATTATATATGTAAATCTCATGTACATTTCCTTTTGCTTTCAGGTGTCATTCCCCACATTCACAAATCCCTCATTGGGAAGAAGGGCCAGCAGAAGACTGCATAGATGCCATGTTGACCAGAAATTTGGGGGCTTGGGCTTTGAACGGACCAGGAGTTCACCTTTGTTCTTTTTTATTATTAATATTATAGCAAACGAAGAGTGATTGTTAGCCTTTGTGTTTGTTATATTTACCAATAACTAGATAAAAAGTACAGAAAACCCCTTAAAGACAGTAAACCCTTTGTATGTTAATGTAGAGCGTTTGACTGGGGAGTTAATGATTATTTGAAATGGTGGCAGTGAATTTGTTTGATTGGCCTGGCTCTGTGTAATGTTTTATACTGAAAAAACAAATTGTTAAACTGTTTTTTATATAAAAGATCTTGTTTTGTGGTTATTTTCTCTGAAGTTATGATATTTACTATGACACATTTTTAAGGAGAATTTCTTTTTTGAAAGTAAATTGGATAACAGCTAAATAGTAAGATGGTGCTTCTTTTCCTTTTGACTTACTGTAAAAAAAAAAAAATTGAACTGCACAAGAATAGTGATGTATTAAAAGTTACTTTTTTTTTTCTTACATCAAAATGAAATTACGTGTTGTAACCGCCTGCTACAGTGTTTTGTCTTAATGTTTACAGCAGTTGAAAAAATGTGTTAAACTTGAAACTACGTATTAACAGTGTAATCCTCAGCTAATTGGGAAACACTGATTGTAAACTTGTTGCCTCACTGTGGAACACAAGTCCTGCCATTTGTCAGCTACATATCACCACTGGGTACATTCAGTACTCTGATACTTTGGGAAAATAAGTAGAGGATAAGTAATCAGCGCTGAAAACATTTGTCTACACTACCAAAATATATAGGCATACTAAAAATATATTTATATTCCCCTTCTAAAAGTCCATTTCATTTTTAACGTTCAGATTTTGGAGCCTTTTTTTCTTTTTTAAGCTGTATTCAGGGAAATGACTTTGCCTATTTTATCTTTGAATAAACACCATTGGCATGTTATCTCTGACTTGGTTTGAAACAAACTCATTTATAGAGACTGGAACATTACGTGTGACGCTGCAAATCATGAGCATAACTCCAAATATGCTTTCACATTGACTTATAGTCGTATTTTGGAAACTCCAGAATGGTTAAAAACAAGACTGTGCTCTTATGACTCAAAACAGCAGTACCAGATAAAAGCTTTCTGCATAAAAATAATTTCAGAAAATTAATGTTAATATAAAATCCAATCAAAACTAAACTATAAAGTAGCTTATGTTTCTGAGATCTTATTCAAGTTAGAAATTTCAAGTGGTCTTAACACTGGTTCAGGCTTTTATGTCAGGAGGGTTATCCCCTACTATTGCCAGTTACTCCGTACACTAAATAAGCCTGTTCTTTTTTACATTGACATTAATAATAATTTATCCTACAGCTAAATATATCTCCACACTGAAAATACCCCAAACGGAAAACATGGGAAGGTTTTCTAAAAACTACAAATCGTCTATTTCAATTTATATACCATCAGTTCTCTTAACATTCTTGTAAAATTTACTGACAGTTGTTTTAATTGCATGATTGTTATGCATCACTAAGATAGAGGGTTTTACGACATGTGATCAGATATTTAAACCTGCCTTAAGTTCCATTTAAAAAAAAGTGGGCAGTGATTGCATTTAATAGTGATGCAATCACTGCCCACTTTGATAGGAACCCCTGTTCCACTGTTTGTTATCTCAAATATATAATCACACATCAGCAACTTGATGCATTTAAGCATACAGACATGGAGAAGATAACCTGCTCAACAGAATGGAGAAGAAAGCTAATTCAACTTTGAACGTTGTTGCTGGTTCCAGATTGGCTTATTTCATTCATTCATTCCATTCATTCGCTTCCGCTTTTCCTTTTCAGGGTCGCAGGGGGAGCTGGAGCCTATCCCAGCTGTCATAGGGCAAGAGGCGGGGTACGCTCTGGACAGGTCGCCAGTCTGTCACAGGGCCAACACACAGGGACAGACAACCAGTCGCACTCACATTCATTCACACATTCACACCTAGTGGCAATTTGGATTAATCAATTAACCTATCCCCACAAGCTGCATGTCTTTGGACAGCGGGAGGAAGCCGGAGTACCCGGAGGGAACCCACGCAAACATGGGGAGAACATGCAAACTCCACACAGAAAGACCCCGGCCTGATGATGGAATTGAACTCAGGACCTTCTTGCTGTGCGGCAACGGTGCTAACCACCGTGCCACCGTGCTGCTGGCTTATTTCAATATTTAAGAAATTTCTGATCTGCTAGAATTTTCCTGCACAACCATCTCTAGGCTTTACAGGAAATGGTTTAAAAAAACCGAGAAAAGTGGCAGTTTTCTTTGTCCCACTGACAAAGTGGACAATAGAAGAATGGAAAAATGTTGCCTGGTCTGATGATCAGAATAATGCTTCTGCAAGCATCATGTAAACGCTACGCCATGAGTATTGATGCCGACCACGTTCTTTAAGATCGCAGCATGCCCATCTTCATATGGCTCCTTCCAACAGGTTAATGAACCATCTCACAAAGCTCCGATCATCTCGTACCGGTTTCTTCATCATGACAATTTAATGATTTAATGTACACAAAGTCATCACATCTCAATCCAATAGCCCCTTGAATACATGGTAGAACTGGAGATTCACATCATAGATGCTAGTTGTTATACACCCACACACTACTTTCACACTACTGCTTCAGCAATCAAAACTGGATATTATCATATTTGTAAATATTTTGATTACTCTCTTTTTGTCTCTACAATAAAAGATATAAGGTTATTTAAGTGAGCACACATAAACAAATCAGGCTGATGTAGAATATAATTGTAAATGAACTATTTATTCTCAAGAACAATACTATATTAGATAACATCCCGCTTCCTTATATCATTTAACTGTAATGGTCTCAGTTTGGCTCATGATGTGATCAGCTGTCTACAAAGTTTGCAGTTACTTGCAAATTTGTAAATGCAAGTTCTGTATAAGTTGTCTTTGGTGATATCTCCTATTTATTTATTTCAAATTACTCTGCATCTTAGTTCTAACTAGTTTAGTTTAGTTCTATTAAAGTGGAATTTCTGAATAAAAATAAAAATGTAGTCATGCATTAATTACAGAAGAAGTGAGAGTTTTAAAAAGGATCCAGTTGTTAAGTAAACCTCATACAGTGATTGGCAGTTTTCAGCTCAGCTGGGGAGAGCACACACCTCTCATGAGAGCAAAGACTTTCCTAGAGAATATAAAAAGAAAATATCTAATATTTGTTTGTGACACAAGGTCAACTATGGCATCTTTTTGGTCTTTTGCTTACAAAACCATCAGTTACTCTGATCGGCCTCGCTCCTGCTTCCTGTCATACCCGATTCATCCACTAGATGTACTCAGACTTCTGTTCCAAGTCCTCTGTCCACCATAAACCATCTTACCTTTCCCTAATTTTCCCAACCACTGTCTAAATATTTGCCATTTTTCTTTCTCCCATACTAGAGTATTAGTTGAGTTCTCAGTCACTACTCTGATTCCTGATCAAGCCTATATTTTGTGACAATCTGAGGGCAAACCTCTATCTAAGAATACAGAATAGAATAGAACTGAATAGCCCTTTGTTGTCATTGTACATCTACAACAAAATTATGGGTGCTCAACAATTAAGAGGGATACATGCAAAATAGGAGAAATATATTCCAAAATAAGAAAAAGGCACACAATAGAGAACAAGATGTACAGTGCTTAGAAGTAGTGAAAAGAAAAAAAACTTGGTCTGAGGTGTTACTCATGAGTCTGGAGGTTTGGGACCTGATTGGCCTAAGCTTGAGTTATGCATTTTTCGCATGTTCCTCGCTGCATGTGGGGTTCATGTCAATACCTGGGAACGCCTCCCTGCACAAACCATGACAAATACACTACCAGTTTATTGAAATCCTTCAACACTCTGTTTCTTGGTGAGAGTTGGACTGGCAAACTGGAAATACTCAGCCATTCTGACTGATGACTGTGACCATAACCCCGTCGTTTTTCATAGGGCTGCTTAAGGATAGCTGTTTCCATATACTTAGATGAACTTAACCCAGCTTAGGTCTCAATGGGAAGCCTTGAGTTATCGCTGTCTTGATGTCATCCTGGTGTGTTTATGCCAGACATGAAGATCAAGGGGTGGATCTAACTGCACAATCATATGATTTTATGCTACTTTATTCTTCTTTTTGACAATAATAGGTACCATAATGTACAAAATAAACAATATGCATTACACTCAGAAGTAATGCCTATTGTCCATTTTTTAATGTGTATTCTAGCCTTATGTTTCCAAATAAACAGAGAAAGCTAAGTATTTACCCAGTCATTAAAAACCTCATTTTTTTGCAGTGCTTTTTAATTTTTCTATAATCCCTTATGACAAGCTAGTTTTTATGTTTTGTATCACCACAACACCTCATTGTCGTGCTCATCTCATTATTTTTGCAGTTCCCACAGGCTGAAGCGTCAGATAATATCTTTTGAACTGCAAATTACATGGAAGAGACGAGTGATGAGACGGCAGAAGATCAATCACCTCTCTGGGTGACAGGAACAGAAGGCCAGTTTATAAAAAAAATAAAATCACAGATACTTCTGAACTTTTGTTTACTTATGTCTGACTCAGAGGTGTAATGACTCTGAAATGATGAAACGCGTTGCTTCGGATGTGTGGTGGCTCACAGGATCTTATTACATTGCTAACAGGGCTGACCTTTGCGGACAGTTCTCGAATACACCGAGACACTTTTTCTTTTCTCTTTACACGACAAACCTAAACTGAGTCACGGCGTTTCATTATTTTTTTTGCCCATTATCAGGTCCAAATGAAAGTGGAACAAAACATCTTTCAAAACAGTGTCAGGCAGTGGATGCTTCTCAAAATACATGCGTTACCCTTTCTTTTAACCAAAAGATTGAAGGCAGATGCTCTGAAAAGGTTACAGATTTTAATGAGGAAATTGCAAACAGAACAAGTGAGAATGATGCAAAACAAACTCTCGGGGGTCTGGCTCAATCTCTTCCACAGGATAAATCTGCAAGGATCCACACTCAGATTATTCATTTAGAAGTAAAAGAATCAAATCACTCGAGAAGCGAGATCCCCAAAGTAGTTCAGCCAGACCTTCAAATCAGACTCTGCTCCTCTCCCAGGTTAATTAGCCTGGAGCTCAACACAAAAGTCCAAATCTCCATAAAACTTGACTCTTAGGTTCAATGCTAAATATCTCCCCAGGCTCCACTCTCCAACTTTTCCCACTATTCACCAATAGTTCTTGTAGATGGGCTTAGAGCCAGCCTTCTCCCCAAGCAATCAGCTGGCCCTCCAGGAATAAATCTAAGCTACAAGCAAAGGTAAGTAAGACTGGAAATGGGAGCCCAAGTGATACTACCAACAACATAGTACAACAAACTGGGAGTGAACGACAAGGAGAGCCGGGTTTAAATACTGCAGCTGATAGTGATGAGAGACAGCTGGAGTTCAGGTGGCCACACCTACTCCTGGGAGGAGGTAAGCAGGTATTTCTGCCCATACGCGCCCACGTGGAGTTGTAGCAGGGAGACGGAGAGAAAGGCAGATCAGCACCTCGAGCACAAGAGGGGTCGTAATGTCCTGTGGTGCTGTATTTAGGTACAGTTATGAATTTCCAGAATTTCTTTATATTTTCCACAACATTCTATCGACTTCCATTTTCACTTTTTTCAGAGCGTGATACCTAGATCATTAAAATCTACATCCACATTATCCCTGCATTTTTGAAAAGGTCTCCAATGAACAAATATCCTTCTGAATCTTTTGGATCCTATTTTATTTGTTTATTTCATATCGCATATAAAAGTGCAAATTTGTTCTTCTTTTGGCCTGATGCTCATTGCTGTCTGATTTCATCATTGTTCAAGCTTCTTCCTCTAACCTCGCCTTCACAGTGTTTTATTTTTTGGTATAATGTTTGTTGTCTTTTAATAATTTCTCTGTATTATTGTTGGCTCTGAACTGAGCTGAATAATAACAAATTAAACTTAACATTTTTGACACATTTTGTAACACTTTTTCCCAGCAAGGACAGGCATGAAAAGTCTGTAAATAAATGTAAATAAAAGTCTTCTTTCTAAGTAATGTCACTACTTTCCTGAAGTGGAAACAAAATGTTCTGGACGAAACAAGCCAGTGATAATCAACCGTCTCTAAGACCTGGTATCATTAGTCACATATTGAGTGATTGAGCTCATGGGTGGATTAATTTAACACTAATATCTTTATTAGGTGAGAATGATCAGAAAGCCCATGAAACCTGAGAAAAATGTTTTTTATTGTGTTTTTTTTTTTTTTTTTGCTTTGTTTTGTTTTGTTTTTTGCAGTGCATTTGTAGCTTTGTAGCAACTTCACACAATTCTTCTTCTTATTGTGTGAAGTTGTAGTTCCCAAATGGTGCAGAGGCACACTGTTGTACCTAGAGATTTTGTGTCAGTCTTAAGTACTGCAAGTGCACAACAAGTAATGAATTACATTTGAATTTGCCATATTTGTACACATCAAAGGGTGTGACTGATAGCAAGGAGGATCACACCATGTGCGCGGGTGTGAAATGCATCACTTTCATGTGCACAGTGAGCCACAGTTTACTCGAAATTCTCAGTGTTATGAAAGGTTCCAGCACTGCAAATATGCTATCAAAGGTGCCTTTATCTAACATTATAATCAGAACAAGAACTGATTATATTTCAGAGGACAAAGTATATATTTTTTTGCAAAACTGAAGACAGCTGTGACTTGAAATGTCGCACACTTTCTTATTTTAGAGATACCCAGAAGCTCAGCCTCTGGGTCTAGATTTGGTCATACCCATTGCTGACCCATTGCTATGGCCTTACCAGGAGAAAAGTGGTGGACTAATGAAAAGTTTCATCCTTACAGCTAATCATGTGGCCACAAGGAGCAGCATTATTGTAAAATATCTGCAAAGGAACTCTTTGATTACCATCAAATATGATGGCAGATTACTCCTTCACCTTGTCCAACAAATCCTCTAAAATAAACCTGATGTTCAGACTTTCAGGTAAAAAAAAAAGTTGGTTATGAAGCAGCTGCAAACTCAGGAACTCCAGCACATGAAGTAAAGATTTCTGTGATTGAGAGTGACATCAGATGTATTGTCCACATGAATGTGGGCCTCTGTGGGAACACATGAAAGCCAGCGCTGCCTCACATCTTCAAAGAGTAAGAATCATTTGTTTATTCTTACATCTCCCTTTGTCTCCTTCTTTACAGTTTTCTCCCGAGGATGGTGGGAGTGTGACAGCCAGAGGTCAGCCTTCAGCTCCCATTATATTCTGCACTGCCTGAAATGCACCACACAAAACGGGGACAGCTTACATGGTAAGAATTCAGAAATTCTTTTTCAACTTGTTTCTATAGTTTTCAAACCTGTAAATTCCTGAAGTTATTTAATGTAAAAAAAACAACAACTTCACGCATTCTAACAAAGCGTGAAGGATTCCACATTACTTTTTCCTTGAAGAAAGTAAAATACGGACTAGACTGTTAGTATCAGTGGGGAAACAAAAAGCAGCTCCTCAAGATATTTTCAAGTAAAAAGATTGTCACAGTATGTGTTGTTATGTGATTGTGTGCAGAAGGTGCAGTATCAAGGGAAGAGAGAGACACAATACTGGAAAAAAAAGGAAATGCAGGGATGGTTGATTTAAAGCTACACTAAGCTACAGTGTAAATTAACCAGGCACTAAATAAGATGCTTTAAACTCCTCTTGGAATTTTTTCTTGGTGTTTTGAAATAAATAGTAGCCTGTTTCAGCTCATGTTTTAGTTCAGAAGAATGCGTTCAGTGTCACTCACAATGTGTTGAGCTACAGAAAGCAGCCGTTTATGGTGTAAAACAACAGCTAAGAAATCATTTTTTTCATGTGGTGACTAGTTTATCTGAATTAGCTTTTTCCATGTTTTGACTGTATTATTCATTTGATTAACCTCCTAGGACCTGGCGTCCACATATGTGGACATCACATTTTGGGATGTCTTGACCAAAATATGAAATTTTACTCTACAAGGGCCTGATAACCACTTACGAGGACATTATACTGCAAATGTTTGATTGAAATGTAAAACAAATGTCCTCGTATGTCAATCTTATTTTTGTCAGAGATAAAATCAGGTATAAAAAAAACCTGGAAATTCTTTGTTTTTATATTCATCAGGTCCCAAACAGCCCAAATAGCAAAGAGAATTTAAAAATGCATGCCATGAAAGAGTTTGGGTCTTAGGAGGTTAAGCACACACAACCATTCATCTGGTACAGTTAGCAGAGGGGCTGTCTCAGCTCACAGTGGAGAAAGGATATCTTCAGTATACCCAGGAGTGTACAGTGCAGTCAGCCAAACACAATGAGTCCTAAAATATTCACACAGTCCCTTTCTAGAAACTATTTAATAAAATATTTAAATAAAAAATAAATATAAATATAAATAAATATTTAATAGCAGAATAATTATCATATTTAATTTAAATGAGGTATTAAATCTGCATGTGCCCAGTTGTTAGGATATGCTATACTGGATATATATAGCATATCCTATTGTCCTGATAAAATATCTGAAGAGACCCTTGTCACCTTTACACTCTCAAAAGATAAGGTAAGTTCACCAAAACGCTGACCTCTAAGGTACCCTTTACACAGGGAATTTATCTGTATCACACTAACCCTCTTAGAGAAGCATATTACTGCCAAATTATGATCAGCGACTCACATAACTAATATTGCAAACATACGTGTATCTTTTTGGCACTCAAAATTAGGATATTCTGATGCTGGCCGACACCCCAAACACTGCCCGTTTATCTATAATGTACCTACCTTCCCTACTATCTTTGTACTTGTTTCTGTGTCCCATCCTTCCTTCTTCTTTCTCTGTTTGTCATCCTCTCTCCAGGGGGTACCAGAGAGATCTTCCATTTATGGGAGCTGCGATTGATCCACAGTCAGGGCTCTAAGAAACCACAGCCTCCAGTCTACTTCTTTGCTTTTCTGTCTTTTTTCTGCCATCTTCATTATTAGTAAACCTTTCAGTACCTGCTTTTGAGGGTACAAATAGCTACCTTGAAGGCCAGTAATTAGCTCTAGGAGGAGCTTTTGTGTAAACTGGAACTGTAGAGACAGGTACAATGGAATACTGCTTTGATATGAAATGCTGTGCAGCTACTACACAGTTGTTATTAGTTGTTATCCAATGAAACACTTACAGATTTATACCTTTTACTTCTAAATTATTGAACAATTTAACTTAATTAAATTAAATTATATTTAACTCTGCCTTGTGGAATGTACTTTGAAAGTGTATCAAACTAACATCAAACTAAAGACATGTCTGGGTTAAAAGCACCCTGGATATCCTTTAATCACAAGGCTTTTATTTTATGTACTGATGCTATGACTTGTCAGCCTTTTTAAGCCCTTCCAGATGAACTGGATTAAGGTAAGAAAACCATTTGAATACTGTCAGGAACTGAACAGCCCTTCTGGTGACCTACAGGTGTCGTTTGTTGCGGTGTGGTTGTGAAACTGAAGGTAACACCTACACAGGAATAACTTAATAATGAAAAGAGACGTACGCTTGCTTTGATCTTTGATGTAAAGAACATGTTCAATAGACACTGACAGGGAACATCTTCATCCACTTCGAGGGAGAGGTGTTTCCAGAGAGGCCTGTCAGTGAGCCTATATCACCGTGTCTTTATGTTTGACATTTTAAATCCCTTTAAACCTCGTAGCTGGAGTTCAGGGAACAGACTTTACCACTGAAGACATTTATTAGAAGGACATCTTAAAAAATAACACAAACTAGCAATAGCACTATGCTGGCCTTGAGCGTAAAAAAAAAGCAAAAACAGGTTTTCAGTGAGCCTCTTCCAAAAGAACTCGTGAGCATCTATTCAGTAAAATAGCCCAAAATAGCCATGAGGAAAAAATTAAAATGTTTTGCTAACACAAAAAGTTTTACAGTTGTTCAGAAAAATCAAAGCAAAGACTTGTTTTCTCTTTAAAATCGTTTGCATTGAACCTTGATTGACTTTTTATGCAACTGGAGTTCATAGTGCAACAATAACGCAACCATCTTTTGACCATTCATCTATTTCTACATCACATCAAAGTCGTCACATATTCTTTTAACGACCCACACACGAGAACTAACAGGGAGTTAGTTGTACTTTCAGTTTCAGACTTGTGTATGGCACGGCTGTTGTAGCTTCAGCAAGTGAGGTTTTCCCTGGAGGCACCAACATGGTGTTGGTAAAGGTTTATGTTGGCTACGGGTTCAACATCAGCAGTTTGTTTTCTTCACATGTGCTGCACATGTTGGCCACATTCATACCTGAGTAGGTATCAACAAAAAGAGATTTTTTTTAAATGTTCCCACTCATCTAGCTAGAAAAACACCGTTTTATCTCTCCCTCTGCGTCCCTGAATGTGTCGGCACTGTTCAGGAGGCGTTTCATCGTCACTGTTGCTCTGCTCAGTGGATCAGCACCAGGCAAATGACCTCCCCACCATTTCAAAGAATAACTTGTTTGGCTTTCTGAAGTACCGACAAAGCTTCTTCAAGGCTTGGGTACTGAGTGGAGCATGTGGCCTGCCTTTAGACTCGTCCAGGCACTTGTCGTGTCCAGACGACAGGAGGCAGTAGAAGCCCTTGGTGGTGTTGTAGTAGAAATTGCTTGGGTTGATCCTGGGCGGCAGGTCCAGAAACCTCTCTGCCTTCCTCAGCTCAGGGAAGGGATCCCGAATAAGCGCATCTCCGTCCACCACGTGGATCTGCTCCCTGGGGAAGACCTCCAACCAGCGGGCAAGGTGCTGGTGATAGAGGCTCCTCTGCAGTGCCTTGTATCCAGGATCAATATGGCCCTTGTGGAGTAGGAGCTCCTCTAGGGGCTTGTAGGGCTTGTGTTGTGTTAGGCGGTTGTGCAGAACCTGGGTGTAGTCAGAGATCAGCCTCTCAGCTGGGTCCCGGACAATGAGTAGCAAGCGGACAGCAGGGTTCATGTCCGAAACTCGTGCAGGAACCTGAGGAGCTGCGAAGTAACCTGGGGTCTTTTCCACTGTCAGTTGACCTGGGACTGTGAAGGGCATCTGGGCTCGGTACCAGGCCAGACCTCTGCGGTAGTGCTCCTCCACATTGAAATAATGCACCTGTCAGAGGATGCAGAAGGTATTTAGTGATGTAGATGGGGGGGGGGGGGGGGGGGGGGAGGGGAAAGCAGGTCTTCATTCATTTTTATACCACTTGTTGACACTGTTGTTTTGAAATTTTAGTTTGTTTTGAAACTTAAAGGAAATTTTAGGGACATCTAATAGTTTCTAAACCTTTTTACCATCTAAAACACTTTCAGCTTTTTTCTTCATTTAGTCCCAATCTTGTCTAAACCAATCTATTCTTTGGCACCAGCTTTCTAACTTCATAGTCCTCATTTTAAACTATCCTGATTAGGATTTCTCTCAGTGCAGCTTTTCAGGACAGGCCCGTCACCATTCATCATACTTACAAATGTACATGACAAACTACACAGAAACTCAACTCTCTTTGCTCTGGTTTCTTTACTGCACTGAAGAAGATGCAGTACGTGTTTGGCCTGAACTAAACTTTCAGAAAATCCTCACGCATTTGATAATTAGACCGCCTCTGTGCCCTCTTGGTCTTGCCTGAGTTGCATCTCCAACTTTCCGAGTGCAGAGTTTTACACTTCTACAGTATATATTTGCACCTGGGGCATTTTGTTAGCTCCATTACCTTGAGATTGAATTTTTTGCTTCAGTGCAGCTCTATTTGTTAGAGCTGAGTCTGTTAATACATATTTTCAGACACAGAAGGTCTATCCACAGTTACAATCATTATTACTTACTGAATTTTCAACTAATTTTCAAGTACTATGTTATTTTCTTTGCTTGGAGTTTTCAGATTTTTCATGGCCAACCAATGTCTGGTTCTTGGCCTGGAGTTTTGCCACTCTAAATACAAAATCCTGCGAGCTTCTCGAGGTTGACCTTGCTATTCTTTGAATACCATCAGGTGGTTTTGAGGCACACTGATGAAATTTGTACAATTCAATAAAAGCAGATTTTTTTTAAAGGATATACAAGTGAAAAGAAAAAAAATGTTGATGTGAGATTTCACATAAGGGTTTCAACAAAAACTACAAATGAATTTTTGACACGTATAAAAATAGATTTTGACGTCCATCATATATTTAAGAAGAAAACAGACATTTTTCTGAATGGGAACATTTTATCCCAGTTTGACGTTAGAGTAGAGAAGATGAAACTACCTAACAACACTTAAGTGCTTAAGTGCAAACTGAGTAATTATTGTCCACAGCTGGTGATAGTGAAAAGTGTTTTGTTTATCACCTCAGCCTTTGCCACTTCCACATCTGGGTGCAGATTGAGCATCTCGAGCAGGGCTCTGGTGCCACCTTTCCGCACGCCAATGATAATAGCTCCGGGCAGCCGCTGCTGGGTAGCATTGTAAAAGGAGGAAGAAGATGATGGAGGGGAGTAGACAGAAGAACTGGAACCCCCAGAGCGCAATTCCCTTAAGCACACAGACAGCTGAGTCTGCAGCAGCAGAAGCACCAGCAGCGCTAGTAGCACTGTCCACAGCATGGTGCCACACACAGAGGTGGAGTGATGGTTATGAGCACACTCTCATGAAGCTCCCGGACCAGTACGTTGTGCTTGTTATGAGTCAGCGGGGGGTCTCGGGAGGGAGCCCTTCAATTGGACAACCTATGAAGCAGGAAAAAAATAAAGGTTATCATCCACTTTTACTGTCTCACTCTGCCACTTTCTTCTTTAATAGCACCAGTGTAGCAGAAAGGTCGAAAAGTGATACACTTGTCAAGAAAGTTGATGATAAATAAGCAAAAATTTATTCCGTCTGAATATAAATTACTGTGAGCAATCATTATTAAAATTCAACAGCATGAAAACTGAAGGCTGAACTAAGACCTTTAATGTTTTTTTTTTATCACTTTTATTGCAACCTCATAACACATTTTAGGCTGTTATTTACTGTAACTCAAGGAAGCTGCAGTCAGATCAAAACAAGGAAAAATGTTTTAGCCTCAATCATGAAAAAAACATTTTGAAAAATCGAATGTATTATTAATAAGTGGTTTATAAGAGTTTAAATAGAACAATAGGTGCAATGAGGCAACTATTTTTGATCATATGTAGGTTAACTTTAAATGTGGTACATTTTTCTGTCTGCTGCATGTACTGCACATATAACTGCATGCTTTAGGAATTCCACGTTAGCTTGAAGATGGACACGTTTGAATGTGTGTGTGTGTTGAATCTGCACCAAAAGAATAAAAATCTTTAAGAAAGGATGTCGAGTCGGCAACACTCAGATTATGACCTCAGTCACAGTGCAGTTTCTTTTCATCCCACATAGCTAAAGCTCATTGCTACATGGTGCTTGCTCGACTGTTTCGTGATCCCATACAGTATGTCTGAGACAGCTCTGCACACTAATGTGTCAAGTCCAGGCCAAAGTAGTGCAGGTTTGGAGCCTCAGATATAGGGCTGCAATATGAATGTAGACAGAAAATATTAAAATATTAATCTATATCTAAAGCAAATGGAGGAAATGCATTGAAAATTTATGCTGTTATGGGGTTTACAGTCTCCCTAAGGAGCGCTTACACCCATCTGAGTTCAGTGGAACCATTTTTACAGTGGAGGAGACGAGCCGCAGAGATCCTGAAATCCCGAATGTGGAATTTTGTCTCATTGGGTTGTTTGAGTTTAATCTGGTGGTGAGGTTTTAAATTAGCATAAAATTTTGAATGCTCGTGTTAAAAACAGACAAGGTTTCAAATGATGAGTTCAGAGTCTGTACGAGGAGTCCCCGTCAGGGGAGAGATCAGACCTCAGATGACCTTAAACACTCAGGTTCAGTTTTTTCAACTCTTGACTCTTTATGCTGACAAAGAAAGCAGATATACCTCATATAGTCATGTAAAACAAAGCCTATTATCAGATAAAAATCAGATTTTGTGCTACTAGAGTCCAAGAATAAAAATATGGAGTTGCTAAACTTGCAATGAACATTTTAGGTCCCCTCTAACTGTAAGAAAACATTATTTCCACTACTGTATCTAAAGGAGTCCAGAGATCTTCCATCCAAAAAAATATCTTTGCAGGTGCCCCCCCCACCACCTTTTTTGTCTTTACATAAATAAATAATATGTATCCAGGCACAGTATACAGGAAAACTCTTCTTAAAGAAAAGACAAAGGAGAAACTAAAGAGCAGTTTAACTTCAGTTCTTTGTGGTGAATTTGTTTTGAAGATGTGAGTTTAATAGTTACTGTTTCAGATTCACAGCAGGATTTTTACAGAACTTCTGAGTCCTGACCACAGTGATCAATAACCTATGAAGGGTGCCAAACAAATACATGAATAAAACATACTCAGATGGAGGAATAATGATCGTTTTGTTCGAAGCATGCTTATGGGCTTTAGTTTTAAAATAAAATGATTGAAATAGCTCTCATATTACTGGGGTAAGAATAAAGTGAGGAAGTGAAAAAAAAATTAAACGTAAAAACAATAATGCAAGGTCTGTAGAGCTTAAAAAAAGAGGTAACTCTACTTCTTTAAGTCTTTGAAGATTTCAGCTTTCATCCAAGAATATCTTCAGTTTAAAACCAAGCGGTGGAAAGTCCCAGGTATTTATACCCGAGTGAGGGTTGTTCCCTTGGGCACGAACCTGAAGGTCACTGACCCACTACTGATAATATGAGTCATCACGTGGTCACGTGAATAAAAAGGTGCAGGCCATTCCCATCACTGCGGGTTAAAGGTGAAGCCACTGCGAAACCTTACCCCACCCTGGATTCACAGTCTCTGTCCGCTGTGAAAGACCGTCATTGAACAAAAGTGGAAGCTTACAACAGCAGCTATCAGCCACTTGCAGTGAAGTCTTCAGATCCCTTCCCAGGAGCTTCAACACTAACACCTTTGTCCAGGTGAACTCAATAGGTCACATGATAGTGTGAGGCAAGGTCTCACAGGGGTTTCACTCTGAACCCTGGTGAAGAAAATGACCCACGCTATTTTTTCACACCTTGGCTATTGATCGGTTAGTCAATGACCCTCAGGACAGTATCCGAGGGATAACTCCCATCAGCTTTTAAACAACTTTTTGTTCATTGCCCTTTTCAAGCTCCCTAAGATGATTGAAAACCTACACAGAGAACAAACTGCAAGATCTGAAAATTAGTATTATAGATGTAGCTGTAGAGGTTGGACACCAATGTTCAATTTCAGATTTAATCTTCCACTTTATCACAGTCATTAAGCTGAAAAGGTCATTCCACACCTCCCAGTTTGATGTGACAAATGAGTGCAGATTACCTGCATATATGGCATTTAAGGAGACTTATGTGAGAAATTCATGTTTAACTGGTTTCTGTTTTATTTTTTATAAATGTTTTGACATGAGCCATGTAATAACCTGCTTTCTGGGTGTTGTTTTTTACTTGTTGCTGGATGTTGTGTGGACATGTATGCAAATAAGAATCCAGAGAACTCAAATGCTGTGAATAGCATTTCTGTGCACAAACTTTCCTTCAGTTTTTATCTGTTTTGACTTCAGAAATTTGATTTCAGGAGCTTTTTCCCAGTAAACGTGTTGCTTTCTGCTCGTCAAACCAGCACGATCTCAACACAAAAACATCAGATGTTTAACAACTCAAGCCAACGGCCTCTTGCGGTTTAATAAATGCAAGTAAATTCACTACTGTTGATGCTACAATCAGTCCATTTGATAATTCCAAAGACGTTTGTTGCACATGAGAAAAGACTCCCATCGGCGCTTTGTTCCACAACAACATGTAGTGAACACTGTGAAAGAGTCTTGTTTTGTGAATAAACAAAATAAAGTAGTTTAGATGCTTTAACCTAACAAAACAGCAAGTGAACATGAAGACAGAAAAATATAAAAACAGCGAACAAAGGGTAAAAACAGCGTTCCCACATACTAAGCTTCTTTGTTTGGCAAAATGATCACAAACTTCTGGAAAAGGAGACTATATATCGTTGTATCTCCAAACAATTTATCATTATAATTTGAGCAGTGATACTGATCCAATCACCCTGATTATACTCCACTGGGTGGTCCAAAGTGCTGGTAAATTTGCACCAGTATGCTTTGACATGTCAACTCCAACTGTAGAGTGAAATATTCCAGTCAGGAGAAGGTAAGAATTTGATTGAAGCCATGTCAAAGCTCTCACACTGTAGTTAAAAGCACCCGCACATTTGATTTGCAGTGCCCAATTACATTATTATTATATCATCATATAGTCTACAAATTTTAAAAGATTTTTATTTGTATGGTACCAAATTCTGTGCATGTGAGACTGTGACAGTTGAAGACGACGTACAATAAGAGCTGAAATAATTGGTCCATTTACATAAAATGATTGCTTACTTATACATAATAAGTTATATCATAAGATTATAAATAATATTTATAATTTATCAGATTTTTGCTGAAAATGATTTGACTTTGACACGTAATATTTAAATTTTGATGCCTCACTCTTGGCACAAGGCGGCTGTGTAATTTTTTAACACTTCCACAAGATTTTTTCCTGCATTCAGCACTTTCATGCTTGACGCTTTGACCACATTTTGTCGATTCAGCTTTTATTTATGTGATATTTTGAATGCAGCTCTTGCTGCAGAGTGCTTTTACACTGAAATATTAATCCTTCTACTAATGTAAAAGAAGGCCAACAACAAAAACTAGCAATGTTTTTTTCTTTGAAGAAAATCCAGTAAAGAAAAACAGCTTCATCACTTATAAAGAACTTTGTTTGTTGCTTTGGCAAAACTGTGTTGATATATGTAGACTCAGGCATTACATGACATGACCACGGTCACATGACGGGTGGATTGCATTATGGCGGTTTAACCAGAGACACTCACTTTTATTTTTCGGCGTTTGTGGGAAGCTAAATTAAAGGTCAGGTTGTGTTTGTGTAGGAAACTTTTAGCGATCACTTGTTTTAATTAAAACACAGCTTCTTCCTGTTCCTGCTCTTGTTGTTGTTGTCGAGCTGAAGTTGCAGTGACGCGACTGAGTTATTAATTAGTGTAACAATGTTCTGGTTCAGAGGAGGAACCCTGTCTAGCATTGTTCCTGTAGCGACTCACTAATTGCACCTTCAGGGAGCGTAACTGCACCCCGACCTTCTGTGCTATCCTCTGGCTTAGTGACGCTGGCGTCACACGTCCCTTGCTGGCTGTGGATGGGACTCCCAATGTACATCAGCAACGTGTGGATGTTGTCGGCTGAAGTAGGTGTTGTGGGTGACGTCATCGCTCATTATTATGTTTCAGAAGTGAGAGTAAACAGGTTAATTTTAGAAAATGTTCAAAGGAACATTTCTGCAGTTTTAGATGACTTTTTTGTAAAGAATCACTGGGATTGGATAAAATTAAGTACAGTCATGTAAATTAAAATAAAAAAGAAACATCTTAGACCTGTGCAAAAAATGCATATTCAATGTACATTTTCATGACGGTTATGTCAGCACTGACATAGAAAGAAAGCTGAATCAATCTGCCCACTTTGTCAAAAAAGTCCAAATTCTACTCATTCAACTTTAGTCAAACTACAGCTAACAAACCACATTTATTAGCCCTAAGCTACTCATTTGATTCCAAACTATTTGTAGATAATGCCACAATGATCTCTCTGTTATCACTCATTATTATATGCAGCTCTGAGCTGAATGAATGTTGTTTTGTTGTTTTATCGCAAATTCTGACCGGTTCCAGCTTTTGACTGAAAAATATATTCTCCGTTTTTGCAAGCTCAGATAGATGAACAAGATTTTCAAGAATTACACAGGGATTAAAAAGTTGCATCTGCAGTGATTATTATTATTCCTGTGGTGTCTTATCGCTTTGTACAAAACCAGAACATTCGAGTCGACTATTACCTCCAGCCTCACACTGTTCAGTGATTATAGCCCCTTAATAATTCAGCCAATAGCAACTAAAATCCCCGGCTCCTATACATTAGCTGCTTTAAGCAAGTAGCAAGATTTCCTGATTCAGATTCCCTACAGTCATGATTTTGATGTAAAGTGGCAAACTGCGTGCTGACGCCAATCAATCACAGTGTAGGGCATGTGCAATTTATGTGAGTATGTGAGCAACCGAGACAAAGAAAGTAATCCTCAGTGAGGTTTATGTGTGTGCGCGCTGCACAGAGACACGCATGCCTTGCATTAAGTGGTTGCACGAGTCCCTTGTGACTTCTCTGTAAGCTGGAATATTCCCCTGCTGTCAAGTCGCTTCGCTTCCACTTCACCTCGTGACCTTCCTCTCCCTCTTCCACCTCCTTATTACCCTCCTTCTCACCTACACTCATCATCTTTCACCCTCACCTCTGCTCTTTGTTTCCTCAGCCTGTTCCTGACTCTGTCTTCCTGAGTTGTTTGAATCCTTGCGTGTTTATGTGGATCAGCAGCACATGCAGCACCATGCTAATGGGGATGCCCTGCAGCAGCCTCTTAGCGGCTCATAAATAAAACACAAATGCACCTTTCCGCTCAGAAATATTTTTGAGTCAATGAACTTTTAATCTGGATGAACAAAAAATGACACAGGATTGCAGTTGCACTGATTAAAAGTTATTTCAAGGTTTAAATAAGGTTATTGCTGTTTGGCTCAATGTCGTGATGGAGCACACTTTGAAAAGTAAACCAAAGAAAACACTGTAAAAGTACAAAAAGGGCAAATCAGCAATCCATTTTTCATATTGCTCATGTATTTCTTGGTTCTAAATTATTTGTTTGAGTCTTTTACTTGCAGACAGATTTGCAAACTTGCAATCGGAGTTCCTTTAAAAGACAGAAATCTTTGGGATAAATGGTATGTCTGCTGAGTTTTACTGAGAAAAGTTTTTGCTTCCACCTAAACCTTCATGGAGATAAACATCAAACACACAATAGCTCAACGTGGCCGCAAAGTCAAGCTCAGCCACAGTCCCAGCCAATCAGCTGATTTCAGTGACAGCCCACATCGGCTGATACCTTCTACACTCATAGTAGGTTCTTTCAGCCAGTCTACAGTTGCAGCACATCTGCAAGCCACTTTGAAACCCACCTCCCCTCTAGCTCCATCATTTATGCAGTTCTGACTTTCAGCATTATGTAATATTACTGATTCTTGCTTTATTGAGACGGGGTCTTGCTGATGTGCTTTGGCTTTTCATCTCTGGTGGGGATTTCCCAGAATGGACCTACACCAAATGTAAAAATGAATGCAGATAGAACTCACAATTTTCTATTTATTTTTTGACTACAGTGGTTCTGATTGAAATTACTTTTTCAGTTTGCACTTTGCTGAAAATTGACTAAAAACTAACATGGATGTTCTCTTCATTCAGTGCTTATTAAAATGCATGCACAAGTCCCCTGTTAATGATAAAAATAAGCAAATGAGTTTAGGATTAAAAAAACTGAGAGATTTCTGTTTAGCAACTGGCTGGACTGTTTTCTTTTTTTATTGGCACCATATGAGCAGCCTCTCAGCTCTGCTCAATGAGCCTCACATGAATCATTGCAAGTCCTTGTCTTTCCCCGCTCATCGCTTCTTGTGATTCACATTAGCCAGCATGCAAAGGGAGAACAAACAACAACAACAACAATATGCCAAGATTGCCAATGACGCATGAATTCTCCATACTGACAAACACACGTTATCTAGCCAAGCTGCAGACGATAGAGATGGAGGGGAAAGGAGAGAAAAGGGGGAAGGGTGGAGTGTAATTATCTGTGAAAGGCAGATGCTTCCATCTGCATTTGGGGAGAGTACCAGTGTCTTATAAGTTCTGGTGTGAGTGTGTTTGTGTGTGTCTTGTGTCATCTGCATGTGTGCAGAGCCTTAGCCTTTTGTGCAGACACCCAGCATGTGACTGCTAGTGATCCAGGCCCCTGGAAATATCTTTTTACAGAGCGATGGTATTTGGGGGTGGGGGAGGGATTATCCTGTACAGAGAGTCAGAGGGTGGCAGGGAGGGAGGAGATGGGTGGTAGGGGGGAAGGATGAGACTGAGGTACAGTTGTTGTGTGTGTGAGGCAGCAGGAAGATTGTCTCTGGTAGGGGGTGGCATGGTGAAACGCTTTGGATTGCCAAGCCTGTCATATCACCAAGGCTGTGAAAGTCTGATAAAACTCTCTCTGTCCTCCTTCCTTTTCTTTCTTCTTTCATTTGCCCCCCTCCCCATCCATCTCTTTTTCAGACTCTACTCACCATCCTTTCCTTTTTTCACCTTGGGTTTCACCTTCATTTACCCCAAACTTCCCACACATTTTCTTAGTTTTCTGTCTCTTTATATACCTTCTTTAATCCAGGTCCTGCTCAGCCAATCACGCTTGCTGATTACAGCGAACATACGCCGAGCTGATTGCCTTTCAGAACAACAAAGGAAATGCAACAAGGCTGTTCCTATTCCCCATCCCTTTCCCATTACCCGCCTGGAGAGGAGATGGCCAACACTCAGAGGGGGGTCTGTAATCAAAATAGATGGAGCTGAGACTGCAATCGGTCATACTTCCAGATCACGCCGACCGCCAGTTTTCCTCGAAGCCTCAGACAATAAACAGTAAGACTGAATGCTTCAAGTCCATCTTTTTGCTTTTCCCAAAAATCCTTTTAACCCCATAGAAGCTGATCTGCTGCCAGATCTTTCAACAGATGAAAGAAACATCAGATGTGAACAAAAAAGTGAAAAGTCCTCTTCCGTATCTATTGAAGTTCAGGAGTTTCACCTCTTCCAGGCATTCTGTTTTTCTGCGTGAGTAGTTTGAGGCACCTTGCACCAGGTACTCAGCCAGAGGAAAAAATGCTGAACTCGGAAGATTTGATCTATTTCTGAGAGAACATGGGAAGATGAAGCAGAGGGTGAAAAAGAAGTGTCTGAGAGGTTCTTGACAGGATCCTTTTTCTCCCTTGTTATCTCTTCCTCGTGGGTCTGTTTCTGCTGTAAAACTTCATATGAGAGTTATTTAAAATATCCCGAGATGATATAATCTCCAAATTCATCACATATGATCAGAACTATTTTGCTTTACATTTGCATGCAGCAGATATCCTTTAGCATGACTTTTGAACAAGGTTACTGTTGTGTTTGTTTTTTTTTGCTCAAACTATAATCTAAACCCCAAGAAGCAGACAGTTGCCTAAACTTAACTAAAGAAGTTAATGCGTGCATTGTACAGAACAATTGTTTTGCTCAACCAGTGCATATCAGCTTAAAACTAAATAAAATAAAGTACAATAAAGCTCCACAGTCAAATGAGTGTGGAAACACTAAAGCAGGAGTTTACTATTTCTGAATCTCTTAGAAGCTGACAGCTTTTGGAAAATGCCAATATTTGAAAAGACTATTTACGCTGACAAAGCATAACGTTTCTGTTTTCTAGAATGAGATACTTTTTAACAAAATTTGTTTCACTTCCTAAACTATTTCAAATACCTTTTACAAATGATATATGTGTTTTGTGGGCAGCATGGTGGTTTGGTGATTAGCACTATTGACTTGCCTAAAGTAAGTCCTGAGTTCGACTCCACCACCTGGTTGGAGCCTTTCTGTGTGGTGTCTGCATTTTCTCCCCATGCCTGCATGGGTTCCGGCTTCTTCCCACAATGTGAGTGAATGGCGACCTGTCTAGGGTGTACTTTGTCTCTCACCCTAAAGGTGATAGGGATAGCCCCTGTGCTACCCTGACAAGCAGAATAGGAGCTACATGTGCTTTACAGTATGAGAGTGCCCAGGAGATTTAGTAAGAAGTTCATGCCTTGGTTTGCACTCACTTAAGAGCTATTATATTTCTTATTTTCTATCCCCTGCATATATACTGTTACTGTGGTAGATGCTCATTTAAACGTGGCCCAAAATAATGAGCAGCTTATGTACAAGTAATCCCTGTGAGCCAAAAGATCAGGATTTATACTGCTCTAAATTATGTCAGTGAGAGTGAAAATCCTTAACATGCCCATACACAGAACTAGCTGTGAGAGCAGAAGCCCCTCCCACCTTGTGTTGTTTGCAAAAGGCAGCCAATCAGAGAAAAGTTCTGCCTGACAGTGGGTGATGAGAGAAGCTGCATGAATATCCAGTTTAAGATAAACAATGGTTATTTATGAATCATGCAAAGTAGTTGGAAATAGGGGAAAACTTAAAAAGGAATTATGCACAGAATTAAGTTTACTACATGCCACCAAACTGGTGCTTAACAAATGGGTATAATAATGGGAACCAGTGCTTTCTGTAGGAAATAAATTTCATCGAATATAAGTGTTTACTTCAATTACACAACAGAAACGACACAATTATGAACACAATGTGTCAAAAAGTGTCAAATGTGGTCTAATAGTAGCCTGGGCAGCAAACAAACATAAATTAGATTTTATTTATTAATACAGTGTGACTTCACAACCCAGATGTTTTCAGAACACACAATAAAGTGTGTCATGCAGGCTGACCTTCGCTGATGTCTGTCCATCTTTTACTCATCAACCCCCAGCTGCTTTTCAAATTAGACTAAAAAAAGGGGCCCGGCAGCCGGCAGTCACTTACCTTTCACCCGCTTATCATCTTATTCATTCACACATGCACTACACCCATGTAAGCCCCCTCCTCTACCAACCCCACCCCCTCCTCCTTTATCCTCCCTCCTCCTCACATCCTTAGCCATGCACGCGCCAAAATCTGGGTCAGCCATATCAAACACTAAAGTGTGCGTCTCTGATGTGTGTTTACTGTGTGTGTGGATGTGTATGTGTGGCGTATGAATATTGAGTTTTAATATTGAGTCTGGAGGGGAAGAATTTGGGATTCTACTGTTGTTATTTTATCAGGCGCTGCACTGGGGGGGAATGTGATTAGGAAATGCAGTTTTATCAAAGGGATCTTTGTGTGTGTGCATGCATAAAAAAAGCAAGATGTTTCTGTAATAATGTGTGTGGTGTGTGTTTTAGAGAGAGAGAGAGAGGCAAACTGAAAAGCAAAGCTTGGAGGGGCTGTGTAAATTTGCTCTAATTAAAAGGTTTTTTGGCCGGAGCGTCTGGGCATTGCCACTGGCATACATTCAACACTCATGTTTGTGTGTCTGTGTGTGTGTGTGTGTTTTGGGCCACTTGGCACAAAGCCTGGTACAAGCCATTTGGATTTAGAGATGAGAGAGAGAAGGAGAGCTGATGTTTTCCTGACCCAGGTACAGTTGGGGTCTGAAGTTTACACACAGTCATCATGGGCATGAATGTCATGGTAATTTGGGGTATTTAATGATTTCCTTGAATCATTCTTTTAAAATGGTGGAATGATTATAAGATACACATCTTTAACAAGTTTGAATTTATTGTTGAATATTGGATTTTCTCTAATCTGTACCGTCAAAGTCAAAGTACACATCCAGGTTCAAAACATATACATAGACCCTCACTAATACTTTAATATTTGGTTAAATGTCCCTGAACACGTTTCACCTCAATCTGACACGTTTGGTTGACGTCAATAAGCTTCTGGTATAATTCTGTCTGGATATTTGACTGCTCCTCTTGACAGAATTGGCAGAGTTCATTGAAATTGGTTAGTTTCCTGGCACTTATATTGGTTTAAAGCAAAGTCTACAAATTTTTAGTTCGGATGAGGCTTTTGGTTTTGGAAAAGTCATTCCAGAAGTCTAATACAATAAAGCTAGCCTGCTTTATCCATTCCAAAACAATTTTTGATGCATGATTGGGATCTTTTTCCTGTTGGAACACCCAATCCTGTCTAAGTTCCAACCATCTAGCTGCTGATTTGAGGTGACATTGAGGGATTTGGAGGTAGCTCTTCATTATTCCAGTTGCTTGTGCAATGTACTGCTACCAATTACTCCAAAACAACACAAAACCATGATGCTGCCACCACCATGCTTAACAGCTATTACACTGTTGAAAGATTCACCTTTACTCCTTCAAACATGTAAAACTTCATGCTGGTGTTCCAGCAGTTTTAAGTTGCTTTTCTGGAAAATCCCAATAAATTTACTCTCAACTTGGTAAAAGTTTGGATCTTCATCCAGATCTTGGAAAAGTGGTGGCATAATCGAAAAACTTGTATTCAGTACAGTTGTTTGAGCTGATGATCTTGGAATTTGGACTTGTTTTGAAATGACTCAGAGAGATCTTCCTAACTCGTATAAATGTACAATTCTCCTTCTTAGATCTACACTGAGTTCCTTGGACTTTCCCTTTGTTCTCAATAGTGGTCAGTCGAATGAGTGATGCCAAAAAAACAAAACGCTTTTTATGATAGGGAAGAGATGATGACTAAAAAAATGTTAGTAAGCCTTGTAAAGTTAAAATACATCACTTAAAAGATTTAAGTGAATAGACCATGTGCAGAAAATCCAAAATTAAAAAGTATGCATCCAATTGCTGTTTATTTTTTAAAGTATTCAAATTTCTGCTGTATATGCTGATTTATGCTGTATAATCATTCCACCAAAGAAATCATTAAAAGCCCCAAATTACGATGACATTCATGCGCGATGCATGCCAACTTCTGACCACAGCTGTACATGATAAGAGACATGTTACCCTTCCTGTTTAACTCTCTTGCACACAGGTCTTCTAAAGTGGACTTACTGCTTGTCTTTTGTCATATTATGCTGGCAGTATCATGCACACTCAATGTGACTCTAAAGGGGTACGTGATGGAAATTTTATGAGAAAAGAGTCCTGGCGGATCTGCAACAAGAATGTTTTTGTTGCAAATGTTAAAAATTGAAAAAAAACAAACCCTTCAGATAGGAAGGATGGCAGAAAGTCCTGCATCAAAACCTTTGACTGTTATGTCTCAGCAAAAATGCCTAACAGATTGCCTCATAATGTAATTTAAGTTGAAATGAAATTAAGGTATTCGTAACAAACATAAACACAGAAAATTAACAAATGAAAAACAGCAGAGCCACAGCAGATATTTCACTTATGGCTATTTGAGGTAAATTGGATTAAAATGGTGGTTGAGCTCGCTGACCACACACATCCTCCTTAATTCACACCCCTGTCCCCACCCTGCTGCCAGGATCCTTGTTTACACACTGATACGTCCACATTATCAGACATAACATATGTGGGCTTTCTCACAGGCAGCTTGGTCTGACAGTAGGAGGAGTCTGACCTGTCAGAGTGGATTTAACCAACTGTCACTGAAGGAAAGCGGGACAGTCGCGGGGTGCAGGATGTGTAAAATAGCAGGGTGATGGGAGGATTATGGGTGTGTCCCCCCTTCACAAGGTCAGAAGCTCCAGGGCAACAAATAAATCAAATAGTTTTCTGGGTGAATTCAGTGTCATTTGCTGTACATGTGAGTGTTAAACTTGTGTACATAAGGGCGTCTGGAACAAGGGCAAGCTGACAGATGGGGCGAGCAAGTTGTGTCTGGTCAATATCATCATGGTCCAATGAGCCCAAATATTAACTGGGTCCTGAACTGTGGTTTTTCTGGGTTACAAACTGTACAGAAAAAAAAAAACCAGATGGTGTTTTTGTAAATGAAGAGGATTTAATGGATGGAGGTAGGGGAGAGGAAAGTGAGTGACTGATAAAAAGGGATACCATAGGAGAAAAAAAATGCTTTTCCAGCATCGTCAGGTGTGTTTGGGCTCCTGCTGGCAGTTTACCACAGCAATGATTGTTAAGTCTGATGTCACCTGGGCAGTAGACCCCAGGGACGCCAGTTTGTTAAAGCGCAGAGGTGAGGGAGGAGGGGAAGATAAAATGAGAGGCTGTGGAGGTGCGGAGGGGAATCAGGGGATGGAGACAGGGTGGTGGTGGGTACAGATGATGCCACAGTTGGTGTGGTGTTGCAGCCAAACGGTGCCCTACGGCGACAGTAATAAACCATCCCGGCTGTTGGTGGCTTTGTTGTCCAAAATGGACGATTAGTCTGATTTGTGCCTAAAGTGTTAAACCCTAAAGACAACACGGAGAGAAGGATACCCAGTTTAGCAGCACAAATCACAAAGTCCCTTACTTCATAAAAGAATCTCCGCTTTTCTTTTAGTTTGAATTCAACAGACAGTAATTCACCTGTGAGACAAACAGAAATGAGTAAGATGTGTCAGAGCAGCGAGGGTGCTCAGCTTGTCGCCTCCAAGCAGCAACCTCTGGGGCTGAAAAATGAAGCCAGTGTGGGAGTGCCAAAAAATGCACTTGATGCAGACCGCTCGAGGCTTCAAAAGTAATTCAGGCCCTCATATTAAAATGCCCAACTTCAGAGAGTAAACAAAAAGGTACGGACACGACTTTGGGATCTGTAGTTAATTTTCTCTCTTTGTACAGGTGGTCGGGTTTTTTAAAATGCTTCACTTGACTAAACATTTCAAGGCTGAAAGCTTGCGTGATAGGTAGATGCCAACACAGATGTGACTAACCACTAGCTGCCTGCTAAGCTTTACCTCAGCTAATCTGAGACACATGAATATCTCTCTCTGTGCTTGTTCTGTTGGTGCCCTTTGAAGCAATTTAATACAAAAATTTGGCAAATAATGTCTTTTTTTTTTTTACTGTTAACACTACAACCTTTGGTAAGTGGAATTCTCGTATTTAATTTCTATGCTACTTAGCGCTAACTAGCATGTATCTTCACCTATACAATCAATGCCATCTGCTAACCAGACTGCAGCTAAAAGCATAGTACTCACCCAGCTCCTCTATATGGTTGCTTCAGTATGCAAGTCCACAAATCTTGTATATACAGTCTGTGTTTAAAATATAATGACCAGACAAGTGAAGAGTCTGCAGTAACTCAGTTCAAGCTGCAGTTTATGTGGAACTTGTCAATTAATAATGAGCTTCCTGGTAGGTACTTGCACCTGCATTAATCAATATTTTACTCTGTTTAATGTGCTAGTATTGTTGACAGGGTTCTCTAGTCTCTTTCGGCAGTTCCTCTTTGTTATCTCTATCGAGTATCAAGACTTTCAGGTAGCTGTATTTCAGTAATGTTGAAAAACAAGCAGCCAGAGTTATTGTTCCCAGCCTATCCAGTGTGAAGCTGCAGATAGAGAAATTGAATGCGTGAACACAATAGAGCTCTGGAGTGATGCACTTTTTATCCTGTTAGATTTAGAAACAACACAAATGTGGCACAAATGCTGGTTGCGCACAATGTGATGATGCAGTGTTCTTGTTCAGCCATTTGATCATATTCCCATCTCTTTTTTAATAATTGGCATGTTTCCTGTTCCTCTGTGAGTTTTGTTTCTGTACATTTGTGCTTGGCAAAACAGACGTATTTACAAATGACACCATTAAAGTGAGCTAATGAGTCAACAAACCAGGGAAGAAAAGTTTCTGGCTCTGGATAAAACTGTAGAATTGTCTCTTTCTTGTGGAAGAATCCAAATCAGTCTGTAAAACAATTTGGGAATTTAAGCAGTAAAAAAAAGAGTATCTGCAAGCAGAACAAGAAATACATAATGGACATGAAGTCCTGCAGAGGCTTCAAATTGGGCTGAAAATCTGGCTGAGGCATAGAAATAGGTGCAAATGCATGCACATGTATTTGCACGCACAAACACGCAAACACATTGTGATGTATCCAGACAAATTGCACTCTAATCACTGCATCTGCTGTGTTGCTATTTTCACACAAATCCAATGGTGATGCATCCTTTCTTTTTGCCTGCCTTTCTTTCTCTCTTTGAGCACAGCATCCCACTGCCTCTCCAGACTGGCTCGTTCACCCCTTTGGCGCACACACACAAAGACACACATTAAAAAATATAAGCACACATGGATGCACAGGCTCATTTCCCCAGATACACAGAAACCCATCAGTGCATTTTGTAACTCCTCTTCTTACATCCACACACACATACATATCCACACACACACACAGTATCATATTTATACATACATGCACATACACAAAATCAGAGGCAGACATGAGGTGCCTAGCAGGGGGTGGTTTTGATTGACCAAGCACTTTATGACTCTTAAATGGCTTTATTGCCTTCCTACTTAGCCCACACACCCCCTCCTCCTTCCTCTCTGTCACAGCACAACAGCACAGATACACACACATGCATGCACCATCCTCAGGGGGTCTCTGCGACTGGAAATTAATGAGAGCCATCACTAACTGCGCGCACACACGTGTGGTGCCACCCAGATTGCAAACTCCCTCCTACTGTCTGGAATCTATCAAGGTCACTCCACAAAACTAAAGCATGGTTCCTCCCTCTGGATTCTTTATCTCTGCCCCCTATGACCTTGCTTTGGTACTTTTTCTTTAAATTTTGGGAGAGAGCCAGGATTCAATCCTAATGACTTTGTTACTATACATAGCAGGTCGATGCATGGGAGATTGGGTTGATTGATTATAACTGGCAGGACACCAGGAGGCGTGGGGGGGACGCTGGAGTCCTGTCAGCACAATGGAATGAGAACTTCCCTGTTGGGATATTTTGAAGGCTCCTGCTGATCATGTTGTTATCGTTTGACCTCTGTCATGAGTAGCATGATGAATATTAGAAATATTTTGTTTCAGTGATAATTCCCCATCTTTTTGTCATTTCCAGGGTCAAATATGGCTATTTTTTAAAGCCAAAGTATGCACGACACGTTGTGTTGTGTCTGTGCTTGATCCACAAGGTTTAAGCAACAGTAAGAGACTGCAGGATTACTTGTGGTTCCTAACATATAAGTAGAATGGGAGGCAGAGCCTTCAGTTTTCAGGCCCCTCTTCTGTGGAACCAGCTTCCAGTTTGGATTCCAGAGACTGACACTGTCCCTACTTTTAAGATTAAGCTTAAAACCTTCTTCTTGCTAAAAAATGTAGTTAGGGCTGGATCAGGTGACTCCGAATCCTCCCTTAGTTACACTGCAGTAGGTGTAGGCTGCTGAGGGATTCCCATGACGCACCTTTTCCACTCACTATGTGTTGATACACTTCTCTTCCACAGCATGTCTTTTGTCCTGTCTTCCTCACCTTAACTGGTCATGGCAGATGACCCTGGTTCTGCTGGACCCTGGTCTACCTCAAAATATAAAGCACCTTGAGGCGACTGTAATAGTGATTTGGTGCTGTTTAAATAAAATTGAATTGAATTGTTTTTAAACCTGGTCTGTGTAGTGCGTTCTAGTAGTTCAGTCTTTACTGCTATTTAAGTGAGACATCAGCAGCTCCCAGATTACAGAGAGCGAGGTGCAGCAACAGCTTGAAAAGAAAGAAACCTTTGAAACTGGAGAAACACTCTTTACTGTAAAACATCTGATTTACTGTACAGACATCAATCCAGCCTCCTAATATGGACTTTGAAGCTCTTTAAAAGAGGACAGATGGCTCGTGCAAGGTGTCAAGACACTTGCTCCAAAAGACACAAAGTGTTTGACACTTTGGGGTGAGAGCACATCCGATTCGTATACCACGCAACTGTTCATATTGGCTCAAACACGCAGAGTTAAACACTGCATCATGTCATAAGTAGACAACACTTTACACTTGATTGCTGTAACTATTTGCTGGAAAACTTTCTGAGATTTTCTAGTACACTAATCGCATCAGTATTCCTCTCAGGGAAAGTGAAGAAAGATGTTCCTGTTATGGTGAGTGGGAAGATCATCTTTCAGCCTGAAAACTTTGGCTCGAGCCCAGTGTGTTGACAGACATCTCATCCTGCTGATGTGCCCTTCAGCTACTCACTGAAAACTTGCCAGCCAGAATGACTGCTCTGTAGCTGACCTCCCAGTTCTGTGAGCAGAAGGCCAAGTGAAAGGAAAAAATCCCTCCAGTGATCAATGCAGTATTAATTAACAGAGCTGAAATACAGTGTGTGGGCCAGAGTATGAGAATATGTAGCCCTGGAATCTGTTCGAAACTTTGGCTGTTTAATTAATAAACACAGCCTTGTTTACAGTTTAATTCAGCACAGTAGCTGTTCCTGAATATATCACACAGTCATCGTCAGGAAATAGAGCTGGTGACCAGTCGTGGTATAAGAGCTAAACTACTACAGTAACTTTACCAAGGTCTTTTTTTGCCACAAAATTGCAGTTCTTTCATTTCGATTTTTTGCAACTCTAAAACATTTCTTACTGATAGGAACGTCGAGTCCATAAGTCATAACAAAGAGGAGTTTTCATTTCAGCCATTAGCTTTGAGGTAAGATCATGTATCACGTCAATGTCTGCAGGACGGTAAACTCTGCGTGGCCCTTTTATTACTCATGTTGCCGGGATGCGACTCTGTTTGCAGACATAGTTTTGTGACCTGTTTTGTTTCCAGGGACAAAATGCAAGCACCCGTAATATAATCATTAAAGTTTAAAGGGACAGTTCACCCTAAAATCTAATATGGATGATTTTAAAAAAAAAATCCTCTAGTACCAATATAACATTTCTCAGTTTTGAACGTATCAACTGTAGACATGTCACTCACCTGATGGTTCTTAATATATATTTGGAAACTCAGCCGCAATGTCTCTTTTCAGAAATCAGGACTCACTGACTTAAAATGAATCTAAAAACTTGGTGTAAGCAGTTTCATACAGGAACTATTTTCCTTCCGCTGAACAACATCCCGGCACTGTGAAGTAAGAAGCATGCACTGACCCATGTAAACATGCACATGCTAGTGACTGTGACAGGATATGAACAATATTTTTAGAAACATTTCCAACAAGGACCTGATGACACAGCCAAAGAGAATATGAATATATTTCTGGCAGAGTGACCTCTACATTTCAAAATATTTAAGAGAACAAATATTTCTATGGGCGATATCTCAAAAACTGTGCAAATCTGACGAAAACAATCTAGTTCGGGCCTGGGCTGCTGTGGAGGGCTGCACCAATAAGCTGAACTGGACTGTGCTCACTATTAGTGCTATCTTTTTATAAGCTTATTGGTGCGACCCTCCACAACAGTCCCAGTTTCTCATGGTGCGACTCTCAACAGCAGTCCCATCTCATGTGGCCCTTTGGGAAAATTATTTGCCCATCCCTGGTCTAGTTGGATAAATATCACTGCAGGCCAGATAAAAAAAACAACAACTTGACTTTCTAGACTAGACTTTCAGGTAAACTTTCCCTTTAAGGTGAAGGAACGTATTAACCTTATTTTAGGGTGCGCTAATGCTAGAGTAGTATTAAATATATGAGCTTAAGTAGCACTACAGATATCTCTGTTGGTTCACTCAGAAGTCAATTGCTTTTAGTTGTTGTCAAGTTTCTCTTAGATGAACATGATTAAATAAATTGCACTTCATTCATAAACCCTTCGGCTAGATTCTATATTAGGGATTGAGGTGGGAACTTTACTTTACTCTTATACTTCAGCATAGCAATGCATGTCAATAATATATTAATTCAGGAGGAAAGAGTGTTCCAGATGGCACAGGGGGAAACAGAAAAGAGTGTATCTGTGTCCATCTGCCTGCCACCAGGAGTTCTTGTCACCTCAGAGGCGCTCAGAGGTGTAACAACCACTTTTTGTGTGTATTTTCCTGCTCAGCTAGAGTCGCTGTGAACCTTCACCCTGACAGAGCGGCCGGCTGCCAGGCTGATGACCTCCTACCCCAAGGTTTTGCAAATACAGTTAACACTGACCTGGCCTCCCTCCAGCTGCAGCTCTTTAACCCTCTCAAGGCAGGCGTTGCAGATTTGCAACAGTTAAAAGCTAACAACCTGATTACCCCACATACATATTTTATGAGTTTTTTTTTAATCAGAAGTACCACTGCAGGTATTCCTTTGTGCATTAGCAACAAAAACTTAATTTGAGCCTGAGAGGGTTAAAAACCACTCACCACATCCCGAAATAAGACAGCCAATAAAGACATTAAAGGAACACAGTGGTTTGTATGCTTTTAGCTAATTAACAACATGTTTCTAGCTAACCGCTTCAGTTTAGAAGGTGCATTAAGCAAATTATCCTGCATATAATATTCGATTATATAAATAAAATACAGAATAACTGTAGCAGTTTCAATAATCAATGGTTATAATGCAATAAAACTTAAAGGGCTCATTCTTGTTGTTGCTGTGTGACCAATGCAATAAAAAATGTAACACCAGTCAAGATGAAAGAGACATATTAGCCTCCATGCTTCCAGCTGTCTTTATAATCTAAAATATCAAAATGGACTACAGAGAAATCATATTCTCAAGGCCGTATTGCTTTATTATGATGACTGAAGGACAGTTATTCAAATAATGTTCAACATTTAGCTTTTTTTAAACTGCTGAACTACCTCTTTCCATCCTATTAAAGCAATTGTTAGATTAGCCTTTTTGTATTTTAGATTCAAGAATTCTAACTTTTTAAAACATCAGTAGTGACTAAATCCAAAATATGCTTTTCATGTCAGTGTTTCATCATGCTTATTTAACTTGGAGGGCTGATTTCACAATATTGTATGTATACTTTCTGTTGAAATCATAAACTTCTCTGATTCAGCAACAAATTAAATTTTGGCTTCTCTTTCCTTCAAGGTCGTCTCCTTGGGCACCTCTGGACTGTTTCCAGTGCTGCTGCTCTATTTATCTCCCTGGAGGTCCTGTTTTGAACACTTGCTGTAATGCATTTGTGATGTGCACTGGATCTCCTTCAGCGTGTCCAAACGCCAACCTTTCTTTTCTTTCTTTCTTTTTGGTGAACAGTGTGCAGGGTGCTTAGCTAGACTGCATACATCACAGTTCAGGTGGTTTTACCAAATGTTCTTCCTCAGCACCTCGGGACATAACAGTAAGAACTTGGCATTGACGGTTTTGCCCTGCAGGATGAATTTCATGATGCATAACCCACTGAATGTCCAAAAAAAAAACCCCAAAAAAGAGATGAATACCCACAATAAGCATGCGACTCATACTCTGCCTTCAGGCATACGGCGTCTTCTATTGAAGACTTGTTTGTAAAATGTGATTATGAATATGTATTTCGGGTCATTTTGACATAGAAGTTGTTGTTCGATATCCATACTGGTTTGATTTATGATAAAATCAAAAAGCACACATGCAAGTGGCCAGAAGGAGATTTAAAAGTAGCAGTTTCTCTGTAGGATGTCCAGATGTGCACAAAGATGGCTTGAAATTGAAATTTTAAACCTGGTTATGTTTTTCTTTTCTTTTTTAGTGGGTAGAGTTCTGAAATTTATGACAAACCTCCTATTACCAAGAAAAAGCTTTTCAAAGTCCATCTGTTCATGATTATTCTAGTTCATTATTCTCTTCACTAACTACATGATGTAAAATTCATTGCAGTGGATTACCTAGTTACAGAAAATGGGTTATTTGTTATATGTTATTGTGGATAATTGCCTACAACTAATGAAGCTTGACCTTGATAATATGGGTTTATTTATGTCAACAACAAAAAAAAGATTATCCAATCCACCCCCAATAAACCATAGATCACCAATTTGATATGAACACACTCATGCTGAGCTCATATGACTGTGTTCCCTGCAGTCATATCTGAGATTTGTCAAGTCATATCTCGTCTCCGGAATAGAATTAGTATGTAAGAGAGGAGGAAATTCACTTGAAGAGATAAAACTCTGAGAAGAGGCGATCATGAAAATGTCACTTAAAAGTTTTGATTATGAGTGTGTAAGTTTGTAAATGTGTCTGAGGGAGTGTGTGAGCTATAAATGGGCTCATTGGCTTCCCTATTACTCCTAAGGATTGTTCAGTGGAGTGCACTGATTGTCTGATGTCACCTTTTTGTGTCGACCTGCACAAATGTTGCCACGAAACTTGTACACGCACACACACACAGATGTATCACCTTTTTGTTCAAGCACTCAAAATCACATAATTTTGCAAATTGTTTTTCCATATAGGCACATTACTCATGCTGACAGTACATAACTCCATTTTTATATTGTGGGGAGAGACTCACTGTGACAAAATAATTAAATATCACGGCTTGGTTAGGATAAGGTTAGGTTTTGGATAAAGAGAAGGCTTGCCTGGTATCAGTTACGATTAGCTTCATGTTAAGTCTCTAGAAAATTAATGAAAGCCAAAGCAATGTCCTCTGAAGTGACAGAAGCATTACTGCATGTGTGTAGCCTGGTTTAGGGTGCTTCAGAGGACGTTTGCACTCTGCTCATAAATAAAAGCCATGTATTATTCAGGGCTGCTCCTCCAGTTAATGCCCCTTAATGTGCCCAAACAGCCATAATGTACTCTGCTAGCAAAGGTGGCAGAGACCCCCTCACTCACACAAACACACCAGCATGAGCAATCTACCCTTTAATATCACACAACGTCTTTGTCAGTGTTACTCTCGACCTCTTATCTCACTCTCAAAAAATCCTAATTTTCTAAAAGATCCATTTTACTTTTCAAACAAATTGCTCCTGCTCACACATTCTCGCCATGTTTCCATCAAACTTTTCTTGATTCATCCCTAATTCTCACCCCTCCTCCCCTCCTAGCTACCCCTCGCTGTTTCTTTCTGTCTGTCTCTTTGTTTTATAAAAGCACAAATACAGAATACAGTTATGAAAACTCTACCTCTCTTCACAGTTGGGAGGTGCCAGCTTTCCGCCAAATTTTGTCTAAGCAAACTGAGAAGCTCCAGCAGTGAAGCTTCCTAAGTACATAATCTTAATCAGATTTTAGAGGAAATTACACCAGTGTAATTTCCTCCAAACTGTTCCCTGTTTACACAGAGGTAAACAGAAAACAGTGTGAAGTAAAATTAAAAAAGCCTAAAAATCCATAAAATCAGTTTAAGGTGCAGAATTTATCGCTGCTGCTTTGCTCGTCCGCATTTTTATGGACAGTGTTTTATGTTCTAATCACTCTGTAATTGATTTGCCTCTTTACCATCTGTGCTTTTAATTGTTTCGGCAGTTTGTGATCCCGTTTTGTTTTGGTCTCTCTGAAGCACTGTGTGTAAAATCACTTGGGCTTTAAATTTGTCATTTGTTATTATTACTTTTTAAATTTTCTGTCCCTTTTCGGGGGAGCTGTCTTGAATTCTGTGTCTTTCATGTTGATATTGCACTGTTTCCTGAGCAGTTCTGAACAGAATCAGTGGTTTTGTTTGGTCAAAGTGTTGCATGACGTTCACATTGAGCAGCAGAAAGTTAACGTGGTAGTCCTTGACGTTGTTTTTTTATTCATTAATTGCTGTCGTTTGTCATGTACGTTAAAGCTTCTCTAAGCCATGCAGCTGTATTGACAAACCCACAGAGAACCTATAGCCTCCTTCAGGTCTGATGAGCTTTGTAGCAACTTTACTTCACTGCCTTTGCTTTCTGGCCCAAAACTTTGCTGTTTTGATTCATTCTTGCTGTTCTCAAAACAGTGTTATCATTCACAGCAGGCAGCTGTTTTAAACAGTGTCAGCGGTAGTGTCGTGGATGAGAGAAGGAGGACCCAAACGCTGGACTCACAGGCAGGTAGGTGAAGGTGGATGTTTATTGCCGAAGGAGCGAGCAAACAGTACAGAGGGAGGAAATGGCTGGCTGGCTGGCTGGCTGGCTGAATGAATGAATGAATGAATGAATGACCAAAAGACTGACTGAACATACAGACGACATCAGACTTACATCAATGACCCGACACTGAATGGGTTGAACAGAGGGCTTAAATACACAGGCTGGTGATAATGATGATAATGAGGGACCGGTGAGTACACAGCTGAACATAATAAACTAATGATAATGGGAAGAGGACTGAACATAATACACACAGACCAAGGCTAACACAATAAAACAGGAAGTGGAACAGGCAGTAGATAAACAGTGAGTGTGAACTGAAAACACTGGGTCACCGACCCAGGAACCCTGACAAACAGAAACACTCCAAGCACCAAACAGTAGGCAAAATTGGTTTCAAGCAACTAGTTTGAGAAAAAAATGGAAGACTTCAAATAAATGACAGTGCTACTTTGTAACTGTTTAGGAGCGAGGCTGTGATTCCCTCAGGTCAGGATCAGTGGTTTGTTTTAAATATTAAATATTAAAGCAGTTTCTATTTGTTTTAGATGGCTTAGCGAGCTATGTCAAGCTTAAAGTCTGAGTTTTTTCTGTGTCATGAAAGTAGCACTCGTGTTACCGAGCTAAATGATCATGCTAACTTATGCTAAACATATAACCTGAATGGGAGCAGGTTATGTTTGAGGTTTTGTTTTAAAATCGGCTGACAGCGCCATGTTTTCACTGATTCTTTCATTTACAGCATGTTTGAAGTTCATTATACATTCTCTGCTGGGAAATACTTTTGTTGGTAAGCCATACCTTAAATATCGCTATAGCTGAATTTAATGTGCTGCTAAGTTTCTTTTAGTCTGCTGGAAATGCTGCTACTATAACACAGAACACACATTAAGAATACTTTACCAGTCATTATAATTATTTCACTTTGAACTGCCAACAAACTGATGCGATGTTTGGATGTTATATATATTATTTTGGATAAACTGTAAACTAAGCTAGTGTATTAGGCTTCATGGTTTTTCTATTTTTAAAAATCTTCTTCAGCACCATGTTGTACCATGGCTGTGAAGGCACAATGCTTATATATTTAGCCAGTTTTATTTAGCCTGTTTTGGAAAAAGAGAAGCTGCTCATTTTGTGTGTGAAATAAAGCCCTTCCTACAAAAACATTATATGGCTCTCCTTCAGTAAAAGTACAACAGTGGCTTCTTCTCTGGGCCCTGCAACAGCTAGTGCACTTGTTTGTTTACACAGGAGGTAATCCGCTTGTTGCACATTGCTTTATTGCTCATAGCTGGTGCTACCGGATATACCAAGCGCTGGTCGCCTAGGTAACCTTCTAATGTATTTGCCACACAGTGATATGTTACTCAAAGGTATCCTTAGTGGTTATTTTGCCAGGCTTGAAGTTGCTGACTAAAGAGGACAGAAGTTAGAAGAACAACACATCTAAACTCATAGAACAACAGTATAGACACTTAATAGTTATAGATTTATAGATTATGAAGCAGCTTTTTATTTTGGTGGTGGGTCAACAGGTGGAAAAGATATTGAGATGTCTGCAGTGTGTGCATCAATGCAGGAGATTTGTTTTGAGAATATAAAATGATGCTGTTAAGTTGATCTATAGTTTGTTTTGTTTTTTACGTCTACATCAGCAGCAGCAGAAGTTTGGGTTCTGTTTAACATCTTAGTGATAAGTGTGTTCCATATTTATCCTTACGCTACTTGTGTATTTGTACTTTGGAATCATTTGTCACAGATTTCTAGGTTTCTGTTAGTCTGACCTTTAATGTTGGCTAAAGTTCACTCGGTGCTCAGACAATCCAGTGCATAAAATCACTCTGACTATGAACAGATGAAGTCCAGAAGTCTTTGTTTACAGTGTTCAACACTGTTACCAAATGTTACCAGAGCAGCCTTTGCTAATGTGAATGTTTCTGCGAATATTGTTATTGTTACCGAGTCGTTTAATGCGATTTCTTTGATTACAAGACGGGACACATTTTGGTGTAACATTAACCTCTCACATGTCACCGATTGCTCAGTTTGTTTTGTGACGTGCAAAACACACCCCCTGACTAAGCACACACACACACACACATAGAGACACACACACGGACACACTAGACAATGGGTTCATTCATTCATTTTCCCACTTTGTTCCTTCTTTTTTTCTCTTTTTTTGTCTTATCTTCTTATAAACACAGTGAAGCTCAACAAACCAACACACACACACTAACTCAATCTTTTCACAGACTCTGTGACCTGGATTCACTCCAGTTTGTCTTTTTACAGACTGTTTGACTGTTCAGATGTACCAGAGCAGGAACTATCTTTCCTGGTACCACTTAAACAAATTATTTGGGAGTGGCATGCTCCTGAACAAAAATGACTCCCTTGTTTTAGGCAGTCATGTGTTCACAGTATGCTACAGACATGCAAATAAAATGTGTTAATTGAGCACAGAAAAACACCACTAAGTGGAGGACAAAGGATATTGCACATGTCAATAAAGGTGGCTATTACTAATCAAGTGTTTCATTTTATACGCCATAAATAAAAAGGTTTTCACATTACATTAAGCACGGTACTACAGGAGTTAGCTGTGGCTAAAACTGTCTTATATTTGGCTACAGTTTGGTTGGAGAGCACCACAGATTAAAAGCTCATATGCAGTCATTTTTTTTTTCTTCAGCCTTTGTCTTTGATGTGAAATAACAATAGTATAAGGAGAAGAAGCTGTTAACTACATACAAGCCAGGAGGTGGCTTAAGGGCTGACAAATGAAGCTATCGCGGCCTTTACCAAATCCTTCACTTCCTTAAATGCTAATTAAACCTGCATTCTTTCAGGTGGCCAGCAGGGGGCACCTACTGTAACTACAAAAAGAAATCTGAGTACAAAAAAGTGTATGAGAAAACAACCCTTCAGCTCACTCCACTATTTAAACATAATATACAATTTGTAAAAGATAGTAACCAATAATGGTAAACCAGGGTATAATTGGGGGTGGGCCTATCTTGTGGTTGATAAATAATTGTCGCTGTTAGCTTTCAGGGATTTGAGTGAGCATCACCCAGCATTTTGTCAGTCTGATCCACCAATCCCTCAAAATATTCAAGTTAAAAACATTAAGATGCAGACAGTCATCAATATAAGACTTCAAGATGAGATTTTTACATTTATCATTTGCTAATGATGGTGCTGAAAATTGCCAGTTTACAGGTGGTGCAAAAGTGATTTTGGCCTCATTTATTTGACTCATCAACTTAAATTCGATTAAAGCTGAAATATTCCTTTCCCTTTCGTTATTACAGGCATGGCTACTCCTGACTGACAGACACCAACACATGCCACTATTTCTTAGGCATCCGTTTGGGTAACTCAATGGACATCATGGTCATGTTTGTGATGTTGGTGGCTTTCTGGAGCATTTTAAAGGAATTATCTGATAAATAATTTGGTCTGAACTTTGATTATTTGTACTAACAGCCTGCCCTAGAAGTATATATTCTGGTACTGGTGAGTGAAATTCAAAAATATATCATTTCAAATATACCACATTTTGCACAAATTAGGGAACAACTCTGTAACCATGCTTGCTGCTGTTAGCTGATAAACATTTAAATATGGTCTTAAAAAAGACATAGTAAAATTAGAGGCTTCAAAACTGGACTGCACAAACTTTTAACTTCTTTAACTTAAAGATATGACACTGTGTCCTGGCACTGCAGAACTTATGATACTTGAGCCTAGTTTCCGTGTTAATCTGTAACCTTAGTAAGTGCAAGTTATAAAGAGACGTTCTTCTCTGAGACACACGACTGCTGTCAAACTCTATGGAAAGGATCTTTGAGATACTGTTTTATTAGATTTTTACTTCCTCTGAAGTTTGTTCTTACTCTAAATTAGTACAGAAAACATGTTTCAAACACACAAAATTATACCCTTGAGATCATTTATGCAGCTGTTTTTCTATAAATGCACAACATAAAAGTTCACTGCAGTTTAATTCTGCAGTTTTACCGCCCTTTCCCGCAGGTAAAGAACAAATAAAAAAGTCTTTCATAAAAAGATCATAAACTTAAAAACGAGACATGAGGTCACGTGAGCCTGCTGGTACAGAGTCAGGTGCACAGTGTGTATTTTTATTCACACTATGTGCATGTTACACTCAACATTTTCTGTGCTGTGTATGTGAGTCGGTTTTTCAGTTTCAATATGAAAACTAGTTCTACGTAAAAAGGGAAAGATTAAAAAAAAGTGGTCTTACCTGAGTGAAGTTTTATCTAAATTTGTTCCTGTTTTTCTCTCAGGATATTTTCTCTTCTTCTTTTACTTCTTGTCTTCCTTTCTCTGGTGTTGTTTTCTTCTTTCCTTCCTTTCCTTTTTCCTTCAGCTCCGCGGCCGTCACTGAGAAGGTGTGCGTGGAGGCGTCTGAGCTTGTGTGTGCGTGCCGCGGCAAAGTGTGTCGGTGTGTGTGTTTCTGGAGGCTGGTAAGAGAGCGACTCTGCTTTGTGCTGCCGATCTCGGTGAGTGTGTTGCTGCAACTGACTGAGTGACTGCGAGAGTGAGAGAGAGAGGGAGGGAGTGTGTGTCTGTGAGTGTGTGAGAGAGAGAGAGATAGAGGGAGAGAGGGAGATTAGTTCATACACAAGCACATCTCCGCCTTTAGGGAAACACCCCTCTCCTTCTCTTTCTTGCTTCTCTTTTCTTCTTTTCTTTATTGCTTTCACATCAGGTCTGCTCTTTCATCTGATTACGCTGAAGGGCTCATGATGGAGCAAAACATTTCCAGTCCTCCTCTTCCATCTCCCTCCTTTCAGCACCCATTCGACCGGAGCAGATCCTCCTGCTTGATTCTGGATTTTTAACCTTCTCTTTTGTTGTCCTCCCTCCTCATATCCCCCCCTTTCAGTTTGCCGTTGCAAGTCCCCCGAATCATAAATAAGTTACAGAGCAGACACGAAACAGCACAAAAGCAACAAAACAACTCAAATATCTCTGACTGGCTTCTCTTTGTGAGCTTCTGTATTTTGTTTGACTTCATATCAGTGAAAATATTTAATGGTTTAGCATTTGCCATCTATTTTCTGCCTTTGAATATGCAAAGACATTTAATTGAATAGCGAAGCAGTAGGTGGAAAGAGAAAGGAAGCTTTTCGCTTTTCAAATCATTTCAGGGACATGCTGCTTATTAGTTGCTGTGGAGAGCGACTAACAGAGCAAATCTAAAGTTTTTTGGTTCATGTTGTGATGTTGAGTCAGAGAATCAGCCGTTAAACAATAACACAGTTGCAAACAGTTAAATATTAATACAAAAAATAATTCCTTTTAAACCTTATTTCCATAAAACAAGTGCAAAAATCCATTATTGTATTAAAATATGTCTGGCTGCTATCAAAAGGAAATAACTTGTTTTTGTATCCTTTTGTTTGGAGAAGATAATGTTCAGCTTTGTTCCTTTAAAAAATAACTCAATTACAGAGAAAATGGACTTCATGAAAAGTAGATTTTCTTTAAACATGTTGTCCAAATCAATACCTGAACATGTTGCAGTAACACAGAGAAAATGTCTGAATGAACACTGACAGGTAATTGAAAGGGACAGGCATCACTTTAACCTTGAGAAGACCCCCACTCAGTTTTGCCTAAGCCCATCACAGCGATTACAGAATTTAGTTCTAGCCTCCTAATCTGCAGATCCACATTAAACTGCTCCTCAGGAGGTTGAACAGAGGGGGGTGTTTTTGTAGCTGAGTATTAATACAAAGCTCTATCGCCTGAGTTTTCCGAGTCGGCTCATTTCAACACTTTTATTTTGGTTAGAATTAAACAATGATCACAAGGTGAAGATGTGGATTTTTCTATTTAATTTGAGGGCGTTCACATTTGCTTATTGGGAATGTAACCGGTTTTGTGCACTAAAGATACAAACAGCCATGAGCCTTACTGTTCACGAAATATGGATGTAAACAAAGTCAAATATGCTGAAAGCTAAAAAACAAAGAGTACTTTAAATCTTTTTCAAGATTTTAAAGTACTCTGTGCCCTAATGAATTACTCCATGTGGTATAAGCAATTGCCAACAAATTCATTCTCAGCCCAGGCTGCCAAATACTGTTGTTCATTCAGATCATACTGGCATCTCAGAGATACGGACAGGGTGCCCTTCAGTGTTGCTGCCTTGAGGGTGCTGCATTATTGGACAAGGAGAAACACCAGTCTTTTGTTGAGGAGAGAGACACGGACAACATGAGGAGGTTGATTGAGTGCTGATGGAATAATTCTTTGTTCACACCAAATATGTAGCAAAGTTTTAGCACAGAGTGATTACATGCAAGGTTTTTGAAAAAAGACAATGTAAGAGGGGCAAATCTGCAGCCGTGCATGTTAAACACTCTTCAGCATAAGTGAACCAACCTGAGATTCTCCCGGAGACTAGATTATCCTGATGCTACTGACAAAAATTCATCAGAAACAGATGATGAACTTATTGATAAGGGCAGCTAGAGCTGTTAGTTCAACTTCACTGTTAAAGATAGAAAAGCAAAAAAAGAGGTGTACTTGAAGAAAAATGGGCAAAAACTTCAATCACTGTTCTAAAAAAATGGAGGTACACTTTTTTTGAGTCAAAGTATTCCAGGATACGGGCAGTTTCTTTAAGAGAGCCGGATAATGCTGCAGGAGGTCTTCAACCCATCAGCAGTGCTGGTATCTGCTTCTTTGTGCAAGCAGGAAAAGGATGAGCACTGTCAGAGCCCTACAAAATGACCTACAGCAAGCCACTGGTGTGAATGTGTCTGACCAAGCAATTAGAAACAGACTTCATGAAAATACCCTGAAGACCCAGTGTCCTGTAGTTGGCCCTGTGCTCACTTTGCAGCACTACGGAGCCCGACTGGCATTAAACATATAATACCAGTATTGGCAGGTCCACCAAGTTGACCCTGAGAACATGTTACAGACATGAAAGTGTCTGCAGAAACCATGAAGGACGTTGTGCTGCCTTTAACATCATTCAGCACGACCGGTTTGTTGGTGGGTTAGTGATGGTTTGGTGATGCATATCTATGGAGGGACATACAGATGCTGACTGCCACTGGGTATCAGGATGAAATCCTTGGACCCACTGTGAGACCTCACACTGGTGCAGTGGGTCCTGAGTTCCTCCTGTGCTTGACAATGTCCAGAGTCATGTGGTGAGATTAATCAAGGAGTTCCTGGAGGATTGACTGCCCCCCACACTTGCCTGACTTAAATCCAATAGAACACATCTGGGACATTATGTTTTTGTCCAGCTGCAAGGTTGCACCTCAGGCTGTCCAGGAGCTCAGTGATGGCCTGATCCTGATCTAGGAGACCCCCGTGGACACAACTCGTTGTCTCATTAGGAGCATGTTGTCTGCATACATGCAAGCACTCGGGAGCCAAACAAACCATCGAACACCATGCTGAATTGCTGCAGTGAAGTTTTGATTAAATATCCTGCCGTGTCATTTTTCCTTTTGATCATCTTTTGAAAGCTTTGTCTCTTTGCTTTGTTTCTTTTTTTGTTTACTTGTTGATTTGCTTTTTTGTTCAGTTTTTAGCTTATCTGACCAACGTTCTGATGAGCTCATGAGATTCACTACTCCTTTTAAAGCAATGATCAGCTTTGAGTAAAAGTCTTCACCCAAACTGTGCTCAAGGTCAAGGTCACTTTTCCATTTTAACGCCACAACCTGCAGAGGTTTTTGCAAATTTACATGCAAAAACTAATAAAGAAGGTGCAAAAAAAGTGATCCCCCTTTCCGTACTTTACATGCACATCAAACAATTAATTGTGACAGACCAAGAGCCAGATGAGCAACTGATTTGATTTAAGCACCCAAAGGAAATAATTTTCACTTGAGTTAAAATACGCCAGTTCATAAAATCAAAATTATGCTCACACATCAGCTTTAATCGTGACACCAGAGAGTGTTTTTCAGTCTCCTATATGTGACGAGTCCAGATTGACATACCTGTCTCACTTGGCAAATTGCCGAGAGACGCCCGCAGCTAAGCAGTTATAGCAAAACAACAGAATGTGAACTGGGAATGGAACACAATTAATGTTCATACTGCATTTTTTTTACATCAACATAACAAAGAAACATTCATATCAGACAGATCTGTTACTGTGTGATCCCACAATATCTGCTTTAGATTCTAAAGAATTCTTAACTTTTAAATGGTTAAGTGTGTTGTGATTATCAATATGTTTTTCTTCAGTCTTCCAATCCATTATTCAATACTTCAAGACTTCCTAACTGTGTTTATGGCGCTCAGTCCCAACCCCCTTGGTTCCAATAAATATTTAAAAAATAGGTCACAAATACGGAGTTGTCTTTTCTTCCAACAGGCTAAATAATTCCCTGTACTTTTCTATCAAAAGCTTTTCAAAGAAGAAGAAATGATACATTTTAAAGGAATGTTTTCAGCAGTGGATCTATGGGCACTTGGTTCTCCAGTGACTGCTGTGTAAAATGAGGAAAAGGTTAAATAAAAAAATGTGTGTATCTTTTATGATGAAGGAGAGTGTCACCAGTACAACAGGCTAGTTCACTGAGAAATATGGAGATATATGAAGCTTTTTGTATTTATTCTAAATAACAATATATAGTATTGTGCAAATATCTTGAGACCCTGTTATTTCTTTAAATTTTGCCAATTGGCAAACAGGTGTGGCAATATAATAAAACATGTGTACACATGCATGGAAATACAGTATATGAGGCAAACAGAATTTGTACATTTCGAACAATAGTTGGTGTGACCACCTTTCTTCAACACAGCCCAAACTTTCTTAGTGTTATATTGTCTTTAAATAGTCTTCAGGGACAGTTCTCCAGTCTTCATGAAGAACATTAGAAGTTCTTGTTTGGATGTTGGCTGCCTTTTGTCCATTCTCTGTCAAAATGATCCAAGACTGCTTCAATAATGTTGAGCTCTGTGGAGGCCAATCCATGACTAATAGCTTCCCATTGTATTTTTTTGTATCCAGCTATGCTTTTACTAGCAGTGTGTTTGAGATCATTGTTACACTGAAAATGAAGCTGTTGCCAATCAGATGCTTTCCAGATGGTGTTTCATGGTGGATCGAAATCAAATGGTACTTTTTTCTGTGTTTATAATTGCATCAATTTTAACAAATCTCCTACCCAACCCAAAACACGACAGAGCCTCTACCATAACTTACAGATGGCTGTAGACATTCACACTTGACCTTATCTATACATAATGACAATGATTTGAACCAAAATTTTAAATTTTAGAGCAGGGGTGTCGAACTCCAGGCCTCAAGGGCCGGTGTCCTGCAGGTTTACATCTCACCCTGGGTCAATACACCTGAATCAAATGATTAGTTCATTACCAGGCCTCTGGAGAACTTCAAGATATATTGAGGAGGTAATTTAGCCATTTGTGTTGGATCAAGGACACATCTAAAACCATGACACCGGCCTGGAGTTGAACACCCCTGCCATAAGACCTGTTACCACTGATTTTCAGTCTGGTTCTTGTCTAATTCGGTGTACTTTAACCTTTTCTCCACATTTTTCTTACTGAAGAATGGCTTCTTGACAGGCATCCTTTCACAGAGCCCAGTGAAAGGTTGGCGTATTTTAAATGTATATCAAACATAACACAGTAATGTGTTATGATTTAACTTTTTAATAGATTCAACTAAAGAAATGGGGGTAAAAATGTAAATTGTCCCTATAAAGATACATTTTCAAAATGGTTCTTTGCAAAGCCATCTGGTATGTACAATCACAACACTGGTTGATTGCCTTTTTTATGCTTGACGGATTCATAGGTCAGTGGCCAAAACAAACAAACAAACAAACGAACAAAAAAAACCCCCCACCAATCATCTGAAAATGGTTAGGTACAAAAACTGGGCAGAAAATGAGTGTAAAATTGGACAACGTCTGAAAGAACACTTTGAAAGACGTTCAGAAAGCCAAGACAACAAAAAATATTGGGAAATAATTCAGGGTGACTCAAGACCTTTGCACAGAACTGTACCATTTCCGGATTTATCTATGAAGAATGCAATCTTTTTAAACAGATGTTTTAAACATCGCAGTGTGAACCGAGGTAAGAGATACGGAATGTTCCTTTTCAATATTTAACCAATACCGTGATCTTTTCCTGATCTTAGCCAAGATTTTTCTCTAAAGTTGTCCCAAATGTCAGGTCTCTTTCTTTCTGCAGTGTAACAAGGTCACTCTATGACTTATTTAGCAAAGCAAATATAGAAATGCGTTTTGTTGCTCTTGCAGATACTTTTGGCAGAGTTAGAAACATTTGCTCCAAATTTAAAGCAAATACTTACCTAGAGGACGGTTTTAAAAATGCATTTCTCGTGCGTTTCTAAACCACTGATGTTATTTGTTATTTGTTCATAGTGTGTTTGAGTTTGAAAATTTCAAAAACTCTTCGGGAAACTTGATGGAAATTTCCTTTCTCCGCTCCCACTCCGTGCTTTACCTCGACTCATGCCAAGAGAAAGGTGCATATTCCTCACTGTCATCCAATCAATGTTAAATGAACTGAGAACCTCTGTTTAAGATAAAGTAAGCAAATCGATATTTATCGATAGAACATTCACTAAGTGCATTAAAGCAAATACACAGTATGCAAAATGAGAGTTAAAGGCAAAAGAGTAAAAGGAAGAAAGTGAAATTAAAACTAAAAATAATCTCCATGAAAAATATTTAAATTTGTAACATTTTTGTGCAGTTTTTGTGCATAAATCTTTAGAGAGTATAAATTTTCTGACTCTTTGAAGAAGAAGTGAGTGTTAGAGGGGTGAATGGTATCAGGTAAAAGGGGGATTAACTGCAGGTGACAACAGTCACTGGGCACAAAAGCAAAATGGTGCTTTGCCCCCTCCTGAAAAATGGAAGAGGGTGTTTGTCTACAGTGAACATCTGCATAGGATCCTAAATGATAAACCAAATGCAGTAGAGGAGGTTTCCTGTTTGTGTGCATGTGGGTGTGGTCGACCTGAATACATTTTGGTGGTCCCTCTTTCACACTTTCCTCCTCGAGCGCAACAGAAACGCAGCATTCATGTCGATACAGTCTTCTCCGTCCTTTCACATCAACCTGCCATCTCACGTGACTTTATTTTCCATTTCAGTCTCGTGCTTCACAAACTACATCATGATTTATTCAACAAATCTGTTACCTTCTCATGTTTTCCCTTTATGAAACTTTTCAAACTCAGGTATAAGGTTTCAAATCAGACGTCTTGGGGTACAGATCCAAAACAATGGCAAGCATGTCACCAGTACTTACGGGCTGTGTATTTACGTGTGTGTCAATGTGTGTACAATAGGTTGGCAGCATGTGGGGGTGGGAGATGACTGAATTAGAAGGAGCCTCTCGGAACAAAGCTGCTTCACCAGCTGAAATGTGGAGCGTATGGGCGTCTCTTATCACCACGTTACTGTCGAGGGTGTTGAAGAGGGTTTTCTTTTTCTCCACTAAACAAAAAGCTGACCCCCTGTTGAGCTTCTCTGCGGGCGCGCACTTGCCGAGCCATCTTCCTCTCCCTCCGAGACCCATGGGAGACACTCAACCAGCCCTCCTCCCGCTTTGCCTCCTCCCTTGTTAGTTCCATCACCCCCACCCTCTCCCCAGTCTCTCCTCATATTTCCCTCCCTCCAAGGCTTGATTTAACTATCGCTCTGATTGTTTTCTTCTACACTATTTCCCCGTCTTTTATGTCTTCCCTTTGTGCTCACTTCTTCGTTTCTTTCCAGTCCCTTGTTGTCGCTCGACCTCCCCGCCGACCCCAACCTGTAATCTCCCTCCACTTATCTGTCGCCACAAATGTCTTCTTTTTACAACTTCTCGGAAAACGCTACCTTTTCTTTCCAATTTTCCCCTTTCTATTCCATCTTTTTTTCCTCTCCTACCAAGCAGCAAAGTGATTTGGCACTCACTCCGGCCTGTGAGAAGACCCAGGGGGTTTGTTGTTCTATGAGGCGACATCTCTGAATAAATAAGCATGGGTAATTTGCACCAAACCTGCAGCCCCTTGTTTTTTTTTTTTTTACTCCTTTTCACCCTACCAGTTTAGAGCGAGGAGATAAAGACACAATAAAATAGTGGGAGATACTCACAGAGACTCATTATATGGTTGTCAGCAAAGTTTTCTCACAGGGCTTTGTGACGCCCCACTCTGCTCCGTCTGTTTCTTTTCAGGTCAAATTATCTATATTACATTCCAATTTCCAAAGGCTGAGTATTTGGATAAAACCGTTCTCATTTAAGGAAGTAATGAACTGCCAGCTTTAGCTGAACTGAGGCAGATTATCAAGAAGAAATAGCATATATTGTCTTACAGAACTAACTGCTATTAGCGCTGTACCACCTCAAACACTCAGCCAATGAGACACTGATGAGGATTAAGGAGTTTATGAGCAATTTGCCTCCGAGAAGCGAGGCTTTATGCAATTAATGGTTATAATGTGTCAGTCCTGGAGCTTGTAGCACTAATCTATTTTCACTCTGCAACACACACACCCAAACACACACACGCACGCTTGAATTCACAGCTCGGTGAACGAAGTATGTAAGGGGCAGGTCAACTGTGAACATCAGGTATTAATAATGCAGGACAGGAAGCTGCCCCTCCAACAACAAAGCTATGCACTCTGACTCTGCGTCTCTGCTCCCCATCCCACCCCTGCCAGCTACATAACCCAACACAGACAGGAAGGCAGGAGAGAAAGATCTGCCAAATGGTGAAACTATGAAAAACTGTTTGGCAGATTTTGGCTCATCTGCTCTCACGGCGTTTGGAGCCTTTCAGTGAAATTTATGGCAACTTTTGTAAAATTTGGGAAACAAAACAGTGGTGAGGTGTAAAAAATAGGGAAAAAAATCATCAGTGATGGAAAGTGTGTAACAAATTACACATTTTCTATCTTAAAAGTTCAACTCTTAAGATCTCTAGAATGTCTTGTTTGTGAGAATTTAATCGCAGCCAGAACTACAATAACTTTTCCCTCAATTAAAGCATAGCAAAATAAGATCAAAGCCTCTTTTTAAACCCATTCATTTCTTGGTTTTGGTTTTCTGGTCGTCAGCTTTGCAGTTTCGTGTCGCTCTCACTGCATTCCTTGTGTTGTTTTTGACTGCATACTTTAGTGTTCAGCCGGCGGATCAACAAACCAGGATAAACAAAGGAAGCCTCAGAAATATTTCACAGTTCAAGGAACTGTTGGACATAGTGCGCCCTTTTGTCTTTGTCTGAGCTTGAGGAATGGTAGATCTTTATGTTTTGTAGGGGTGTTTTTTGGCTTCCACTATGGACTACTTGTGGTGCTTGACAGGTTTTGTAATAAACTATTTTCAAAATGTAAAAAAATATTTTTAGTTATTTATTTATTTATTTAAATAATGAAAAAAACAAAACAACAGTGAATTCCGGGCTTTACTGAATTAACCCCTCTGCTACATGATGTAATACAGTACTTTCGAGGCATCAGAGTCAAATATGAAACTTTGCAGTAAGTCATCAACTTGCTAATAGACACCACATCATGCAGAAAAAGAGGTTTGTACAGGATTGCTAAAGTCATGTGTAAACATTAGTACATCCCATGATTCAGTAGCTATTCACTTTCTGACTTCATCAGTTTCTCCCGTTGCTGTGGAGCCCAATTTACAAGTTAGCTGCAGTTCATTTGTTTATGCGCAGCTCATGTCACAGTATTTCAATTGAGTTTCAATGAGGCTGAAGCCTGGATTTTCTTTTTTTTTAAAGACCGCTGCTCTGCCTTGATTGGTTCCTTCTTCAGCCTTTCTGTTGTAGATTTGTTGCTACTGCACTTGGGATAATTGTCCTAATGCATCACCCAATTACAGCTAAAATTTAGATGAATTCATGTTTCACTTAACTTTTTATGCATGTGTTGATGATTGACTCAATGACTTTGGGTCAAGTGCAAAACATTTTCTGTATTTTCTTTATTTCCGTATTGCATGGTCTGACTTAAAATTGGTCTGACTTAAATTTGGTGGGACATCCACTCCTGGGAAGAATGTGGCATTTTGTTAACCCTCATTTAAATGTTCCAGATCGGAAACTTCTGCTTTTACAGGTGTTTGTACTCGCTGACTACCAATTAATCAGGTACATTTGAATAGCATTACCTGGCTACTACTTTTCCCCATAACTGTAGAACTATAGAGGGAAGACTGCATTAGCATCCAATAACCAGCTTTTAAATCGCCTCAGAATTTCTTAAATATTCAAGTGGAAATCTACTGATGCTGGATTTGAAACTTTCTTCTAAAAGTTAAGCAGCCAAAAAACTCTGATGACTTATATTTGAATTGGGTGAGAAACTAGATGGTTAACTTTAGCAAATTAGAAATGGTTGAAATTTGGAAACTTTTGGCATGAAAAGTTTGTGCAGAGTAACACATAGCCTGAGGGCTTGTACTGCTTGACCAGGCAAGTTACAGGGAAGCAAGTATTCCCAGTGCAGAATGACAAATTTATTTTTGGAGAATAAGTCTTTATTTTTATTTTACTTTGGCTCAAGAATTAGTTCTGGAGTACGATAATAAATTACACTCGAAAAAGGTGAAATTGGATGCTAACTTGTAATTGGAACAGAATAATTTTATGTTCTTGTGGTGAATGTAATTAAATCATATGCGATCTGCATGAAATTCAACAAGTTAACACTTCATGTTAAATTTATTTTTGTTGAGGTGACGTGAAGCAATCTAGCAAGAGTCACAAGATTACACAAGACTTCAAACCACAGGAAAATCACTGGGGCTATAAGAGGCAGAAAAGATCCGGAGTTCAAATCCACCAACTCAACTTTCTGTGTGTAGTTTGCAGGTTATGTTGTGTTGGTTCTTTCTGAGTACTCTGGCTTCCTTCCACAGTCCGAAGACATGCAGTTAGTGGGGTGGTGATTCTAAACTCCCCATAAGTGGGAATGGTTGTCTGTTAGCCTTGCAATAGACCGGTGACCTGTCCAGTGTTTCCCCTGCCCCATGACAGCTGCATAGGCTATAGCAACCCTGAAATTGTTGTTCATGAAAGGATGGCTGGAGTGACAGTTATGTGAAGTTTATTATAAATCCACTAATTTGGAGTAATAAAAGATGCACATCACAACTTTTATGTTAACTAGACTCTAAAGCAGCCAGACTTACACTCAAAAAATAACTTTTTAAATGAACAGAAATTAATCTTGGAAAGGATTTCCACACTAATGAAAGACTTTCTATTAGCATAAGCATTAATTCATTTTGTTGCATGGGTTGAATTAAATTAAGTTGAACTAAACTGCAGTAAATAAGTTGATTCATCGTTAGTTAGTCAAGTTGCTCCAACTCAAGTACATTAAGTTGGAATAACAGAACTACATTACGCTAAAATAGAGCAATTGAATCAAGTGGAATTCTTTTCCATATTTTTTTATGTTCATTCAAACATTTATTTTTTAGGTATCAAATCTGATTCTATATTCTAATGAGCATTATTGCCTTTACTTTCTACAGTTTAAATTTTTAATGCTTCCACTCTGCCACCCCATATCACGCTTTAAAGCAAAGCCATGAATGATAGTGTTTTTAAAAGAAATATAGAGTTTGTTTAAAACAAATAAAAACATAGAGTTCAGCACTTCTTAGAATTTTATCCCTGGTCTTTTTATCGGTGGCTCCAGGTTTCCAAAGATTGTGTATGTTGGATTGCTGAAAAGAGACTCCAGTCGATTACAGTAACAGTGTTTAGAAATAAATCCATATTGCTATGTTAATTGAATTTAAATGTCTTTGTTCTGCTGTGCAAACACAGCCTTTCTTTATTGTGCTTATTTACAAATATTGATTTGGCAGTTTTACTCTACAGCATTTCTTTCCTTTTTTTGTCATTTGATAAGAAAACACAAATCTTACTCTTCTGCTTACTGATTGAACAAAGTGCTGAAACAGATTTTTAAATAAATGCCAAGGCTTGCAAGGACAACAGAAATTACTACATTCATACCATCACATTTTCACATTTACCAGCCTGGTATCTTAAAATGGTCAACAAACAAAGTGGTAAGTCATTACATATGTTGTTTAACGCTGTGCAATGACACAAAAGAGCTTGAAATACATTAAGCTGACAGTGTATCTAAAGTGGCATGCTATTTATACAAGAGTTCCACTTTAAATACTTATTAATTCCAACTTCGTGCTTAATTCTCCATGTGCTCAGGACAGACCTTGGGTAAAATATCATCTTAAGCAGAAGAAGCTGTTGGAGCTGGCAGCAGATAACAGATGTTTCTCAACTAAGTTTCATTTTTCACTCTTATCTTTTTATTTTATTGTGAGCAGAAATTAAATTCAGTATTAGAACTGTTTTGGATTCCTGGGTGCCCTCTGCCAGTTTTCCCATCTGTTCTTATACCCATATGTCAGCTGTTGACTCATCTTTTAAAATAAATTGACCTTTTGTGATGAACTAAAGCACCTGCTGAATGGAGAAAAATACACATTTTATGCACTGAAAAGATCTGGAAAATAAACTAAAAGGGTTCTTTAGCCTTCTGAAAGGTCCTTCTTATTTCTCTGCTACATTAGAAGTGCCCAAAAAAATAAATAGGCTGCTCTTCATCCATTGGTCAGCCATAATAAAGGCGTGTTTCAGGCATCAGTTTTAATCAATAGGAGCTCTTATGATTTAAAACCAAAGCCTATTTTTACACCTTAAAAATTTGTCCTTTTTTACTGCCTGGATTCTGTTTTGGGTTTTGAGTCACCTGAACACCTGAACCAGCCTAGAGTCTGTCAGAGACCATCAGCTGCTGCTGCTGCTCGACTCCCTTAGCTAAACAGCTGGTGTAGGAAAAGTGCAGGCCCAACGCCAGGCTTTCTCTCACAGTTGTTGCGCTGTCTTGAGAAATATATATATAAGATGCCCATTGAATGCCTCTTGAAAAGTAACAATCATAAAACAGTTGATTGTACTGAATGTATTTTACCTAGATCAAGAGCCAACCACCAGGACTGAAAAATAAAGGCTGCAAAGAACTGCCAGCAACAGCAGTTGGCTTGGATCACCATTTGAGGCTGGAAATAAAAGTGAAGCAGTCCCTAGAGACTCCCGTGTTAAGATGCCCAACCTACCAGGACCAAACAAACAAATAAAAAAAATGAACAAAGTATTTAGCTACAGCTTGGCGCACTAGTTCTCTCGTCCTAAAACTGAACGTATTAGATTTTTTTTGTTTTTACACCTCTCTGCAATTAATTATCTCTGGCTGTCTTCCACAGTGTGTCTTTGTCCCTTTTTCCTCCTGTAACCTAAACTTGCTCTGCTCGAGGTTTCTTCCTTTTAAAAGATTGTTTTTTCTTCCCACTGTCACCAAAATGCTTGCTAATAGAGGGTCATGTGATTGTAAGGGCTCTCTCTGTTTTCTTTGTATTATTGTAAGGTCTTTACTTTACAATATCAAGCATCTTGAGCCAAGTGTTGTTGTGATTTCATGCTATATAAATAAAAATATATTGAATTGACTGATGTTGGGTTTTTTTAGCTTGTTCATTTAGATCTCCAAAGGTTGATTCTGTTCATCTGGACGAAGCGTTTTCAGTGGGAGAAACGTTTCGTCACTCATCCAAGTGACCTGCAGTCAGCTGAGACTGAATAAGTCACTTGGATGAGTGACGAAACGTTTCTCCCACTGAAAACGCTTTGTCCAGATTATTATTATTTAGATTATATTGCATTATCAGAGGAATCGCTGCTATTCACTGTATGACAGCTGAATGCTGGCAAAACCGCTATTAGCTGTGTGCTTGATTGACCTAATTCATCTTATTAACCTGAATTTGTGGTGTTGGTGCCCTTTGGAGCATTTATAGAGCAATATTCTAAAATTATGGTCTAATGTGAATGTACAGCTAATTAACTTTCTTAGACTTTCCAGCAACAGAAAGTTTGTGTTCAAGAATTTTTCATGTCAAATTTTATTTCATGACCAATGTTTTATTTAGTTCATGCCAAAAGGAACTAAATAAAACACAAAATATTTTCAACAGAGAGAAGAGTGAGAACATCAACAAAGGCTTACGGTGCAAGTCGCTACTCAAACTCTGGACCTCCAAATCTGGGGACACATCCTTATTTCACTGAGCCACCTGACTTGAATCACAGGTTTATAATGCTGATTGATGGCAGCACGAATATGGCAGGTGTCCTGCTACTATAGATTAAACAGGAAGCTAGCTGGCATGTAATTATATGTAACCTCAGCTTCTCGGTGAGACACCTGTCACCTTGTAGTCTCATGATACATCACTACCTAATTAACCCTTTCTTTTTCTGACCTTCAACAACTTTTAAAAAAAGGCTAACCTACCGTTTCAGCTAATATCTTTCTGTTGTTTTCCAAGAGGGCAAAACTTACCTCAGTGAGATGCAAGAACTAGATTAAAGAACTGAACTGACTGAGTGTTTATAGCGATTTGAAAACGAAAATTATGAACACAATGCAAACGTTGATATGAAACATTACTGAGTAAAAGGAAGTTTCACAGAGTAATCTACGAGCTGTTAACAGGAACCGAGCACCGCTGAGTCACGTGATGTTAAATTAATTTGTATCAACATGATTTACATTTCAGACACATCTTTTTGTGGAACCGAGATAAACAGCTGTTAGAAAACCCACTCTGTGAACAGTTGGTCTCTGCTGGAGTCACTGCAGTCTCCTTCTGGTGCCCACCATGACTCTCAGCTCGCTTTAGAAGCTGCTGAACAACAAACTGTGTTCATTAAGCGCTGATGAGGCGTATAGCTGCAACAAACCAAACTGCAGGCTAATTGGCTGCCATTTGCCAGCGTGGACATCAAGCCACTGTGCTCTTGATGTGTGCAGTCTTTGTGTGGGTTAAGAAAGTAGGAGAGAAGTAACTGTAGAAAAAAACATCCCCAGAACCATCAAATTCAGATTTTCTAAATATTCAAGAAGGTTAAGATAAATTTGGTGCTAAGGCTTTTTGCTGTGTGAAGCTGAGCTTTTACTCATAGAGATTACTTTAACTTGACTTATTTAATTTGTAACTTATTGAAGAAACCTGTCTGGTGATCCAATGTCAGGAGAATTTGCACCTGCAGAAGTATTAATGAATCATTGGTTTCTATAGTCTGCAAACAGTGATGCAATCTATTTCTACTGTTTGCTAAACTTGAGCTGTTCTATAAATATTAGAAGTGTGTGGGTGGAAATGTGATATCTGAGTTGTCTGTAATGCATTCAAGCCCATTGATTGTCCAACTATCCAAGTGCACAGCTGATATATTATATATAATATGCATAGACCCCAAGGTAACCCCTAGTTGTTGTTATTATAAGCAGTATTGTGGTTGTTGAACTCATCTTATTTATCACAGTCTGACAGTTTCAGCCTTTTTGTGTCGCGTATTTATTTATTTTAAATCTTGTCTGATAACTGATTTATATTTTTTTGCATTTTAGCCACTTTTTATCGACACATTCTTGTTTTGGACAAACATTCATCCAGGTATATTTAACATCTCTGTAAACTTAAAGACATGCAGTAAATCCAAACTTTATCTCATTATTTTGGTATCTCTTAAAGATGATGCTGGAAGCTTGCTGATGAAGGATACTTGGACCTTGTGCAGTACAACTGCATTAAGCCGCATTAAAAAGAAACGTTGTGATTTGTGACCAGACCTTCAGGAAAATATTTTTTAAATCAGCCATTTCTCCACTTAGTCTCTGTGGCTTCAAGTGCCTGTGATTTCTAACCACCCTGCTGACGTGATGCATTTTAAATAAAACCTCAGCAGCAGGGTGACTGCAAGTGTGTGAGCGCACATGTACTGAAGTCTCAGAGTCTCAGACTAATTACCTGCCATGTGAGCTGCATGTAAGCGGCTCCTCTGGAGAGTAAAACAGACATTTTTGGCAGAAAAAGAGTTCTCACATGTTCAGCTCAGGTGTGTTCAAGTGGCCTGGGACACCGGACCAGTTAACACAGCCAGCCGCTCCCACTGTCACTCGACACAGGCGAGAGCAGAATTACTGGTTATAAATTACTGCATCAGGAAAGTGTTCGTACTCTTCATGTAAAGATCTGGAAAGCAAGAGTTTACATGCACGTGTTGTCTGGGACTGTGCTTTTGCCAATGTGGATCTGGATTTTATAAAAGGCATGACTTCAGTAAAAACTGTGAAATAAATTTTGTTCCTTGCTATAAATATGTAGAAAAGCAAGCAGGCTAGATACAAACGCAGTCATGGCATTTTTTTTTTTTTACCAACTGTGCACATGCAAGTGTTGTGTTGACATTGCTGTCAGTGCATGTTAGTGGGGGATATGTGCCAGATCCTAGAATAGATATGACCTGTCATACCCCCCACAACAAAAGAAGAACAGAAAAAATAACAGAAACAAGCAGCAATTTAAAAGTAAGCACGACGGCCTGCATTGTGAAATACTTGCAGACACACACACACTAATAATATATATATATATGAATATATTCTTGTAGAAACACATCACAGGCCAGGTTTTGGAGGCCTGTCAGTGAGTGTGAGTATAAGGTAGGAGGACCAAAATAATGGCAAGAGAGATAAAAAGGATAGTGCACTTCGCGGGGAAAAAACCTCACAATAAAATAGAAAGTTGATAATAATTCATAATGCAACCCATGACTTGGATTAGATTTACCAACACATTGCGTAAACACATTTCCGACTTGCAACTTATTCAGGAACCACATAATGTGGGAACGCTGAGACTTTTGCCACTGACCTTGCAGTATATGCATTTATGGAATTTCTTAAGATGCAAAAGATCAGGAGGTGAATATTTAAATCAGACGCATTAACTGATTTACCAGTGTTTGCAACACACACTTTACTGCTAATTGTGTTAATATTTAATGCCGAAAAAGCATTTCTTTGTGCTATTTGGGATTCCACCTCATGTGATATTTTGTCACACTTTGTAAATCTGGCTGATTGTTTTTTATACCCACATTTACCAGAGTTCGAAAATTAAGATTTAATATATAGAAGTGAGCTTCGCTTTCACACTCAGCTCTCCTCTTCACCAATATCTCAATTTACTGGTCGAGCTACGTCCCTACCCTCACCTATGGCCACGAGCTTTGGGTAGTGACTGAAAGAACAAGATCGCAGATACAAGCAGCGGAAATGAGCTTCCTCCGAAGAGTGGCTGGCCTCTCCCTTACAGATAGGGTGAGAAGTTCGGCCATCCGGGAGGGGCTCAGAGTTGAGCCGCTGCTCCTCCACATCGAAAGGAGCCAGCTAAGGTGGTTCAGGCATCTGACAAGGATGCCTCCTGAGCGCCTCCTGGGTGAGGTGTTCCGGGCATGTCCCACCGGGAGGAGGACCAGACCCAGGATACGCTGGAGAGATTATATCTCTCGGCTGGCCTGGGAACGCCTTGGTATTCCCCCGGATAAGCTGGAGGAGGTGGCTGGGGAGAGGGAGGTTTGGGCTTCTCTGCTTAGGCTGCTGCCCCCACGACCCGGCCAACCAGATGTGGGCCAGGTCTGGCAATGATGGCACTATTTATGTTCCTATTTTCCTATTTTAGTTAGAAGATCCACATACCATGTTGCAATACTTTACTGCTATGGTAGCCAATGTGTCAAATGCAGGTTTGACAGGTTTGTGATGACAGGTTACACTTTATCTAAAACCTAGTGGGGGTTTACTCATCGTTACCACTGGGTGGCTGTAGCTCAGGAAGTAGAGCAGGTCATCTATTGATATTGGAAGGTTAGTGGTTTGATCCTTGGCTCCTCCAGTCTACATGCCAAGAGCGTGAATGTGTATGAAATTAGGAAGCACTCAGTTTAGAGAAAGTGTGTGATTGGGTGAATGTAGCATGTTGTATAGAGCACTCTGGAAAGTGCTCTATACAAAGTGCTATAAAAGAATCAGTCCATTCACTGTTTGAACAGAGTTACGTCATGTTACTTCTGCACTATTATGTTCCGACACATGTTGTAATTACATGGCTTGATTAAAGTACACATTAGGCTGACATCTGGGGCCAGAGCTGAAACTGTTCTGGGCCAACACAGGGCCAGCAGTGTGTCTGCAACTGGCTATGTGCTGGCCCATGTGTGGGCCACCTCTGGCAAACCTTATCTGGGCCACTGAATCTCCACCATTCTTTGCGGTATGTGGGCCGTGTGTAAGCACATTTTGTGGGCCAGATCTGGCCCATACCAATTAGCTATGCGGGTGGGAGGCGATCAAAAGTGTTCACCCAGAAGTTGAAGGTGTTGCTTGGTAAACCTCTAGGCAACCGGTTGGTCACTATACTAACCTGCTATCTGTCACCAAAAGAAATTCAATCCAATCACCGGGCAACCACTGACTTTTTTTTTCTAGTCAAAAGGAGGTTGGCACCAAACTTTAACTCCAGTGTGACTGAGTGGTTACAGCTTATACCAGTGAGAGAGAACCAATCACAGTTAATACTGTCCACATACAGCATGTAATCCAGTTCAGGTTTAGATGACAAAATAATTTTAAATCATTTCAGTTTTCTAGTTCTGTATTCTATTTTAAAAACTTCTTTACAATTTTTCTTTAGTTGTATTTTTATAATGGCAACATTAAGCTAATGAGCTAAAAGTCCCCAATCCTTAGGCCCCATGGGGGCAAATTAAGGTTTTTCATACACTGGCAAAACTCTTGCTGGTTCTTAATGACACTTAAAAAGTAGAAAAAGGAAGTATAATTGGCAGTTTTAAAGGAGAGGATATACAAAGTATGTTTAAACAAGAACAACTGACTTCAGTAATTTAGAGGCTGTATTATGATCTTCTTCCTGCTCCTGTGTGAGCTGATAATATTTTGCATCTTATTATATCCTGAATAATGTTATCTGGACTCATTGTCCTCACCTGTTTGTTTCCCCCTCTATTCATCTGTTTCCCATTATTAATAGTTTATAAAAAAGACTCCTCAGCATGTGCTTGACCTTTGCCCTGTTTGGATTTTTTTAAGTACCATCTTTATGCACACTCTTCAGTTTAAAAGGGAAAAAAAAGTGTAATTATGCGATCTTTCCACACAGGGCGTTTGCAGATGGTTAGGATGAAAATTATGTTACCATTAACGCTTGATAACATTTAGGTTAAGCACTTGTGATGCCACATGCTCCATTCAGAACCTGACTGCATTAAAAAGTAAGCTAATTATAACAGAATAAAAGCATGGTTGCTGTAACACTGCGCTGCACTGGTGAATCCAGATGGGGAGGTTTGTGCCTGACTCCCCCCTCTCAGTTACCAACAGCTGATAACAATAAAAATCTGCAGTCAGGAACCATAAATACATTTATTAAAATTTAGAATATGAGAACAAACGCAGCTATAAAATGCCGGCATGTATGAGAATATCTTAGTTTAAAAGGGACAGTACACTGATATTTGAATGTTAAATTATTAACTTAAAAATCTCTAAAAAAATTTTTTACCAGAAAATGTTTTTGCCTTCTTTGTTTTTGCTTTTTCCAAATCTGAATCCCAAGAGTTTTATGTTGAAGAGAAAAATAAGTTATTGAACATCAACAATATGCAAAGTGACTATTTAAAGATCACTAAAACAAATCTTCCACTTACCGAGTAATGTTGCCCATTAGTACTGCACCACAGGGGGTTTTACTTTTTTACTCTGACATTTCAAATCTTGTGCTTTTAGCATGAAGGATCAGTTTTTTGACACTGTCCTGCCACCTGGGGGCATAAAATAAATGCTTTAGTCCGTAATTAAAAAGCTAGTTGAAAAGTCAACTTAAACCCACATTGTGTGTTTTTTTTTCTTTCCTGTCTAATTTTGTTATGTTTCAGAAATATTACTGCGGTCTGGAGTGTGGAGCCTTCCTGCTGCTGCGGAGTCGGGGCGGTCTGCCTCCCCCCACCGCAGGGAAAAGGGAAACACCACCTGGGTCTGGGTGCAGTTCCCCCCTCCAGGGGCGGGGGCACCTAGACCCGGTTTGTAGAGTATGCTTGGGGAGTGTGATCGTGTGTACCACGTCTCTTTATGTATGTCTCCACGTTGGTTGAGTGTGGAGTAAGTGCATATGAGAGCATGAGGGTGGGAATGGATGTTTGTATCTATGTGCGCCTGTATGTCTGTGTCTATATGTCAGGTTGGGTGTCAGGCGCCACCTCTCTGGGGACATCTCAGGCCCTCCAAGGTATGGAGGCCTATCTCCCCCTACCACCACTTCCCCTGCCAGTGGCGGACCCCCTCAGACATCGGTGCGTTGGTGGTTCTTTGTGTCCGGGGATGGGCGTCCAGGTACACACCGGCTCACTCCTTGGCGGCCGCTTATCGGGGCCTGGAGCCTGGGGCTCGCTCGGGCCACTTCGGAGGTGGGGTGCCCCCGGCCTCTCGGCCTGGGGCTCGGTCACTCAGGCGCAGCTGGCTGCCGGCGGAGCTCACGGGCGCGTCACTGCAACTCCCCCTGGCTTCTGCTCCGCGGCTGCTGAGTGAGCCCTCATCTGGGACTCTCCTCAGCTCTTTCCGGGACAGTGGCGCGGCTGCCCCTCTGTTGGTCTTCCTTGGTCTCTTGTGTTCTGGGGGCCTCTGGATGTCTGGAGTTTTGATCTCCTCCACACCTGCTTCACGCCCTGGAGGACGGGGCTGTGGCCCCCCCACACCCTCTAGCAGATTATTACATGAAGGAACCTTTTAAAAAAACAAAAAACAAGCGCGTCCGTGCTCACAGGTGTACACACGGGTGATCACACCCACAAACTACACCCTTTTTGGCTCCTACCTCAAAGCACACTGTGTTCTGTTGATCTTATGTGCTGCACAATAATGTTTAACATTTAGTATTTACTGTCATATTCCCATATATCATTGTGATGTTGTTTATTCTATTACTCTTGTTCTCTTCTGCTTGCTTTCTTTTTTCTTTCTCAGCAGGTGATCCAGGTGATTGATATATGCATTTTTTTTTCTCTGCCCGTTCTGTTGGTTTTTGTTTTTTGCCCTTCTCCCCCGTCCCTCTTCTCAGCTGTTTCTCTTTCCCTCTTTCTTTCTCCCCTTCTTTCCCCCAGTCAAGTCTGTCCCGTATTCAGTAAGTGAAAATAAAATAAACAATAAAAGGTGAATCAAATGGACCATTACGGCAAGGCTGGGATGGTCAGTTTGATAAAGTAAATCCGTTGGGCATCTTTCTTTGCCTTTAGACAACAATTCTGATGGCAAAAGAGCCAAACGGGACAGGCAAAAAAAAAAAAAGAAATATTACAGAGCAGAAAAGGCAATTTACACTCTGGCACACATACAACTGTTAAACCAGAAAACATTTCATAAAAGTTTAATTATTTCCTTTGTGCTTTATTTATTTATTGTGTGCTGTTGTCATGGTCACTCTGACCTCCTGTGCCGATCCGCCAGTTCCTGTATTTCTCTCTCTCCCTGTTTGCTCCTTTCCTCTCACCTTGCCTTGTGTTTCAGGGCCGGGCTCATGTTGGGACCCACCTTGTGCTCCATATATCAGCACAATCAACTCACCTGTTCCTCATCAACTTGTCCTGAGTTGAACTAATAAAAGTTAGTTGTTCCTAGCTCATTGTTGGCTCTTTGTTGGTGCTGTGTTTTCCTGTGTTTCCTTTGCCGATGAAATCTTCCAAAGGTTGAGAGAAATAATCGTTTAATTAATTTTCTACATTACATAACACCCTAATACAGAAGCTGTTGCACTTAAATTTGCCAGAGTGTACATCCATACTATTGCTCTTTTGTTTTAAACCTGTCATTTTAGTTAAGTTTCCATAACAGCTACATTACAGCCCCAGTGTAGGACGTCTAAAACGCAGACCTTTGGAGAAGCTCTTCTGAACATGTTCAGCCGGAAATCAGCAGGGTGTCTAACAAAAACAAATATGATGTATATCTGCATTTACCGTGACAGCACCAGCAGCAGTACTTAAACCTAACACTGGTCAGTATGTGGCTGCCATCTATAACAATGCATAATACTTTCCATCAGCAGATGCTGAACAAAGATATCTCTCCAGACTTCACAAAGCCTGAAGAAACTACATAATCAATTTTCTGGTCCGATAGAAAAAACAAAAACAAAAAAAGTCACGTGTTGGATACCAAGATTACAGATACAGATGATCCTCTTTGTTCCCAGTGTGAGAAATACTTTTACACAGATTTAATTATGTCTAGATGATTGCCTATATTTTGATATCAGATTAAAGAATAATTTGGCTTTTTAACAGTGTTTAAATGATGATGTGGGATTACAAATGCTGGACAAAACAAGGCTACTTACAAAGGCATATCTTAACCCATTCATACTGTATGTACTTTGAGGGCCTGTAATTCAGACAATTTCAGTAGCATGAAGGTAAAATTTTGCATGATTTCATTGGACTTGATGAGGAAAGATGTGACAAATCTCAGGATGTCAGGTACAAGGAACTTGCAGGTTTTCATTGCCAAAAACACCTCATAGTTATATGTTAGCTTCCAATCAAAATCTGTGACTCTATTGTTTTTCTTATTTCTGTTCATCCTTTGTACACCAGCAAAGGATGTCTTGTAAGTGTTCAGTGTTATACTTATTTAAAGCAGGTTAGTATAGAAGGAGAGTGTTTCTGAAATGTGGTGCAGAATGTTTATTGAGCACCATCAAAGCAGCCAAACGAAATGTTTTCTTTGGAGATTCAACTGTTTTCCTGCTGTGTCAGGAGGCCAATTAGCTTTAAGCTCCATTCAGAGAAATTCATTGTTGCAGAAATCCTCAGAAGCAGCATTGCTCTCCACATGGAAGCATGACTTGAACACAACCACCTCAAGTTCAAAATAACACAGCGGAGCAGCAAATTCTCAATTTTTACTTTGACAATCATTTAAAAGTTTCACAAAGAAAAAACAACAACGCATACAACTGAACAATTTCACTTTTACACTTTAGGTGAACCTTTCACCCCAAAAATCCAAACACTTCAAGGCTCACCACAACAGAAGAGTGACAAATATGCCAGACAGACATGGCGGTTACAGCAAACACATGCTTTGTATCAGATGTGGTCCCATTTGTTCTTTTCAGATCTTTTATGTGATGAGATTGGTTCAGCTTTATAATCAGCGATAAATGGTTTTAAATTACAAACCTGCCTTTCATAGTGAAAAACAGGAAGCAACATCTGGGTGACAGCAAAAAGGAAGCCACAGCAAGATTTGGAACAAAGAGCCGCATGTAAGAGGCTGATTGAAAACACCAAAGGCTGCTTGCTTCTTGGTGAACACATGGGTTCAGCCACACATATTTTGCACACAGGAAATTATTTATAAGGGACTGTGTGTGAAGCTTTTCCATGAAAGTGAAAATTCTTATTGAATGCAACGTCCAATGTCTTTCAGGGCCTTCTCTCTGATTTTTACAATTAAAGGTTTGGACTTGAAAGAGAACATTTTTTTTCCTTTGTGAGTGATTTGTACAAGTGCAAAAGTCCAGAGAGAATATTTAGGGAAGAAAAAACATATAGAAATGTGTTTTTAGCAGGTTAAAAAAATTAACCACAGATTCACAGAAACACACATGAAAAAGTGAGAAAGGGTTTTCCAAAGATTAGGCGTCACAGGTTCAAACCTTGGATGCACCTCGATTTAAAGCAAGTGTGGAACAGCCCAGATCAAAAGGACACATCAACTGTGGTGAAAATATCTGTGCACATTTGGAGGGGGGAGGTATCCAGATCTTTGAATGTAATTAATAGAAGGATTTAACATGAATCCTGAAAATCAAGGAAGCCAATGAAGGGAACCACAAACAGGGATGATGAGTGAGCACCTGTAAGTTTTTGTTGGAGCAAAAGCTGCTGCATTCTGAATCAATTTAGAGTTGGCTGAGGAAGAATGAAAAGTGAGTAACAGTCTCAAGTTACAGTCTAGAGAGGAGAATATAAACATGTGTGTTGTATTAAAAGTCAAAAGAGTTGTTCACTGACCACAGAGAGTTTTTGTTCTTGTATTGGTTTGTTTTGCTCAAGTTGCTCAAACTTTGTTTCCACCGAGGCAAACGTGTCCAAAAAAGCAGTTTTGTTTCTTAATTTTTTTTCCGATTCCACTAAAATTTTCTGATCCTAATGTTTTTCTTCCTACAGAGACATCTAAACAACATTCATGTGGCTTTTTTGTAGGGAAGGTGCTGCAGGTGTAGCCGTCAACATCCTGAAATTTCAAATCAAAAGCAGCCACTGCTCCACAAATAACCAGATGAAAAGGTTCTCTTTCCCCTCGTCCTCGTCCTTGTATACGAGGTACCATCTGGGCATAAATTTGTGCTCGTGTCTGCTGAACCTTTGACAAAACATTGTCTGTATCTTTTGAAGTGTTTTTCAGTTGTGCCAAAACTGTTTTGACAAACAGATTGTGTGTGTCTGTTTTTCACCTGACAAACAGCAGCCAAATAACACATCAAGACCAACACAGCCATTCGGCACTGACGGTCACTTTTTTTTTTTTTTTTTGTCAGCTGAATAAAAAACAAGGACAGCCAGCTTGCTAAAACATCTTTGGTACAAATGAAACATTAAAATTCATGTCAAAGTTTTTTCACATATTGGAAATGACACAGACAGTAATCACACACATCATCTGCTCAAAAATTCACAGATTTCCATTTTCACATTAGTCTATAGATAAAATAATGAACGCTGAGCTCTACATCCTGACGCTCAGCAGGATGTAGTGATCTATTGAACATTATATACAAAGCCAATAGAAACCACACATGCAAACATTGCCCAGATTATTTTCATGGCTGAAAAATGTCAAATGCTTTGCCAAAAATAGCAACAAGGTGATGATAAGATCTCTCCAACAGCTTTGTGACAGAGCACATTCTTTGGCCTCAGGAACAAACGTGCACTGAGCGCATGCTGTAAAAAACACTATAAGAATAAAACCGGTGGTACAGTTTTAATTTTTATGTCAACAAGAAGCAGGAGCAACGACCAGTTTGTTGTCCAAAACAAACATTACCATTTCAGTTGCATCATCAGTAAGTGCGAACTGCTGCATCTGCCATGTGAAGAAACAGGATATGACTGGATACTGATATGTAAATCACAGAATAAATGCTCACTCTCATAGTTTTGCTTTCAGGAAATATGCAACATGGTGGTGAAGCCTGCGAGATGTGGTTAAAAGCACAAAGTGCATGCAACAACTCGTGTTTAACACGAACCACAAACAAATGAGGTCAAAAAGTCTTTGCATGTGAGCACCACAGAGCGTGTTGGAAACGAGCTGCAGAGATCTTCAGCTTTTAAAGTCTCGCTCTAATTTGAGCTGAGAGTAAACTTCACTTTGTGCATACAATATCCTGCATTTTCAGCACCGACGTGTTTTAATATCCCACCGCAATGAATTTTTTTTTTAAACTAGAGATATTGAAGTTAAAGTTTTTGTTTCTGTGTGTGCATTCCTGCAATATTTTCTTTGAAGTAAGCTCAGAAGACCCAAGGATTCTTTTTCATGAACAAAAACCCTCCAAGCTCTCTGCACGTGTACTCTTTAAACAAGCCCTTTTCTGTATTGGCTTCTCCCACGAGGGAATGCAGCCTCTCCACAACCCAAACTTGACTGAAAGATGAGCCTCAGATTCGCATCCACCACAGATGTTCGGTATTTTGAAAGAAAACAGTTAAGTTCAATCGATACTTGTGAACAAGATTCAGTCAGTCCTCAAGCTTGAGATGAGGCAGATGAGAGGATGCTCTGTGACATCCTTGAGGGATAAAATCTGGAGCTGATCCACTGGCAGTCAACCAGATTGGCTAAGTTTAAGGACTGAACAGCTGTTTGCAGCTTCTTTTTCTCAGCAAGGCTCCTCTTTACCTGCATATAATCAATACTGCAGGCCTGTGTGACTGCACTAAAGAGGTTAATGAGCAAACTGCTTCTTCCAGCCCTATTTTTTTTCTTCTGATGCATGTATCTGAATTTTATTTTGATTAGATTTGATTTCATTAGAAGTTAACACTGAAGAAATGCAGGAAAGATCCAAAGTCAGACACTTTTCTGTTAATGATCAGCATCCAAAACTACCCAAAACGAATTTTTACATTTGCATTTTTCTAATTTTCATATCATAAGCACAGAAAAAGAAGTTCCTACATATAATTAAATGTCTGAACTTTTTATTTACATATGAATTTACCAATTAAAAACATTCCAGTTTGTTAGTTTGCAGAGTTTTTATGACTTTCTTTGCAAACTTTGTGCATCTTTATCACAGATTGCAGTGAAATGATGGATGTAGCCACATTAAGTCGTCCATTACTTTGTTTGCCATCATTTTGAAACCCCTCGGCTTTTTGGCAAGCACCATCTTTGTCTTGGAAGTGATTATAATTAGTCAAGAGGATCATGCTAATCAACTAATTTAGCTCTAGCTACTTAGCAGGACTTGCCAAACCAAGGGGTGACATCACTGCGGCTGTGAGCTCTTACACGCAGTGCATGCATGGTTACTGACACTGGCAATAGCTACAATGTTATTTTAGGCTGGATAAATATCCAGAGTTCAAACAATTGAATGCTCAGCAAATGAGGACATCTTAAAATCTGAGTTTTACTTTAAATCAAGTAATAATTGACAAAATAAAGCCTGAAAGTAATACTAAGGTAAATTAAGCAGTTGGGACAGTTTCCCAAAAATACACCTCAACATTTCCTTAACTTTCTAAATCACAAGGCTTCATATATCTTTTTAGCCTTTATAGTCTATCCTATATGAGACACACTTTTAGCCACTATATGTAAAAGAAATCCAACATTTCTGACTTCAGTGCCTTCAATTACTTGCATTAAAAAAATCTTCCTACAAAATATTTATATTTACTGTAATTTACAGACATGGGATTTAAATGTGTCACTTTAGTCAAATCTTTTTTCAAGTAGAGCTCTTGGAAACAACCACAGCTCCTCTTAGAGAATACACGAGGAAACTCTGTGATGTGTTCTGCGCTTATTAATGTTGTTCAATGTTAATTCTCCTTATCTGACTCGCTCTCTCTGTCCCAGCAGAGAGCATTGGGTGTGTTGTGTCTGGAGCCCTGAGCTTGGAGATGCTCCACAATGACGCTCCTCTGAGCCTTTGGTGGCTGAGTGAGAAGGGTGGAAAAAGGAAAGGAAAAAAGGAGAGGAAGGAGGAAATGGGGACAGAAGAGAGGAAATGAAAAGACTGGAAAGGATCTTAGGAGAAGAGGGAGAAGGAAATTACATATGAGGATAGGTAAAATTATAAAGATCAGCATAAATAGCTAAGGAAAAGAAATGAAATATACACAGAGGAGGAAACTAAAGCAGAAGATAAGGCAAGAAAGGGAAATCAAGGACATAAGACAAGTGAAGAAGCAATTAAGAGAGGAAATAAAGAGTGGACAGAAAAATAAAATGCAACAAAAAGAGGATAGAAGTGAAAATGAAGCATGGAAACTTTTTATTATGACCTGACATCATCTGTGAATTTAAATGAGTCACACTGGAACAGATACAGCACCTTAGCCTTGGCTTTGAGTGCGTGAGCCACAAATCGACTGTCAACTTGTTGCTCCAAGCAGAATAAATTGTTCAAGTTATTTATTGAGCTACACCCAGGTGAAGGCTGCAGCTGGAGAGGCCATTTGGAAACATCGCTCCACGGTCACAGATAAGGCGGGTTTCACAGAGGTGAGATAGTCCAGCTGGTTTGGGACTTCTGTGGATTTGTTTTTCCTGTCATCACAGGATGAACCCCAGACATTTTGAGTGTTTTGCTTGATATGTGCATCTGATAATTCAGCACTAATGAAATAAAGACAAAGTGTTAAGTATTTCCATAAGACTTAGAGTGAAATTGACATTTGATATTGTTACAAGGCCGTGATCTTCACCGAGGCTTTAAAATATGCAAATCCAGAGGAGTACAGTGATGCTGTATGTAGCTCCCTATGGGCACATGCCAAGAATCATTGGTTTATGCACGTCAAAGCATGGTAAACACTCATTAGCAACTTTGACTTTTAAACAAGTCTGAAGTGTTCATAATAGTTCCCAACTCTTACTAAATGTTATTTAGGAACCACCAATTAGTAAAGGTTCAGTTGCGTGTCAGATAATGTTTTTCAAATGTGGTTAGATATGTGAAGAACAACGTTAGTGTGCTGACTCCCTCATGTTGCTTGATGCTGCATCTCCTGCAGCACCTTGGCTCCTACCTCAGCCCGCGATTCCCATGCTCCTCCTGCCATCTCTGGAGCCGCCGGAGAGGCTGTTGCCTACACCTAAAGTCTTCTTTGTTGAGTTGGACAAATGTGGAGGTTTTTTAACTCAGTGTCTGCTTATTATTTTTATTTTTTTACCTGTGCTTCAGATGCTTCTAAAATCATTTTTATGCTGGCACTACTGTGCACCTGACACACCCCTTGTTTTAGGGCAGCTTGAGTAAACACAATCCACACATTGACTGGACCCAGAATACCATTGCAGGATGGAGCCTCTCCTCCCATCAGGACTGCCTATGATCAGCTTCGCCAATGGGGCCAGTCCTTCACCAGATCACCCATCTGTCCTCCATGCCATCCATCTATCATGACCTAGCCAACATTTTCCATAAGAGTCTTGATCCTTCTCCCTCCTCACTGTGCATAGAGAAGTACATCACAGACTCATTGGCTCTTGGTATCTTCTGCCCATTCTCATCTCTGCTTTGTGCAGTGCAATCCCGAGGACACTCCTTCAGTCAGCACTTGTCTGTTAAACCAGTCACTGTAGATGCTCACCTCTGTCCTGGAGTCTGCCCTGTTTTCCTTAAGGAGGATTTATGCATGTGAATTGGAGAGGGAAGTCTCTTTTACTGCAGAGTCTAAAGACAGAGTGAAATCTATTGGACCACTGGCTTGGATACTAAACATAGAGACTGTGGATGTTTTCATTTTCCCTTTTTGAAATACACTGTAAATAGTTTTTTCACATCACTGTAAATTCATTGAACTGCATTCTGTGTCTGTGTTTGAGTCCTTCCTGCTCTTGGAGTATGATAGTACCATACTGTACCTCTGTCTCTGTGCCTTTTTGAGGTTACTCACTCATCTAAAATAAAAACCAATGCCTAAAATGAGATTATAAGGTTTATAAAGCTTTGGGGGAAATTATTGTTAAATGAGTGAAGGCTTTAAAATAGAATAGAACAGAACAATCTGTCATCTTTTTAGCATTTAGTAAACACTAAAATATGTACACAAATGGGAGATGTTTCAACCCCTCAAACATCTACTTTCCTGTTTGCTGGAGTTTTGGGTTCTTTGGATTCCTCCCACACTACAAAGTTGTGTTTTTTAGGTTAACTAGTGATTCTAAAATAGCGCTGGTTAGCATCGCTCAGGGCCTCATGACCCTGGATAAGTGGTTAATTAATGAATGGATAGATATCCACATTGTCTTTGTAGAATGTAACAGATAATTTCGCTGCACCCACTTTGAGGTCAACTTCCAGTGAATCTATTTGAACTCACAGGTCTTAAGTTGCTTTGAGCTGTTTTCACACATTATTACAGTTGCCCTTTCTCAAATGTGGCAATCAGCTGGATTTTCACATGCTTCAGACGCATTCTCACTACTGGAAATTGTGTTTGGTTTATGCGTGGGAGCTGCTTGGGAAGGACGTGCAGGATGCATGACTCCCACTGACTGTCTGTGGATTCATTGAACCTGCAATATTCCCACATCACATAAACTTTGTACTTGAAAGTAAAAACTTGACGGATTAAAGATCATTTAGTATATAATCCAGTTGCACTGCACATTTGTGTTGTTCCATGTAATGAAAACTTCAGTGTTGCAGTGCACACGTGGGCTAACAGCTTTAAAGTCTCCTAAGTCTCGCTTGTGTTTGTAAGTAAATACTTACAGACATGCATTTGCCCCATAAGTGTTTTTATTCAGTCTGAGCCCAAAGAGGATTTGGTAGCCAGCAAGTATATCCCCCTATGTCAATTAGCTAACATGTTGATGTCAGCATGGTCTGTATAATCCCCCTCTTAATGTACTATAATGACACCCCCCCCCCCCCCCCCCTCCTTTCCCAGCTCCCCTTTAGTGAGATACTCAGCACACACACAACAATTTCTAAGGGACAACAACATGACAGGATGCTGCATTAGCTCAGTGGTCATAACAACATTAACAGGGGCTCAATGAAACCCTCCAGGGCTTTGACAGAGACAACTTTCTGACCCTGCAAACAGCTCTGACATGCAAGCGTTAAATTTAAAGTTCATCTTGATCTCTCTCATACCGCATTCATACTATGCTTCCTCTTAGCGTTGCATTTTAATTTGATTTAACTTTATGAGCAGGATCAGATGCTGGGATCCATAAACTTTTAGTTTTTCTTTTTTCTTCAGGAAAATTATCACCATTCAGGAAAATCTAAAATTGCATGAAATCTAATAAAAGAGCAAAGGGAGGCTTTCTAAAACGATCTAATAGAATCAAATTCTACAGTCAGGCTTGTGGCTTGGAAATTGAACAAAGCTGATGCGAGCTGAAGGCTAGCGTGCAAATATTCATCAGGTATAATGTTTGCCATTGTAATGCACACCATGTTTGCTGAAATATATGAAAGTGGTGACTGATGTGGCTTATGTTCATCATCCTTTGAAGCAAATAAAATATACCCCTATCAGGTTTCAGTTTCTCTAACATCTGCAATCAGGCTAATACGCAGCCACATGACAGTGTATGTGCACAAATAAGCAATCGCGTGCCACTTTATTAGGTAAAGCCTGCTAGTACCAGGTTGGACACATTTTTTCTTCACAGGTAACTTAATTCTTAGTGGCAATAAGATTTAACAAGATCCAGGAAAAAATCCTGTTTAAATGATGCTTAACTGGTACAAAGGGACTCAAAGTGAGCCAAGAAAATATTCCCTACACCATGACAGCAGCACCTAAAGCCATGACCCATCAACATAAGGCCAGCTATTTGCATCTGGCAGAATGAGAACTCCCGCTCACTGGATATTTTCTCTTTTTTGGATAATTCTTCATAAACTCTAGATTGTTGTGTTGGGAAATTCCAGGAGATCAGCAGTTTCTTATATACTCAGACCAGCCTTTCTGTACCAGCAACCATGCCAGGCATATTAGTATCATTAACCAGTCATTAAGGCACGTGTAGGTCTGATTATAATGGCACCTATGTACTAAATTAAGTTAATGACTTGCAAGATGTATTATTATGGTATTTAAGACAGTTTGAACCCTTTGGTTTCAGCTACAAAGTGGGCCCACTTGTAGGTTTCCAGTAAAAAAGGAAAAAAGAATTTGTGTTTGAGAATGTCCAGCAGGACAAAATGAAACAGGATTAAAATTTGCTGTGCAGATAATCTGTATCTCACTGAGGTTCATCAGGGAAAACGGAGGATTTAGATGGCCTCTAAAAACGAGTCTTTTAGTATCTACACAAGTCCATCAGATCTTCAAGAAATGGGGAGGAATTGTCCAAGGAATTAACTGGTCACCTTCTATGGCATGATGGTGATAAATGAAATTTTTGGTGATTACGCTGTCCCTTAAATTTGTATTTTTTTTTATGTATGTATGCATTTATTTATTTATTTAATGACACAAAATGCATCATTGTTCAGTGAAATGAGGAGTTTAGAGAAGGGTTTTACTTTTGAGCTGAGGGTAGAGCTATCCTTTCTGGACAAAGTGCCAGCTACTGCTAAGACTAATGCCTTTTTAAACATTAAATTTAAATATGTATACAAAAAAGGGGACTTTTTTTGGTTCATTGTTAAAGAGAATCATGGTAAAGCAGTACGTCTCAATTGTTGTCCTGTTATCAGGCAGTTGCAACTCATAATACCCTGTTGGTCATTTGAATTGAGTGGGTTAGAGCAGGGATTGGGATCAGCTATTGAGAGCATTGAGTGAAGATGTGTGTAAGCAACCTGCAATGTGAAAGCAATGTGTAACCATGCACTAATATTAATTTGCAGGAAATGAGCATGAGGGCTTTTCATGGGAGGAAAGAATGTGATTGGACAGTTAGGGTCATAGTGTCACTCCACTGGTGAGGGCAGTGAACTTGACGAGAGTGACAGGGGTAAGAGCCGACCCCAGAATCAGGTCAGAGGAAGCGTCAGGAGATCAGGGGTCACTTAAGCAATAGTGTGAGCATGTAAATAGGGATGTGTGTACACACAATGCAGAGTAGATCATCTCAGACACATACAGACACACACAAACACACACAGTCACACATACAGTGTAACCCATGAATGCATGAACACAGACAGAAACACACACACTTATTTGTTACTTGGGGGTGGCTGTGGTTCAGGAGGTCAAATCATCAACTGATTGTAAGGTTGGTGGTTTGATTCATGGCTGCTCCAGCAATGATCCTGAACCTCAAGTTGCTCCCGCTGTGTTCACTGGAGTTTGAAAGTGTGTGCGATACAATTACTATGAGTATATACAGAAACCTATGATATTTTGGTACCCTACAGCACATTGTTGCTCAGTGAACGAACCAGTAGAGAGGTTTTATGTGTTTATCACTTATCTTGGAGTGTGACAGGTCATTAGCAGGTGTCACCATGGCAATATACCCTAGTAACATGTGAACCACTATCAACCATCCAGTGCAGACTTTAGTTCTGCTTCTGTTTATTCCAAACTACCAGTCATCTTGAACTTCAAACACAGTGAAAGACTTTGTTTGCTTATTGTGTTTACTGATAAACATTCATCAGGTTTGTAGGATTACTGTATTTCATTTCATTTTGACCTTCACAGCTAAACCAACAATAATGATGTACAGCAACACAACCACAATGAAACGTTATCCCCTCACGTCAACATTAATTGGCCTCCTTCTCGCTCTACAGGACTCAGCAAGCGTCTGGGCCAAGATGGCGGCTATTGATGCCTAGCTTGCCAAGGGACTCAGACAAGGCTGCCATTTCAGCCAGGGTAACGGTCCAGTCAGAGTAGCACACGCATCCAAGACAGCTGGTCGCACAAACCCAGCTGTCCAGAGGATCTGATAGTCCAGACATCCCGCTGGACAATCAGCAATGAGAGTCAAAGCCGGTCCTGGAGGTTAATGTGTGGCTATGTTTACCATTAATGTCAAACTCGTTTTTGTTTATGAGCCACATACAGCTCTATTTGATCTCATGTGACTCAGATCAGTAAAACTAATCCATAGTAAGCTCTAAAACATAATGTCTCTAAATGTTTCCATTCCTTTTCAGTCTAAAGAAGAAAAAGCACACTCTGAAAATGTTCACATTTAATGACGATCACGTATAAACAGATAAAGATCAGCCTGCAATAGTTTTAACAACAATAAGTGCAGTAAGCAACAATATGTCTCTTCTTCCACATTCACTCTCCTGTCAAGAAAAGAAATGCTACAACCATAAATCAAAGAAGGAAAGCAAGAAGTCGACATGGCTCATTAGCTTAACCACCTAAGTTCTATACTATTGCAGGAATAATGTCTTTGCCAGTTAGGAGGCAGTAATGATTAACACATTTAATAATAAATAACTAGTGGTGCAAAATACAGCATAAAGCCATCCTTCTGTACAAGATATCATTATCTATAGTGACAGTTTCATTTCAGAAGTTATTAGGAAGTCCTGCTATGCTTACTTTTTGCCAAGCACTTTTTTCTGGCTTTATATAAAAAGAAGCTTGAAGGGCGTACGGTAAATGTTCTTATATAGCACTTATACAACATGCCTCATTCACCTATATATTTATACAAGCTCCATTTATTTAATATTCACTCTGATTAAAGCCCTGGAGAGCAATGTGGTATTCAGTACCTTGCACAAGGATACTTTGGGATACAGACAGGAATCAAACCCCCAACCTTTCTATTACTAGATGCCTTGCTCTACCTCCTCAGCTACATCCACCCTGGTTTTTCGTGGAAGAATCTCAGCAGATATTCTTTCACAGCCCATCATTGTAAATAATTTGGGTAATATTTATAACTTGCACAGATGTTTGTTTACTATGGTATTTGCATCTGTGTGCATCTTTGCTGCAGTCATGTTTGCCTCATAAATGTATGATTCTCCAAAGAGCAGAGAGACAGTGTGGATTTGTGAAATCTGAGCTATCAGCTCATACAGTGAAGGGGTTGTGTGTATGCATGACAAAAAAAGGTGGGCAGTTGGTGACTTTGAAGTAGGCTATAGGTTGCCTAGTGTACGATGTAATACAATCATATTCTGTCTTTTGTTTTTTACATTTGCTGAATTCTGATTTTTTTTTCTTTACTTTTTACTGCATGAACAAGACACATGTTTGGGCGGGCTCAGACCACGCCTGCTCACAGCTATCTCCGGCCCGGGTCTCCAGTGAGCTCCATGGTGAGGGCAGGATATAAATATTAACATCAAGCCCTGAGGAGGCTTTCCATGCGTGTGCAAGTAGGAGAATGCAAGTTGTGCAAAACGGTGCCCAATACACAGCACGTATTAGCTGACGGTTGGTACTGTAAGTGATTAATAAAGCAAAAACTTCAAGCAAATAACAGGATGAATTAAGTGTCTCACCTGGCCTCAATGACAATCATGTGTGTGTGTGTGTGTGTAAGACAGGTTGCTTTGTTTCATACACATGAGAGTCCTCCAAGGGTTGAAGTATCTTTTCCACCTCATGTCTCCATGGTGAAACAAATTAGCTTTCTTCCCTGAGAGATCATTGAGGAGCCGTGTGTGTGTGTGTGAGAGAGAGAGAGGTGGTTCCAGGTGTCTTTTGCAGATCGCAGTGGTCGGGTAGCGACGCCGGTCTCATCCCTGCTGTCTGAACACACACTTGTTTGTTATTACACATCTGTCTTCTGAGCTGCACGCCTGCTGCAACTGAATAATGATCATAAACATACACACACACACACACACACAAATTATCTTTAATTGGGAGAACAAACTCGGCTCATTTGTTCAGATGAAAGTATGCATTTTGTTATTAGATGTTGTTCTTAGATACTCCTCAGGGTGGTTTGTTTGATAAGCCTAGTATGTTTATGTGATCCTTCTCCTGGCTTTTTTGTGTGCCTGTGCGTGTGTGTGTGTGTGTGTGTGTGTGTGTGTGTGTGTGTGTGTGTGTGTGTGTGTGTGTGTGTGTGTGTGTGTGTGTGTGTGTGTAGGCATTGTTTGCATGAGTGTGTTTCTGTCTGTACTAGCTAAACTAAACCTGTGAGAGTTTCACTTGTGGCCTTGATTTACGTCTCCCAGCGCTACTCTGAGAAAGAGAAGAAACTGTTGAATAATTCAGCCCCTGTTTAAAAAGAATAAACCGCGATCCTCCATGAATATGACCTGCTACTCCCTAAAGATGCCTCGTCGTTCTCGTTCTCTAGTTTTATTTTCATCTTCTCTTTTCCTTGACTTCAGCCCACTCCACTGTCAGTGATTGAAAGCTCTTCTCTTGGCTCTTTTCTCAGTCACCACCGATGTTTTCACTTAAAAAAAAAAGAACAAAATCAGGTCATTTGCTGGTTTAAACCTTTTTCTTACATGATTTCTCAACATTATAATAAATATACTATCCTGTAGAGACTGATTATTTTTTAGTTAGCAATACATCTATAATTTTAAATCCGTTCTGTTTGTACTCACCCATATCCACCACCATGTGACTTATTAGCAACTGAAGTCTGATGATGAAGCCTAAATGGGAGTATTTTGGCAAGCTCTATATGATCCACTTTAATGTCCTTTTTGATTCTAATAGAGAGCTGATTTAAAAACCCAACATCATGTTGTGTCAAATAAGAATTAAAAATAGAGACTGAGACCATAAACATGTTAGGAAAGTGTTTACTGATGTCATAATTTAAGTGAGAAGCAGGGTTTTTTTCTCATAGGCTTCTGTGTAAGCAGACTTTGTTTTAATATCAGAGGAGTCGCCCCCTGCTTGGCATTGGAAAGACTGCAGGTGCTAAACACTTGTTAGCATCCCTGTTCAGACCAAGAGCCATTGTTTCTAATATTGCGGCAGTATTTTAGTCATCTTTCCTGATTGGTCAAAGTTAATATCCTGTTTCTATGCTGGCTTCACTCGTTTTGTTTTTCTCTGGTGTATCAATAACATGTCTTATCTACAGCATATTTTACTTTTCTATGTAAATGTGATTCATAGCAGAGAACATTTTCACTTTTGATTTCAGGCAACAGTGAAAGGTATTTTCACATAATTCAATTCAAAAGTAAAAGTGAAATGAGTCTTAATGTGAGTAGAGTTTTCAGATAATATGGTCACTGTTGGTCTTTACCCATGATTAATGAGAGCTTTTAGCTTATTTCTGCCTCAGAGAGTTTACAACCCTCAGACTGAGCCTTCGCTCTATGTCTACTCATTAAAGAGATATTAAGAGAGGAATACGTTGAACTTAAAATTGCGAGAATGCATCATTAGAGAAATCATACTTACTCCAAAGAAAAATATCAGCTAAAGCCTATAAACTATCACATCACGTCCAAGGTGCAGATAGGATGGTGACTAATTTTATCTGAATAGTTATTATCATTATTATTGTTTTTATGAGCACAGGCACAAACTTCTCTGCTCAGTGCTGATGACAGAGGAGTCGTGTCCTGCAGGTCAGCAGGTGTGACAGAAATGTGACCTCCAACTCACAACACAGCCATCAACAACTCCACTCAACACATACGTCAGTAGCAAAATGCATTAACTCCTCTTTGAACGTTTGACCCCTGCTGATGAGCTCTGTGAAGGCCTTTACATCAAACATTAATGCTGATGGTAAGATGATTTATACCTTAATATCATTTATGCAGCAGAGCCTTAATATAACAGAGTGGAATGAAATGTAATGCAAAGCTGAACAAGGCTGAGCAGCAGGATATTGTGCAGCAGCAGAGAAATAAAAGGCTTCCCCCTTCTGGCAGTTCACTTCAATCACAAGTAAATGGAAAAAGTCTGCAGTTCAACTCAGAATTAATGTGTAATCTTCAAGTCAAACTTTGCTGCTTAACTTTGCTGAATAGTGACAATTATAGGACAATGATAGTTTTCTGAGGCAACTGTTGTTGTGATTTGGTGTTATATAAATAAAAGTGAATTAAACTTAATAGAAATAATAGAATTTAAAGAAAAGAAAGAGCAGTTTTTAAAGTGTCACTTAGTCTAGACAAACTGCTGTATTATAGATTAAGGTACTGAGAAATATATAAGTAATTAAAATAATCAATATCTGCAAAATTAAAGAGATCTACAGCTCAACAAATTTATAATTGTGTTCCAATAATATGAAGTAAAAAGTGGTATTTGTATCAGATTTAAGTACTTGTGCATCACAGTGTTTCATAAAAAAACGTGTTTTCCACACTGATCATTCTCTGCAGTAACAGAGGATGATGAGTGTTAATTGTTACTTTTCATTGGTAATCATATGATCTTAATTACTACTCCTACAGTGGGGCAAAAAAGTATTTAGTCAGCCACCGATTGTGCAAGTTCCCCCACTTAAAATGATGACAGAGCTCAGTAATTTGCACCAGAGGTACACTTCAACTATGAGAGACAGAATGTGAAAAAAAAATCCATGAATCCACATGGTAGGATTTGTAAAGAATTTATTCGTAAATCAGGGTGGAAAATAAGTATTTGGTCAATAACAGAAATACAACTCAATACTTTGTAACATAACCTTTGTTGGCAATAACAGAGGTCAAACGTTTACTATAGGTCTTTACCAGGTTTGCACACACAGTAGCTGGTATTTTGGCCCATTCCTCCATGCAGATCTTCTCGAGAGCAGTGATGTTTTGGGGCTGTCGCCGAGCAACACGGACTTTCAACTCCCGCCACAGATTTTCTATGGGGTTGAGGTCTGGAGACTGGCTAGGCCACTCCAGGACTTTCAAATGCTTCTTACGGAGCCATTCCTTTGTTGCCCGGGCGGTGTGTTTTGGATCATTGTCATTTTGGAAGACCCAGCCTCGTTTCATCTTCAAAGTTCTCACTGATGGAAGGAGGTTTTGGCTCAAAATCTCATGATACATGGCCCCATTCATTCTGTCCTTAACACGGATCAGTCGTCCTGTCCCCTTGGCAGAAAAACAGCCCCCATGCTTCACAGTAGGTATGGTGTTCTTGGGATGCAACTCAGTATTCTTCTTCCTCCAAACACGACGAGTTGAGTTTATACCAAAAAGTTCTACTTTGGTTTCATCTGACCACATGACATTCTCCCAATCCTCTGCTGTGTCATCCATGTGCTCTCTGGCAAACTTCAGACGGGCCTGGACATGCACTGGCTTCAGCAGCGGAACACGTCTGGCACTGCGGGATTTGATTCCCTGCCGTTGTAGTGTGTTACTGATGGTGACCTTTGTTACTTTGGTCCCAGCTCTCTGCAGGTCATTCACCAGGTCCCCCCGTGTGGTTCTGGGATCTTTGCTCACCGTTCTCATGATCATTTTGACCCCACGGGATGAGATCTTGCGTGGAGCCCCAGATCGTGGGAGATTATCAGTGGTCTTGTATGTCTTCCATTTTCTGATGATTGCTCCCACAGTTGATTTTTTCACACCAAGCTGCTTGCCTATTGTAGATTCACTCTTCCCAGTCTGGTGCAGGTCTACAATACTTTTCCTGGTGTCCTTCGAGAGCTCTTTGGTCTTGGCCATGGCGGAGTTTGGAGTCTGACTGTTTGAGGCTGTGGACAGGTGTCTTTTATACAGATGATGAGTTCAAACAGGTGCCATTCATACAGGTAACGAGTGGGGGACAGAAAAGCTTCTTACAGAAGACGTTACAGGTCTGTGAGAGCCAGAGATTTTCCATGTTTGAGGTGACCAAATACTTATTTGCCACCCTGATTTACGGATACATTCTTTACATATCCTACCATGTGAATTCATGGATTTTTTTTCACATTCTGTCTCTCACAGTTGAAGTGTACCTCTGGTGCAAATTACTGACCTCTGTCATCATTTTAAGTGGGGGAACTTGCACAATCGGTGGCTGACTAAATACTTTTTTGCCCCACTGTATATCTTTTCTTGCTCTAAAATACGAGTGCAAATGATTTTGTACCTCCTCAAAGAGCACGAAGACGATATCATTGATTTTTGGATTAAAGATTTTTTAAATTGTGTGTTTTTCCAGGTGTGGGCAGAAGAATCAGTGTTCAAGGTTTTCAGTTACCTCTGGATGGTAATGAGACCTGGTGGGATCACAGTGGTGGTAATAAATCATGAACACTTCCAAAAATAAATAAATAAATAAATCATGAACACTGGAGCTGAAAGACGAGCCTTCCTTGGTTTTCACTTCCATTTCACTGCAGTAACAGGCAGTACTCATTTTGATATCACTCTACATGAACAAACACTTGTAGTAACTATCACTGTCATGGTCCCAGGGTTTGGTACTTTTGTGCTTTGGGGTTTTGAGGATTGATTTAGAGCTTTTTTTTAATCATTTTTTTTTTTTTATTAGTTATCAGTTTTTTTATTACTGTCAAACTTTTAGTTTTGCAGTTCACAGTATTCACCAGTGTTTCCTTTTCTGTAAAGTTGCTGTATTGTGTCTTCCAACTCTATATATTTGTTACTTCCTGTTTTAATTTGACACAATTTCTTTTTTGGTCTGGGTTTTATTGGATGTTGCTGCTGGAAACTCAGCCATGGACTGTATGTAAGGTATACAGAGATACAGTAATCTTTCTGAAGTCTACAGTCAAGGCAGATCCTTGTAAAAACAAGATGAGTCAAAAGTAATAACTTAGAAATCCGGTTAACAAATAATATTTCACATTGATGAGCACTGATGAAGATTAGAGGAAGCATTTCACTTTATTCTTTATTTAAATCCTAATTGGTTATTAGCACCAGAACAACCATCCTTCTAGAGGTCCTCAGATGACAATAATGCAAAGTATTCGACCATCAAACTACAATCCACCAGTAACGTGAAAAAATAAAACACCACAATGATGGTACAGTGGAAATCAAGTAGTTTCCACTTGATCATATTGTATATTGTACAGCTGTTGTCCATAATGGGAAATAAACAGAAAAGATCGAACACACCTTTGTCTCAAGTTGGGAAATCCCTGTGTTGCATCAGCATAATGGAATACAACGTGACATATAATATATAATAGCCTTTATTAATACTGCAGTCAGGAAATTTACATTATTACAGCAGCAAAATAAAATTACTCACTTGAGCATTACAACACAGCTGGATATTAATCATACATGAAGGATGTAAGTGCTATGACTGAACAACATTTATTATACCTTTAGCTTTATTGAATAGAGAGTTTTATAGTCTTAAAAAATGACTGCAAATCTATAACACTCACCAGCAACCGTATGATGAGTGGAGACATGGAAAAAATAATAAAATGACAATATATAATACATCTCTGTGCATTTGGACCTTTGTTTAATTAATCAGGCTGCAGAAACTGAACCCATGAGCATGAAGGGTTCAATTCCTTAACAAAGGCGACCTCTGCTGGACAAAAATAATAAATAGCTAGAGCTGGCACTTCATACATCCTGGATTTAAATCTATGGGATGGAAATTTATCTCTAAACATAACATCACACGGCTGTGTGGAACAAAATCTCTAGTGTACCTGTCTCTTGCCTTAAGACAGCTTGGATAGGCTACAGTGCCCCCAGCGACCCTGAAAAGGATAAGCTGAAGCAAAAGAATGGATGGATAATTCTGACATTTATAATAACTCTGGGCAACTGATGTCACTTGTGATTTCCTCCAACACTGGGACTCAATTGGTTATTTATTATGAAGCAGTGGGTCACCGATTATATTTTAAACACTCCACTGCTTCATTCAGACTGAATCAACTGATCTGACAGACAGATGTTTGAAAATTGGGCCCTATACTCATGTATTTAAGATGACGGAAACACCCCTGCGCAGTTTGCATCACTAATACCTGTCGCTTCAGTCTGAAAATGTGTGGAAAATCTTGTTACCTTCTTAAAGAGTGACTGCTGAAATTGCCCAAGAGCAAAGAATGTCAGGCTCCAAAGTAATCCCATTAATTCACATGCTCAGACATAGTAGACTTGTAGTCAAGACCGCCTAATCCGAGACCAAGACAAGACCAAGACCAGGGGGTATCGAGACCAAGACAAGACCAAGACCAGAGGGTATCGAGACCAAGACAAGACCAAGACCAAGAACAAGTCAAGACGAGACCAAGACCAAGACCGAGTCAAGACGAGACCAAGACCAAGACCGAGACAAAAAAAGTCTTTAAACTGCAGCCAGATGCTATTCTATGCAGGCCACCTTAAACTAGTTTTTTAATTAAGCAGCAAGGCAGAACAAAGTCGGGCCTGTATCAAGACACAGGGACTAAACCCCAATTCAACCAGACCCAGAACTGATCCGGAATTAAAACAGGACTACAACAGTTCAAAATCAGGACTACTGAGGACTTAACCAAGACAGAACCAGAACTAGATGATAGTAGCACTAAAAAAATCATCATAGACCTGCACTACACTTATTTTTTAATTCTACCAAAGTACAATATTTAGATTGAGAAAAGTTTATATAATTATTTAGCCTTGTTGTGCAAACAAGCCTGCATAACTTAATAAATATAGAATTTGAAAAGTAACAAATGGTATCTAAAAAGAAACACTAGGTACATGTTCTGATGAGTTTTGGCAAACAACCATTTGACTAACATGTGTGTCTCACCTGCTCTTGTTCCATCTCTGTTCTGTCCTCATTCTCTCTCTCCCTCTCTGCTCCTCTCTCTCCCTCTCTGTTCCTCTCTCTCCCTCTTTGTGCTGACAATCAAGCCAAACACCAACATCATCAAATATACAGTTGAAACCAGATATTTACAAACTCTTCAGATAAAAACACAAACACTTTTTTAATTGTAACATCAAATCAGACTAAATGTTTATTTTTTTAGATTGATAAATATAAAAAACATATTTGTTAACTTTGAGAGTAAAGAGAGAAACTATCTGTATTTCTTAATTGTAAATGGCACCAAATTGTATTCAAAATTGAGCCACACTTATGGAGCTCCACAATTCTTTTCCTGGTGTTTTGGTTGACATCTCTTGATTTTCCCATGTCAAAGAAACAGGCTCTGTGTTTTGCCTTATATGCATCCACAGCTGTGCCACCAATTTACTCACATGGACTCTACTAACCTATCAGAAGCTTCTTCAGCTCAGAATGGAATCGTCTGGAGTTTTCTTATTAATTAACAATAAACTTAGTGTATATGTACTCCTAAATTTGATGAAAGTGATTAAAATAGACAGCTCCCTCTTTTTATTCTGACATTTAACTAATTCAAAAGATATTTCAACATTTATTTATCTAAAACAAAAGTTTACTCTAAATTGATGTTTAACAGTAAAAAACTGTTTTTATGTTTTCTCCATAAAGTGTATGTAAATATCTGGTTTCAAGTGTGAATATCCTGCTGTGTATTGAAATTCCTCTTGTTTTGCATAGATATACTAAACAACATCCAAAGCATAATATATAAAATAACATCTACCTGAGTTTTTTCTTTGAAAGAAGCTCCTTGTGTCCATTGTTGTGTTCATCAGTACACAATTGAAACCGATTTAGAGAGTTTGTTTAGCCGTGGAGGGTAACAACTGAAAATATGAAATGTAAGCTAAGACTCTAAAAAAAATCAGCATTGCTGTTCGGCTTTTTATTTATCCATTTGTTGATTCACTCGAAGAGCAAGTAACGCAACCAAGTGATCAGTTTGATATCAATCTTTTGTGATACACCGTCATATTTACATTATTAGTTCAGTACGAATGATTTGCTTTGGTACCTGGTCAAACTTAAGCTCTGCTCTGTCTGCAGCAAACTCGCAGGCAGCAGCTTCTCCTCCCTCGCTCACATGGGTGCTGTGCTCAGTCGCCTAGTGCCTGAGCTCGGATCATACCAAAATTAGGGGGAATTTACGACGGTGCGCTCTGTGCTTCGTGTGTTGTTTTTGTTTTATACAGTTGTCAGTCAGGCATCTAACTAACAAATTACACTCCAAAAGACCCCATGCTTCTGAAAAAATGACCCGGGCTTAAACCCAGTAAGCCACCCCCCCCCCCGCTCCGCTGATGGTTGACTCCAAATCTCCCGAACACTATGTCGATTTGAGAACGCAGGACCGAAACAGCAAGACCAAGACCGAGACCAAGACAAAAGTCCGTCGAGACCAAGACGAGACCAAGACCACGTAAAAGTGGTCTCGAGACATCCAACTCTACAGAGAGGCAGATCAGAGCAGAGTTCAACAAGCTCCAGCAGTTCCTGAAAGAGGAAGAGGAGTCCAGACTGGCAGCTCTGAGGGAGGAAGAGGAGCAGAAGGGGAGGACTATCAGCAGAGAGATGAAGATGATTGAGGAGCAGATCTCCTCTCTGTCAGACAGCATCTCTGCTGTTGAAGAAGAGCTGCAGAAACACAGCGTGCCATTCCTCAGCAGTTATAAAGACACTCAGAGCAGAGCCAGAGCCCAGAGCTCAGTGTCAGATCCACAGCTGGTCTCAGGAGCACTGATAGATGTGGCCAAACACCTGGGCAACCTGTCCTTCAGAGTGTGGGAGAAGATGAAGGAGAAGGTCCACTTCAGTCCTGTCATTCTGGACCCAAACACTGCAAACCGCTGGCTCTATCTGTCTGATGATCTGACCAGTGTGAGATGTGGAGACACAAAACAGCAGCTTCCTGATAATCCAGAGATTTCAGTGTTGGAGATGCAGGAGACGCCAAAACCTCTGATATCAAAATCTGTCACACTGAGATTTGATTGTAAAGGGATTCTTTATTTTAACTGTTTCTTTTTTTTCTTTGTTATTTTCTTCAGTCCAGCAGCTGGAGGCTATATTTTAAGAAATTATTAATCAAATTGTTTAACTTCATTATCAGGTTTTACTTTATTGTGTTGATTTAATGAAACTATTAGCAATTCAATGAAACCAAAGCAACTGTTTTCATGTGAAAAATCTTGTGACCCACTCAAGTTTCTGTCAGAAACTTTGGCTTTTTATATTCTTTTTTCTTTTAAAATTATATTTTTAGAATTTCTCATGTTGTTCATGTAAATATTTTGATAATTTAAAAATCTGAATGATGATTTCTTTGCTTTTCAAAGTTGTTGAGTGTGAACAGCAAACTGTGACACTTCTTAAAAGAAGGATTAATGATTCAACTCATGAGTCAACTTTACAACTACAAGATTTAAATTATCCTGATTATCAGCATCTTGTTTTCAGTTAAATAACATTTTAAAGTAACACATCTACTTTAAAGTTTTCCAAATTCAAAGAAATGACTTCTAAGTTCTGAAAATGTGTCTCATCAGTGTACCTTCATTTGATTGATTGGATTAAAAATGTTCTTTCTTGTGTCATTGTTTTTTATCTTTAATCAGCAGCAGATGTCTCACAGTTTGAAAGATTTCTGGATATTCTGATGTTTTACAATCAGGTTTTAAATTTGAGTTTTAAACTTCTCTCTCACTTCACGTTTTTGTGAAGTGAAATAAAAATCAAATTGTGATTCTGTTGTTGTTTCTGACTGAAAATCAGCTTTTCACACACATTCAGTCGTTAGTTCAGATTTATTTAGCATGAAAACTCACTTTCATTGTTCTTTTTACTTTTTAACTGAGTCCTTAGAACAAAAGATTATTTGCTTCTGTTGGTTTGTAAATATTCTTGTTGTGCTGAAGCTGTTTTATTAAAACAATCATAATAAGATTTTATCAAATCCAGCATTTATTTTAAGCAACTACATCTTAAATTTTTATTTTCAGACCAACATTCACATTTAACCTCAGCTCTCATAAACTGAATATCAGAGACGACTTGTACAGTTTGCTCAGATGGAGTCACTGATTTTCACTTTGGTCTGATCCTCAGTGTGAAACATTAGCAGGCAGAAATCAAACGTAATCATGGATAAAGTTTACATTCTCACACCTGATCTGCATCTTTATAAACTCTAACTGACAGAGCAGAGCTGGAAATAGTTTTTATGAACAAAGCTGCAGAGATGTCAGATGAAGGTCCAACTCCACAGCCATCACTTCTGTGGTTCACACCACCTCCACCACCCTTCTTATGTCCGTATGCTCTTCGTGGACTTCACATCTGCTTCCAACACAATGATCCCGCAGACCCTAGTTGATAAATTATTGATTCTTGGACTGAGCTCTTGGGTTCTGGACTTCCTGACCAACAGACCGCAGTCTGTGAGGATCCACAATGTCTCCCCATCTTCCATAGTTCTCAGCACTGGCTCCCCTTAGGACTGTGTGCTAAGTACCCTCCTGTTTACGCTGCTTACATATGAGTCATATGACTGCTCACCTAACCTTCCAGGCTGTCATACTGTAAAGTTTGCAAACGACACAGCTGTGGTTGGATGCACCACAAACAATGATGAGACCGGCTACAGGAAGGAGGTGGAACACTGGGAGGTCTGGTGCAGGAAAAACAATCTCTGTTTAAATGGGAAGAAGACATGATTGTGGACCTCATTCTTTGTCCCACTGCCCTCAGGCAGGAGGCTGAGGAGCATTAAATGCAAAACTACCGGACTGAGAAACAGCTTCATTCCAGAAGCTGTGAGACTTCTCAATGCATAAATGGACAAGAACTGTTATACTACTGATACTTTACTGACACCGTCATTTTATCAATGCTGGTCATCATGACCTCTTGCTGCTAAAACATTTATACCTATATTTCTATATCTATACTCCATACTGGTACTCAGGTTGTTGCACCCTATTTGTATTGTATTATTTTATTACTTGTTGTTTGTTATTTCTATAAAAGAAGGTTGTGGTCAGGAACATTTGTTAATCCTCACTAAATACAGACTCTCACTCATGTATACTATTAATATTAATATGATAAGAGGGACTTCACCAGGAATGACAGCACAGAGGGAGAGAACAATATTTGCTTTTGTATTATTTAATGTACTTTTACTATTGTTTTAATAGTAAAAGTTAATTGAATGGATACCTGCTTTTTAGGTGGTCAGATACACTCTCTATGGAAACTGAGGAGTCTGAGGCTATCATGTGGGTAATCTGTTGGTGTCTGGCTCACTAACTTTGTCATGTCTGTCTTTTTTGTCTTTTAACATGAGAGTGGAGAGCAGGAGGCAGCAGCTCCAGAGAAAGCAGGAGGTGCAGCCTCAGAGAGGAGGAGGCTGCAGCTGCAATTGTCATGGCTGTGTGCAGGCAGGAAAAGGACCCAAACCCAGACTCCAAAACACAGAAGAAAAACTCAAAACACTCAGCTTTATTGCTGGCAACAACAAAACAAAGACCTGAACCTAAACCAGGACCACTATGGACAGAAAACACAGTGAGTATGAGGGTACTACACCATTACAAGTGGAATCATGGATAAAGTTTACATTCTCACACCTGATCTGCATCTTTATAAACTCTTATGTTGCTTAACAGTAAATGTAATATTCACACTGACAGAGCAGAGCTGGAAATAGTTTGTATGAACAAAGCTGCAGAAATATCAAATGAAGGTTCAACTTTTATTTTATTCGTATATTATTTTTACTCAAAACATGGACACAAAGTTTGTATTTTCATTTACGGAAAAACATTTTTTAAACATTTTATTTCCACTTCCTCACATTTTTAAATGTAAATCATTAAATGTTAGGAATGACTTAACAGGTAAAAAAGAGCATTAAGACTGAGTCAAGTTCATCTGTAAATATTTTTAAATAGACAAATAAAACATATTTTTATTGTATTTCCATAAACAGTGGGTCTAAGTAAATAATTTGTCAGGAGTTATTAAGAAATGTTGAGTTACTATAATTATCAGAGAAAGATGAGTGATTAACTAAAAGTCAGTAAAAATTCATTTATTCTTTTTACCAAGTGAATCTTTTTTTACACTGCAGACATGCAAAAACCTGTGATATCAAGTCAGACTGAGATTTCATTATAAAGTCAACATTTTCTTAAGGGGGAAAAGTTACAGTGGCAAAGCTTTATCGTAAACATTTGGTTGTTGTTTTTTTACTTTCTTCTTATTAGCAAACATATTGTAATATTTTACTCATCAGCACTAACAGTGATTTTATTGTTTGTTTGTTTTTCCTGAAAATCATCTTTCAGACATTTAACCCTGCATGTAGTTTTATTTATTTCAAACTAGTGATGTCAAACGATTAAAATTTGTAATTAGATTAATAACAGGATTGCTGTGGATTAATTTTGATTAATCACAATTAAATATCATTCATTTTTGGTCATGGTCCTTGTGCCAGCCCGGCCAGCCCAGCGCGGCCGCAAGTATTTTTGTTTTATTTTTGTCTCTCTCTCTCTTCTCTCTCGCTCCCGTCACTCTGTTTGGGCGGAGCCCAAATTGAGCTCCCGCCCTTGGCCGACGCACCTGCAGCTGATTACCGATGATTCCTCACAACTGTTTGTTGACTCTTCATAAGGCAGGGGCGCTGAGCTACTCCTCGCTGGAATATTGAGTAACTCTAGTTAGTATTGACTGGCTCTGTAGAAAGCAATCATTTCCTGTGCGTACCTACGAGTAGTGATGGCCAAATGAAGCTTTCCGAAGCACTGAAGCTTGTATTGAAAAACGGTTCATTACTCGAAGCTTTTCAACACAGTCCTCTCCGGTGACATCTGGTGGTGAAAATTTTAAAGAGCAGCTTGAATCTGCAAAATAAAACGGACTGCTCAATTATCACTGCTCACTCAAGAGTGGAGTTCTCTCTGATATTGGGCCACCGTTCCGTTGCTTTGAACATGTAATTGGTTTTGTTTTCTCAATTGGGGGGCTGAAAAAAATGTAATGCGTATCTGCGTAATACATTTTGATCAATAAGCTTTCCCTATTTAAACATGCACTATGGTGTGGCCTTTCTTTGCTGATAACTCCTTGATGTTGGTAAATACAATAAGTGAGCAATATATATAATATACATATGAGAATGCACAGCACATTATGGAGTATGCCCCTGCTGTGAAGTCCTGCCTCCATCTACTTGTCGTTTAATCACTGGACAGCTGGACAGGTTCATACAAAATATTAGATTAGGCCAATTGTCCTATACATATTTTTGACCTAGGGGTAGGATTGATTGTGAACTGGAAAGGGAAAATGCTCAGTGGCGTGTCTAGAAAATTTTTGTTGGGGGGGCCAGGTAGGGGCACAGATTTGGAGAAGGGTGGCAGATAATGTTTAAAAAAAAAATTCTACCAACCGTTAACCATAATTCAATAATCCTATAAACCTAATAACCAAATGCACTTTTAACTCTTATTAGAATGAGATTTTAGATTAGATTAGATAGAACTTTATTAATCCCTCGGGTGGGTTCCTCTGGGAAATTCGATTTCCAAAAAAGCACAGCACCGACAGAAGTTACAGAGTTACAGAATATATATATATATATATATATATATATATATATATATATATATATATATATATATATATATATATATATACACATACACACACACACACACACACACACACACACACACACACATATAAATACAGAGACAAATATAAATAAAATATACGAAGGGGATAAATAGAATAAATAGGAATAAAAAATATAAATACAACTGAATTGCACATTTCAAGTATTGAGGTCTATTGCACTGTTGACTATTTACAAAAGTATTGCACAGTGAGGTGAAGAGGCACTACAGCTTGCTTGTTCCCCCCTCCTTTGTCCTCCTGTTTCCCCTCCCTCTCCCCTCCAGAGAGGAGTTAAACAGTTTGATGGCATGTGGGACAAAGGAGTTTTTAAGTCTGTTAGTTCTTGTCTTTGGGAGAAGCAACCTGTCACTGAACAGACTCTTCTGGTTGTTAATGGCCGTGTGCAGAGGATGCCTGGCATTGTCCATAATGTCCATCAGTTTCTTTAATGTTCTTTTCTCTGCCACTGTCACCAGAGTGTCCAGCTTCATGCCGACCACAGAGCCAGCCCTCGTGATCAGTTTCTCCAGCCTGGATGAGTCCTTCTTTGCTGTGCTGCTCCCCCAGCACACCACAGCATAGAAAAGTACTCCAGCAACCACCGACTGGTAAAACATCCTCAGGAGCTTCCTGCAGATGTTAAAAGACCTCAGCCTCCTGAGGAAGTACAGTCGGCTTTGGGCTTTTTTATACAGGTGCTCTGTGTTGCATGACCAGTCCAGTTTATTGTCCACCCACAGCCCGAGGTACTTGTACTTGTTGACCACCTCCACCTCCTCCCCCTCTATCTGAACCGGCAGTGGACCTTCTCTGGACCTCCCGAAGTCCACAACCAGTTCCTTAGTCTTTGAGGTGTTGAGTTGCAGGTGGTTTGTGTGACTCCATGCGACAAAGTTCCTCACCAGACTTCTGTACTCCTCTTCCTGATCATCCCAGATACACCCCATGATGGCCGTGTCGTCTGCAAACTTCTGAATGTGGCATAATTCAGAGTTGTAGCAGAAGTCAGAGGGGTACAGGGTGAAGAGAAGAGGGGACAGCACAGTTCCCTGTGGTGCTCCTGTGCTGCTGACCACTGTGTCAGACGTGATGTCCTTCAGCCTGACGTACTGTGGTCTGTCGGTGAGGTAGTCGGAGATCCAAGCCACCAGGCAGAGGTCCACCTGCATCCTGTTCAGTTTTTCCTGAAGCATACAGGGCCGGATGGTATTAAAGGCACTGGAAAAGTCAAGAAACAGGATCCTGACCGTGCCTTTTCCCCCATCCAGGTGTGAGTGGGCTCTGTGTAGGAGGTACAGGATGGCATCCTCCACTCCGACACCCGCCTTGTATGCAAACTGTAGTGGGTCCTGGGCATGTTGTACCTGTGGTCGGAGGAGGTTGAGGAAGAGCCGCTCTAGAGTCTTCATAAGATGTGACGTCAGTGCCACCGGTCGGAAGTCATTCAGCTCATTGGGCCGGTTCTTTTTGGGGACCGGGACGATGCAGGATGTCTTCCATAGGGCGGGCACTCTCCCCAGTCGCAGACTGAGGTTGAAGACTCGTTGTAGCGGCTCCCCAAGTTCAGCAGCACACGCCTTTAGCATCCTAGGACACACCTTGTCTGGGCCTGCTGCCTTTCTGGGGCGAAGCTTCCTCAGTAGTCTCCTGACCTGATCCACTGTGACACTGGGAGATGTTTGGGAGGAGGGGAGGGGGGGGAGATGTCTTGCTGCTGAGAGAGGGATTGGAGGAGGGGGGTGTCATGGTGTCAGTCATTTTAACCACTACGGTGCAAAGTTTTTAGATACTGCGTTGATAAAGTACAAGAGATGCAATCAGTGCTTTGTCAGTGTTTACTCAGCAGTCAAGGACAGCAATATTTGCATATTATTTTTACTGACATGTAGTGCACATATGTTTTGGGCAAAAACATTTTTGAATATTAAAATACAAACATTTGTAACAAACAATTGACAAATTAGCCGATGTCAATGCAAAACTTTATCTGCCTGTTAAAAAAAGAAGATAATCTTCTCACAAACTGGTGTTTGATTTTGAAACAGGAAAAAAGTGGGGAAACAACTGAAAAGACTAACATTTGAATAAAATCTGAAAGCAAGTAAATACTTTCTATGCTGCCTTATGGTAAACTTTGGTAATATTGATCAAGAACAACACTGGCTGATGATGAAATACAGTCAGCTGGCATGGTGACACTGCCAGTATTAACCTGCAGGGCTGGACTGGGACAAAAAAAATTGGGCATTTTCACTACAGACCGGCCCACCAGGTATTAAAGCCATAAAGACTTTGACTGAAAACAAACCCTGTTGTGACAGTGATGTACACAGTCTTGTTGGTATATGTATGATTTCTATACATTTTACGTCAGATAAAAACTTTGGTTGTAAGATTTAGATAATTATTTAATAAAAGCGAGACATTTTAAATGAGAATAAGAAAGAAAAGTATTTCTTTGTGCCCCCCTCTCCCTGTTAATGCCCTACCTGGCCCCCTAGCAAAACTTTCCTAGATCCACCCCTACACAGTTACCAGCTGTCAGCTACATAGAAAAGGATCCTGGTGTTATTTGTCTCTCAGAAACAGTTCATAACTTCCCTTCAACTCATTCATGTGACCTAAAAGGTAAACCTGTTTCTCCATCACCTGTTCAGCTCTGATGATTCAGTAAGGACATCTCCTGGTTTCATCTTCATGTTTCCCTCTCACCACATATCCAAACCGACATCATGACCAGCAGCTTTACAGCTGTGGCTCCAGCAAACATCAGCTGATACTAGAAATTAATATTAAATAAAGTCTAACAACAGCTGATCAAGCTTAAACGTGCTGCTGTTGTTTAGCGCGACATCCGCTGGTTTCCTCTTTCTGGCACAAAGTGAGCGATAAATAAACAAGAGAGAAAAGCTGATCAGCTGATCATTGATCAGTTTAATGATTGAAGTAGCAACAGGAGCGGCAGGGGGAGAGAATGAGAGGAGAAGAAGCAGCTGTGCCGCAGAGGGACGACAGAATAACTCCAGCTTTGTGTCTTTTTTCATTCTAGCTAAAGTTCGGGACAAACTGCGTCTCTTCTCAGCTCAATACCAAACGTGTAATATTTTCTCTGAATGAGGGACCATTCCATTTTTTTAAGGAGCCGTTGGCAACTCTACTAACTAACCTTATGAATAAAATAAAGTTCACTATCAGTAACATCATAGCACCCACCCAGCTGGCTAGAACGCAGTATGAGTTATTGCAACTGACAGTAAAAAGTCAGCAACATGAAAATAAACTCCACCTAAACTTAGTTTATATCTGACCCAGATAGACTGCAGGTCATAACTTCTTACCTGAAGTTCAGTTCACCTGACACTCGGACTGGTGGCCGCATCGGGTCTCTCCTCCTGCCTCCCCTTCCCTCATCCACCTGCTGGCCTCTGTGGAAGCCCCGTCATAGCCACCACCAAACAACTGAGTTATTTTTACACATCGACCTGCATCTGGCCAATCCACCACCTCTCATTGTTCATGCCATTACAAAAATAAAAAAATAAAAAAATAAGTCACCGGGCATATGCCCGGTATGCCCGATGGCCAGTCCAGCTATGTTAACCTGCAACCAAATCTGCAGCTCCATACAGCAATGTTACGACTTAGATTATATCTTATAACTCATAACTCTTATGTTAGCTGCCCTCAGTAGCAAACTGTCTGAAATATTCGACGGCTGCAATAATTCTTTAAGTGTTATTTTTTCCTTGGTATTCTAATTTCACCGAAGTTTACTAAACTCAACAAACTTAATATTACTTCCCGGGACATTTATTCTGTCCTCATTTTCTTTCACCGAAAAATTGTTTCCTGCAGTGACGTCTTTCACGCTTGGCTCTCCTACCTTTGCTAACGTGATGCACATAGCGCAGAAGCCGATGCTGCATTCACTTACACTCGGATATCTGAGCTTCACCGTGAAAACATAATCGGACATTTGATATTTGATTGAAGTTTATTGTTTTGCCTTTGGGGTGGCACCTGGGGTGGCCAGTCTGGTTGGGGGGGTGGCCTGTGCCCCCCCAGGCCACCCCGCTGGACACGCCATTGGGTCTCAAATCTTATGCAGGTTTGAGGCCACAGCCCAGGTAGTAAAAGCAGATATTGTGTTTGGTGGTTATTAATGTATAAATGTATTCACTGGTATACATTTAGTTTATAACAAACATATTTTAATGATGTATTATTTGAGAAAATAAACCTTTCATTTTATATATTTCAGCTGCATTTTATTCAAAATTATTGCTTCATGTTCATGAGGGTCAAGAAATTTTGTTCTTTTTTTTTTTTTTTTTGAGTATGAGAGCAGAGGTCTGGCAGGTTGACAATCTAAACCCTGTGATCAATCCAAAATTCTGTCTTTGGCTGCAACGACAACTTTAGTTCAAACTGCAGATAAAAAATCTGAGAACAAGCTGACTTGTGCTACTTGAACTTCTGAAACACCACAGCTTCACCTCCTTTGTGTCATTTTTATGTTCTGTTTAGCTTCTCTTTTCTTTTTTTAAAATGGAGAAGTCAAGATTTTCTACATTTTTCACTTTTGTGTCGTTTTAAGGAAGCACAAACTGAAAACTATCTGAATGACACACACAGCGCCCTCTGATGGACACAAGTGTTATGTGCGTGTTTCAGTTTAACACGTGATCGTGATTCATGAAAATGAAAGTAAATTCCGACACTTTTGAACTGAGCTGAGACGCCATTACAGGGAGTCAGATCTCTGCTGAAAAACACACGTTTGGAGGATTTTAATCAGAAAGTTCAAGAGACACTAATTTGGTGAGTTAAAAATACTTAAAGATCAAATGGCTGAGAAACTTAGACTCTTTGAAAATTTCCTGAGCTGCCATGTGTGTTCAGAGACTTTCAGAGATCCTGTGTCTCTGAGCTGCGGCCACAGCTTCTGTTCAAGCTGCCTGCAGAAATTCTGGGAACAAACTAAAAACAAAAACTGTCCCATTTGTAAAAGAAAATCTTCAAAAGATTTTTATCTTGTGAACTTTACACTGAAAGAACTTGCTGATTCATTTTCTGGAAGAAAGAAATCTGGATCATCTGAGACAGAAAAAGGAGAGAAGAAATTAACAGTGGTGTGCAGTAAACATGAGGAAGTGCCTAAACTGTTCTGTGTGGACGAGCAGAGAGCTGTGTGTCCTGTGTGTGACTTTTCTCTCCACCAGAGTCACAAAGTGGTTCCTGTAGAAGAAGCAGTCAGTGACCTGAAGGAGCAGCTGAAATCTGACTTAAAGTCTCTGCAGGACAAGAGGAACAAATACAAACAAGTGGAGAAAACATACAATGAAGTGATTCAACACTCCAAGAAGCAGCTGTTGTCCACAGAGAGGCAGATCAGAGCAGAGTTCAACAAGCTCCAGCAGTTCCTGAAAGAGGAAGAGGAGTCCAGACTGGCAGCTCTGAGGGAGGAAGAGGAGCAGAAGGGGAGGACTATCAGCAGAGAGATGAAGATGATTGAGGAGCAGATCTCCTCTCTGTCAGACAGCATCTCTGCTGTTGAAGAAGAGCTGCAGAAACACAGCGTGCCATTCCTCAGCAGTTATAAAGACACTCAGAGCAGAGCCCAGAGCTCAGTGTCAGATCCACAGCTGGTCTCAGGAGCACTGATAGATGTGGCCAAACACCTGGGCAACCTGTCCTTCAGAGTGTGGGAGAAGATGAAGGAGAAGGTCCACTTCAGTCCCGTCATTCTGGACTCAAACACTGCAAGTGGCTGGCTCTATCTGTCTGATGATCTGACCAGTGTGAGATGTGGAGACACAAGGCAGCAGCTTCCTGATAATCCAGAGAGAAACACTAAGTATGCCAATGTTTTTGGCTCTGAGGGCTTCAGCTCAGGGAAACACAGCTGGGAGGTGGAGGTGGGAGACCATCCTGTCTGGAATGTGGGTTTAGTTAAAGAGTCAGTTGACAGAAAGGGAGAGTGTCCTGCTTCACCTAAATATGGAATCTGGTGTTTATTGCATAACAGTGGAAAATACACTAATGGTGCTGGTCAGACTGTGACAGTGAAGAAGAGTCTCCAGAGGATCAGAGTCCAGCTGGACTATGACAGGGGGGAGGTGTCCTTCTATGACCCTGAAGACATGACTCACATCTACACTTACAGAGACACTTTCACTGAGAAACTCTTCCCATATTTTCATATTTGGAAAGCAGGAGACGTCAAAACCTCTGATATCAAAATCTGTCAGACTGAGATTTGATTGTAAAGTGATTCTTTATTTTAACTGTGGGTTTTTTTTGTTGTTGTTGTTTTTGGGGGTCGTTGTTGCTTGTTTGTTTTGTTTTCAGTCCAGCAGCAGCTTGATTTTAGGGAAATTATTAATCAAATTGTCTAACTTCATTATTAGGTTTTATTTTATTTTGTTGATCTAGTGGAACTATTAGCAAATCAATGAAGAAAGAAACTTTTTCATGTGAAAATCTTGTGAACCACTCTAGTTTCTGTAAGAAACGTTTTCTTTTTCATATTGTTGTTTTTCAATTAATATATTTCACAATATTTCTCATGTTGTTGATGTTAAAATTTTGATAATTTTAAAATCTGAATGATGATTTCTTTGCTTTTCAAGGTTGTTGAGTGTGAACAGTAAACTGTGACACGTCTTCAACGAAGGATTAATGATTAAACTTGTGTCACATCAGCAAGAGTCAACTTTACATCTACAAGATCTAAATTATCCTGATTATCAGCATCTTGTTTTCAGTTAAATAATATTTTAAAGTAAAACATCTACTTTAAAAAAAAAAATCAAAGAATTGATTTATAAGTTCAGAAACTGTCTCATCAGTGTAACTACACTTGATATTATAAAAATGTTCTTTCTTGTGTTATTTTTAACTTTAATCAGCAGCTCTCTCTGTCTGTCTCTGACAGTTTAAAGGACTTCTGGATCCTCTGATGTTTTATAATCAGGTTTTAAGTTTGACTTTGAAACTTCAAATCAAATCAAATCAAATCACTTTTTATTGTCACATCACATGTGCAGGCACACTGGCACAGCACATGCGAGTGAAATTCTTGTGTGCGAGCCCCACAAGCAACAGAGATGTGCAAACACAACAACACAAACGAGCAAAATACAAGAATGGCCAACCTGAAACTAATAAATATATGTACAATATATAATAGTGTATGCATTTCTGGATGTGTATACTAAATATTTTCCTACGTGTGTGTGTGTGTGTGTGTGTGTGTGTGTGTATACACATTTTTACAAATTAAATAGTAAAAAAATAAAATAAAATAATAATAATAATAATAATAATAATAAAATATATAAAATATACAGAGTTGAATATGTGCAAAACAAGTGGCATTTATATACAGTGTGCAGTGCATAATGTTGAAGTTCCAGTAGTGAAGCTGAGGTGTCTATGACGTGTTCAGCAGTCTGATGGCCTGATGGAAAAAGCTGTCTCTCAGTCTGCTGGTACGGGACCGGATGCTGCAGAACCTCCTTCCTGATGGAAGCAGTCTGAACAGTTTATGGCTGGGGTGACTGGAGTCCTTGATGATCCTCCCCGCTTTCCTCAGGCACCGCTTCCTGTAGATGTCTTGGAGGGAGGGAAGCTCACCTCCAATTATCCGTTCAGAGCACCGCACTACTCGCTGGAGAGCTTTGCAGTTGTAGGCGGTGCTGTTGCCATACCAGTGTTTCAGTGAATGAAAATAGGTCCTACCTTTGATTTTTACCTCAATGTTGTTCTTTATTTGGTCTCTTTGATTATTGAGAATCACAAAATGTCTGTGTGACATGAAATAAATCAAATTCAGTGATTCTGTTGTTGTTGTGTTTGACTGAAAATCAGCTTTTCAGACACATTCAGTCGTTAGTTAAGATTTATTTAACATAGAAACTCGCTTTCATTGTTCTTTTTATATTTAACCGACTCCTTAGAATAAAATATTATTTGCTTCTATTAGTTTTTAAATATTCTTGTTGTGCTGAAGTTGTTTTATTGAAACAATCATAATCAGATTTTGTTTTCAGACCAACATTCACATTTAAGCTCAGCTCTTATAAACTGCATATCAGAGAAGACTTGTGCAGTTTGTTTTGATGGAGTCACTGATTCTCACTTTGGTCTGATCCTCAATGTGAAACATTACCAGGCAGAAATCAAATGTAATCATGGATAAAGTTTACATTCTCACACCTGATCTTCATCTTTATAAACTCTAACTTGTGTTGTTCAAAAGTAAATTTAATATTTACACTGACAGAGCAGAGCTGGAAATAGTTTGTATGAACAAAGTTGCAGAGATGTTTGATGAAGGTCCAACTTTATAATATTGGTGTTTTATTCATATATTATATTTACTCATAAGATGGAGACAAAGTTTATATCATCAAAGGTTTTTTAAACATTTTATTTCCAGTTTCTCACATTTTAAACTGTAAATCATAAATGTTAGAAATAACTTCACTTAACAGGTAAAACAGAACATTAAGACTGAGCCGAGTTCATCTGTAGTTCAATGCGAGTTTAAACACATTCATCACAGAAATTTCTAGCTTTATAGTTGTTTTTACATTTAATTGATTCCTTAAAATAAAAGAACATTTGCTTCTGGTGCTTTTTAAATTTCCTGTTGTGCTGAAACTGTTTTCTTGAAGCATTTGTAGCACTGATGCCACTGTAAACAGATATATACGATACTGGACTAGTTCTAGGTTCACAAGAGTGATGGAGCAAAGCACAGTGAAGAGACCAGAGCCAGAAACCTTGAAATGAAAAGCCACCATCTGTAATAAAACACAAACACAATCAGTTGATGTGTAGTACATCACACGTATCCTTCCATCTGTTCCAAATCCATCTGTTCCAAATCCAACCTCCTAAGACACGAACTCTTCCACGGCATGCATTTTTAATTTCTCTTTGATATTTGGGCATATTGGGGCCCAATGAATGTAAAAACAAAGAATTACCAGATTTTTTTTTTACCTTATTTTTTTTTAAGAAAAATAAGAGCCACATATGAGGATATTCGTTTAAATTTCTGATAGAACAGTAGCAGTATAATGTCCTCGTAAGTGGATATCAGGCCCTTGTAGAGCAGAATTGAGTATTTTGGTCTAAATAACCCAAAATGTGATGTCCACATATGTGGATGCCAGGTCCTAGGAGGTTAAACTTTAGTTTTTGATTAAAGAATCAGAAACCTTCAGTTTCAGAATTTACTTCTTTAAGAGACGTTAAGAGAATTCTGTTCTGTGAAAAGCAAATAAAGCCAATTTAGTGTTATGAGCTTATTAAACTTGTGCTCATTATTAATCACTATGATTAGTTTCTGTGTTGTATGAGCAATCAAATGTGATCAAAACCCATTTTTGGTGTGTTGAGCCTTTAATGCAAAGTTCCTGTAGAGAAATCTAGTTTGGCTCAAAACAATAAAATAACATCACTCAATGTCATTAAAGTCTGAATAATCACACTTTCAGTTCAGGTCAGTCTGATCAGTTCAAATCCAGAATCCTGCTGCGATAAAGCAAATAGTCTATTTAGGATCAAATCTGGCCCAAACTCTACTGATTAGTTTTCACAGTTTGTCTTTGGGAAATAAATCCTTCGCATTTTCCGAGTAAACACAATTATATCTCTGATACTTTACATTCATGTCTCTGCTCTCTGATGTTGCTGTTTTATTTATCAGAAGCTAACGTGCTCTTATGGAGGAAGAGGGAAGGGTTACGCTAAAGGAGCATTCCCACAAATCACTTCAATATGAACTTAGTCTAGTTCTAACAGGAGTTTTTACACACATGTTATACATTTGAACATGAATTTTAACTATGATGGCTTTCACTATGAGGGCGTTTATTTTTCTGTTGTAGTATAATATTTGTGGCCTGGGTTGCACAATCATAATTAGATTTGATAAATTTATTTGAAGAAACTCCGTTTTAAATCATCGTTGTTAAATTTCCATTTTAAATGTAACCTCTGTTCTGATGAACCGCATATTACAGAAGATGCTTTGATGGAGTAGAGAACAAATCTCAGCAAAGTCTTTACAAAATGGGAATTTTAAATCTTTTTGCATGTTTGTTCAGTCGTCTTTAGTCACAGACACAATCCTGCTGACATGTTGGCAGAAAATGTTTCCTGTTGCAGCTGAAAGAAAAAACCCCACAACATTCACATTCTGATGTCATTTTTGCGCTATATTAAAATAAAGTAAAGCATGAGAGGTCAGTATTTTATACTTGTTTTCCTTTTATTTTTATTCCTGTGTTGAGGGCAAGTGCCCAGGCAGAATATTTAAGTATCCAAATGACAGCCCAGCAGCGCCATCTGCTGGAGAGAAATAACATATTGTAGATATTGCAGTCTATTTACACCTGCAGGCCAGTGGCCACTCTTTCAGTGATGAGGATGTACATGTCCTGGACAGGGAGGAATGCTGGTTTGAGTGCGGAGTCAAGGAAGCCATTTACGTGAAAAGGGAAAGACTGTCTCTGAATCAAGGAGGGGGCCTTTAGCCATCTTGCTGTGCCGTGATTGCAGCCATTCCCCAACTCACTGTGAATGGTACTCATGGCCATCAGTGGTCTTTGATCATGACAATTTGCATATTAATGATCACGGAACTGACGTCCCAGCCCATTGTTCATTCAGTGGGCTGTGAGGTCAGTTATTGTACAAAGGTACTGTTTATAAGGTTGGGGAAACTTACAGTCAGCTGAGACTGAAGAAGTCACTTAGATGAGTGACAAAACGTTTCTCCCACTGATAACGCTACATCCAGATGAACAGAATCAACCTTTTGGAATCTCAGGTGGTAGTCAGTTTAACTGCTAATCTGTTAGCAGAGAACTAATCGCCCTACTAATTATCTCACTCACATACTATACACATGTAGCTTCTTCCTTTAACTATAAACATCACAGCAGTTATTCTAACATTTTGCTGAAGTATAACAAGGCACAGCACTAAAATGAATGTGCATCAATACGAACTCACCAGAGCAGTTTGGTTAATGCTGAATGTCTGAACTCAGCTCTGCTTCAAAGTTAGTGATTTCTCACTCTAACAACACATTAGACTCATTAGTTTCAATCATGTACATTTTTATCAACTTATCTAGAATGACTCATTTCATCATACCGGCACACAGAGGACACCTGGTTTCTATCACAGCTGGGATTTCATTCTGCTGTGATGGGCCATCGTAGTCTAATCACAAAATAGCATAACTGAATTCTTATATCAATAAATCATGTTTAGTTCCATCTATCTCTCCTTATTGAAATATCTGCATTAACGCTTAAGTAAACAAAAACTTTGCAGCTGTTTATGAGCCCTCTGACAGAGAAGAGAAGTTTGTATAGAGAAAGTTGCAGAGATGTCAGATGAGTGTCAAAATGTATAATATTTGATTGTTTTTTAACACATTTGGTCACTCAACAAAATTAAAAAACACATCTAAAAACAGAAAATACTAAAACATTCCCAAAAGGAAAAATCTCAGCAAAGTCTTCACAGAACAGAAATTTTGAAACTTTTTGCATCTTTGTTCACTGAGTCGTCTTTAGTCACAGACACAATCCTGCTGACACGTTGGCAGAAAATGTTTCCTGTTGTTGTTGCAACTGAAAAAATAAATCTTGTAAAACTGGTTTAGTGACAATCAGCTGATTGCTAGCGCTGTGTGAGCCTGCAGATTTTTATATTGACCTGATACAGAGTAAATACAGGGCCAGTACCAATACTTGTAACCTATATAGGCAACTTATGTTGGGGAGAGCAGTGTGTCATGACTTAACAGAGGGCATTTTCCAATGAGAGTATAACTTAGATTGAAAGTAAAATTACTTAAACATAAATTAATTCACATAAATGTGATCACACTTTAGTGGGTATCACACACTCCCTGACAAAAATAAAATGGTTCCCAACATTCACAAAATCATGACATTTAAAACTTTTTTTTTCAAACTCTCTCAAAACTTATCATAACTGATTTTATCAGTCCAAGAATTACTTTAAACAATAGGGGTGATGTGTATGCAGATGGGGTTAGTGATGCGTGATACTGGTATGGTGAGTATGGTATTGGGGTGCAGTACATTGGTGAATGTGACATACACGCAGGCGGCACAATTGCCAATGGTGGGCATGGAAATACAGTGCATGATGGTATGGTTGTGACAAGTAACTGTGGTGCTGTGCGTTTCCCCAACTAGATTAAGTGCTGCATGTGACTGCACTGAGGGTTCACCCAATGATTCATAAGTCAGAAACTGTTGTGGCTTTCTGTGACAGGTAGACCTTGTAATGTCTATATAAGTGTGTCCCAGTGGTTGAACCTGTAAGTTAGACTGCAAATGAGTTTAAAGCTCATCCTCACCAGGCCCTGTGGGTTCAGATAGATTGTCACTATCCACTTGCATTTCTTTTATCTCCTCTCTCAGAGAAAATGGCACAGGTGAAAATTCTGTCCCAGTTTCATTTCCATATGCAAGGTTGAATAGCTTTAAATAGCATCATAATACCCATATGTATGGCATATTCTTTGGGTGTAGCTGGAACGAAGTCATAAGTTTGCTGTACTGCGCTGCTGCTCCAGAGGGAGAGATAGTACTTCCGGGTTAGTTTTGTTCACCTCCTCATGTATGTGTATATATGTGTTCTACTGGTGTGCAATACTGCACATTTTGGTATGGATGTGATACCAAGTAAATACAGGCCAGTATCGCAGATACCGATAAAGAGACTTTTTAATAAATAAGGTGGATGCGTCATTGAATTGTTAAATCTCTGTAACCGAGGACAAGGTATGAGTAAACGGGGCAAAGAAACAAATTGATCATTTATTTATTACATTAGTTAGACATACAAATTCCCAGTTATTTCCAGACAGGACTTACAATACATCCAGCTGATATCCCAGCTGCACATGAGACTTACCACACAAACTGTGCGAAAATAACAACACTGCAACCCGTCACACCCCGTTTAGCGACACTGCAATCGTGGCACACACTGCAAACAATTCAGGTCTCAGCACAGCTGGGAATCAGTGCTATGCATGGCCTGTGATCTGGGAGATAAAGGGAGGTGGCACAAACAATTAAACAAAAAACAAAAAGGGAGGTTAGTCCGCCCTTACACAACTTACTCTCAATCAATAACTGCCTTTACGGCTGGACGGACTAACCAAAACAAAATTACAAATCAATCAAAAGAATGAAAAAAGGACAGCAGAGACAGCACAGCTGAAAAACACAAACAACATTATCGATTAAAATATTACCCAATAAAATATCAATTTTATGAAACCATTCAAAATCATGAAGCTAAAACAAACACTCAATATACCTACAATATTGATCAGTTTCCCTGCGCGCAGTCGATCTAGGGCTTGATCAATTCTTCTATTAAAATTCGTGGTCACACTAAAAAAGTCCAATGACACATTAAAAATAGGCACAAACAATAGCAAATGATCCAAACAAAAATGGCAAAAGTCTCTTACCGACAGTATACCCACTCACACCCGAGTGAATTAATTACCTCTGGTTTTTTCCACAGAAGAGCGCTGACTTCACCCCACACACCCACTACCTTTTCACAGCACTAAAATGAATGTGCATCAATACAAACTCACCAGATCAGTTTGGTTAATGCTGAATGTCTGAACTCAGCTCTGCTTCAAAGTTAGTGAATTCTCACTCTAACAACACATTAGACTCATTAGTTTCAATCATGTATATTTACAAACGTATCTAGCATGACTCATTTCATCTGTTGCAACTGAAAAAATAAATCTTGTAAAACTGGTTTAGTGGCAATCAGCTGATTGCTAGTGCTGTGTGAGACTGCAGATTTTTATATTGATTTAATACCAAGTAAATACAGGGTCAGTACCGATACTTTTAACCTATGTAGGCAGCTTATGTTGGGGAGAGCAGTGTGTCATGACTTAACAGATGGCCCATCATCAGTTTGCAAATTGTGACCACTAACTCACTCTGATTTTTGCTAACACAACAAAACACACCTTCCAGCTTTTCAAGTATTTTGAAACTGGGTTTTTGGAGACCTGGAATGTAAATGTTCCTGTCTCTAAAGGTCTTTGGGTCAACTGCTGTTGTTTGACATTTTTCATTGTGGAGGTTTGAGGTCCTATTTTAATTTCCAAAAAATGTACTAATTTAATACAAAAACGTGGGATAGAAACAAAGCATCGATCCGATCATGGCCGTATCAATCCCATTCCAATACCAGAGTCGGTGTCGATATGATCAATATTTAGATAGATCTGCCCACCTCTACTGATTGCAGTGTTCCTCAATAAGTAATATACCAAACACTTCACATTCTTGGTCTCATTTTAATGCTATATTAAGATAAACTCACAATATTTTACTTGTTTTCCTTTTTCGTTTTTATATTGAGGGCAACTACTTACAGAGAAAGAGAACCCACACAAACATGAAAAGTCCACACAGAAAGACAGAAAGCCAGGTGGTGGAGACAAACTCAGAGCCTTCTTGCTGTGAGGCAATGTTGCTAACCACCACTCAACCGTGCTGCCTGTTGACTATAATGAATGAAACTTAAACTAAATTTCTACACTGTTGAGCTGAGACACATTGATTGTGTCAGATTTGTGCTGAAAAACACACATTTGGAGAATTTGTTATGTTTTTTAAATCCATTGATTGTCCAACATTTAACTGTTTGCTATATCTTTACATAAAAGAAGGTTGTGGTCAGGAACATTTGTTAATCCTCACTAAATACAGACTCTCACTCATGTATACTATTAATATTAATATGATAAGAGGGACTTCACCATGAATGACAGCACAGGGGAAGAGAACAATATTTGCTTTTGTACTATTAAAGGTACTTTTACTATTGTTTTAATAGTAAAAGTTAATTGAATGGATACCTGCTTTTTAGGTGGTCAGATACACTCTCTATGGAAACTGAGGAGTCTGAGGCTATCATGTGGGTAATCTGTTGGTGTCTGGCTCACTAACTTTGTCATGTCTGTCTTTTTATTGTCTTTTAACATGAGAGTGGAGAGCAGGAGGCAGCAGCTCCAGAGAAAGCAGGAGGTGCAGCCTCAGAGAGGAGGAGGCTGCAGCTGCAATTGTCATGGCTGTGTGCAGGCAGGAAAAGGACCCAAACCCAGACTCCAAAACACAGAAGAAAAACTCAAAACACTCAGCTTTATTGCTGGCAACAACAAAACAGAGACCTGAACCTAAACCAGGACCACTATGGACAGAAAACACAGTGAGTATGAGGGTACTACACCATTACAAATGGAATCAAGGATAAAGTTTACATTCTCACACCTGATCTGCATCTTTATAAACTCTTATGTTGCTTAACAGTAAATGTAATAATCACACTGACAGAGCAGAGCTGGAAATAGTTTGTATGAACAAAGCTGCAGAAATATCAAATGAAGGTTCAACTTTTATTTTATTCGCATATTATTTTTACTCACAACATGGACACAAAGTTTGTATTTTCATTTATGGAAACATGTTTTTTAAACATTTTATTTCCACTTTCTCACATTTTTAAATGAAAATTATTAAATGTTATGAATGACTTACCAAGTAAAACAGAGCATTAAGACTGAGCCAAGTTCATCTGTAAATATTTTAAATAGACAAATAAAACATCTTTTTCTTGTATTTCCATAAACAGTGGGTCTAAATAAATAATTTGTCAGGAGTTATTAAGAAATGTTGAGTTACTGTAATTATCAGAGAAAGATGAGTGATTAACTAAAAGTCAGTAAAACTTCATTTATTCTTTTTACCAAGTGAATCTTTTTTTACCCTGCAGACATGCAAAAACCTGTGATATCAAGTCAGACTGAGATTTCATTATAAAGTCAACCTTTTCTTATGGGGGAAAAGTTACAGTGGCAAAGCTTTATCGTAAACATTTGGTTGTTTTTTAAACTTTCTTCTTATTAGCAAACATATTGTCTATGGTTGATTAATATTTTACTCATCAGCACCTGCAGTGATTTTATTGTTTGTTTGTTTGTTTTTCCTGAAAATCATCTTTCAGACATTTAACCAAGCATGTAGTTTTATTTATTTCAAACTAGTGATGTCAAACGATTAAAATTTGTAATCAGATTAATCACAGGATTGCTGTGGATTAATTTTGATTAATCACGATTAAATATCATTCATTTTTTGGCATGGTCCTTGTGCCTGCCCGGCCAGCCCAGTATGGATGGTATGGATGTGATACATTTTGTGCTCATTATTAATCACCCTGACTAGTTTCTGTCTTGCACGAGCAATCAAATCTTATCAAAACCCTTTTTGGTGCGTTGACCCTTTAACACAAAGTTCCTGTAGAGAAATAAAAATAAATTTACTCGCGTGAGCAGGATGTCTCTCCGAGCACAGAGAGCTACCTGCGAGAGCGTGAAACTGTCACAGCGTGTGTAAAGCAGACACTGCTCTACAAAAAGGTCAAAACCACACAAAAGTGACATCAACACATAACCCAGTGTTTTTAACAATTGTAGCTCTGTTGTCCAGCCTGCCACCACAAACACTCTGTTCACACTAGGGCAGGGTATCGATTTCTGTTTCTATAACTGATTCGATGTCAATTCACGAGGTCAACCATCAGAAATATTATAATTATGATCATTTATCAGTACATTTATCCATATTTTTATATCTGTGTATTAAAACAAAGCTGACACTTGCGAGACTTTATCAAAGGTGTAACTGAGGATAAAACACAGGAAAATATGAAGGAGATTTTCCTGGCCTGGCTTTCTACAGCACACAACACTCTTAAAATATTCTGCAGTTGAACAAAAACACAAGAACACCATGAATCAAAATATGAACATTACCTGATGTTGCTGAAGTGAAGCAGAGCAAAGTTACAGAGGTTTTATTAGAGACACAGCTAAGATTTTTGTAATTTGGCATAATTTGTAAGAGTTTATATTTCTTCAGTATTGAACAGCAGAAATGAAAGTTTCTTGTCAGAGGCCAATTTTGAAAAAACAAAAGCACTGAACACAACTGAAGACTGGTGTGTAATAAACAAGCGAATAATGCAGAAAACAGATTTTTCATGGGAAACTGGTCTCTGAGTTACTGAGAGAGAGAATTCAGTTCAATTCATTTTTTATATAGTGTCAGATCACAAAAACGGTCACCTCAAGGAAGTTTTTGGGAGTCCCAACAACTCTAACCAAGTATAACACCATAGTTATTGTCTTAATTCACATGTCATGGTCTGAATAAAGCCTGTGTTTTGTGTGGATAGTTATGCTACAATCATGGCCAATAATCGGTATACCATACACACGTTGCTCCACGTTACGTAAAATATTTTAATTGGTGAAAGTAACGAGGTTAGGATTGTAACAACAAAAAAAACACCAAAATAAAAAATGAATATTTCATAAATTTGCTTTATACAACCTGATTGGATCCCTCCATCCTGATGACTGCTGCTGTGGATAATGGACCCAGACCATCCTCTGCATCTCCTACTGGACCTGCAGATAAACACTTCCTTCAACAACTGTTTCAGCTTCACTGACACAAAGATACAGAAAATCTACACCTCACACCACAATCCCTGTACTCAGTTTAGACATAAGATCCTTATTGTGTCATATTATGTATTGATTTATTGAACACTTCACTCTTTGTATTTTTTCTTTCATTGGCTTCATTGAATGCATTTATAAGAGCTCTACAATGTTGTTGTTTTTTGTCTTTTTAATTATTTTTCAAGAAAGTGGATGTGATTAACAACTTCGAGGCAGTAGTACCTTAAACATGACTTTGACCAGAATCTGATTTGTGACATGTGACTGTAAATTCTTCTGTGTTGTCACAGTTCAGTGTCATATTATGTCATATCAGCAGTTTATATCAGTTTTATTTTTTGATTATTAGCATTTCTGGTCTGTTCACTGTGATTTTTCTCTTTATTTTTCATTATAATTTCGGTGACATCTCTAACACTGGTCAGCTCATCACATTTCAGTTCATGACAAACTTGGAAGTTGGAGTCTAAAGGTCTAAACTCTTATGCAGGTTTGAGGCCACAGCCCAGGTAGTAAAAGCAGATATTGTGTTTGGTGGTTATTAATTAACTAGAATACCATTACAACATGTGAATTCTCTAAAAGAACTTTGCTTTCTTGAAGGACTGTAAGGTTCAAGCTGTAAAGATGTGACATTTGATGAGTGTAGAAACTTTCCTGAACTGTAACGTGTTCAGAGACATTCAGAGATCCTGTGTCCCTGAACTCGAACTACTTACAGGATGTAGTCAGTTTACAGTAATACAGTCATCTTTGATTGAATCTGGTCAAAGGAAATTAACTTCACTGGTATACATTTATTTTATAACAAGCATATTTTAATGATGTATTATTTGAAAAAATAAACTTTTGATTTTATGTATTTCAGCTGCATTTTACTCAGAATTATTGCTTCATGTTCATGAGGGTCAAGAATTTTTCTTTGTTTTGAGTGTGAGAGCAGAGGTCTGACAGGTTGACAATCTAAACCCTGTGATGAACTTCTGAAACACAACAGCTTCACCTTCTTTGTGTCATTTTTATGTTCTATTTAGGTTTCGTTTTTTTTTTAAAAGGAGAAGTCAGGATTTTCAACATTTTTCACTTCACTTCACTTTCACTAACGAGCACAAACTGAAAACTATCTGAATGACACACACAGCGCCCTCTGATGGACACAAGTGTTTTGTGCATGTTTCAGTTTAAAACGTGATCGTGATTCATGAAAATGAAAGTAAATTCCGACACTTTTGGACTGAGCTGAGACGCCATTACAGGGAGTCAGATCTCTGCTGCAAAACACACGTTTGGAGGATTTTAATCAGAAAGTTCAAGAGACACTAATTTGGTGAGTTAAAAATACTTTAAGATCAAATGGCTGAGAAAGTCAGACTTTTGGAAAATTTCCTGAGCTGCCATGTGTGTTCAGAGACTTTCAGAGATCCTGTGTCTCTGAGCTGCGGCCACAGCTTCTGTTCAAGCTGCCTGCAGAAATTCTGGGAACAAACTAAAAACAAAAACTGTCCCATTTGTAAAAGAAAATCTTCAAAGGAATATCCTCTGGTGAACTTTACACTGAAAGAACTTGCTGATTCAGTTGCTGGGAGACAGAAATCTGGATCATCTGAGACAGAAAAGGGAGAGAAGAAATTAACAGTGGTGTGCAGTAAACATGAGGAAGAGCCTAAACTGTTCTGTGTGGACGAGCAGAGAGCTGTGTGTCCTGTGTGTGAGTTTTCTCTCCACCACAGTCACAAAGTGGTTCCTGTAGAAGAAGCAGTCAGTGATCTGAAGGAGCAGCTGAAATCTGACTTAAAGTCTCTGCAGGACAAGAGGAACAAATACAAACAAGTGGAGAAAACATACAATGAAGTGATTCAACACTCCAAGAAGCAGCTGTTGTCCACAGAGAGGCAGATCAGAGCAGAGTTCAACAAGCTCCAGCAGTTCCTGAGAGAGGAAGAGGAGTCCAGACTGGCAGCTCTGAGGGAGGAAGAGGAGCAGAAGGGGAGGACTATCAGCAGAGAGATGAAGATGATTGAGGAGCAGATCTCCTCTCTGTCAGACAGCATCTCTGCTGTTGAAGAAGAGCTGCAGAAACACAGCGTGCCATTCCTCAGCAGTTATAAAGACACTCAGAGCAGAGCCCAGAGCTCAGTGTCAGATCCACAGCTGGTCTCAGGAGCACTGATAGATGTGGCCAAACACCTGGGCAACCTGTCCTTCAGAGTGTGGGAGAAGATGAAGGAGAAGGTCCACTTCAGTCCTGTCATTCTGGACCCAAACACTGCAAGCCCCCGTCTCTATCTGTCTGATGATCTGACCAGTGTGAGACGTGGAGACACAAAGCAGCAGCTTCCTGATAATCCAGAGAGAAACACAAAGTATACCAATGTTTTTGGCTCTGAGGGCTTCAGCTCAGGGAAACACAGCTGGGAGGTGGAGGTGGGAGACCATCCACGCTGGTATGTGGGTTTAGTTAAAGAGTCAGTTGACAGGAAGGGAGAGCGCTTTGCTTCACCAAAATATGGAATCTGGTGTTTATTCCATCGCAGTGGAAAATACACTAATGGTGTTGGTCAGACTGTGACAGTGAAGAAGAGTCTCCAGAGGATCAGAGTCCAGCTGGACTATGACAGGGGGGAGGTGTCCTTCTATCACCCTGAAGACATGACTCTGATCTACACTTACAGAGACACTTTCACTGAGAAACTCTTCCCATATTTTTATATTGGAAAAGCAGGAGACGCCAAAACCTCTGATATCAAAATCTGTCAGACTGAGATTTGATTGTAAAGTGATTCTTTATTTTAACTGTTTTTTCAGTACAGCAGCAGGGTTAATTTTAGGGAAATTATTAATCAAACCAACTTCATTATGAGTTTATTTTATTTTATTTTATTTATTAAATGGAACTATTAGCAATTCAATGAAACCAAAGAAACTTTTTCATGTGAAAATCTGACCCACTCGAGTTTCTGTAAGAAATTTTTGCTTTTAATATTCTTGTTTCTTTTAAATTAATATTTTCACAATATTTCTCATGTTGTTTATGTAAATATTTTATTAATTTTAAAATCTAAATGATGATGATTTCTTTGCTTTTCAAAGTTGTTGAGTGTGAACAGTAAACTGTGACACTTCTTTAAAGAAGGATTAATGATTAAACTTGTGTCACATCAGCGAGAGTCAACTTTACAACTAAAGATCTTAATTTTCCTGAATATCAGCATCTTGTTTTCAGTTAAATAACATTTTATAGTAACATGTCTACTTTACAGTTTTCCAAATTCAAAGAAATGACTTCTAAGTTCTGAAACTGTCTCATCAGCAGGTTAAAAATGTTTAAACAGATAAAATTACAATATGTTTACTTCAGCAGCATCTTCATTTCAGCCGTTTCAGTTGATTATTGAAAATCACAAAATGTCTCTGTGAAGTGAAATCAATCAAATTCATTGATTCTGTTGTTTTTGTGTTTGACTGTAAATCAGCTTTCAGACACATTCAGTCATTGGTTCAGATTTATTTAACATGAAATTTCACTTTGATTGTTGTGTAAACATTTACTGACTCTTTAGAATAAATGATCATTTACTTCTGTTGGTTTGTAAATACAAACATTCACATGTAACCTCAGCTCTCTTAAACTGCATATCAGAGAAGACTTGTGCAGTTTGCTTTGATGGAGTCACTGATTCTCACTTTGGTCTGATCCTCACAGAAATCAAATGCAAATGTTGATAACGTTGACATTCTCACACCTGTATGTTTATAAACTCTAACATATGTTGTTTAAGAGTAAAAATAAAATTCAGACGTATCCTACAGAAATATTTACACACCGACAGAGCAGAAAATAGTTTGTATGAACAAAGCTGCAGAGATGTGAGCTGAAGGTCAGATTTTATAATATTTCTTTAAAAACATTTAACGCCTAAACAGGACTGCAAAATGAATTATCCTGACATGCTGCCATGTATGTTGTTGTGAGACTTTCGGAGATCCTGTGTCTCTGAGATGCCATCATAGCTTCTGTTTAAGCTGCCTGTGAAGATTCAGGGAAGAAGCTAAAAACAAATTCTGCCCCACTAGCAGCAGGCAGCCATCTCTGATAGTTTGATCTTCTGATGTTTTATAATAAGGCTTTAATTTTATTTTTTACACTTCACTCTGAGTTTCAGTGTTTCAGTGAATCAAAAGTTATTATAACTCTCATTGCTATTTTATTTTTAGCTAACATGTTAGAATATTGATCACAGAACTGTTCAGCAAGTTGCCTCTGTAACGTGAAACAAAAATCAATTTAGGTGATTTTGTGTTGTTGTGGTCCACACTGCACAGAGACAAGCATAAAACACGAGTAGTTTATGGAACAACTTTAGTATTTGACAGGAGAAGTTCACCTTTTGTTCCACCATTCCTGCCTACTGCACACAGTACATGAAAACTTATTAGAGCAACTTAGAGGTTTCTGTTTGTCTCATCCTGCCAATGGACAGCACAACCTTCATGCACACTACTTATAATTTCACCAAACACTGACTCCTGATGTACTGCAATAAAACCTGATCATGTGGACGCAACTGTGAGCAGTTTTGTTCCTGCAAAAACCACAAGATGGAGACAAAGTTGATATTTTCTCAACAGAATCAGAATCAGAATTGCGTTTATTGAACAAGTATATGCTCAAACACATACAAGGAATTTGTTTCCGGTAGATGGTGTCTCTACCGGATCACAACAATATGTAAATGACTCAATACACACACACATCTATTGCAGTCTAGCAGTGTGAAGCAATGTGAGACTTAGGAGGGAGATGGTGAGGGGAAAGAACATGTTACTGTGTCGGGTGGTCCTGGTCTGCAGGCTTCTGTACCGTCTGTCAGAGGGCAGCAGGTCAAAAAGTCTGTGTCCAGGGTGTGAGGGGTCTGTGATGATTTTCCCTGCGTGTTTCCTGGTTCTTGAGAGGTGCAGGTCCTGGGTGGAGGGCAGGGGGCGCCGATGATCTTTTCAGCTGCCCGTACAGTCCGCTGCAGTCTGCTCCTGTCCTGTTTAGTGGCTGCACCATACCAGACTGTGAAGGAGGAGCACAGGACAGACTCAGTGACTGCAGTGTAGAACTGGATCAGCAGCTCATGTGGAAGACTGTACTTCCCCACTTGTCTCAGGAAGTACATCCTTTGCTGGGTCTTTTTAAGATGTTGGTCTCCCACTTCACCTCCTGGGAGATGGTGGTACCCAGCAGGGGCGGAGCGTGGGGGTGGCTTACTGGGCCCGGGTTGTTTTGTCAGAAGCCCGGGGTCTTTTGAAGTGTAATTTTTTCATAGTTAGATGCCTGGCTGACAACTGTATAAAACAAAAAGTACACACAATATTCGAAGCACATAGTGCACACTGTGGGAATTTACGACTGTGCGTGAATCCCCCCTGATATTGGTATGATCCGAGCTCGGGCACTAAGCGACTGAGCGAGGGGGCGGGGCAGCTGCTGCCAGCAGTGAGTGCGCTGTTGGAGAAACGGAGCCAGCCATACTAAGGAGAGCTTAAGTTTGACCAGGTACCAAAGCAAATCATTCGTACCGTACAAATAATGTAAATATGACGGTGTATCACGAAAGATTGATATCAAACTGATCACTTGACCAATATTACGTTACTTGCTCTTCAAGTGAATCAACAAATGGCGAAATGAAAAGCCGAACAAATGCTATTTTTTTAGAGAGTCTTAGCTTACGTGTGTTTATTTCATATTTTCAGTTCTTACCCTCCCCGACTAAATCGGTTTCAGTTATGTACTGAAATATAAGAATGGACATTCGAGGCTTCTTTCAAAGAAAAAACTCAGGTAAATGTTATTTTATATATTATGCTTTGTATGTTGTTCAGTATATTTCTATGCAAAACAAGAGGGATTTCAGTACACAGCAGGATATTCACATTTGTAACCAGATATTTACATACACTTTAGGGAGAAAACATGAAACATTTTTACTGTACAACATCAATTTAGATTAAACTTTTGTTTTAGATAAATATTGAAATATCTTTTGAATTAGTTAAATGTCAGAATAAAGAGAGACAGAGCTGTCTATTTTTTATCACTTTGATCAATTTTAGGAGTACATATACACTAAGTTTGTTAATTAATAAGAAAACTCCAGATGATTCCATTCTGAGCTGAAGAAGCTTCTGATAGGTTAGTAGAGTCCATGTGAGTAAATTGGTGGCACAGCTGTGGATGCATATAAGGCAAAACACAGAGCCTGTTTTTTTGACATGGGAAAATCAAGAGATGTCAACCAAAACACCAGGAAGACAACTGTGGAGCTCCATAAGTGTGGCTCAATTTTGAATACAATTTGGTGCCATTTGCAATTAAGAAATACAGACAGTTTCTCTCTTTACTCTTAAAGTTAACAAATATGTTTTTTATATTTATCAATCTAAAAAAATAAACATTTAGTCTGATTTGATGTTACAATTAAAAAAGTGTTTGTGTTTTGATCTGAAGAGTACATAAATATCTGGTTTCAGCTGTATATTTGATGATTGTCAGCACAAAGAGGGAGAGAGAGGAACAGAGAGGGAGATGCAGAATGAGGACAGAACAGAGATGAACAAGAGCAGGTGAGACATTTCATTTCATTTCATTTCATTTTTATTTATTTCACACTTGGTACTACAAACAAAAAACAACCACATCTTCTGTCAACAAAACACAACAACCATGTGTGAAAAGGAGCAGGAAGAAGAAAATATTCTTATTAAACCCTGCCCCCTATCTACCATCGAACTTATATCACCGGTGGGCACCAAAAAAATCAGGAACAAACTAATATTGACATTTCTCTCCGGTCGAATCCCAAACCAACATCACATTCATTCGCATTCTTCATACTGAGTTATCGTTTTAAACATATAACACTTTTTAAAACATTGTAAATTTATACAATTCTTTAAATTATAATGAAGTGAATTCCACAGTCTTATACCCCTAACCGTTGTGCTCATTAATCTTTGTGTAGTCCTGGCTAACTGATGTTTAAAATAAAATTTCCTTCTATTCTCTTCTCCCCTTGAACACATCAAAAATACTCTTTGTAACTTAAAAGGCAAAATATTATTTTTAGCCTTAAACATAATTAATAATGTCCGTAATTTCACTAAATCTCCTAATTTTAATAATTTTGATTCTATAAATAATTTATTTGTATGTTCTCTATATTTAACATTATGAATTATTCGTATAACTTTCTTCTGTAATAGGTTTAAAGGTTTTATGGTATTCTCATATGTATTCCCCCAAACTTCAACACAATAGTTGATATATGAAAAAAACAAAGAAAAATATAAAATACGCATTGTTTTATAATTTAATAAATCTCTTATACTACCCAAAATATAAATACTTTTGACCATTTTCTTTCTAATATGTTCAATATGAGATTTCCATGTCAAATTCTCATCCACTATTACACCCAAAAAACGAAATTCAGTAACTCTTTCAATCAATTCTTCCTCTATAAACATAATGACTTTATCCTCCTTTACACGATTGCCAAATATCATATATTTCGTTTTTGTCAGATTCAAAGATAATTTATTTACATCAAACCATTTTTTTATTCTTAACATCTCAGAAGTCATAATTTCAACCAAGTCTTTCAAATTCTCTCCAGAGCAATAAAAATTTGTGTCATCTGCAAATAAAATCGAATTTAACCTTTTAGATACGTCACAAATATCATTAATATATAAATTAAAGAGTTTAGGTCCCAAAATAGAACCTTGAGGAACACCACATACAATCTTCAGTCTTTCAGAAGTATTGCCAAAATAATAAACATATTGCAACCTATTCTCTAAATAACTCATTAACCAATTCAATGCTACTCCTCTCACTCCATAGTTATACAATTTAGAAATCAAAATAGAATGTTGTATCGTATCAAAAGCTTTTTTTAAATCAACAAATACTCCCACTGTGTATTTATTATTATGTGTTGCAGATGAAATATCTTCAATAAAAGTCAACAACGCTAATGCCGTTGACCTATTTTTACGAAATCCAAATTGGTTTTCATGTATTAGTTGATATTTTTCAATAAAACTATCAAGTCTTTGTGCAAAGAGTTTTTCTAGCAATTTTGAAAACTGTGATAAAAGAGACACTGGCCTATAATTGTTAAAACTATGCTTATCTCCTGATTTATATAATGGTATTACTTTTGCCACTTTCATTCTGTCAGGGAATACTCCTGACTGTAGCGAAAGATTAAAAATATAACAAAGAGGAGTACTTATACAATCTATTGTCTTTTTAATTATGACCATGTCTATACCATCACAATCAGTAGATTTTTTATTTTTACAATTTTTTACGATTGCTACTATTTCTTTTATGGTAGTATCGGCTAAGAATATGGAATTAACCATTCTATTATCACCTATCCAGGCTTCCTCATCTCCTGGATCATCATTTTTCCTGATTAGATTTGCTAAAGTAGGTCCAACATTTACAAAAAAAGAATTGAATTCGTTTGCTACTTCGGTCTTATCTTTAACAACTTGATTATTATTAATAAAATAATTAGGCCGAACTTTGGGTGTGTTCTTATTACCCAATACCTCTTTAAAAATATTCCAAATGCCCTTAATATTATTTTTGTTTTCCTGAAAAACTTTATTATAGTAATCTTTCTTAGCTTTCCTCAATATTAATACCAACTTATTTTTATATAGTTTATATTTCATTTCCGCGTTTTTAGTTCTATATATTATATACTCCCTATATAAATTATTTTTCTTTTTACACGCATTTGCAAGACCCTTAGTTATCCAAGGTTTCCTATTTATATTCTTTTTCTTATGCTTAAATGATATCAATGGACAATGTTTATCATACAAGGCCAAATATATATTTAGAAATACTCCGTATGCAATGTTGACCTCATTAACATAAACCTCCTTCCAGTCCGTTTCCATGAGATCTTGTCTAAACCTATTAATTGCTTCATCATTTCTTAACCTTCTATAACTCACAAAACTAGCTTCTTTCTTTCTTTTCATATTTAAATCAAAAATAAAAAAGACTGGTAGATGATCGCTTATATCATTTATGATGAGGCCACTTTCAATATTATTCTCCAAACTATTAATAAAAATATGATCAATTAGTGTTTCTGATTTCTCCGTTATTCTACTCGGCTTTATGATTAAAGGATAAAATCCTTTACCATATAATAATTCAAAAAAATCTGACGAAGCCTTATCATTTGTCACTTTACAAAGATCAATATTGTAATCACCACACAAACATACAGTCTTATTTCCCTTAACCTTACTCAATAAATTTTCTACTGCTTCTGTAAATAACTCAATCTGTGATCCCGGTTTCCTATATATACACGTTACAATTATATTACTTCTCTTTTCTATATCCAATTCTACTGTCACAGACTCCATTAAATCATCCATAACAACAGACATACATTCAACTTTTTTACATTTCAAATCACAATTAACGAAAAGTGCCACCCCTCCTGCCTTTGTCTTAATTCTATTCACAAAGTACAAATCGTATCCTTCAATACAAAAATTACAACCCTTATTCTCATCTAACCATGTTTCAGACAGAGCAATTATTTGAAACTTGCCTCTCAGACTATACAGAAAATCTTCAATCGAAGCAAAACTTCTATAAAGACTTCTGCAGTTAATATGAATTAAAGAAAATGTATTGGCTATATCAACCTTATCCCTGAATTGCTCCTCTGTAAAATAATCACATGTGACATTAATTGTATTAAGCACATTCCTTTCAGGGTCAATACCTACTTCAAAATCATATGATTTATAATCTGTGTCGTCAAACATAATGCATAAATTATTCTAGCGCTATCTATTACCTCATAAGAAAGAGAAGGAAACAAAAAAGAGAAAAGAAGGAGAAAAAAAAAAAAAAGAAAAAAAAACTGAAAAAGGAAAGAAAAGATCCTAAGCAATCTCACATTCATTTATCAACATATTTTAAAGTCCGTTGATCTTGTTATCTTCCATATCCAATTTTTCAATTTCCTTTTGTCCTTTTCCTCCCGAAGTAGCATTTGACCTTGCCAAAAATAAACTAGTTATAGCCATAATTGGTCGCAACCATTTGTCTATCTTAATCATATTATCACGTATAATTGTCCAATTCCTCAAGTTCCTTAATCGTTACAACCTTGGCTTCTTCTGGTGTTCCATTCAGTTTAATCATCACTTTGCAATTCCTGGTCCAGGTTGCTTGAATCTTTTTCTCCTTCCGTAAAATACGAGCTTGTCTTGCAATATCTGCATTTCTTTTTGTAAGATGTTCATTCAGATATACTCCACTTCCTTTCAAAAGGCTGGACCGTCTCAGCAATTCTACTTTGTGTTTTCGATTAACAAATCTCACTACAATTGCTGGAGGAGCATTTTTGTGCCTTCTAGGAAGAGTATAGCATGCAGATATATTGTTACTATGCAGGGGAAGATTTTTACTCGAAAAAAATTCCACAACCTGCCGTTCCAACGATTGTAGCTCCTCCATCGGGGGCACGTCCTCTCCTCGTTTTGCACCAGTCCCAGATTCGGTAACTCTCGCATATGTTCTGTGTTTAGTTTCCAGACCTGTAATGACCATTTCCTCGAGTCGAGCCTGCTGTTCTAGGTCGTCCACCTTCCTTTCCAAAAAATGGATTGTCTTATCTTTCTCCTTGACCAGATCTTTTAGTTCTTTGATTTGCTCCATCATCGACATTAATATTCCTTGTTGCTTATTTACTTTTTCAATTTCCGACGTCAACGAATTAAGTGAATGCTTAATCTCTTCCAGATCTTCTTCGACTTTCTTCATCTTTGCCATTTTGTCTCTCTTTGATGTCAATTATTAGTACCTTTGTTTGCCCAAACAAAATCTATAGCCAGAATTATTTGGAATTTTTTCTTATCACCAAACATTACGGCACCACCGCAAGGACGCCAATCCGGCTGTAATCACGGCGCTAATGCATTGATGCCCGGTATGCCCAATGGCCAGTAGTATACTGCTCTAGTTTTCTGAATAATAATGACACAGTAGGCGGTGGATTACAGGTGACACACATGTTAGTCAAATGATTGTTTACCAAAAGCATCACTGTATCACAGGTACTCATGTATCTCGTACCTAGTGTTTCTTTTTAGGTTTGCTATTTTTCAAATTCTACATTTATTAAGTTATGCAGGCTTGTTTGCACAACAAGGCTAAATAATTATATAAACTTTTCTAAATCTAAATAGTGGACTTTGGTAGAATTAAAAAAATAAGTGTAGTGCAGGTCTATGATGATTTTTAGTGCTACTATCATCTAGTTCTGATTCTGGTTCTGTCTTGGTTAAATCCTCGGTAGTCCTGATTTTGAACTGTTGTAGTCCTGTTTTAATTCCGGATCAGTTCTGGGTCTGGTTGAATTGGGGTTTAGTCCTCATGTCTTGATACAGCCCCGATTGTGTTCTGCCTTGCTGCTTAATTAAAAAACTAGTTTAAGGTGTCCTGCACATGTGATATATATTTTTCCCTATATGAAGTCATTCTTTTTTGAACAAAACTCAAAACAGAGCCTATTAATCTTTCAGTCATTTCTAACCCCCCCCCCCCCCCCCCCCCCCCCCCCCCGCCAAAAAAATAATAATAATCCCACATGCATACTACCCTTTAGGGCTAAGCCCCGGGTGTTTCAAATGTCTGGTTCCGCCTCTGGTACCCAGGAACTTGAAAAACAGTATTATAACACAATTTATTTTCACTTTTTCATATGTAATATGATTTGCTTCAGTAACCTTAGTTCACAAGTAAAACAAAAAAATCAAGACTATAGTTTCAGAAAATATTGCAGATACATTCATTAAAACCTTGTACTGTGTCTGAATATGGTAGCGTGGTGGCAAGAAGCAAGAAAGTCCTGAGTTTGAATCCACCAACTGACTTTCTGTTTGCCTGGGTTTCCACCAACTACTCCAACAGTTAACTGATGATTTCAAATTGCCCGTGGGTGTGAATGTGGGTGAAAACGGTCATTTATCTCCTTGTGTTGGCCCTGGGGCAGACTAGACTGTCTCGATATGACAGCTGGGATAGGCATTTTGTAACAATGTGTCTGTTTCTGACTTTTATATCATCTTGATTAAAACATGACTGCTCTTTTTTTTTTTTTTTTTTTTTTTTAGCATTTTACACTTTCTCTTTTGGTTCAGTCTTGATTTGGATTTGACAAAAAGTGTAAAAAGATTTCTTTATTCTCTATGCATGTTGATGTTGTTGTTAAAGTCATGCTGGGAAAGTGTTTCCTGTGGCAGTTGCTGAAAAACAAAAATGTTGTAAAACTGGTTTAGTATCTGTCAGTTGAAATCCTCCTCAGCAGACTAAAACAACTCAGATTTCTCCTTCTTTCTGTCATGTTTATACTTTATTTAAGTAAAAGCAAATCCTGAGAGCTCAACATATAATTTTCTTCTTTCATTTTCTTTCTGTATGGAAACAAAACTGCCAAGATCTTCTAAGATTGTATTACGACAACACCATCTGCTGGTTGACTTGCTTTTAACAGTCATGAATGAAAACATTTCCACACTGTCAAACAGACTTTAAATTCCACTGCAAGGTGTGAGATCTCCTGCTGAAAAATACAACTACGAAAAATAGACAATTCAACAGGAAGTGCCTAAACTTTTCTGTGTGTCCTGTGTGTGAGTTTTCTCTCCACCAGAGTCACAAAGTGGTTCCTGTAGAAGCAGTCATGACCTGAAGGAGTAGCTGAAATCTGATTTTAAATTCCACTGCAAAGTGTGAGATCTCCTGCTGAAAAATATAACTACGAAGAACTGTCCTGTTGTTGGTTGGATTCTGAAAATAACTGTTAAGATTTTTACACATTTTTTTTACATGCTATGTTAAAATTCACAAAAAAAGATTGTTACTACTGCAATAACATATTTCTTTGTTTCATTTTTAACACATCCTTTCTAAGAGTGTACTAGCATCAGCCTAGTGAAAAGACTAATCGAGTACACATTCTTGTAATGCAGTGATCTCTCCAGAATAAAAAAAAACATGTTTTTGAATGTTTTTTATTAATCCTAAATTAGTGCAGTGTTTCATAAATTCATTTATATGATGAATATGAAATTATTATCAATGGCCTAACACAGTTATATGTGACTCTGTGCATTTACTGTGCAACCTAACATTGATACTGTGGTTTCTTAGACATGTTAGTCAGTGCATTGTAGCATTATCTCGGCACTTATCTGTTTACACTGACTCTATTGGTAACAGTACTGCAGGCACGTGCAGGGGGGGGGCTAGAGGGGCTTGAGCACCCGCCCCTTTCCTGATGGGTGCCCAAAGTGCCCTTTTGATAAGGCAACTTTTTAAAAAAAATTATTATTATTTTTTTAATGTGTGTGTGGGTGCGGAGTCCTGTCTGTGCCCCTCAACAATAATATTTAACTATTAATCACAGTTTTGCTAAATAAAAGGATCTGGCTTGCATCAGTCACATGATCACATTTAACCAATGATCGCCCTTGACGGCAGAACGCGCTGGTTACGAGCCGGGAACGAGCTCACAAAGAGCACGCGCATTTTTAGCGGTCCGGAGCTGTAGGAGAAACACAAGTTAACTCAGAGACACAGACTGATGCGACAAAACCAGTAAGTAGGTGTACAGCGCACACTGTAGTGTGTAGCACCCAGGAGTATTGGCTTATTACGTACACGTTGGTAAGTTGTCTTGTTGCAAACATTACCTGTCCTTTTATTAACTGCACAGGTAGTGCTGGTCATAGCTGCTGGCTACCTGTGTAAGGCTGTCATGGGTCTGTAGCTCTGTCACCGTTTTAGGGAACATATTTAGTTTTAAAGTATTTAGAACATATTTAGTTTTAAAGTAAGTTTCCGGGCTTTTCCTGCCTTTCTGGAGGGATTATATTTCACTAAAAAACGATCTAATATGCATGTCCACATAATTATGCATTATTATAATATTTTAAAAAACACACGCTGTATTTTAAAGAACATACATTAAGAAGCAGATTATATTAGATTTATATTTTAAATAAGACAAAATTTGGATTTTACAGCAGTAAAATGATTGTATCTCTACAGTTTAAAAATGTAATAAGCTTTGCCCCTGCACAGAGTGGATAGTGAAACAAATGGAATCATCATAATGACATTATTTCATATTTATTACTTCCCCCTCCTCATTGCTTTATTATTGTAGCTCTAGTAATAAATAATAATGTAAGGATTCTGGATCAGCACCATGATGCCCATAGTATATACAGTATTCTGAAGAAGGTCTAACATGTCACTGTGTGTGCATGCATGTGTGTGTTTTATTTAGATGGATTTTTAAAAAAAAATATTACTCATGATATAACATTGTCCAGACATGGCTGGTAAGGACATGAGGAGGAAACAGTAGGAGCTGTGTGAGGCTACTAAAGGCAGGGCTATAACATTTTTCTGTCATCATTTTATTATAGATTAAGTGCTGGAGTTGTTAGGTGTGGATAATTAGATTATAGTTTATTGCAATAACAAGTTGTGCCTTGTTCTCAGATAGACAGCAAGTGGAGAGTGATATATGAAATGATGGGATGGAAGGAAGAAGAGAAGCAAAGAGTGATTCACAGGCAGAGCCTAAATTATTTCTCACAGTTTTTTGTTGCCTTATGGTTCCAAGTGCTGTCACCAATCTTTGCATTTTGTTATTATCTCATGACACTTGTTTAATCAGCTACCATCTCTCCTATGGACTTTTTAATGTCTACAGTCTCAGATCAACACTGCCCTGCCCTTCCCATATTAGATTCTTGATGAATGTGTGTTGTTGTTATTCAACCTGGTTCAATGTGCCCCTTTTTAACTTTGAGCACCCGCCCCTTTAAACCTCTCTGCACGGCCCTGCAGTACTGTCTTCAGTGCACTGCTGTTTCTTTAAATGAATGATCAAAATATTTGTTAAATGAGTTTTGTGAGCAGACACCTTCTAGACTTCACATCACTAGAGAGAATCTGTAAGTGAAATCTACTGAACAAAACTTGGAGGAGAACCCATTTCTCTTTAATAAACTTCTGTCCAGCTGAATCTTGTTTCACGTGTTCTCCAAACACTCTGCCTTTTCTTTCAACACATTTTCAGTTCCTTTAACTTCTCGTGTGTTAAGCTCTTCAAAGCATTACAGTTGTTTCCTATAAATATGTTTGTCTTTAATTTCCTAGCAGTTACTGCACAGGTGCATTTATCTAAAAAACAGTAATTGTATGTTAATATTTTTTAACAGGTAGTGGTGCTTGATGACAGAATTCATCATTGCTGAGTCACCAACCTGATTGGATTCCTCCATCCAAATGACTGCATCCAAACTCAGAAAATAGTTTGTATGAACAAAGCTGCAGAGATTTCAGATGAAGGTGCAGCTTTATAATAGTGATGTTTTATTTGTATATTATATTTACACACAAGATGGAGACAAAGTTCATATAATACATACATTTCTTAATGAAACTTTCATACAAATAATATGTTCGTCTTTCAGCTCAACACGTGACTCCAACTTATATTGGTGTTTTATTCGTATATTATTTTTACTCACAACATGGACACAAAGTTTGTATTTTCATTTACGGAAAAACGTTTAAACATTTTATTTCCACTTTCTCACATTTTTAAATGTAAATCGTTAAATGTTAGGAATGACTTACCAGGTAAAAAAGAGCATTAAGACTGAGCCGAGTTCATCTGTAAATATTTTAAATAGACAAATAAAACATATTTTTCTTGTATTTCCATAAACAGTGGGTCTAAATAAATAATTTGTCAGGAGTTATTAAGAAATGTTGAGTTACTATAATTATCAGAGAAAGATGAGTGATTAACTAAAAGTCAGTAAAACTTCATTTATTCTTTTTGCCAATTGAATCTTTTTTTACCCTGCAGACATGCAAAAACCTGTGATATCAAGTCAGACTGAGATTTCATTATAAAGTCAACATTTTCTTATGGGGGGAAAAGTTACAGTGGCAAAGCTTTATCGTAAACATTTGGTTGTTTTTTAAACTTTCTTCTTATTAGCAAACATATTGTCTATGGTTGATTAATATTTTACTCATCAGCACCTGCAGTGATTTTATTGTTTGTTTGTTTGTTTTTCCTGAAAATCATCTTTCAGACATTTAACCCAGCATGTAGTTTTATTTAATTCAAACTAGTGATGTCAAACGATTAAAATTTGTAATCAGATTAATCACAGGATTGCTGTGGATTAATTTTGATTAATCACAATTAAATATCATTCATTTTTTTTCATGGTCCTTGTGCCTGTCCTTGGCCGACGCACCTGCAGCTGATTACCGATGATTCCTCACAACTGTTTGCTGACTCTTCATAAGGCAGGGGCGCTGAGCTACTCCTCGCTGGAATATTGAGTAACTCTAGTTAGTATTGACTGGCTCTGTAGAAAGCAATCATTTCTTGTGCGTACCTACGAGTAACTTTCGTGTTTGTGTGTAGATTTCCCGGAGCTGTGACCCTGGACCCCTGAGTGCGAGTGGAGCTGTTCAGCGTGGAGCGTGTGTGAGGACCTTGTGTTTCCCTACCCTGTGGACCCTTTTCCCCCCGCGTGTATATAGAGCACCCGGTGTGGTTAATAAAGCTCAGTTAAACTGTGTTTCTCAGTCTGCGCCCGAGTCTGTTCTATTCATCCTGACATTTTTAGTCGGTATAAATCGCATTTCATTTTGCATGAGCAAACAGACTCAAGAAAAAAGGGAATACATATGCACTTAACATGCTTATTGAACATCTTGAACATTCATGTTAACAAATAACTCTAAACATTTATCAACATCAATGTGGCCCTGTTACTAAGACTAACTTGTTGACAATGTTCGAGAGGAGAGCTGACCGCTTCTTATTTACAATGTTGCCTGCAACTGAGAACACTCTACAGTTGTGATTTTTCCCTCAGTTTCCCACTCATGTGCCACTGTTAACAAATGTTCAGCAGAGGAGGCTACCCCCCCCCCCCCCCCCCCTCTGTCCCCTTCTGGCTGCCTCTGCCTCAATTTTATCCCACAACTTAGACATTCACATTACTCACACCCTCATTACACATACATATAGGATCTTGGGGGTGGGCACGATACACGGAGTCCAAATTACCATCAGGGTGTACACCTCACCCCTGGCATCGTTGCCCACCTCTCAATTTTAAATACACGTAGACATTGAGGGCTAGCAGGAGGGACTATGCGCTTACCTGCTGCTCTCTGGCAGGTAGCTCCATGCCCTCCTGGGTTTTAAATGCACCTTAGAACACACATGGAACAACACTACAATGAGCGGGTGGAGGGAGGTTTGGAGTCTTCTCCCACCCCCGTTCTCTGCGACCTGCTGGAGCGGGGGGGCTAGGAGGAGGAGTTGGCCGTCCGACTGCGGTCTGGAGTGTGGGGCCTCCCTGCTGCTGCGGAGTCGGGGCGGTCTGCCTCTCCCCACCGCAGGGACAAGGGTAACACCACCTGGGTCTGGGTGCAGTTCCCCCCTCCAGGGGCAAGGGTACCTAGACCCGGTTCGTAGAGTATGCTTGGGGAGTGTGATCGTGTGTACAGCGTCTCTTTATGTCTGTCTCCACGTTGGTTGAGTGTGGAGTAAGTGCATATGAGAGCATGAGGGTGGGAATGGATGTTTGTGTCTGTGTGTGCCTGTATGTCTGTGTCTATATGTCAGGTTGGGTATCAGACGCCACCTCTCTGGGGACATCTCGGGCCCTCCAAGGTTTGGAGGCCTATCTCCCCCCCACCACCACTTCCCCTGCCAGTGGCAGACTCCCTCAGGTGTCGGTGCGTTGGTGGTTCTTTGTGTCTGGGGATGGGCGTCCAGGTACACGCCAGCTCACTCCTTGGCGGCCGCTTATCGGGGCCTGGAGCCTGGGGCTCGCTCGGGCCACTTCGGAGGTGGGGTGCCCCCGGCCTCTCGGCCTGGGGCTCGGTCACTCAGGCACAGCTGGCTGCCAGCGGAGCTCACGGGCGCGTCACTGCAACTCCCCCTGGCTTCTGCTCCGCGGCTGCTGAGTGACCCCTCATCTGGGACTCTCCTCAGCTCTTTCTGGGACAGTGGCACGGCTGCCCCTCTGTTGGTCTTCCTTGGTCTCTTGTGTTCTGGGGGCCTCTGGATGTCTGGAGTTTTGATCTCCTCCATACCTGCTTCATGACCTGGAGGACGGGGCTGTGGCCTCCCCACACCCTCTAGCAGATCGTTACATGAAGGAACCTTTTAAAAAAACAAGCGCATCCATGCTCACAGGTGTACACACGGGTGATCACACCCACAAACTACACCCTTTTTGGCTCCTACCTCAAAGCACACTGTGTTCTGTTGATCTTATGTGCTGCACAATAATGTTTAATATTTAGTATTTACTGTCATATTCCCATATATCATTGTGATGTTCTTTATTCTATTACTCTTGTTCTCTTCTGCTTGTTTTCTTTTTTCTTTCTCAACAGGTGATCCAGGTGATCGATATATGCATTTTTTTCTCTTTTTTTTTTCCTGCCCTGCCCATTCTGTTGGTTTTTGTTTTTTGCCCTTCTCCCCCATCCCTCTTCTCAGCTGTTTCTCTTTCCCTCTTTCTTTCTCCCCTTCTTTCCTCCAGTCAAGTCTGTCCCGTATTCAGCAAGTGAAAATAAAATAAACAATAAAAGGTGAATCAAATGGACCATTATGGCAAGGCTGGGATGGTCAATTTGGTAAAGTAAATCCGTTGGGCATCTTTCTTTGCCTTTAGACAATAATTCTGATGGCAAAAGAGCCAAACGGGACAGGCAAAAAAAAAAAAATGTTCAGCACTGCAAAGTGACGCTCCTCTGTCTTCATTATTCTCAATGCAAATGACTTTAATTCCTATGCAGCAGTAAGTAGATATGCAGTAACACCAAGATAGTTACTGTTACTCACAGAAGTCCAGTAGTCACCTGTCAGGGCGACATGTTTGGCTACAGCTAAGCCCTCGTGCTTTTTTTCCTTTTCAGTTTCATAGAGCCCATGAATTTTTGACACTATTGTGCTTCTTGTTGGAGCTTTTTAAAAAGCAACTTGCAAAACCTTTGTAAAGCCCGTGTCCTCGGCGATATTAATAGGTCTGCAATTTGTTGCAATCCACTCGGCAATTGTGTCAGTCAATTTGTCCAAGGTAGGTTCACTGAGTCCCCGATGCTTCGTGAGTGGTTTGTTGCAAGCTGGGCGACAAAGTGCTAGCAGCATTCCCGACTAACGTATGCTTCGCGTTAATGTGATATTTTGAGCTGGAAGTGCTTTGGTGAAAACAATTCTTTCCTGCACAAAGCGCATAATACTTTATGTCGCTCGACTGTTCAGTCTTCTTGTTTTTATACTCAGATTTCCCATTGGGAGGGCCAACGTGCTGTTTGTCATCTTGCATATTGAGTTGGTTGGTTCAGCTGCCCGTCACCAGATCAACTGCTCATTTGATTCTACTTGGACAAACTGCCCGAAATGTGTTGACAGAGACATTCCAGGGATTTTGAGTCATTCTGCTCTTCAGATGGGTTAACTGCATTAAAAATGTTAATCAGATTAATCATGATGATGGATTAATCTGCGTTAATGAGTTAATTTAGACAGCCCTAGTTCAAATGCATTCATCACAGAAGTTTCTACTTTTATTGTTGTTTTTACATTTAATTGATTCCTTAGAAGAAAAGAACATTTGATTCTGATGGTTTTTAAATACTCCTGTTGGGCTGACACTGTTTTCTTGAACCAGTTGTAGCACTGATGTCGCTGTAAAATAGATATATAAGCTGCTGGACTAGTTCATGGTTCAGAGGAGTGATGGAGCAAAGCACAGTGAAGAGACCAGAGCCAGAAACGTTTCAAATGAAAAGCAGCCATCTTTAATAAAAACAGAAAAACATCAACATGATCAGTTGATGTTAAGTAGCTCACACTTATCCTTACATTTGTTCTAAACCCCACAGCTAGGTTGTTTCTTTAAGATTTAGTTTTTTATTTAAGATTCAGAAATCTTCAGTTTCATAATTTACTTCTTTAAGAGACTTTAAGAGAATTCAAGATCAGTCTGTTCTGTGCAGGACTAATAAAGTTAATTTAGTGTTATAAGCTCATTTAACTTGTGCTCATTATTAATCATCCTGATTAGTTTCTGTCTTGCACGAGCAATCAAATCTTATCAAAACCCTTTTTGGTGCATTGACCCTTTAACACAAAGTTCCTGTAGAGAAATAAAAACAAATTTACTCGCGTGAGCAGGATTTCTCTCCGAGCACAGAGAGCTACCTGCGAGAGCGTGAAACTGTCACAGCGCGTGTAAAGCAGACACTGCTCTACAAAAAGGTCAAAACCACACAAAAGTTCAATTCATTTTTTATATAGTGTCAAATCACAAAAACGGTCACCTCAAGGAAGTTTTTGGGAGTCCCTACAACTCTAACCAAGTATAACACCATAGTTATTGTCTTAATTCACATGTCATGGTCTGAATAAAGCCTGTGTTTTGTGTGGATAGTTACGCTACAATCATGGCCAATAATCGGTATACCCTACACACGTTGCTCCACGTTTGGTGAAAGTAATGAGTTTAGGATTGTAAAAAAACTGAATATTTCATTAATTCGGTTTATACAACCTGATTGGATCCCTCCATCCTGATGACTGCTGCTGTGGATAATGGACCCAAACCATCCTCTGCATCTCCTACTGGACCTGCAGATAAACACTTCCTTCAACAACTGTTTCAGCTTCACTGACACAAGGATACAGAAAATCTACACCTCACACCACAATCCCTGTACTCAGTTTAGACATAAGATCCTTATTGTGTCATATTATGTATTGGTTTATTGAACACTTCACTCTTTGTATTTTTTCTTTCATTGGCTTCATTTAATGCATTTATAAGAGCTCTATAATGTTGTTGTTGTTTTTTGTCTTTTTAATTTTTTTTCAAGAAAGTGGACGTGATTAACAACTTCGAGGCAGTAGGACCTTAAACATGACTTTGACCAGAATCTGATTTGTGACATGTGACAGTAAATTCTTCTGTGTTGTCACAGTTCAATGTCATATTATGTCATATCAACAGTTTATATCAGTTTTATTTTTTGATTATTAGCATTTCTGGTCTGTTCACTGTGATTTTTCTCTTTGTTTTTCATTATAATTTCGGTGACATCTCTAACACTGATCAGCTCATCACATTTCAGTTCATGACAAACTTGGAAGTTGGAGTCTAAAGGTCTAAACTCTTATGCAGGTTTGAGGCCACAGCCCAGGTAGTAAAAGCAGATATTGTGTTTGGTGGTTATTAATTAACTAGAATACCATTACAACATGTGAGCTCTCTAAAAGAACTTTGCTTTCTTGAAGGACTGTAAGGTTCAAGCTGTAAAGATGTGACATTTGCTGAGTGTAGAAACTTTCCTGAACTGTAACGTGTTCAGAGACATTCAGAGATCCTGTGTCCCTGAACTCGAACTACTTACAGGATGTAGTCAGTTTACAGTAATACAGTCATCTTTGATTGAATCTGGTCAAAGGAAATTAACTTCACTGGTATACATTTAGTTTATAACAAGCATATTTTAATGATGTATTATTTGAGAAAATAAACTTTTGATTTTATGTATTTCAGCTGCATTTTACTCAGAATTATTGCTTCATGTTCATGAGGGTCAAGAATTTTTCTTTGTTTTGAGTGTGAGAGCAGAGGTCTGGCAGGTTGACAATCTAAACCCTGTGATGAATCCAAATTTATGTCTTTGGCTGCAACGAAAACTTTAGTTAAATGCAGATAAAAACTCTGAGAACAAGCTGACTTTACCTACTTGAACTTCTGAAACACCACAGCTTCACCTTCTTTGTGTCATTTTTATGTTCTATTTAGGTTTCGTTTTTTTTAAAAGGAGAAGTCAAAATTTTCTAAATTTTTCACTTTGGTGTCGTTTTAAGGAGCACAAACTGAAAACTATCTGAATGACACATACAGCGCCCTCTGATGGACACAAGTGTTATGTGCGTGTTTCAGTTTAACACGTGATCGTGATTCATGAAAATGAAAGTAAATTCCGACACTTTTGAACTGAGCTGAGACGCCATTACAGGGAGTCAGATCTCTGCTGAAAAACACACGTTTGGAGGATTTTAATCAGAAAGTTCAAGAGACACTAATTTGGTGAGTTAAAAATACTTAAAGATCAAATGGCTGAGAAAGTCAGACTTTTTGAAAATTTCCTGAGCTGCCATGTGTGTACAGAGACTTTCAGAGATCCTGTGTCTCTGAGCTGCAACCACAGCTTCTGTTCAAGCTGCCTGCAGAAATTCTGGGAACAAACTAAAAACAAAAACTGTCCCATTTGTAAAAGAAAATCTTCAAAGGATCATCCATTTGTGAACTTTACACTGAAAGAACTTGCTGATTCATTTGCTGGGAGACAGAAATCTGGATCATCTGAGACAGAAAAGGGAGAGAAGAAATTAATGGTGGTGTGCAGTAAACACGATGAAGAGCCTAAACTGTTCTGTGTGGACGAGCAGAGAGCTGTGTGCACCGTGTGTGAGTTTTCTCTCCACCAGAGTCACAAAGTGGTTCCTGTAGAAGAAGCAGTCAGTGACCTGAAGGAGCAGCTGAAATCTGACTTAAAGTCTCTGCAGGACAAGAGGAACAAATACAAACAGGTGGAGAAAACATACAATGAAGTGATTCAACACTCCAAGAAGCAGCTGTTGTCCACAGAGAGGCAGATCAGAGCAGAGTTCAACAAGCTCCAGCAGTTCCTGAAAGAGGAAGAGGAGTCCAGACTGGCAGCTCTGAGGGAGGAAGGTGAGCAGAAGGGGAGGACTATCAGCAGAGAGATGAAGATGATTGAGGAGCAGATCTCCTCTCTGTCAGACAGCATCTCTGCTGTTGAAGAAGAGCTGCAGAAACACAGCGTGCCATTCCTCAGCAGTTATAAAGACACTCAGAGCAGAGCCCAGAGCTCAGTGTCAGATCCACAGCTGGTCTCAGGAGCACTGATAGATGTGGCCAAACACCTGGGCAACCTGTCCTTCAGAGTGTGGGAGAAGATGAAGGAGAAGGTCCACTTCAGTCCTGTCATTCTGGACCCAAACACTGCAAACTGCTGGCTCTATCTGTCTGATGATCTGACCAGTGTGAGATGTGGAGACACAGAGCAGCAACTTCCTGATAATCCAGAGAGAAACACTAATTATACCAATGTTTTTGGCTCTGAGGGCTTCAGCTCAGGGAAACACAGCTGGGAGGTGGAGGTGGGAGACCATCCTGTCTGGCTTGCGGGTTTAGTTAAAGAGTCAGTTGACAGGAAGGGAGAGTGTTCTGCTTCACCAAAATATGGAATCTGGTGTTTATTGCATAACAGTGGAAAATACACTAATGGTGATGGTCAGACTGTGACAGTGAAGAAGAGTCTCCAGAGGATCAGAGTCCAGCTGGACTATGACAGGGGGGAGGTGTCCTTCTATGACCCTGAAGACATGACTCACATCTGCACTCACAGAGACACTTTCACTGAGAAACTTTTCCCATATTTTGGTATTGGAAATGCAGGAGACACCAAAACCTCTGATATCAAAATCTGTCAGACTGAGATTTGATTGTAAAGTGATTCTTTATTTTAACTGTTTTTTCAGTACAGCAACAGGTTTAATTTTAGGGAAATTATTAATCACACTGTCTAACTTCATTATCAGGTTTTATTTCATTTTGTTGATTTAATGGAACTATTAGCAGTTCAATGAAAACAAAGCAACTTTTTCATGTGAAAATCTTGTGACCCACTCGAGTTTCTGTAAGAAACGTTTACATTTTTTTTCTTGTTTCTTTTAAATTAATATTTTCAGAATATTTCTCATGTTGTTCATGTAAATATTTTTGATAGTTTTAAAATCTGAATGATGATTTCTTTGCTTTTCAAAGTTGTTGAGTGTGAACAGCAAACTGTGACACTTCTTAAAAGAAGGATTCATGATTAAACATCAGCAAGAGTCAACTTTACAACTACAAGATTTAAATGTCCTGATTATCAGCATCTTGTTTTCAGTTAAATAACATTTGAAAGTAACACGTCTTCTTTAAAGTTTTCCAAATTCAAAGAAATGACTTCTAAGTTGTGACGCTGTCTCATCAGTGTAACTACACTTGATTGATTTCATTAAAAATGTTATTTCTTGTGTTGTTTTTAACCTTAATCAGAAGCTGACATCTCTCACAGTTTGAAAGATTTCTGGATCTTCTCATGTTTCATAATTAGGTTTTAATTTGATTTTCAAACTTCACTCTCAGTCTCAGTGTTTCAGTGAATCACCTACCTTTGATTTGTACTTCAATGTTATTCTTTAACTGCTCTCTTTGATTATTGAGATCACAAAATGTTTCTGTGAAGTGAAATAAATAAATTCATTGATTCTGTTGTTGTTGTGTTTGACAGTAAATCAGCTTTTCAGACACAGTCATTAGTTCAGATTCATTTAACATGGAAACTCACTTTGATTGTTGTGTTTACATTTAACTGACTCCTTAGAATAAAATATTATTTGCTTCTATTAGTTTGTAAATATTCTTGTTGTGCTGAAGCTGTTTTATTGAAACAATCAGCAGATTTTATCAAATCAAGAATTTATTTTAAGCAGCTACATTTTAAAAAAAATTTTCAGACCAACATTCACATTTAACCCCAGACAGAAATCAAATGTGATCATTGATAAACTTTACATTCTCACAGCTAATCTGTATGTTTACAAACTCAGAAAATAGTTTGTATGAACAAAGCTGCAGAGATTTCAGATGAAGGTGCAGCTTTATAATAGTGATGTTTTATTTGTATATTATATTTACGCACAAGATGGAGACAAAGTTCAGATTTTCTTCTCTAGTAAAAATGTTTACACTGTAAACATTTACACTTATCCTATTTTTAAATGTAAATCATTAAATGTTAGAAATGACTTCACTTAACAGATAAACACTAAGACTGAGCCAAGTTCATCTGTAAATATTTTAAATAAACAAATAAAATGTCTAATCACACTTTCACCTCAGGTCAGTGTCAGTCTGATCAGCTCAAATCCACAATCCTGCTGCGATAAAGCAAATTGTCTCTTTAGGATCAAATCAAACTGCTGCTGCTGATGTGGTCGCTGTAGTGTCTGTAAGTTTGAGTCTTGTGTGTCATCTGCAACCACCACACATTCAGAGGGGGAGAGAGGGCAGTACAGGCCTCGACCAACACCCACAAAGCTCTCCTGCAGGGAAAGAATCTGGCCAAAACTCCACTGGTTAAAATGTCTCTGCTCTCTGGTGTCACTGTAGTGCAGAGGCTTCAGAACTAGAATCCTCTGGTTTAAAGATTTCTTCAACATTAAATAATCCAGTGACAGTTGTCTGTATTTCCACCGCTGCACGCAAACAATAACTGTTAACAATGAATTCAGCAAACTTTATTTTTCAAATTGTAAACAAACACAGTTTAAAACAGCATTTCTGTCGCTGCCACAGAGTAACTCACATTAGGACCCCGTCCTCGTTTGGGCTCCGCCTCCAAACTGTCAAAAGTCAATTTACTCGCTTGAGCAGGATTTCTCTCCGAACGCAGGGAGCTGCCCGCCAGAGCGTGAAATTGTCACAATGCGTGTAAAGGAGACACTGCTCTACAAAAAGGTCATAACCACACAAAAGTGGCATCAACGCATAACCTAGTGTTTCAACAATTGTCGCTCTGTTGCATCTGTCCAGCCTCCACCCACAAACACTGTTCTCATTCAATTCATTTTTGACTCACTCAGAAATATAATTATGATCATTTATCAGTATATCCATATATATCAATATATGTGTATAAGTATATATATGTGTATGTGTATAAGAACAAAGTTGACACGTATGAGACTTTATGCCTTTGTGTCAAAGTACACAAGGATAAAACATAGAAAAAACATAAAGGAGATTTTCCTGACCTGGCTTCTTATAACAGATAACCGCCTTAAAAATATTCTGCAGTAGATCAAAAACAGAAGAAAACCATGAATCAACATATGAACATTACCTGATGCTGCTGAAGTGAAGCAGAGCAAAGTCACAGAGGTTTTATTAGAGGCACAGCTAAGTGCAGAAATGAGACTTTCTTGTCAGGGGTCATTTTTGAAAAAACAAAAGCACTGAACACAATTGTAGACTATAGTGTAATAAACAAGCAAATAATGCAAAATAGAGATTTTTGATGATAAACCAGTCTTGAAGCACAGAGAGAGAGAGAGAGCTTCTTCTTTATATTGTTTATTGGCAGTTGGCAAACAGCAATATTGTGCATTACCACCACAAACTGTAGAGAGAAAGCTGTGCAGAAAGTGTGGTTTTTATCCTGGTGGGAGCAAAACAGCTAAAGTAAGAGGGAAATTCATGACAATTTTTTAAAATGTGTAACGTGGTTTTGATCTTCTTTTGCTGCTGGTTCAGTGAATTTTGGTCTGAGAGTGACGAAACCTGCAGCTGCAGAATCTGTGAGGTGTCGGCTTTCAGCTCCCGACAGCATTTCCACGTACGTGACATCGGATGAAAGATCCACACTTTGTGTTTAAATCCATTCACCTGCTGTTATTTCCTGTTTTAGCTGTTTGCTGTGTTGAAATAGTTTTGTGAGCTTTAAGCTGAGATTCTGGCGTGCCGGGCAAATTATATTTCTTTTAGAAATCAATTCAGGATTTAAGGAATTAATTTTGTTTTATTCAAACTAAACTGATTTGAGTCAGGAAATACATTTCTTTTTTTATTAAACCCACCTTAAGATCACACACAGAAACAGAGAGAGAGTCAGAAGCAGATCCAACTGGCTGGGCAGCTGCCCTTTTGTAATGATCCCTGGCAAGTGATTGACCTACTGTGCACAGATCAGCCAATAGACACATACCAATTAACTTTAAATGGGCCAATAGATACAGGCTTTAACACTTGAAAGACAAGAGAAACAGAGGAATAACAGTGCCACTTGTCGTGGCATGTAACAATTATACCTCAGACTGCATGTTTGAGGTGTAATTTTAATCTCCAAAAAATGTATGAATTTAATACAAATATGTGGGGATAGAAACAAAGCATCAATCCTATCATGGTAGACTTGATCCCATAGCAATACCAGAGTTGGTATCGATACTATCAATACTTGGATCGATCTGCCCACCTCTACTGATTGCATTGTTCTTCAATAAGTAAGATACCAAACACTTCACATTCTTGGTCTCATTTTTTTGCTATATTAAGATGGTAAATGGTAAATGGCCTGCATTTGTATAGTGCTTTTCTAGTCCTTAAGGACCCCAAAGCGCTTTACACTACATTCAGTCATTCACCCATTCACACACACATTCACACACTGGCGATGGCAAGCTACATTGTAGCCACAGCTGCCCTGGGGCGCACTGACAGAGGCGATAAAGTAAAGATAAAGTAAAACATGAGTTGTCAAAATGTTTTACTTCTTTTCCTTTTTTGTTTTTGTTTTGAGGGCAACTACTCACACAAATAATATGTGTATCTGAACGACAGCCTAGCAGCGCCATCTGGTGAAGACAAATGACATATTGTAGATATCAAGTGGAGGTGGGAAAAAGGCCGGAGAGAACCCACACAAACATGACAAGTCCACACAGAAAGGCCCAGGTGGTGGAGATGAACTTGGGGCCTTCTTGCTGTGAGGCAACACTGCTTTTGGACACCTGCTTTTTAGGTGGTCAGACACACTGAAACACTGGGGAGTCTGAGGCTATCATGTGGGTAATCTGTTGGTTTCTGGCTCACTATTTTTGTCATGTATGTCTTCTTATTGTCTTTTAACAAGAGAGTGGAGAGCAGGAGGCAGAAGCTTCAGACAAGAGGAGGCTGCAGCTGAAATTGTGGGAATCATCACTATAACATCATAGTTTGTGAATGAGCTCTCCAAAACCACTTTCAATCCTGCCTTATGTAAAAGTTCAGGTTTGCTCAACGTATAAAGTGATGTTATTCATTTAGACACAGGTCACTGTTACATTAAGGTTCTTCATGAGTTCATTGACACGTTCTCATAAACCCGATTAAGAAATGAGCATCATCATGCATTTCTATTTGTAGAATTTGTCAGTACATGAAGTGGTGCATGATGCTTCTGATTTGATTTTGTTAGCTTGGCAGCTATATTTTGATAGTTAATTTCATAATTACAACAGGCAAACTTTAAAGTGAGTCATATAAACTACAGTCTGCAGAGAGCTGTCACTGCCATTTGCTGTTAACTCATCCTTGATCCTGCTTCTACTTCCTGTGTAATACGTTTCCAAAAGACACAAACAATTCAATTCAATTCAATTTTATTTATATAGCGCCAAATCACAACAAAAGTCACCTCAAGGCGCTTTATATTGGACAGTAGATACAGAGAAAAACCCAACAATCATATGACCCCCTATGAGCAAGCACTTTGGCGACAGTGGGAAGGAAAAACTCCCTTTTAACAGGAAGAAACCTCCAGCAGAACCAGGCTCAGGGAGGGGCGGCCATCTGCTGCGACCGGCTGGGGTGAGAGAAGGAAGACAGGATAAAGACATGCTGTGGAAGAGAGACAGAGGTTAATAACAGATATGATTCAATGCAGAGAGGTCTGTTAACACACAGTGAGTGAGAAAGGTGACTGGAAAGGAAAAACTCAATGCATCATGGGAATCCCCCGGCAGCCTACGTCTATTGCAGCATAACTAAGGGAGGATTCAGGGTCACCTGGTCCAGCCCTAACTATATGCTTCAACAGAAATGAAGGGAAGCCAAAACAGGAGAAATCTGCTCTCTCTTTCTAGTCCCCGTCAGGACTCTTGCTGCAGCATTTTGGATTAACTGAAGGCTAATTAAAATTAATTACAAATACATTACATACAAATTTTATGTACGATATTTTTCGGATTATAAGGCGCACTGTCGATGAACGGGTCTGTTTTCATACGTAAGGTGCACCAAGCAAAACAAAACAGTCACATCAAACTTTACTCGACTCATTCTTCTTGCTTCCTCCACTTCTGTACCATTGATTCATTAATGTTGAAATTTCTTGCAGCTGCTCTATTCCCATGTTGTTGCAGTATATTAATGACTAACCTCATATTGTGGATGGATTATCTCAGTTGTTCTCCTGACTGAAGTTCGGTCCGTTTACAGCATCCTGCCATGTGATTGCATTTGTCCCAAACCATCGGGAACCCTCACATTAACTTTTATCAAGTGGAAAAAATTTAACGTTCATCCTCCAGCTTCACTGTTTATGTTACACTTTAAATAATTCGAAATTAGTAAAATTTAGAAACTTGTATTTATCTAAAATTTGACAATGGTTGTATGACAAAGGTTTTTTGTCTAATATTTTCAATGCTCTTTTGTAGCATACTTCGATTGGCCCAATAGCAACAAGACTGGTAAAGGACCAACTTGTAATACAGTATTCAATATGAGCCAGTATCATAGAGTGCAGGAATGTAATCACTGCTTTTTCCGATGTGCGGATATGTCTAAAGTTCCGTATATTAACATTTACAGTTCTCACTACTTTTAAACGTGTTTTTTTAAAGGGTAATTTTGAGTCTAGCAGTACTCCCAAATACTTAAATCCTCAACATTAATTCGTTTTTGTGCACCCAAGAAAACTTTTACTGCAGCTATGGTAGTTTTAGGTTTACTAAAAAACATTGATACAGTCTTTTTAACATTAAGGCACAGCCATGAGTCATTCAGTCATTTTGTAAATCATGTAATGCCAATGAAAGCTGATGGGCTGCATCATCATCAGTTTAAGCTTGTGTAAAAACTACCGTTTAAGTCTCCTAATGCTAATTCAAATTACACAGTTTACTTACACCCCACTACACAAGGTACCCAGTACTAGCATCAGCCTATTTAATCAAGTATTTATTGCTGCACTTTAGTGATCTCTCCAGAATTAAAAAAATTGTGGTTTTGAATATGTTTTTATGAATCATAAACTAATGCACTGTTTCATACATTCATTTATATGAAGAATATTAAAATATCATCATTGGCCTAACACTGTTATATGTGACTTTGTGCATTTATTGTGCAGCCTAACAACAACAGCCTAACTCTGGTTTCTCACACAAACTCTGTCTGACTTCATCAGTCACAGAAAAGTCTTAAGAGCGCTGCTGCTTCTTTAAGTGAATGATCAAAATACCTTTTAATATAATTTGTGACTAGACACCTGCCAGACCTCACACCATTAGAGAGACCCTGTACGTGAAATTGGCTGCTTTAACACAGTAATGTCACAACTTCTGGAATAACTAAAGTATTTATTGTCTTGTCATGGATCCATTTAATGCATTTATAAAAGCTCTACGGTGTTCTGTTTCATAAAAAAAAGTGGATGTGATTGACAACTTCAAGGCAGTAGTACCTTAAACATGACTTTGACCAGAATCTGATTTGTGACATGTGACTGAATTCTTCTGTGTTGTCACAGTTTAATGTCATATCAACAAGTTTATATCAGTTTGTTTATTTTTTCATTATCAGCATTTCTGGTTTCTCAGTGTCCACTGTGAATCTTCTATTTATTTTCTATTTATTATTTTGGTGACATCACCATCTCATCACATTTCAGTTCATGACAAACTTGAAAGCTGGAGTCTGCAGGTCTAAAATCTTATGCAGGTTTGAGGTCACAGCGCAGGTAGTAAAAGCAGATATTATGTTTGGTGGTTATTAATGTATAAATGTATTCACTGGTATATATTTAGTTTATAACAAACATATTTTAATGATGTATTATTTGAGAAAATAAACCTTTGATTTTATATATTTCAGCTGCATTTTATTCTAAATTATTGCTTCATATTCATGAGGGTCAAGAATTTTTCTTTGTTTTGAGTGTGAGAGCAGAGGTCTGACAGGTTGACAATCTAAACCCTGTGATCAATCTAAAATTCTTTCTTTGGCTGCAACGACAAATTTAGTTAAAACTTCAGATAAAAACTCTGATAACACGCTGACTTGTGCTACTTGAACTTCTGAAACACCACAGCTTCACCTCCTTTGTCTCATTTTTTTCATCTGTTTAGCTTCCTTTTTTTTTTTTTTTTTTTTTAAAAAAGGGAGAAGTCAAGATTTTCTATATTTTCGCTTTTGTGTCGTTTTAAGGAGCACAAACTGAAAACTATCTGAATGACTCTGACAGCGCCCTCTGATGGACACAAGTGTTATGTGCGTGTTTCAGTTTAACACGTGATCGTGATTCATGAAAATGAAAGTAAATTCCGACACTTTTGAACTGAGCTGAGACGCCATTACAGGGAGTCAGATCTCTGCTGAAAAACAAACGTTTGGAGGATTTTAATCAGAAAGTTCAAGAGACACTAATTTGGTGAGTTAAAAATACTTAAAGATCAAATGGCTGAGAGAGCTCTTTTTGAAAATTTCCTGAGCTGCCATGTGTGTTCAGAGACTTTCAGAGATCCTGTGTCTCTGAGCTGCAGCCACAGCTTCTGTTCAAGCTGCCTGCAGAAATTCTGGGAACAAACTAAAGACAAAAACTGTCCCATTTGTAAAAGAAAATCTTCAAAGGATGAACCAGGTGTGAACTTTACACTGAAAGAACTTGCTGATTCAGTTGCTGGGAGACAGAAATCTGGATCATCTGAGACAGAAAAGGGAGAGAAGAAATTAACAGTGGTGTGCAGTAAACATGAGGAAGTGCCTAAACTGTTCTGTGTGGACGAGCAGAGAGCTGTGTGTCCTGTGTGTGAGTTTTCTCTCCACCAGAGTCACAAAGTGGTTCCTGTAGAAGAAGCAGTCAGTGACCTGAAGGAGCAGCTGAAATCTGACTTAAAGTCTCTGCAGGACAAGAGGAACAAATACAAACAAGTGGAGGAAACATACAATGAAATGAGGGAACACATGAAGAAGCAGCTGTTGTCCACAGAGAGGCAGATCAGAGCAGAGTTCAACAAGCTCCAGCAGTTCCTGAAAGAGGAAGAGGAGTCCAGACTGGCAGCTCTGAGGGAGGAAGAGGAGCAGAAGGGGAGGACTATCAGCAGAGAGATGAAGATGATTGAGGAGCAGATCTCCTCTCTGTCAGACAGCATCTCTGCTGTTGAAGAAGAGCTGCAGAAACACAGCGTGCCATTCCTCAGCAGTTATAAAGACACTCAGAGCAGAGCCAGAGCCCAGAGCTCAGTGTCAGATCCACAGCTGGTCTCAGGAGCACTGATAGATGTGGCCAAACACCTGGGCAACCTGTCCTTCAGAGTGTGGGAGAAGATGAAGGAGAAGGTCCACTTCAGTCCTGTCATTCTGGACCCAAACACTGCAAACTGCTGTCTCTATCTGTCTGATGATCTGACCAGTGTGAGACGTGGAGACACAAAGCAGCAACTTCCTGATAATCCAGAGAGAAACACAAAGTATGCTGAAGTATTTGGCTATGAGGGCTTCAGCTCAGGGAAACACAGCTGGGAGGTGGAGGTGGGAGACCATCCTGACTGGGCTGTGGGTTTAGTTAAAGAGTCAGTTGACAGAAAGGGAGAGCTTCTTGCTTCACCAAAATATGGAATCTGGTGTTTATTGCATAACAGTGGAAAATACACTAATGGTGATGGTCAGACTGTGACAGTGAAGAAGAGTCTCCAGAGGATCAGAGTCCAGCTGGACTATGACAGGGGGGAGGTGTCCTTCTATGACCCTGAAGACATGACTCACATCTACACTCACAGACACACTTTCACTGAGAAACTCTTCCCATATTTCAGTATTGGAAAGGCAGGAGACGCCAAAATCTATCAAAATATCAAAATCTGTCAGACTGAGATTTATCTGAAAACTGCAACGACGTCTCTGTGAACTTTTTTTTCTCTGCTCTCATCCTTTTAGTTAGTTAGATTGTGTGTGTGGGCGGGTGGGGTGGGGGGGCAGGCTTAAGTTTATGGAAATCATTAATCAAACAGTCTAACTTCATTATCAGGGTTCATTTTATTTTGTTGTTTTAATGAATATATTCTCAGAATATTTCTCATGTTGTTCATGTAAATGTTTTGATCATTTTAAAATCTGAATGATGATTTCTTTGCTTTTCAAAGTGGTTGAGTGTGAACAGCAAACTGTGACACTTCTTAAAAGAAGGATTCATGATTAAATTTATGTCAAGAGCCAACTTTACAAATAAAAGATCGTAATTATCCTGATTGTCAACATCTTGTTTTCAGTTAAATGACATTTTATATTAACATGTCTACTTTAAAGTTTTCCAAATTCAGAGAAATGACTTCTAAGTTCTGAAACTGTCTCACATCAGCAGGTTAGAAATGTTTAAACAGATAAAATTCTAACATGTTTACTTCAGCAGCATCTTCATTTCAGTGAGATATCATATACACTTATTTGAATAGATTAAAAATGTCATTTTTTGTGTTATTTTTAACTTTTATCAGCAGCAGACATCTCTCACAGTTTGAAAGATTTCTGGATCTTCTGATGTTTTATAATCAGGTTTTAAATTTGATATTTAAACTTCACTCTCAGTCTCAGTGTTTCAGTGAATCACAATGAATCCTGCCTTTGATTCATTATTTCAGTGTCATTCTTTATCTGGTTTCTTTGATTATTGAGAATCACAAAATGGTGATTCTGTTGTTGTGTTTGACTGTAAATCAGCTTTCAGACACATTCAGTCATTAGTTCAGATTTTTTTTATCATGGAAACTCACTTTGACTGTTGTGTTTACATTTAACTGGCTCCTTAGAATAAAACATTATTTACTTCTGTTGGTTTGTATACCAACATTCACATTTAACCTCAGCTCTCATAAACTGCATATCAGAGAAGACTTGTGCAGTTTGCTTTGATGGAGTCACAGATTCTCACTTTGGTCTGATCCTCAGTGTGAAACATTACCAGACAGAAATCAAATGCAAATATTTATGAAGTTTACATTCTCACACCTCTATGTTTATAAACTCTAACATATGTTGTTTAAGAGTAAAAATAAAATTCAGACGTATCCTACACAAATATTTACACACTGACAGAGCTGAAGATAGTTTGTATGAACAAAACTGCAGAGATGTCAGCTGAAGGTCAGATTTTATAATGTTTCTTTAAAAACATTTAACGCCTAAACAGGACTGCAAAATATATTTTCTTGACATGCTGCCATGCAGTGATGGGAATAACGGCGTTACAAGTAACGGCGTTACCAACGGCGTTACTTTTTTCAGTAACGAGTAATTTAACTAATTATTATTCCTATCGTTACAACACCGTTACAGTTACTAACAAGAAAATGCGGTCCGTTACTATTTTTCAACATACAGACGGTTGAAGCTGTGTTCAGCTTACTGCATCTTATATCAGTTGCACGGAAGTAGCTGACTTCTGCGTAACCCAGATAGCAAGGAGACATTGAAACAATGTTCAGTCAATATCAGGTGATTCTATTGAATCAACGTTGAAATCTGACGTTGACCTAACGTCACGCTTGCACCCTTTTAACAATGTCAGGTTTTGATATTGAATCAATGTTGAACACTGACATCGATTCAACGTCAAAATTTCAAACACTGTTAATGTTGAAACAATGTCAGATTCTGATATTGAATCACTGTCAATGAGCCCTACTTAAGAGAGCAGTGGAGCGGCAGTTGGCGTGGGATTGTTATACTAGGAACACAGTTACTGTAGTTGGCCAGCTCATATGATCGTTGTTTCTGTTATTTCCCATGAACTGGTTTAAGTGTTTTTGTCAGCTGGTGGATAAGACTGCACTCACTGTGATATCTAAGAACAGCCGGCTGGTGTGGCAGGGTGTTCAGCAGCTGACAAACTACAAGTCCAAATCAGGTATGGCTGAAGGTGACCCAGCGTTGGCAGAGGAGCTGAACATCTTCTTCACACGCTTTGAGACCACTGCACCCTATGCCTCAGAGGAACAGCTGCATCATACAGCCCACAGCAGCAGTACCATCATCACTCTGGAGGAGCATGAAGTGAGGCACACCCTGCGGGCTGTTAACCCGAGGAAGGCAGCTGGCCCAGATGGTGTACCAGGACGTGTGCTGAGAGACTGCGCAGACCAGCTTGCCTATATTTTCACCAGGATTTTTAACCAATCCCTTGAACAGTCAAACATCCCACCTTGCCTCAAGACCTCCACCATAATACCCTTGCCCAAGAAATCTCATATCTCTAGCCTAAATGACTATAGACCAGTGGCATTAACCCCGGTTGTGATGAAGTGCTTTGAGAAACTGGTGCGTTACCACATCACAGCAGCCCTACCCAGCAGCCTTGACCCACACCAGTTTGCCTACAGAGCAAATCGATCGACAGAGGACGCCATAGCAACAGCACTCAATGTAGCATTAACACATCTGGAGAGACAAGGAAGCTATGTGCGCATGCTCTTTGTGGATTATAGCTCGGCATTTAACACCATTCTTCCATACAAACTGGACGCCAAGCTAAAAGACCTAGGGCTTCCTCACAGCACCTGTAAGTGGATTAATAGCTTCCTCACCGACCGCAGACAGAGAGTGAGAGTGGGACGTTATACATCTCCAGCCCTAAATCTAAGCACTGGGTCGCCACAGGGCTGTGTGCTTAGTCCACTGCTCTACTCGCTTTATACACACGACTGCACCCCCGCCCACCAGAGCAACACCATTGTAAAGTTCGCAGATGACACTACTGTGGTGGGGCTCATATCTGGGGGTGATGAGTCTGCCTACAGAGATGAGGTGGAGAGGCTGTCTTCATGGTGCAAGGATAACAACCTTCTCCTAAACACGAAAAAGACTAAAGAACTCATAATTGACTACAGAAGACATAAGACAGAAATCCAACCACTAATCATCAGCGACGACTATGTGGAGAGGGTGGTGGACTTCCGCTTCTTGGGAGTCAGCATAGAGGGAAACCTATCCTGGAGTGTGAATACCTCTGAGCTACTGAAAAAGACACAACAGAGACTGTACTTTTTGAGAGTGCTTAGGAAGAACAACATCACACAGAGACTGAAGGTGTCTTTCTATAGAGCCTCCATCGAAAGTATACTAACGTACTGCATAGGCATATGGTACGCTAGCTGCACAGTGGCTCAGAGGAAAGCACTACAGGGGGTAATTAACGCTGCCCAAAGGACAATCGGTTGCCCTCTCCTCAAACTGAAAGACCTACACAGTTCCCGCTGCCTCAAAAGAGCCCATAACATCATAAAGGACACCACACACCCTGGACACTCCATGTTCGAACTGCTGCCTTCAGGTAAACGGTATAGAACAACACACACAAGGACTAACAGACTCAAACACAGTTTCTACCCAATTGCAATATCATGTCTCAATGCTACTAAAAGTAGATGACTTTCATTGCCCCTGCTGTCATTTGTGCCCTTGATGTTGGAATGCTTTCAAACATGTTTTGTTGGATGCCCTAACAGATTGACTGAGTGATTGATTGTCTGAGTGATACATCAACTAGGTCGTATGTTGAGTGTATGTATGGGGCCTGAGGCCTGGATTGCTTGGGTGTATTCATGAGAATACTGTATTTTTTTTTTTATATCCTATCTATTATAGTTTTTAAGTATCTATCTTTCGTTTCATTGACCAGAGACATCTTTCAATTTCATTGTACTTGTGACAATGACAATAAAGAATATTCATTCATTCATTCATATTCATTCATTCATTCATTCATTCATCTCTCATTTCTAGGTCAAATGCGGAAACATGTGGAGGGAGCAGCACACTGTGTACAAAGGCACCAAGGAGGACAAAACATTACCACATATCAAGGAAAGGAATCACAGCCTGGGAAATGGGAACACACTGTGGATTGTTGGCATTGTTTCATAGTGTGGAGATCAGGGAAATATTTTACTGCTACTATTCATAACCACCATCATTACCATTACATTAATTATCATTTAATCAAAGCATTTATTCAATAGATTACACGGAGATCGATGCTGTCTGTGGGCAGTGTTCATCTCCCCACGAGTGTGTTCATTAAAATCATTGTTTGACCGAAGCTCTTCTGGACCATTATTGTTTTGTGCTCACCCTCAATATTTGAACTCGTAACAATAGCTTTTTGTAAATAAACAAACTTTTTCCATTCAGAAAGTTCTACATCTGAGTCCTACTTCAATCAACCCTGACTGTGACAGTGAAGAAGAGTCTCCAGAGGATCAGAGTCCAGCTGGACTATGACAGGGGGGAGGTGTCCTTCTATGACCCTGAAGACATGACTCACATCTGCACTCACAGAGACACTTTCACTGAGAAGCTCTTCCCATTTTTTGAGGTTGGAAAGGCAGGAGATGCAAAACATCTGATATCAAAATCAGTCAGACTGAGATTTGATTGTAAAGTGATTGTTGTTTGACTTTTAACTCTGTGTATGTCTTCTTTTAGATACATTCTTGTTTCTTTAAACAAGAGTATTCTGAATATTTTCAGAATATTTTTCATGTTGTTAATGTGAATTCTGAGTGTGAACAGTGAGCTGTGACAGGATTAATCGGTAAACTTATATCCCTTCACCAAGAGACTGCACAACTAAGTTATCTTCATTATCCTGATTATCAGCATTTTGATTCAGTCAAATAACAATTTTTAGTATTTTACTTTAAAGATCTCCAAATTCACACCTAATCTGTATGTTTATTAGAGATGGCACGATACCACTTTTTTATGTCCGATACCGATACCGATATCATAAATTTGGATATCTGCCGATACCGATATGAATCCGATATAGTGTTTTTTAATCAACAAAACTGTTTTTTAAAATATCTTGCTGCATTTTGCAAGTCTGCAAGTTCATACTTAAGTTTAAAACAACAACTACACTAAAGCTATTTTGTTATACCTGTATACAAAAAAAATATTTCATAGTTCAGCAATACTGATCAATCTAATAAACTTAGACCTACACCATCCTCCCTATTCTGGTATTTTAAAGAGTACTTAGCGTAAATATTAAGCAACCTAACTAATAGGGTTCCAACTCCCAGCAACAACAAAAATAAATAAATAAAAAATAGGGAACCACCCCTCACGCGCCACCTCATGATGCTTAATCGACGTAATCAACCTTAATTTGATGCAGTGTGAAAAAAAAATGAACAGAAATCAATTATTTTTCAAGAAATATTAAATAGATTCAACATCTTTCTTCAACAAAATTGCAGACTGCACAGATGGTACCTTCCCAAAGGAAAAAGCACTATAGCTTACTAGGGTATATATATTAGACTTAATAGTCACTATATACAGTAATTGACTTCTATTCATTTTACATCAAATTAAAACTTTGTGTGTCAGATAATTATTTATTAAAAGCTAGACATTTTAAATGAGAATAAGAAAGAAAAGTATGTCTTTGTGCCCCCTTTTCCCTGTTAATGCCCTATCGGCCCCCCTGGCTAAACTTTGCTAGATCCGCCCCTGCACAGTTACGTCAGCTGTAGAAAAAGATCCTGGTGTAGAAAGTAATATTAAATAAATTCTAACAACAGCTTATCAAGCTTAAACGTGCTGCTGTTGTTCAGCCGCTGGTTTCCTCTTTCTGGTGCAAAGTGGGCCAAAAACAAAGATGGACTCACGACAGAAAAGCCGATCAGCTGATCATTTAAGCAGCCGGAGAGCGAGAGGCAGTCGCTCGTTAAGCTTAACGCAGGAATGCTTTACAAACATTCAGAGATGGACTTACACACTTGCTTTACTTCTCTCGGGGATAACTTTGTCGGAGATGAAATGCCGGGTTGCTAGCGAAGCTCCAAATGCTATCCAGACCACAGGTCCCGCATGCCACAGCCGCTCTATCACGTGATGCATACTGCTCCGACGTGCTAACGTTCTGAGGCGAGTTACGGGGTGTTGCAAGTTTTGTGAGGTGCTTTCGTGATATTTAATGGATCGGATTACATTTTTTATTTTTCTCCGATATCCGATCCAGTCATTTAGGTCAGTATCGGACCGATACCGATACGTAATATCGGATCGGTCCATCTCTAATGTTTATACAAGATTAGTTGTGAGAATGTGTGAAATATTGAGACAAAAAGCAGCAGCTTCAGAGAGAAATCCAGAAAGGGTGTCCAAAAAGAAACAGATAAACTAATCTGGAGAGAAACAGTAAATATTCTTTTGTTTTTGGCTCTGAGGGCTTCAGCCCAGAGAAACACAGCTGGGAGGTGGAGGTGGGAGACCATCCTGACTGGAATGTGGGTTTAGTTAAAGAGTCAGTTGACAGAAAGGGAGAGCTTTTCCTTTACCAAAATAAAGAATTTCATGTTTGCTGCATCGCAGTGGAAAATACTATAATGGTGATAGTAAGACTGTGACAGTGAAGAAGAGTCTCCAGAGGATCAGAGTCCAGCTGGACTATGACAGGGGGGAGGTGTCCTTCTATGACCCTGAAGACATGACTCTGATCTACACTCACAGAGACACTTTCACTGAGAAACTCTTCCCGTATTTTCAGGTTGGAAAGGCAGGAGATGCAAAACCTCTGATATCAAAATCTGCTAAACTTTAACGTGATTCTTTATCTTAACTGTGTATGTGATGGGCGGCTTTTTATATTCTTGTTTCTTTTAAATACATAGTTTCTGAATATTTCTCATGTTTCTCATGTAAATATTTGATCAGGTCTAAATCTGAATGATTTCTTTGCTTTTCAAAGTTTCTGAGTGTGAACAGCAAACTGTGACACTTATTAACCGACTAAAAGCAAGAGGGGGCAAAGTCCAGGCTTCGAGGGCCGGTGTCCTGCAGGTTTTAGATATCACCATTGATCAACACACCTGAATCAAATGATTAGTTCATTACCAGGCCTCGGTATAACTTCAAAACATGCTGAGGAGGTAACTTCAAAATCAGCTGTGTTGGATCAAGGACACATCTAAAACCTGCAAGACAGGAACAGGAACAACATCCAGTTACTGAGCTGCTAGTTTTAGCTCCTGCTGTAGGTTGGATTTATGGACTTGTGATTTTTTTTTCACCAGAATATGACTCATGACATGTGACAGTAAATTCTTCTTTGTTGTCAGTTTCAAGTATTTGTATTGCATTTTCATTCAGTAGACCCTCTACTTGATAACCTACAGAAGATGAACGTTTCATAAACATAACTACAAAGGCACAGTCACACACAAACACTGACACAAGTAATAATTTAGTAATAATATCTTTGTTGTTTAACTGTCTTCATCATCCATCACTGAACATTCAAATACAGCAGAAACACACAACGGTCATTAATGTCATGACATATTAAGTTATATCAACAAGTTTATATCAATTTGTTTTTTCATCAGTATTACTAGTTTCTCATTGTCCACTGTCATATTTTTAATTTTTATTTATTGGTATTTCTCACACTGGCCAGCTCATCACATTTCAGTTCATGACAGACTTGAAAGTTGGAGTCTAAAGGTCTAAAGTTTTAGTCAGGTTTGAGGCCACAGCCCAGGTAGTAAAAGCAGATATTGTGTTTGGTGATTAATAATTAACTAGAACACCATTACAACAGGTGAGGGACTGTAATGTACAAGCTGTAAAGATGTTACATTTGTTGAATGTCGAAACTTTTTTGAACTGTAATGTCTTCAGAGACATTCAGGGATCCTGAGTCCTTGAGCTCGAACTACTTACAGGATGTAGCCAGTTTACAGTATTACAATTGTCACTTTAATGAAATCTGATCAAATGAAATGTACTTGACTTGTATACATTTGGTTTATAACATGGATATTTTCCTTAATGATTTATTCTATTTTTGTATAAATAAGCATTTGGTTTGATATGTTTCAGTTGCATTTTAATAAAACTTATTATCTTTTTTTAGGGCGGGAGATGAGAGCAGGGGTCTGGCATGTTGTCAATCTCAATGTTCAATCCAGATTTATGACCTTGGCTACAACCACAACTTCTGTTCAAGCTGCAAACAAAAATTCTGACAAGCTGACTTGTGATACTTGAAAGACCACAGCTTCATTTTCTTTGTGTCATTTTTATGTTCTGTTTAGCATAAAAAACTCAAAACATTTTTTACATTTTGGCGTTTATGTTTTTCTATGAAGCACAAACTGCAAAACTGTCTGACACTAACAGCATCCTCTGGTGGACACAAATGATATGTTCATCTTTCAGTTTAACACGTGACTATGATTCATGAAAATGAAAGTAAATTTCGATACTTTTGAACTGAGCTGAGACGCCATTACAGGGAGTCAGATCTCTGCTGAAAAACACACGTTGGAGGATTTTAATCAGAAAGTTGAAGACACACGAATTTGGTGAGTTAAAAATATTTTTATATCGGAGAAGCAGGAGATGCCAAAACCTCTAATATCAAAATCTGCTAAACTTTAACGTGATTCTTTATCTTAACTGTGTATGTGATGGGCGGCTTTTTATATTCTTGTTTCTTTTAAATACATAGTTTCTGAATATTTCTCATGTTTCTCATGTAAATATTTGATCAGGTCTAAATCTGAACGATTTCTTTGCTTTTCAAAGTTTCTGAGTGTGAACAGCAAACTGTGACACTTATTAACCGACTAAAAGCAAGAGGGGGCAAAGTCCAGGTCTCCAGGGCCGGTGTCCTGCAGGTTTTAGATATCACCATTGATCAACACACCTGAATCAAATGATTAGTTCATTACCAGGCCTCGGTATAACTTCAAAACATGCTGAGGAGGTAACTTCAAAATCAGCTGTGTTGGATCAAGGACACATCTAAAACCTGCAAGACAGGAACAGGAACAACATCCAGTTACTGAGCTGCTAGTTTTAGGTCCTGTTGTAGGTTGGATTTATGGACTTGTGATTTTTTTATTCACCAGAATATGACTCATGACATGTGACAGTAAATTCTTCTTTGTTGTCAGTTTCAAGTATTTGTATTGCATTTTCATTCAGTAGACCCTCTACTTGATAACCTACAGAAGATGAACGTTTCATAAACATAACTACAAAGGCACAGTCACACACAAACACTGACACAAGTAATAATTTAGTAATAATATCTTTGTTGTTTAACTGTCTTCATCATCCATCACTGAACATTCAAATACAGCAGAAACACACAACGGTCATTAATGTCATGACATATTAAGTTATATCAACAAGTTTATATCAATTTGTTTTTTCATCAGTATTACTAGTTTCTCATTGTCCACTGTCATATTTTTAATTTTTATTTATTGGTATTTCTCACACTGGCCAGCTCATCACATTTCAGTTCATGACAGACTTGAAAGTTGGAGTCTAAAGGTCTAAAGTTTTAGTCAGGTTTGAGGCCACAGCCCAGGTAGTAAAAGCAGATATTGTGTTTGGTGATTAATAATTAACTAGAACACCATTACAACAGGTGAGAGACTGTAATGTACAAGCTGTAAAGATGTTACATTTGTTGAATGTAGAAACTTTTCTGAACTGTAATGTCTTCAGAGACATTCAGGGATCCTGAGTCCTTGAGCTCGAACTACTTACAGGATGTAGTCAGTTTACAGTATTACAATTGTCACTTTAATGTAATCTGATCACACGAAATGTTCTTGACTTGTATACATTTGGTTTATAACATGGATATTTTCCTTAATGATTTATTCTATTTTTTGTATAAATAAGCATTTGGTTTGATATGTTTCAGTTGCATTTTAATAAAACTTATTATCTTTTTTTAGGGCGGGAGATGAGAGCAGGGGTCTGGCAGGTTGTCAATCTCAATGTTCAATCCAGATTTATGACCTTGGCTACAACCACAGCTTCTGTTCATTTTTATGTTCTGTTAGCATAAAAAGCTCAAAAGGTAAACATTCATATGTTTTTCTATGAAGCACAAACTGAATGACACTAAGAGCATCCTCTGGTGGACACAAATAATATATGCGTCTTTCAGTTTAACAGATGACTGTAATCCATGAAAATGAAAGTGAATTTCGACACTTTTGAACTGAGTTGAGACGCCATTACAGGGAGTCAGATCTCTGCTGAAAAACACACATTTGGGGGATTTTAATCAGAAAGTTCAAGAGACGCAAATTTGGTGAGTTAAAAAAACTTGAAGATCAAATGGCTGAGAGAGCTTTTCTTGAAAATTACCTGAGCTGCCATGTGTGTTCAGAGACTTTCAGAGATCCTGTGTCTCTGAGCTGCGGCCACAGCTTCTGTTCAAGCTGCCTGCAGAAATTCTGGGAACAAACTAAAAACAAAAACTGTCCCATTTGTAAAAGAAAATCTTCAAAGGATTTTCTAATTGTGAACTTTGCTCTGAAAGAACTTGCTGACTCCTTTTCTGGAAGAAAGAAATCTGGATCATCTGAGACAGAAAAGAGAGAGAAGAAATTAACAGTGGTGTGCAGTAAACATGAGGAAGTGCCTAAACTGTTCTGTGTGGACGAGCAGAGAGTTGTGTGTCCTGTGTGTGACTTTTCTCTCCACCAGAGTCACAAAGTGGTTCCTGTAGAAGAAGCAGTCAGTGACCTGAAGGAGCAGCTGAAATCTGACTTAAAGTCTCTGCAGGACAAGAGGAACAAATACAAACAAGTGGAGAAAACATACAATAAAGTGATTCAACACTCCAAGAAGCAGCTGTTGTCCACAGAGAGGCAGATCAGAGCAGAGTTCAAGAAGCTCCAGCAGTTCCTGAAAGAGGAAGAGGAGTCCAGACTGGCAGCTCTGAGGGAGGAAGAGGAGCAGAAGGGGAGGACTATCAGCAGAGAGATGAAGATGATTGAGGAGCAGATCTCCTCTCTGTCAGACAGCATCTCTGCTGTTGAAGAAGAGCTGCAGAAACACAGCGTGCCATTCCTCAGCAGTTATAAAGACACTCAGAGCAGAGCCAGAGCCCAGAGCTCAGTGTCAGATCCACAGCTGGTCTCAGGAGCACTGATAGATGTGGCCAAACACCTGGGCAACCTGTCCTTCAGAGTGTGGGAGAAGATGAAGGAGAAGGTCCACTTCAGTCCTGTCATTCTGGACCCAAACACTGCAAACTGCTGTCTCTATCTGTCTGATGATCTGACCAGTGTGAGACGTGGAGACACAAATCAGCAGTTTCCTGATAATCCAGAGAGAAACACTAAGTATGCCAATGTTTTTGGCTCTGAGGGCTTCAGCTCAGGGAAACACAGCTGGGAGGTGGAGGTGGGAGACCATCCTGACTGGAATATAGGTTTATGTAAAGAGTCAGTTGAGAGGAAGGGAGAGCTTCTTGCTTCACCAAAATATGGAACCTGGTGTTTATTGCATAAAAGTGGAGAATACACTAATGGTGATGGTCAGACTGTGGCAGAGAAGAAGAGTCTCCAGAGGATCAGAGTCCAGCTGGACTATGACAGGGGGGAGGTGTCCTTCCATGACCCTGAAGACATGACTCACATCTACACTTACAGAGACACTTTCACTGAGAAACTCTTCCCATATTTCAGTATTGGAAAGGCAGGAGACGCCAAAATCTATCAAAATATCAAAATCTGTCAGACTGAGATTTGATTGTAAAGTGATTCTTTATTTTAACTGTTTTTTCAGTACAGCAACAGGGTTAATTTTAGGGAAATTATTAATCACACTGTCTAACTTCATTATCAGGTTTTATTTCATTTTGTTGATCTAGTGGAACTATTAGCAGTTCAATGAAAACAAAGCAACTTTTTCATGTGAAAATCTTGTGACCCACTCGAGTTTCTGTAAGAAACTTTTACATTTTTTCTTGTTTCTTTTAAATTAATATTTTCAGAATATTTCTCATGTTGTTCATGTAAATATTTTTGATAGTTTTAAAATCTGAATGATGATTTCTTTGCTTTTCAAAGTTGTTGAGTGTGAACAGCAAACTGTGACACTTCTTAAAAGAAGGATTCATGATTAAACATCAGCAAGAGTCAACTTTACAACTACAAGATTTAAATGTCCTGATTATCAGCATCTTGTTTTCAGTTAAATAACATTTGAAAGTAACACGTCTTCTTTAAAGTTTTCCAAATTCAAAGAAATGACTTCTAAGTTGTGACGCTGTCTCATCAGTGTAACTACACTTGATTGATTTCATTAAAAATGTTCTTTCTTGTGTTGCTTTTAACCTTAATCAGAAGCTGACATCTCTCACAGTTTGAAAGATTTCTGGATCTTCTCATGTTTCATAATTAGGTTTTAATTTGATTTTCAAACTTCACTCTCAGCCTCAGTGTTTCAATGAATCACCTACCTTTGATTTGTACTTCAATGTTATTCTTTAACTGCTCTCTTTGATTATTGAGATCACAAAATGTTTCTGTGAAGTGAAATAAATAAATTCAGTGATTCTGTTGTTGTGTTTGACAGTAAATCAGCTTTTCAGACACAGTCATTAGTTCAGATTCATTTAACATGGAAACTCACTTTGATTGTTGTGTTTACATTTAACTGACTCCTTAGAATAAAATATTATTTGCTTCTATTAGTTTGTAAATATTCTTGTTGTGCTGAAGCTGTTTTATTCAAACAATCAGCAGATTTTATCAAATCAAGAATTTATTTTAAGCAACTACATTTTAAATCTTTTTTTCAGACCAACATTCACATTTAACCCCAGACAGAAATCAAATGTGATCATTGATAAACTTTACATTCTCACAGCTAATCTGTATGTTTACAAACTCAGAAAATAGTTTGAATGAACAAAGCTGCAGAGATTTCAGATGAAGGTGCAGCTTTATAATAGTGGTGTTTTATTTGTATATTATATTTATGCACAAGATGGAGACAAAGTTCAGATTATTTTCTCTAGTAAAAATGTTTACACTGTAAACATTTACACTTATCCCATTTTTAAATGTAAATCATTAAATGTTAGAAATGACTTCACTTAACAGATAAACAGAACACTAAGACTGAGCCAAGTTCATCTGTAAATATTTTAAATAAACAAATAAAATGTCTAATCTCACTTTCACCTCAGGTCAGTGTCAGTCTGATCAGCTCAAATCCACAATCCTGCTGCGATAAAGCAAATTGTCTCTTTAGGATCAAATCAAACTGATGCTGCTGATGTGGTCGCTGTAGTGTCTGTAAGTTTGATTCTTGTGTGTCATCTGCAACCACCACACATTCAGAGGGGGAGAGAGGACAGTACAGGCCTCGACCAACACCCACAAAGCTCTCCTGCAGGGAAAGAATCTGGCCAAAACTCCACTGGTTAAAATGTCTCTGCTCTCTGGTGTCACTGTAGTGCAGAGGCTTCAGAACTAGAATCCTCTGGTTTAAAGATTTCTTCAACATTAAATAATCCAGTGACAGTTGTCTGTATTTCCACCGCTGCACGCAAACAATAACTGTTAACAATGAATTCAGCAAACTTTATTTTTCAAATTGTAAACAAACACAGTTTAAAACAGCATTTCTGTCGCTGCCACAGAGTAACTCACATTAGGATCCCGTCCTCGTTTGGGCTCCGCCTCCAAACTGTCAAAAGTCAATTTACTCGCTTGAGCAGGATTTCTCTCCGAACGCAGGGAGGTGTCCGTCAGAGCGTGAAACTGTCATAGTTTCACGCTGCTCTACAGGGGACACTGGAGACACTGCTCTACAAAAAGTGTGATTTTTATCCTGGTGGGAGCAGAACAGCTAAAGTAAGAGGGAAATTCATAACAATTTTTTAAATGCGACATGTAGTTTTGATCTTCTTTTGCTGCTGGTTCAGTGAATTTTGGTCTTAGAGTGACGAAACCTGCAGCTGCAGAATCTGTGAGGTGTCGGCTTTCAGCTCCTGACAGCATGTCCACGTACGTGACATCGGATGAAAGATCCACACTTTGTGTTTAAATCCATTCACCTGCTGTTATTTCCTGTTTTAGCTGTTTGCTGTGTTGAAATAGTTTTGTGAGCTTTAAGCTGAGATTTACACCTTAAGATCACACGCAGAAACACAGAGAGAGTCAGAAGCAGGTCCAACCGGCTGGGCAGCTGCCCTTTTGTAATGATCCCTGGCAAGTGATTGACCTACTGTGCACAGATCAGCCAATAGACACATACCAATTAACTTTAAATGGGCCAATAGATACAGGCCTTACACTTGAAAGACAAGAGAAACAGAGGAATAACAGTGACACTTGTCGTGGCATGTAACAATTATACCTCAGACTGCATGTTTGAGGTATAATTTTAATCTCCAAAAAATGCATGAATTTAATACAAATATGTGGGGATAGAAACAAAGCATCAATCCTATCATGGTAGACTTGATCCCATAGCAATACCAGAGTTGGTATCGATACTATCAATACTTGGATCGATCTGCCCACCTCTACTGATTGCATTGTTCTTCAATACGTAAGATACACTTCACATTCTTGGTCTCATTTTTTTTTTTGCTATATTAAGATAAAGTAAAACATGAGTTGTCAAAATGTTTTACTTGTTTTCCTTTTTTGTTTTTGTTTTGAGGGCAACTACTCACACAAATAATATGAGTATCTGAACGACAGCCTAGCAGCACCATCTGGTGAAGACAAATGACATATTGTAGATATCAAGTAGAGGTGGAAAAAAGGCCGGAGAGAACCCACACAAACATGACAAGTCCACACAGAAAGGCCCAGGTGATGGAGATGAACTTGGGGCCTTCTTGCTGTGAGGCAACACTGCTTTTGGACACCTGCTTTTTAGGTGGTCAGACACACTGAAACACTGGGGAGTCTGAGGCTATCATGTGGGTAATCTGTTGGTTTCTGGCTCACTATTTTTGTCGTGTATGTCTTCTTATTGTCTTTTAACAAGAGAGTGGAGAGCAGGAGGCAGAAGCTTCAGACAAGAGGAGGCTGCAGCTGAAATTGTGGGAATCATCACTATAACATCATAGTTTGTGAATGAGCTCTCCAAAACCACTTTCAATCCTGCCTTATGTAAAAGTTCAGGTTTGCTCAACGTATAAAGTGATGTTATTCATTTAGACACAGGTCACTGTTACATTAAGGTTCTTCATGAGTTCATTGACACGTTCTCATAAACCCGATTAAGAAATGAGCAACATCATGCATTTCTATTTGCAGAATTTGTCAGTACATGAAGTGGTGCATGATGCTTCTCATTTGATTTTGTTAGCTTGGCAGCTATATTTTGATAGTTAATTTCATAATTACAACAGGCAAACTTTAAAGTGAGTCATATAAACTACAGTCTGCAGAGAGCTGTCACTGCCATTTGCTGTTAACTCATCCTTGATCCTGCTTCTACTTCCTGTGTAATACGTTTCCAAAAGACACAAACTAACCCTCATATTTTTTTGTTAAATCTCAGAGTATAATTATTACGTTCACCTGTCACAGATTGTCTTCATCATGATAAACATGTTAAAATTAATTACAAATACATTACATACAAATTTTATGTACCATATTTTTCAGATTATAAGGCGCACTGTCGATGAACGGGTCTGTTTTCATACATAAGGTGCACCAAGCGAAACAAAACAGTCACATCAAACTTTACTCAACTCATTCTTCTTGCTTCCTCCACTTCCGTACCTGTCACCGGCTGCGATGGCAGACCGTGGAGTGACAGTGAAAGCAGGGCCCAAACGCGAGACTCTAAGTGAAGGACAGTGGATTTATTTACAGGAGGTGAAAAACACACAACTATATACAAAATCCCAGCACTGTGGTCCCGTGGTGATTCTCCCTGAATCCCACACAGTGCAGATGTCCGTGAGAAGTGAAAGGTGGCGACTCCAAAAAACTCCAATTCCCACACCGTGACTTTAGAGGCGTACTCCGCTCCCGATTCCTGGTAACACAAAAGGCAGAGGGTTAGCAGGGGATCTGTTTCCTCGGAGGTTACGTAAAAGCTCACGGCAGTACTGACGAGTTCTGACTCAAGGATCCAGCGTCGGCCTCAGCTCAGCTGCAGTCCTAAATGCCGTTCCTTGACGAGCGTAATCTGCTGCAGCTGGCAGAGGACGACGAGCGGCAGGTGTGGCTGTCTCTCGAGTAGACCACGTCCGGGTTCGCAGTCTCCTCAGCGAACCCACACCTCCGGAAGCTCACACAGAGACACATGGAGAGACGGAGAGAAAACCAATACAACACACGGAAAACATAAACATACACTGAAAATGCCTGAGCCCTGGGTCCCTAGACCCAGGCCATGACAGTACCATTGATTAACCCTCAGAGATCCCTAAAAAATACACACACATTGGTCCCTAATGGACATAAATGTCCATTCCCCAAAAAGTGCAATAAAAATATTATATATTAATATTTTTTTCCACTTTAAATTGGTCAGTCTTTTAAAACTACTTCTCCCTGAAATATTCATATAAAGTTTTAATTATATTTTCGTTGTTTTAACCCTTTAAATCCCAGTTTTACTTCATGAGCGCCCTGTTTTTTTAGCCCCCAAAAACAAAAAAACTCAATATTTTAAAAAAAAAACATTTGAAGTAATATTTGATTGTTATTATAATTAGGCCTTTAGACGGACTAAAGATTGGCACCAAGAGTCATTTCGATCGCCTTTTATTTTTTTTCCAGGAGCGCATTTCATAAAATGCACACTATCGACCACGCCCCAAAAAGTGCAATAAAAATATTAAATATTAATTTTTTTTTTCACTTTAAATTGGTCAGTCTTTTAAAACTGCTTCTCCCTGAAATATTCATATAAAGTTTTAATTATATTTTCGTTGTTTTAACCCTTTAAATTACAAAAAAACTAAAAAAAAAACTAAAAAACTAAATATTTTCCCAAAAAAACATTTGAAGTAATATTTGATTGTTATTATAATTAGGCCTTTAGATGGACTAAAGATTGGCACCAAGAGTCATTTCGATCGCCTTTTATTTTTTTTTCCAGAACCAGAAAATGGTCTCCAGGCGGCAAATGCTGCTCGTCGAGGCCGAAATGAGTGCATTCTCCCGGGTTAACTCGCGACGATGATCGGGGCATGTTGCGTCGGACTCCTTTTTCCAGCGCACACTTCCGGTACCACGTGACAACAAATACGTCATTTCCTGTTGACTAAAAAAAAAAATGCACCCTCTCATGGTCCTAGGGACCGAAAAATGGTCCGCACGATCAGCGGGCGAATCCGCTGCTGCACGCCGGAAAAGAGGCGTCATTTCCCGCAGGTCTGTCCAAGCAGCCCGCTGATTTCCAGCAGAGGTCAAATGTGAAGCAAGGGCGCCACCCGGTGGACAAATAAAAAAATTACAACTCTAAGGCCTGTAGTCCAAAACGAAACCTAAGCTGGAGACCTGACTTTCGATTTGACCGTAAATTTTCTGGCGTGAAAAATAGCGTTTATAATGGGTTTCAATGTGGACATTTTTGTCCAAAGGGACTCATGTGTTTGGATTTCTGTAACTTAGCCATTTTAGGCTGATTTAATGAATTGACACCACAATTAAAAAAAATAAGAAAAAAAAACATTCTTTGACAAATTTGGCTTTAATCCACTCAACACAGTGAAGATGGTTTAAAACTAAAAATGCAAAAGACAATAAATGTCCCTAAGGACCTCTGTTAATTAATGTTGAAATTTCTTGCAGCTGCTCTATTCCCATGTTGTTGCAGTATATTAATGACTAACCTCATATTGTGGATGGATTATCTCAGTTGTTCTCCTGACTGAAGTTCGGTCCGTTTACAGCATCCTGCCATGTGATTGCATTTGTCCCAAACCATCGGGAACCCTCACATTAACTTTTATCAAGTGGAAAAAATTTAACGTTCATCCTCCAGCTTCACTGTTTATGTTACACTTTAAATAATTTGAAATTAGTAAAATTTAGAAACTTGTATTTATCTAAAATTTGACAATGGTTGTATGACAAAAGTTTTTTGTCTAATATTTTCAATGCTCTTTTGTAGCATACTTCGATTGGCCCAATAGCAACAAGACTGGTAAAGGACCAACTTGTAATACAGTATTCAATATGAGCCAGTATCATAGAGTGCAGGAATGTAATCACTGCTTTTTCCGATGTGCGGATATGTCTAAAGTTCCGTATATTAACATTTACAGTTCTCACTACTTTTTAAACATGTTTTTTTAAAGGGTAATTTTGAGTCTAGCAGTATTCCCAAATACTTAAATCCTCAACATTAATTCGTTTTTGTGCACCCAAGAAAACTTTTACTGCAGCCACGGTAGTTTTAGGTTTACTAAAAAACATTGATACAGTCTTTTTAACATTAAGGCACAGCCATGAGTCATTCAGTCATTTTGTAAATCATGTAATGCCAATGAAAGCTGATGGGCTGCATCATCATCAGTTTAAGCTTGTGTAAAAACTACCGTTTAAGTCTCCTAATGCTAATTCAAATTAACACAGTTTACTTACACCCCACTACACAAGGTACCCAGTACTAGCATCAGCCTATTTAATCAAGTATTTATTGCTGCCATTTAGTGATCTCTCCAGAATTAAACAATTGTGGTTTTGAATATGTTTTTATGAATCATAAGCTAATGCACTGTTTCATACATTCATTTCTATGAAGAATATTAAAATATCATCATTGGCCTAACACTGTTATATGTGACTTTGTGCATTTATTGTACAGCCTAACAACAACAGCCTAACTCTGGTTTCTCACACAAACTCTGTCTGACTTCATCAGTCACAGAAAAGTCTTAAGAGTGCTGTTGCTTCTTTAAGTGAATGATCAAAATACCTTTTAATATAATTTGTGACTAGACACCTGCCAGACCTCACACCATTAGAGAGACCCTGTACGTGAAATTGGCTGCTTTAACACAGTAATGTCACAACTTCTGGAATAAATAAAGTATTTGTTGTCTTGTCATGGATTCATTTAATGCATTTATAAAAGCTCTATGGTGTTCTGTTTCATCAAAAAAAGTGGATGTGATTGACAACTTCAAGGCAGTAGTACCTTAAACATGACTTTGACCAGAATCTGATTTGTGACATGTGCCTGTAAATTCTTCTGTGTTGTCACAGTTCAATGTCATATCAACAAGTTTATATCAGTTTGTTTATTTTTTCATTATCAGCATTTCTGGTTTCTCAGTGTCCACTGTGATTCTTCCTACTTGAACTTCTGAAACACCACAGCTTCACCGTCTTTGTGTCATTTTTATGTTTTATTTAGGTTTCGTTTTTTTAAAAAGGAAAAGTCAGGATTTTCTACATTTTTCACTTTTGTGTCGTTTTAAGGAGCACAAACTGAAAACTATCTGAATGACACAGACAGCGCCCTCTGATGGACACAAGGCTTATGTGCGTGTTTCAGTTTAACACGTGATTCATGAAAATGAAAGTAAATTTCGACACTTTTAAACTGAGCTGAGACGCCATTACAGGGAGTCAGATCTCTGCTAAAACACACGTTTGGAGGATTTTAATCAGAAAGTTCAAGAGACACTAATTTGGTGAGTTAAAATTACTTAAAAATCAAATGGCTGACAAACTCGGACTTGTTGAAAATTACCTGAGCTGCCATGTGTGTTCAGAGACTTTCAGAGATCCTGTGTCTCTGAGCTGCGGCCACAGCTTCTGTTCAAGCTGCCTGCAGAAATTCTGGGAACAAACTAAAAACAAAAACTGTCCCATTTGTAAAAGAAAATCTTCAAAGGATTGTCCACTTGTGAACTTTTCACTGAAAGAACTTGCTGATTCAGTTGCTGGGAGACAGAAATCTGGATCATCTGAGACAGAAAAGGGAGAGAAGAAATTAATGGTGGTGTGCAGTAAACATGAGGAAGAGCCTAAACTGTTCTGTGTGGACGAGCAGAGAGTTGTGTGTACCGTGTGTGACTTTCCTCACCACCAGAGTCACAAAGTGGTTCCTGTAGAAGAAGCAGTCAGTGACCTGAAGGAGCAGCTGAAATCTGACTTAAAGTCTCTGCAGGACAAGAGGAACAAATACAAACAAGTGGAGAAAACATACAATGAGGTGATTCAACACTCCAAGAAGCAGCTGTTGTCCACAGAGAGGCAGATCAGAGCAGAGTTCAACAAGCTCCAGCAGTTCCTGAAAGAGGAAGAGGAGTCCAGACTGGCAGCTCTGAGGGAGGAAGAGGAGCAGAAGGGGAGGACTATCAGCAGAGAGATGAAGATGATTGAGGAGCAGATCTCCTCTCTGTCAGACAGCATCTGTGCTGTTGAAGAAGAGCTGCAGAAACACAGCGTGCCATTCCTCAGCAGTTATAAAGACACTCAGAGCAGAGGCAGAGCCCAGAGCTCAGTGTCAGATCCACAGCTGGTCTCAGGAGCACTGATAGATGTGGCCAAACACCTGGGCAACCTGTCCTTCAGAGTGTGGGAGAAGATGAAGGAGAAGGTCCACTTCAGTCCTGTCATTCTGGACCCAAACACTGCAAACTGCTGTCTCTATCTGTCTGATGATCTGACCAGTGTGAGATGTAGAGTCACAAAGCAGCAGTTTCCTGATAATCCAGAGAGAAACACTAACTATTACACTGTTTTTGGCTCTGAGGGCTTCAGCTCAAGGAAACACAGCTGGGAGGTGGAGGTGGGAGACCATCCTGGCTGGATTGTGGGTTTAGTTAAAGAGTCAGTTGACAGGAAGGGAGAGCGTTTTGCTTCACCAAAATATGGAATCTGGTGTTTAAAATATGACAGTGGAGAATACACTAAAGGTGTTGGTCAGACTGTGACAGTGAAGAAGAGTCTCCAGAGGATCAGAGTCCAGCTGGACTATGACAGGGGGGAGGTGTCCTTCTATGACCCTGAAGACATGACTCACATCTACACTCACAGAGACACTTTCACTGAGAAACTCTTCCCATATTTCAGTATTGGAAATGCAGGAGACGCCAAAACCTCTGATATCAAAATCTGTCAGACTGAGATTTGATTGTAAAGTGATTCTTTATTTTAACTGTTTTTTCAGTACAGCAACAGGGTTAATTTTAGGGAAATTATTAATCACACTGTCTAACTTCATTATCAGGTTTTATTTCATTTTGTTGTTCTAGTGGAACTATTAGCAATTCAATGAAACCAAAGCAACTTTTTCATGTGAAAATCTTGTGACCCACTCGAGTTTCTGTAAGAAACTTTTACATTTTTTCTTGTTTCTTTTAAATTAATATTTTCAGAATATTTCTCATGTTGTTCATGTAAATATTTTTGATAGTTTTAAAATCTGAATGATGATTTCTTTGCTTTTCAAAGTTGTTGAGTGTGAACAGCAAACTGTGACACTTCTTAAAAGAAGGATTCATGATTAAACATCAGCAAGAGTCAACTTTACAACTACAAGATTTAAATGTCCTGATTATCAGCGTCTTGTTTTCAGTAAATAACATTTGAAAGAAACACGTCTTCTTTAAAGTTTTCCAAATTCAAAGAAATGACTTCTAAGTTGTGACGCTGTCTCATCAGTGTATCTACACTTGATTGATTTCATTAAAAATGTTATTTCTTGTGTTGTTTTTAACCTTAATCAGAAGCTGACATCTCTCACAGTTTGAAAGATTTCTGGATCTTCTCATGTTTCATAATTAGGTTTTAATTTGATTTTCAAACTTCACTCTCAGTCTCAGTGTTTCAGTGAATCACCTACCTTTGATTTGTACTTCAATGTTATTCTGTAACTGCTCTCTTTGATTATTGAGATCACAAAATGTTTCTGTGAAGTGAAACAAATAAATTCAGTGATTCTGTTGTTGTTGTGTTTGACAGTAATTCAGCTTTTCAGACACAGTCATTAGTTCAGATTCATTTAACTTGGAAACTCACTTTGATTGTTGTGTTTACATTTAACTGACTCCTTAGAATAAAATATTATTTGCTTCTATTAGTTTGTAAATATTCTTGTTGTGCTGAAGCTGTTTTATTGAAACAATCAGCAGATTTTACAAAATCAAGAATTTATTTTAAGCAGCTACATTTTAAAAAATTTTTTCAGACCAACATTCACATTTAACCCCAGACAGAAATCAAATGTGATCATTGATAAACTTTACATTCTCACAGATAATCTGTATGTTTACAAACTCAGAAAATAGTTTGAATGAACAAAGCTGCAGAGATTTCAGATGAAGGTGCAGCTTTATAATAGTGATGTTTTATTTGTATATTATATTTACGCACAAGATGGAGACAAAGTTCATATTTTCCTCTCTAGTAAAAATGTTTACACTGTAAACATTTACACTTATCCTATTTTTAAATGTAAATCATTAAATGTTAGAAATGACTTCACTTAACAGATAAACAGAACACTAAGACTGAGCCAAGTTCATCTGTAAATATTTTAAATAAACAAATAAAATGTCTAATCTCACTTTCACCTCAGGTCAGTGTCAGTCTGATCAGCTCAAATCCAGAATCCTGCTGCGATAAAGCAAATTGTCTCTTTAGGATCAAATCAAACTGCTGCTGCTGATGTGGTCGCTGTAGTGTCTGTAAGTTTGAGTCTTGTGTGTCATCTGCAACCACCACACATTCAGAGGGGGAGAGAGGGCAGTACAGGCCTCGACCAACACCCACAAAGCTCTCCTGTGGGGAAAGAATCTGGCCAAAACTCCACTGGTTAAAATGTCTCTGCTCTCTGGTGTCACTGTAGTGCAGAGGCTTCAGAACTAGAATCCTCTGGTTTAAAGATTTCTTCAACATTAAATAATCCAGTGACAGTTGTCTGTATTTCCACAGCTGCACGCAAACAATAACTGTTAACAATGAATTCAGCAAACTTTATTTTTCAAATTGTAAACAAACACAGTTTAAAACAGCATTTCTGTCACTGCCACAGAGTAACTCACATTAGGACCCCGTCCTCGTTTGGGCTGTTAAAAGTCAATTTACTCGCGTGAGCAGGATTTCTCTCCGAGAGCAGGGAGCTGCCCGCCAGAGCGTGAAACTGGATGGGTGTAAAGGAGACACTGCTCTGGTCTGTGATCTCTGGTCTCCCACTCAGAGACACAGGTTCCTGAGTGTCTAGCGTTCCCACAGCTATGGGAGGCGCTGAGGACACTCTTCAAGTGAGAGAAAATCTCCTCACGCCAATATGTAGAGCCAAATACTGTCAATAATGCAATGTTCTTAAGGCTTGTCAGGTAGTCGAGCTTTTCAGTTCAATCAGCTGCATTTCGATGTCTTCTATGTCCAGCCAGTTAAAGAGAGACACATCCAGCTGCTCATTAAAGCTTTCTGACTTGATCAGAAAAGAAAGCATTGGTCCATAAACCCGAAAGTCCTGAACATGCATAGTGATTTCTTTCTTGAGTGTTCGGATGTATCCGTGTATTTCCGTGGTGCTGATGCTGCGCTGAGTGGGCAGCACCTGAAGCATGAAGCGCCTCTGTCAGTGCGCCCCAGGGTGGCTGTGGCTACAATGTAGCTGCCGTCACCAGTGTGTGAATATGTGTGTGAATGGGTGGATGACTGGATGTGTAAAGTGCTTTGGGGTCCTTAGGGACTAGTAAAGCGCTATATAAATACAGGTCATTTTACCATTTTTACCATTTGAAGTGTTGGAGTGTGGACGTTTCAACATTGCTTGAACAACTGCCAGCTAGTAACGTCTCTCACCGGTAGGTAGAGCTGGGCGATATGAGATTTTTTCATATCACGATATGTTTTTTTCATTTTAGGCGATAACGATATCTATCACGATATAAGCCAAATAACTATATTTGTAAGATTTAAATGTGCCGTTGCTCACAAGTAAAATGTGAAATAATCAGCAGCTTGTTTTTATTTAAATATTTATTTCCCATAATAAGTTCAACAGGGTAGATGTACTTAAGGAACATGAGATTTTTTCAGATAAATAAAGGCAAATATTGCAAACTACACAAAAGGCAGCCGCTAAAGCGTTTAAGTTTCAAAATAGAACAAACGAAACAACTACTAAATTGTCAATTCCACTTAGAAACAAAATATTAATTCTAAAAATAAATCTTAGTTTGTTTTACAGAAGAACAGACAAAACTGACTAACTTTTGTCAATATCAAATAAACTGAGAACTAAAAGGAAATTCTCAATCTCTCCTTGTTGTATAGCTGAGCTTTTCAAACAGTTTTAACAGTTACTTTAGTCTGACAAAAGCCGAATGACGAATTAGCGCTTCCAGTCAGAGACTGAGGCTACGTCCACACGTACACGGGTATTTTTGAAAACGGAGATTTTCCGTTTTCGTTTTAAAAAATAATCCCGTCCACACATAAAGGCAGAAATGAAGGAAAACGCTGCTATGAACATGCCAAAGCAGCAGGTGGCGCTAGATTCCTAACCGTGCAGAAATGTTGGCCAATCAGAAGTCTAGAAGCCTCGGTGGGAAAAAGTAAACAAAGCTGGGGCATAGAAGCAGAACAGAGTCGTATGTGTGGAGGGACAGTAACTGTGTGTGTATATGTAAGCATTTAAACACTGCAGAGAGTAGAATTAACAGTAACAGTATTGTAGAAATTCATTTCACCGAAACAATAACGTGGCGCACAGTGTGACGCATGCACCAGTTTATTGTATTTCCAGACTTGCTTTCGGCACAATTTACAGTGCACGCTACTCTGTTTTTTGTCAGACTTGAAATAGCCGAAATACCTTCACACTACGGAACTTCTATGGCTCTTCCGTTTGACAATCTCTCCGGCATTGGAACCATCATCTGTTTTCTCTTCGGTCACGCTCGGTTGATTTTTCTAGTCGGCACACTCATTTCCTCCATTATGCGCTGGCTCCATTACCCGCTGGCTGCTTCCCAAACAAACACACGTGCGGCTTGGCACTTGTGCTGTACTAACAAGTCACGCGACGTGATGCTGCGGCTGTGATTGGTTCGGCTCTGCGCTACTTAATTTGGATTGGCTGACCTTTTTTTTTTCTTTTCTTTTCTTTTTTTTTTTTAAAGAGGACAAGAGCGGCGAGGTCTATCACGATAGCTTAATTTCTCTATCGAGTAAAAGTTATATCGCGATACATATCGTTGTCGATCTATCGCCCAGCTCTACCGGTAGGCAAAGTGATTTTTAGCCAATTACAAGTTGAATCATGTAGTTGGGGTTGTTAGCTAAGATACTGTCATTAAGAAGCGGCACAACTAATATGTCTACTCGAGCTAATTTGCGATGTGCACCGCTGGCCTGGCCGTAGATATTTATTTTTAATGCACGTTTTCAGATTAATTCATTGCTTGTCGTGCCATCAGGGCCAGCTGTGGTTAGAGTGCCCAGGGTTGCCAACCCCTGATCTATTGCTTTCCTCACATCAAGAAGCTGTCAATCAAAATCAATACAGCTCTTCCTGCATCTGGAGCTTGTGAAAGACTGTGTGAGACTCCTGTTCACTGCTGAACAGTTACAGCTTCACAGCAAGAACCTTGAGAGCAAACTGCTCCTGAAGCTCAACCATGACCTTCCTGTGTGAAATAAAGTGAAGAAATAGTGCATTTTTGATAAATATGCAGAAATTGATGCACACCCATACAACTTATGGTAAAGTGAGCTACCTTCTATGTACATATGCTGAAGTTGCCTCGTTCTAATGTTTTTTTCTGAGGCTGCTGTGCCATTTGGAGTAAAAGTGAATATAATGTATACAGCACATCTTGTCACTGGAAATGGTTTGCACTGTTCATATATTTATATTATTTATTGTAGTTATTGGTTAAAAAGCTTTATGTTGGGAAAAACTGAAATCTGGAAATTCGAATTCTTGTGCCTTATTTTGTTAATGTTTTTACATATTCTATTTGAAAATACTAAAATTTGTATATTTATTTATTTATTTTTGTTTGTATGTATGATAGCATTTTTTTAAGGTGAAAAATAAATCAGACATTACAACCAGTTACTCAGTACTTGATTAGTCTTTTCACCAACTACTTTACTCTTACTGTCACGGTCCTGAGTCTGTGGACTCAGTGTTTTTCTGTTTGTATTAGTTATCTTTGATTTCATGATGTGCTTTGATTCTCTTGGGTTTGAATTCTGTCACTGTATCCCCTAGTTTAGTCCACGTCTGTTCAGTTTCCTGTTTTACTTTAAAAGTCTGTGTACTATGTCAATGTGTTGAGTTTTGCCTCCCCTTGTCTTGTCATGTCTGATGAGTCCCAGCTGTGCTCTCCTCCTGTTTCACATTCCCTAATCACCTCAGTATGTATTTAAGCCCTGTGTTTTTCCCTGCCAGTTGTTGCGTCCTCCACGTTTGTTGTGTGGGTATCCATTGTTGTCTACCTTCAGCATCTCCTGTCTAGTTAGTTTAAGTTGTTGTTTATGTATCGCCCAAGGGTGACTCTCCAGCAAATAAAGCTGTCGTTTAAGTTAATGTTTTCTCTCAGAGTCCTGCACGTGGGTCCAGCCACTGACAGCCACACAACTCACCGTGACACTTACTTGAGTAATTTTTTGGACGACTACTTTTCACTTTTACTTCTCTGTAGACTGGTGCGTAATAAACAAGCAAATAATGCAGAAAACAGATTTTTCATGGGAAACTGGTCTCTGAGTTACTGAAAGAGAGAATTCAGTTCAATTCATTTTTTATATAGTGTCAAATCACAAAAACGGTCACCTCAAGGAAGTTTTTGGGAGTCCCTACAACTCTAACCAAGTATAACACCATAGTTATTGTCTTAATTCACATGTCATGGTCTGAATAAAGCCCGTGTTTTGTGTGGATAGTTATGCTACAATCATGGCCAATAATCGGTATACCATACACACGTTGCTCCACGTTATGTAAAATAATTTATTTGGTGAAAGTAATGAGGTTAGGATTGTAAAAAAAAACTGAATATTTCATTAATTCGGTTTATACAACCTGATTGGATCCCTCCATCCTGATGACTGCTGCTGTGGATAATGGACCCAAACCATCCTCTGCATCTCCTACTGGGTGGCTGTAGCTCAGGTGGTAGAGCAGGTCATCTACTGATCGGAAGGTTGGTGGTTCGATTCCTGGCTTCCCCTAGTCTGCATGCCAAATATCCTTGGGCAAGATACTAACCCGAAATTGCTCTCCGATGCATTCATCGGAGTATGAATGTGTGTGAATGTCAGTTAGAAAGCACCTAGAAAAAATGTGCTTGTGCGGGTGAATGCACAAGTTGTGTAAAGCGCTTTGAGTGCTCAGAAGAGTAGAAAAGCGCTATATAAGAACCAGTCCATTTACCATTTACTGGACCTGCAGATAAACACTTCCTTCAACAACTGTTTCAGCTTCACTGACACAAAGATACAGAAAATCTACACCTCACACCACAATCCCTGTACTCAGTTTAGACATAAGATCCTTATTGTGTCATATTATGTATTGATTTATTGAACACTTCACTCTTTGTATTTTTTCTTTCATTGGCTTCATTTAATGCATTTATAAGAGCTCTATAATGTTGTTGTTGTTTTTTGTCTTTTTAATTATTTTTCAAGAAAGTGGACGTGATTGACAACTTCGAGGCAGTAGGACCTTAAACATGACTTTGACCAGAATTTGATTTGTGACATGTGACAGTAAATTCTTCTGTGTTGTCACAGTTCAATGTCATATTATGTCATATCAACAGTTTATATCAGTTTTGTTTATTTTTGATTATTAGCATTTCTGGTCTGTTCACTGTGATTTTTCTCTTTATTTTTCATTATAATTTCGGTGACATCTCTAACACTGGTCAGCTCATCACATTTCAGTTCATGACAAACTTGAAAGTTGGAGTCTAAAGGTCTAAACTCTTATGCAGGTTTGAGGCCACAGCCCAGGTAGTAAAAGCAGATATTGTGTTTGGTGGTTATTAATTAACTAGAACACCATGACAACAGCTGAGCTCTCTAAAAGAAATTTGCTTTCTTGAAGGACTGTAAGGTTCAAGCTGTAAAGATGTGACATTTGATGAGTGTAGAAACTTTCCTGAACTGTAACGTGTTCAGAGACATTCAGAGATCCTGTGTCCCTGAACTCGAACTACTTACAGGATGTAGTCAGTTTACAGTAATACAGTCATCTTTGATTGAATCTGGTCAAAGGAAATTAACTTCACTGGTATACATTTAGTTTATAACAAGCATATTTTAATGATGTATTATTTGAAAAAATAAACTTTTGACTTCATGTATTTCAGCTGCATTTTACTCAGAATTATTGCTTCATGTTCATGAGGGTCAAGAATTTTTCTTTGTTTTGAGTGTGAGAGCAGAGGTCTGGCAGGTTAACAATCTAAACCCTGTGATGAATCCAAATTTATGTCTTTAGCTGCAACGACAACTTTAGTTCAAACTGCAGATAAAAACTCTGAGAACAAGCTGACTTTTCCTACTTGAACTTCTGAAACACAACAGCTTCACCTTCTTTGTGTCATTTTTATGTTCTATTTAGGTTTCGTTTTTTTTTAAAGGAGAAGTCAAAATTTTCTAAATTTTTCACTTTTGTGTCGTTTTAAGGAGCAGAAACTGAAAACTATCTGAATGACACAGACACAGCGCCCTCTGACGGACACAAGTGTTATGTGCGTGTTTCAGTTTAACACGTGATTCATGAAAATGAAAGTAAATTCCGACACTTTTGAACTGAGCTGAGACGCCATTACAGGGAGTCAGATCTCTGCTAAAACACACGTTTGGAGGATTTTAATCAGAAAGTTCAAGAGACACTAATTTGGTGAGTTAAAAATACTTAAAGATCAAATGGCTGAGAGAGCTCTTCTTGAAAATTTCCTGAGCTGCCATGTGTGCTCAGAGACTTTCAGAGATCCTGTGTCTCTGAGCTGCAACCACAGCTTCTGTTCAAGCTGCCTGCAGAAATTCTGGGAACAAACTAAAAACAAAAACTGTCCCATTTGTAAAAGAAAATCTTCAAAGGAATTTCTAATTGTGAACTTTTCACTGAAAGAACTTGCTGATTCAGTTGCTGGGAGACAGAAATCTGGATCATCTGAGACAGAAAAGAGAGAGAAGAAATTAACAGTGGTGTGCAGTAAACATGAGGAAGAGCCTAAACTGTTCTGTGTGGATGAGCAGAGAGCTGTGTGTCCTGTGTGTGAGTTTTCTCTCCACCAGAGTCACAAAGTGGTTCCTGTAGAAGAAGCAGTCAGTGACCTGAAGGAGCAGCTGAAATCTGACTTAAAGTCTCTGCAGGACAAGAGGAACAAATACAAACAAGTGGAGGAAACATACAATGAAGTGATTCAACACTCCAAGAAGCAGCTGTTGTCCACAGAGAGGCAGATCAGAGCAGAGTTCAACAAGCTCCAGCAGTTCCTGAAAGAGGAAGAGGAGTCCAGACTGGCAGCTCTGAGGGAGGAAGAGGAGCAGAAGGGGAGGACTATCAGCAGAGAGATGAAAATGATTGAGGAGCAGATCTCCTCTCTGTCAGACAGCATCTCTGCTGTTGAAGAAGAGCTGCAGAAACACAGCGTGCCATTCCTCAGCAGTTATAAAGACACTCAGAGCAGAGCCAGAGCCCAGAGCTCAGTGTCAGATCCACAGCTGGTCTCAGGAGCACTGATAGATGTGGCCAAACACCTGGGCAACCTGTCCTTCAGAGTGTGGGAGAAGATGAAGGAGAAGGTCCACTTCAGTCCTGTCATTCTGGACCCAAACACTGCAAACCGCTATCTCTATCTGTCTGATGATCTGACCAGTGTGAGGAATGGAGACACAAATCAGCAGCTTCCTGATAATCCAGAGAGAAACACTAAGTATACCACTGTTTTTGGCTCTGAGGGCTTCAGCTCAGGGAAACACAGCTGGGAGGTGGAGGTGGGAGACCATCCTGTCTGGAATGTGGGTTTAGTTAAAGAGTCAGTTGACAGGAAGGGACAGCATTCTGGTTTACCAAAATATGGAATCTGGTGTTTAACACATCGCATTGGAAAATACACTAATTGTGTTGGTCAGACTGTGACAGTGAAGAAGAGTCTCCAGAGGATCAGAGTCCAGCTGGACTATGACAGGGGGGAGGTGTCCTTCTATGACCCTGAAGACATGACTCACATCTGCACTCACAGAGACACTTTCACTGAGAAACTCTTCCCATATTTTAATATTGGAGAGGCAGGAGACACCAAAACCTCTGATATCAAAATCTGTCAGACTGAGATTTGATTGTAAAGTGATTCTTTATTTTAACTGTTTTTTCAGTACAGCAACAGGGTTAATTTTGGGGAAATTATTAATCACACTGTCTAACTTCATTATCAGGTTTTATTTCATTTTGTTGTTCTAGTGGAACTATTAGCAATTCAATGAAACCAAAGCAACTTTTTCATGTGAAAATCTTGTGACCCACTCGAGTTTCTGTAAGAAACTTTTACATTTTTTTCTTGTTTCTTTTAAATTAATATTTTCACAATATTTCTCATGTTGTTTATGTAAATATTTTATTAATTTTAAAATCTAAATGATGATGATTTCTTTGCTTTTCAAAGTTGTTGAGTATGAACAGTAAACTGTGACACTTCTTTAAAGAAGGATTAATGATTAAACTTGTGTCACATCAGCGAGAGTGAACTTTACAACTACAAGATCTTAATTTTCCTGAATATCAGCATCTTGTTTTCAGTTAAATAACATTTTATAGTAACACGTCTACTTTACAGTTTTCTAAATTCAAAGAAATGACTTCTAAGTTCTGAAACTGTCTCATCAGCAGGTTAAAAATGTTTAAACAGATAAAATTACAATATGTTTACTTCAGCAGCATCTTCATTTCAGTTGATTATTGAAAATCACAAAATGTCTCTGTGAAGTGAAATCAATCAAATTCATTGATTCTGTTGTTGTTGTGTTTGACTGTAAATCAGCTTTCAGACACATTCAGTCATTGGTTCAGATTTATTTAACATGAAACTTCACTTTGATTGTTGTGTAAACATTTACTGACTCCTTAGAATAAATGATCATTTACTTCTGTTGATTTGTAAATACAAACATTCACATGTAACCTCAGCTCTCTTAAACTGCATATCAGAGAAGACTTGTGCAGTTTGCTTTGATGGAGTCACTGATTCTCACTTTGGTCTGATCCTCACAGAAATCAAATGCAAATGTTGATAAAGTTCACATTCTCACACCTGTATGTTTATAAACTCTAACATATGTTGTTTAAGAGTAAAAATAAAATTCAGACGTATCCTACAGAAATATTTACACACCGACAGAGCAGAAAATAATTTGTATGAACAAAGCTGCAGAGATGTCAGCTGAAGGTCAGATTTTATAATATTTCTTTAAAAACATTTAACGCCTAAACAGGACTGCAAAACAAATTTTCCTGACATGCTGCCATGTATGTTGTTGTGAGACTTTCGGAGATCCTGTGTCTCTGAGATGCCATCATAGCTTCTGTTTAAGCTGCCTGTGAAGATTCAGGGAAGAAGCTAAAAACAAATTCTGCCCCACTAGCAGCAGGCAGCCATCTCTGATAGTTTGATCTTCTGATGTTTTATAATAAGGCTTTAATTTTATTTTTTACACTTCACTCTGAGTTTCAGTGTTTCAGTGAATCAAAAGTTATTATAACTCTCATTGCTATTTTATTTTTAGCTGACATGTTAGAATATTGATCACAGAACTGTTCAGCATGTTGCCTCTGTAACGTGAAACAAAAATCAATTTAGGTGATTTTGTGTTGTTGTGGTCCACACTGCACAGAGACAAGCATAAAACACGAGTAGTTTATGGAACAACTTTAGTATTTGACAGGAGAAGTTCACCTTTTGTTCCACCATTCCTGCCTACTGCACACAGTACATGAAAACTTATTAGAGCAACTTAGAGGTTTCTGTTTGTCTCATCCTGCCAATGGACAGCACAACCTTCATGCACACTACTTATAATTTCACCAAACACTGACTCCTGATCAGAGATGGGCAGTAGCGCGTTACTTGTAACGCGTTACTGTAATCCGATTACTTTTTTCAAGTAACTAGTAAAGTAAGGGATTACTATTGCAAAAACGGTAATTAGATTACCGTTACTTTCCCGTAGGAACGCTGCGTTACTGCGTTACTAAAACCGTGATTTTTTTTCGAGAATGTCTCATGACAGTGACGTAAGCGAGTGCTACGGTTGTGACAACAGCTGTGTGCAGATCAACAATGGATCATATATCAAGTGCGGGAGAGAGTATGAGCGTGCAGCGTTTAAAGCGTGGAAGTACTGACCTTACTTTGAGTTTGATTCCATAAAAAGTGACAAAAACATTAGCGTCCATTAGCATTGTGCGTGGGAAGAAAACTTCTTTTTACAGCGAAAAAAACCCCTAAACTTCCAAGCAAGCTCCGAGTGCGCTATGACGTAATGGAAAATTCACAGAGAAACTGCCGTATCCTTCCACTGACCGCTGCGGCACACCTGCACCAGGGTAAACCTCCGCCTACCCAACTCCTGCTGTACAGGTGAAAATAGAGCAACAGGACCGCTAGTCTTTGATTTTATTTATTTTCTGCTGTGTTTTACTTGCATCTATTTGAAAGAGTGAGTGTAAACACAAAAAATATATTTTATGTGCTGGAATGTGCAGAAAATAGGTTTAAATATTAAACAAATTTCTTCCAGTCAGAGAATGTTGCATATAATTAAATTTTTGCTTGATGCATAAAGTTAAAAGATTAAAATTAATAAAACTATAAAAGTTTTAAAAAGAGACTTTTCCATTTGATTACATTTTGTATGATGGATTATGCAGAAAAAGTAGAATTGGGCTGAAAGATCTATCGCTTTATCACCTATTCAGGTTGTAAATCGTGTTTTTAAAAAGTAACTAAGTAACTAAGTAATTAATTACTTTTGAAAATAAGTAATCAGTAAAGTAACGGGATTACTTTTTGGGGGAAGTAATCAGTAATTAGTTACTGATTACTTTTTTCAAGTAACTTGACCAACACTGCTCCTGATGTACTGCAATGAAACCTGATCATGTGGACGCAACTGTGAGCAGTTTTGTTCCTGCAAAAACCACAAGATGGAGACAAAGTTGATATTTTCTCAACAGAATCAGAATCAGAATTGCGTTTATTGAACAAGTATATGCTCAAACACATACAAGGAATTTGTTTCCGGTAGATGGTGTCTCTACCGGATCACAACAATATGTAAATGACTCAATACACACACACATCTATTGCAGTCTAGCAGTGTGAAGCAATGTGAGACTTAGGAGGGAGATGGTGAGGGGAAAGAACATGTTACTGTGTCGGGTGGTCCTGGTCTGCAGGCTTCTGTACCGTCTGTCAGAGGGCAGCAGGTCAAAAAGTCTGTGTCCAGGGTGTGAGGGGTCTGTGATGATTTTCCCTGCGTGTTTCCTGGTTCTTGAGAGGTGCAGGTCCTGGGTGGAGGGCAGGGGGCGCCGATGATCTTTTCAGCTGCCCGTACAGTCCGCTGCAGTCTGCTCCTGTCCTGTTTAGTGGCTGCACCATACCAGACTGTGATGGAGGAGCACAGGACAGACTCAGTGACTGCAGTGTAGAACTGGATCAGCAGCTCGTGTGGAAGACTGTACTTCCCCACTTGTCTCAGGAAGTACATCCTTTGCTGGGTCTTTTTAAGATGTTGGTCTCCCACTTCACCTCCTGGGAGATGGTGGTACCCAGCAGGGGCGGAGCCTGGGGGTGGCTTACTGGGCTTAAGCCCGGGTTGTTTTGTCAGAAGCCCGGGGTCTTTTGAAGTGTAATTTTTTCATAGTTAGATGCCTGGCTGACAACTGTATAAAACAAAAAGTACACACAATATTCGAAGCACATAGTGCACACTGTGGGAATTTACGACTGTGCGTGAATCCCCCCTGATATTGGTATGATCCGAGCTCGGGCACTAAGCGACTGAGCGAGGGGGCGGGGCAGCTGCTGCCAGCAGTGAGTGCGCTGTTGGAGAAACGGAGCCAGCCATACTAAGGAGAGCTTAAGTTTGACCAGGTACCAAAGCAAATCATTCGTACCGTACAAATAATGTAAATATGACGGTGAATCACGAAAGATTGATATCAAACTGATCACTTGACCAATATTACGTTACTTGCTCTTCAAGTGAATCAACAAATGGCAAAATGAAAAGCCGAACAAATGCTATTTTTTTAGAGAGTCTTAGCTTACGTGTGTTTATTTCATATTTTCAGTTCTTACCCTCCCCGACTAAATCGGTTTCAGTTATGTACTGAAATATAAGAATGGACATTCGAGGCTTCTTTCAAAGAAAAAACTCAGGTAAATGTTATTTTATATATTATGCTTTGTATGTTGTTCAGTATATTTCTATGCAAAACAAGAGGGATTTCAGTACACAGCAGGATATTCACATTTGTAACCAGATATTTACATACACTTTAGGGAGAAAACATGAAACATTTTTACTGTACAACATCAATTTAGATTAAACTTTTGTTTTAGATAAATATTGAAATATCTTTTGAATTAGTTAAATGTCAGAATAAAGAGAGACAGAGCTGTCTATTTTTTATCACTTTGATCAATTTTAGGAGTACATATACACTAAGTTTGTTAATTAATAAGAAAACTCCAGATGATTCCATTCTGAGCTGAAGAAGCTTCTGATAGGTTAGTAGAGTCCATGTGAGTAAATTGGTGGCACAGCTGTGGATGCATATAAGGCAAAACACAGAGCCTGTTTTTTTGACATGGGAAAATCAAGAGATGTCAACCAAAACACCAGGAAAAGAACTGTGGAGCTCCATAAGTGTGGCTCAATTTTGAATACAATTTGGTGCCATTTGCAATTAAGAAATACAGACAGTTTCTCTCTTTACTCTTAAAGTTAACAAATATGTTTTTTATATTTATCAATCTAAAAAAATAAACATTTAGTCTGATTTGATGTTACAATTAAAAAAGTGTTTGTGTTTTGATCTGAAGAGTTTGTAAATATCTGTATATTTGATGATTGTCAGCACAAAGAGAGAGAGAGGAACAGAGAGGGAGATGCAGAATGAGGACAGAACAGAGATGAACAAGAGCAGGTGAGACACACATGTTAGTCAAATGATTGTTTACCAAAAGTATCACTGTATCATAGGTACTCATGTATCTCGTACCTAGTGTTTCTTTTTAGGTTTGCTATTTTTCAAATTCTACATTTATTAAGTTATGCAGGCTTGTTTGCACAACAAGGCTAAATAATTATATAAACTTTTCTAAATCTAAATAGTGGACTTTGGTAGAATTAAAAAAATAAGTGTAGTGCAGGTCTATGATGATTTTTAGTGCTACTATCATCTAGTTCTGATTCTGGTTCTGTCTTGGTTAAATCCTCGGTAGTCCTGATTTTGAACTGTTGTAGTCCTGTTTTAATTCCGGATCAGTTCTGGGTCTGGTTGAATTGGGGTTTAGTCCTCATGTCTTGATACAGCCCCGATTGTGTTCTGCCTTGCTGCTTAATTAAAAAACTAGTTTAAGGTGTCCTGCACATGTGATATATATTTTTCCCTATATGAAGTCATTCTTTTTTGAACAAAACTCAAAACAGAGCCTATTAATCTCTCAGTCATTTCTAACCCCCCCCCCGCCAAAAAAAAAAAAAATCCCACATGCATACTACCCTTTAGGGCTAAGCCCCGGGTGTTTCAAATGTCTGGCTCCGCCTCTGGTACCCAGGAACTTGAAAAACAGTATTATAACACAATTTATTTTCACTTTTTCATATGTAATATGATTTGCTTCAGTAACCTTAGTTCACAAGTAAAACAAAAAAATCAAGACTATAGTTTCAGAAAATATTGCAGATACATTCATTAAAACCTTGTACTGTGTCTGAATATGGTAGTGTGGTGGCAAGAAGCAAGAAAGTCCTGAGTTTGAATCCACCAACTGACTTTCTGTTTGCCTGGGTTTCCACCAACTACTCCAACAGTTAACTGATGATTTTCAAATTGCCCGTGGGTGTGAATGTGGGTGAAAACGGTCGTCTGTCTCCTTGTGTTGGCCCTGGGGCAGACTAGACTGTCTCGATATGACAGCTGGCATTTTGTAACAACAATGTGTCTGTTTCTGACTTTTATATCATCTTGATTAAAACATGACTGCTCTTTTTTTTTTTTTTTTTTTTTTTAGCATTTTACACTTTCTCTTTTGGTTCAGTCTTGATTTGGATTTGACAAAAAGTGTAAAAAGATTTCTTTATTCTCTATGCATGTTGATGTTGTTGTTAAGGTCATGCTGGGAAAGTGTTTCCTGTGGCAGTTGCTGAAAAACAAAAATGTTGTAAAACTGGTTTAGTATCTGTCAGTTGAAATCCTCCTCAGCAGACTAAAACAACTCAGATTTCTCCTTCTTTCTGTCATGTTTATACTTTATTTAAGTAAAAGCAAATCCTGAGAGCTCAACATATAATTTTCTTCTTTCATTTTCTTTCTGTATGGAAACAAAACTGCCAAGATCTTCTAAGATTGTATTACGACAACACCATCTGCTGGTTGACTTGCTTTTAACAGTCATGAATGAAAACATTTCCACACTGTCAAACAGACTTTAAATTCCACTGCAAGGTGTGAGATCTCCTGCTGAAAAATACAACTACGAAAAATAGACAATTCAACAGGAAGTGCCTAAACTTTTCTGTGTGTCCTGTGTGTGAGTTTTCTCTCCACCAGAGTCACAAAGTGGTTCCTGTATGTGACAGGTGAGACCTGGAGATTTGGGACTGCCCCTGGTGGGCGGAGCTGGTCTTCGCTCCTTTCATAAGCGCAGGTGTGGGCAATTGGGTATTCCTTTGCAAACCTGAAGCTGCGAGTGCTTGGTCCGAGTTGGGCAAGTTGGTGTTTCTTAACTATGAAAGTCTGATACGCGTCCTTCCCCTAAACTTCTGTTAGAACGGTAGGTTACACAAAAATGTACCACTTGAGCTCTGGCTGTTGGCAGAGGTTTACAGTTATTTGCACCCTTGTAGGTGGGAAACATTGCTCCCGTGAGAACGGTATAGTGGACTTCATCGCCACTGACCCACATTTATTAGGGTGTGACACGAACTTGTGGACAGGTAACAAAACCAATTCAGTGGAGGAATATTCCTGTGTTTTATTGTCCAGCTAGTGATCTCCTGCCTTTTATTCACAGAGTACCGAGCTGCTGCTTTGCCAGGTGGAATTCTGGTTGCGGGCAAAGGACCCGACACATCAGTGTGTTTTAATTTGTTTTAAACTGGTGTAAGCCGACAGACTGACTGCTGCGGCTGTCGATGGTTTTGGTTTTTGGTTTTACTTTTTCTGTATCAGTAGGCACCACAGATATTGATCCTTTTAGTATTTTAACCCCTTTATTTATATATATATATATATATATATATATATATATATATATATATATATATATATATATATATATATATATATATATATATATATATATATATATATATATATATATATATATATATTGTCGCAGACGGTGAAGGCGCTGCAGGGAAAACAAATCCTTTTTTTGTCTCCCCGCTTTTGCATGCACAGCGGTGGGCCCGAGTGAAGACGGCACTGAAGATTTGACTTTTTTTCTATAGTGTTTTACCCATTTGGGGTCATGTGTGAGTTGCCGTCCATGTTTAACCTGTGTGCTATGTTGATTTGTTTTTAAACGGTTCCCCGCAGCGCTTGTCCCGTCTCACGGGCAATCGCACAGTTTTATCGTCTCTAATAAGGTAACGTTTTTAATTGGTTTGAGGTGCCGCTGTTACACTGTTTCTTTTATTTTGTATTAAAAAATTAAACTCTTTTAAACTGACTGTGCGCCTACGGCTCTGTCCTATTTTAAATAGGTACCTACCACGGGTCACAAACTGGCGTTGTCGGACAGGACGAGCCTCTAGGTGTGCACAGCGATTAGTCAGTTGGTTTGTGTAAAATTTTTATTTTTATGGGTGTGTGTTTTAAACTGTTTTATATTTGTATTTATTTTTTTTAGGCAAAGCAGCAGCTGGTAAATCCTGGTGGTAACAAAGTGTAATCTGCATTTAAACACAGTAGGCACTTACTGTTGAGGGTTTTTATCTTTTATTATGGAGTCCCAATCAGGCATTTCTAGCCCCTGTAGACCTCATGACTCTACCCCTATGGAGGGCTCTCTCCAAGAGAGGCTGGTTTATATCCCTAGAGAGAGGTCGTGCCCCCTGTTTAGTGGAACTGGGGAAATTAGTGTCCAAAGTTGGGTGGAGGAAATAAAATCTGTGATGCGCACTCGTAGACTTGCCCCTGTTGATAGAGCCCATTATATCTATGATCATTTGACTGGTGATGCTCGTGAGGAAATAAAATATAGGTCCCAGCAAGTAAGAGAAGATCCAGACCGCATTTTTGGTATTCTCCTTAGCCAGTATGGTTGCCCCATGTCCTTTATTGCTGTTAAGGAAGCTTTTTATGCAAGAAGGCAGCAAGAAGGAGAGTCACTGAGGGAATTCTCACATGCATTGTTTTCTCTCATGGACAAAATGATCCAAAGTTGTCCAGAGAGGCGAATTCCTGAGGCTGCTAGACTGCTTTCTGATCAGTTTGTAGAGGGTGTCCGGGATGGAAATTTGAGCCGCGAGCTTAAAAGGATTGTTCGCGAACATCCAGATTATGACCTCCATACTTTAAGAGATGAAGGCCTCAGGTGGGAGCGGGAAGGCAGAGTAGGAGTAGAACCCGGCCGGTTCAGGACTTATTCTGTCCCAGCAGTCTACAGCATTCAGCATACAGGACAAACAAAGGGGCCAAGGGATACTATTGGGTCAGAATTAGCAGAGGTTAAGGAAATGTTAAAACGGCAGCAGGCCCAGATTGATCAGCTTACACATGAGTTGAGAGTTGCCCATACATCAAGTAAGTCTAGGTTCACGCAGAGAGGAAGGCAGGTTATTTGCAGACGGTGTCAGAAGCCTGGCCATTTTGCTAAAGACTGTGATAATGAGAGGGTAGTAGCCTTTGAATCTACAGCCCCTAGCAGGAGCTCATCTGGGCAGGGTACGTTTTCCATGCAGGCGGAAAACTAGCACCCTCTGTTATGCTGAGCCACATATCAGATGGGGACATAACTGGCTCCAACAGTTGTAATGCTCAAATGTCTGGTCCCCCACCCAAGTTGGTAGGCTCCTGTCCAAAGGTTACCATTAATATGGGAGGGGTAGATGTCTCCTGTTTATTAGACACTGGATCCATGGTCACTACCATCACGGAGAGTTTTTTTGCCAAACATTTTAAGAACTGGGGTCCAGAGAAACTGAAAGCATGCCATTGGCTGCGGTTACGGGCAGCTAATGGGCTAGATATTCCCTATGTTGGCTACCTGGAGCTTGATTGCAAAGTGTTAGGGAGGCAAATACCGAAACGTGGTGTGTTAGTTGTTAGAGATCCTTTGGAGCTCAGCCCCAACTCAGAAATATGTGGAGTACTCGGCATGAATGTGATCCGTGAGTGTTATAGGGAGCTGTTTTTGGAACATGGCTCTGCTCTTTTTGACCTTCCTTTAGTGCAGGAGGATCCTTGGCAGCAGGCTTTGCAGCGTTGCCATACAGCGCAGCTACAGCCTGAAGCACAAGTTAGTGGCCCAGTGAGAGTTAAGGGTAGGAGAAAAATTTGCATCCCCGCAGGCACAATGAAGTTTGTACCAACTACATGTCGGAAAGTCCCTTCAGCACACACTGGAACAGCGCTTTTCGAACCATTAGATGCCGGTTTGCCTCATGGTCTCCTTTCTTCTCCAGCTTTGGTCCAGGTGGTCAGTGGCACTGCATTTATCCCAGTTACCAATGTGGGATTAACTGAGGCCATTTTGCCACCTCGCAGTCAGCTTGGCACCTTGTGCCAAGTTGAAATTGTCAGCCAATCGGATGGCTCGACCAGGCTCTTGGAAGATTTGGGAGAGGAAAAATGTGTTACCATGGCAACCCAGAGTGTGGAATCCAACCCTCTGAAAACTGCAATTAATGCAATTGATCTCTCAGCCCTCACTGTACAGGATCAGGACAGGGTAAGGGCCCTTTTGCGTGACTACCAATCTGTTTTTTCTTCACATGATGGTGACCTAGGGTGTACCAATTTAATGACTCATGAGATCCCACTTTTAGATGAGACTCCGGTCCGCCAGCGGTATCGACGGATTCCACCTTCAGAGTATGAGAGCGTTAAGGCCCATATTCAACACCTGTTGGAGAGTCAGGTGATCAGAGAAAGTTGTAGCCCTTTTGCATCCCCAATCGTGGTAGTACGAAAGAAGGACTCCAGTATTAGGCTTTGTGTGGATTACCGTCTGCTGAACTCAAGGACTAGGAAGGATGCTTTTCCCTTGCCCCGAATTGAGGAGTCCTTGGATGTGTTGTCAGGTGCATGTTGGTTCTCTACCTTGGACTTGGCTAGTGGCTACAATCAGGTCCCTGTTGCTGAGCCAGACAAAAAGAAAACTGCTTTCTGTACTCCTTTTGGGTTATTTGAGTTCAACCGCATGCCGTTTGGCCTCTGTAATGCACCAAGCACCTTTCAGAGATTGATGGAGCGAATGTTTGGTTCCCAGAATCACCAGTCTTTGTTGTTGTACTTGGATGATGTGATTGTCTTCTCTACCACAGTAGATGAGCATATTCAGCGCCTAGGAGCAGTACTGGAGACCTTGCGGGTACAAAACTTGAAGGCCAAGTTGGAAAAATGCTGTTTTCTGCAGACAGAGGTAAAGTACCTTGGGCATGTGATCTCCAAGGACGGGGTAGCCACGGACCCAGACAAAATATCTGCGGTGTCTAATTGGCAAACTCCTAGCTCTGTTGCTGAATTGAGATCATTCTTAGGGTTTGCTAGTTACTATCGCCGCTTTGTTCCAGGTTTTGCATCCCTAGCTGCTCCGCTCCACCAGCTGGTGGCCGAACTGGCTGGGACTAAGCACAAACGCCCCTCCAAGCGTGCATTGCAGGAAGTCTGGACCGAGCAGTGTGAAAATAGCTTTCAAGAGTTGAAAGCTCGGTTGGTGCATTCCCCCGTATTGGCTTATGCTAATTTTTCACAACCTTTTATCTTGGAGGTTGATGCCAGCCACTGGGGTCTGGGGGCAGTGCTTTCACAACAGCAAGCTGATGGCAAGGTGCGTCCTATAGCTTATGCTAGTCGAGGGCTAAAGCCCACGGAACGTAACATGTCCAATTACAGCTCCATGAAACTTGAATTCCTAGCCTTGAAATGGGCTATGACTGAAAAATTCAGAGAATATTTGCTGGGTAACAGGTGTGTTGTCTATACAGACAACAACCCCTTGAGCCATCTGACTACAGCAAAGCTTGGAGCTTTGGAACAGCGCTGGGCGGCTCAGCTCTCTTCTTTTGATTTTTCAATTAAGTATCGTCCGGGTCGTACAAATGGCAATGCAGATGCTTTGTCTCGACAGTGTCAGCCATCCGATCAAACTGTGTCTTTAGAAACACTGCTTCCTGGTACTTCCCTTCCAGACTCTTTAGTGCAAACAGTTTTACCACCCCAGCAAGTAATCCAATCTATGATTTCGGTTTTACCCTCTCATTCACTTGCAGACCTTGCTACTTTGCAGAGGGAAGACCCCACGATTAGTGGTTTTTTGAAGTTTTGGTGCAGAGGAACTGGCCCTACTCGCCAGGAGAGAAGAGATTTGCCAGCAGCAGTGCTGGAAATGTTGCGCCAGTGGAGGAAACTGGTAGAAAAGGAGGGCGTCCTTTATCGGCAGATCTTTCAGCCAGATGGGGGGGAACCAGTGTGCCAATTAGTGGTCCCTCAGAGTCTCAAGAATGAGGTTTTACATGGCTTGCATAATGACCATGGTCATCAGGGAGCTGACAGGACTGCAGACTTGATACGCAGGAGGTGTTATTGGCCAGGTATGTCTAAGGAGGTTCAGGATTACTGTCAGCAATGTGAACGTTGTGCGCAGGCTAAAGCAGTTTATCCCAAACCTAAAACAACCATGGGTCACCTCATGGCTGCGAGGCCCAATCAGATTCTGGCAATTGATTTCACATGCCTTGAACCCTCCGTTGATGGCCGTGAAAATGTATTGATTCTTACTGATGTGTTTTCAAAGTTCACTCAGGCCATTTCTACTAAGGATCAAAAGGCAACTACTGTGGCCAGTGTTTTGGTTTATGAGTGGTTTTATCGCTTTGGTGTTCCCTCTAGGATCCACTCCGATCAGGGGAGGAGTTTTGAAGGAGCATTAGTTCAGCAGCTATGCCAGTTATATGGTGTGGAAAAGACTCGCACCACTCCTTACCACCCACAAGGTAATGGCCAGTGTGAGCGTTTTAATCGGACTCTGCATGATCTGTTGAGAACCCTGCCCCCTGAGCAAAAGCGTCATTGGCCCATGTATTTACAGCAGCTCACCTTTTCTTACAATACCACAATCCATCAAACTACGGGTGAGTCACCCTATTTTCTTATGTTTGGCCAAGAGCCCCAGCTCCCAGTTGACTTCCTGTTAGGCAGAGTGGAGGAACCCACCCACGGCCCGGTACACACTTGGGTCCAAGAGCATCAGAAACGTCTAGATGTAGCTTATAAAGGTGTGAGTAACCGCACCAAAGCAGCAGCGACGCTGCGTGCAGATCGTCAACCTGCCCCAGCTTCTGACCCCTTGCCATTGCATCAGTTAGTGTATTTGAGAGATCATAGCATTCGGGGACGGAATAAAATCCAAGATTTTTGGGGCGTTACACCGTATTGTATTGTCCGTGCCCCTGCTGATGCTGGTCCTGTGTATACAGTGGCCCCACTCAATGATCCAGAACAGAAAAGACAGGTTAATAGACAATTTATCAAGCCGATCCCTGCTGATATCTGTGAGAAAATAAGGGCAGAGCTCCAGCAAACTGCTAACCCTAGAAGTTCACCTGACCGGTTACCCCCGTCTGAGAATGAGGGAGACTTTTATGTGTGGCAACGAAGGGAGTCCCCAAGAGGTGACCCCCAAAGTGTACAAACTGATTCTGCACCTTGTCCCCAACAACTCCCAGAGGACCTGGCTATAGTAATGAGGCCGCAGTCCAGAAGGACTAATCCTGGTACCCTGACTCCACAGTGTAGTGTCCCCACTCCATTAGCTGAAAGTGGTACAGTTAGAAGAACGACACGCTCAACAGCTGGCCACCATTCCAATCCACACCATCTGCCCCAATCAGCTGAAGCCAGGCCACCTAGTGTACATTCAGTTACAGCTTTTTATAGACCGTGGCTTTAAGGTTTCATTGTCGGGTCGCCAATGCAAAAACCAGGGGGGAGAATGTGACAGGTGAGACCTGGAGATTTGGGACTGCCCCTGGTGGGCGGAGCTGGTCTTCGCTCCTTTCATAAGCGCAGGTGTGGGCAATTGGGTATTCCTTTGCAAACCTGAAGCTGCGAGTGCTTGGTCCGAGTTGGGCAAGTTGGTGTTTCTTAACTATGAAAGTCTGATACGCGTCCTTCCCCTAAACTTCTGTTAGAACGGTAGGTTACACAAAAATGTACCACTTGAGCTCTGGCTGTTGGCAGAGGTTTACAGTTATTTGCACCCTTGTAGGTGGGAAACATTGCTCCCGTGAGAACGGTATAGTGGACTTCATCGCCACTGACCCACATTTATTAGGGTGTGACACGAACTTGTGGACAGGTAACAAAACCAATTCAGTGGAGGAATATTCCTGTGTTTTATTGTCCAGCTAGTGATCTCCTGCCTTTTATTCACAGAGTACCGAGCTGCTGCTTTGCCAGGTGGAATTCTGGTTGCGGGCAAAGGACCCGACACATCAGTGTGTTTTAATTTGTTTTAAACTGGTGTAAGCCGACAGACTGACTGCTGCGGCTGTCGATGGTTTTGGTTTTTGGTTTTACTTTTTCTGTATCAGTAGGCACCACAGATATTGATCCTTTTAGTATTTTAACCCCTTTATTTATATATATATATATATATATAGTCGCAGACGGTGAAGGCGCTGCAGGGAAAACAAATCCTTTTTTTGTCTCCCCGCTTTTGCATGCACAGCGGTGGGCCCGAGTGAAGACGGCACTGAAGATTTGACTTTTTTTCTATAGTGTTTTACCCATTTGGGGTAATGTGTGAGTTGCCGTCCATGTTTAACCTGTGTGCTATGTTGATTTGTTTTTAAACGGTTCCCCGCAGCGCTTGTCCCGTCTCACGGGCAATCGCACAGTTTTATCGTCTCTAATAAGGTAACGTTTTTAATTGGTTTGAGGTGCCGCTGTTACACTGTTTCTTTTATTTTGTATTAAAAAATTAAACTCTTTTAAACTGACTGTGCGCCTACGGCTCTGTCCTATTTTAAATAGGTACCTACCACGGGTCACATGTAGAAGAAGCAGTCATGACCTGAAGGAGTAGCTGAAATCTGATTTTAAATTCCACTGCAAAGTGTGAGATCTCCTGCTGAAAAATATAACTACGAAGAACAGTCCTGTTGTTGGTTGGATTCTGAAAATAACTGTTAAGATTTTTACACATTTTTTTTACATGCTATGTTAAAATTCACAAAAAAAGATTGTTACTACTGCAATAACATATTTCTTTGTTTCATTTTTAACACATCCTTTCTAAGAGTGTACTAGCATCAGCCTAGTGAAAAGACTAATCGAGTACACATTCTTGTAATGCAGTGATCTCTCCAGAATTAAAAAAAAACATGTTTTTGAATGTTTTTTATTAATCCTAAATTAGTGCAGTGTTTCATAAATTCATTTATATGATGAATATGAAATTATTATCAATGGCCTAACACAGTTATATGTGACTCTGTGCATTTACTGTGCAACCTAACATTGATACTGTGGTTTCTTAGACATGTTAGTCAGTGCATTGTAGCATTATCTCGGCACTTATCTGTTTACACTGACTCTATTGGTAACAGTACTGCAGGCACGTGCAGGGGGGGGGCTAGAGGGGCTTGAGCACCCGCCCCTTTCCTGATGGGTGCCCAAAGTGCCCTTTTGATAAGGCAACTTTTTTAAAAAAATTATTATTTTTTTAATGTGTGTGTGGGTGCGGAGTCCTGTCTGTGCCCCTCAACAATAATATTTAACTATTAATCACAGTTTTGCTAAATAAAAGGATCTGGCTTGCATCAGTCACATGATCACATTTAACCAATGATCGCCCTTGACGGCAGAACGCGCTGGTTACGAGCCGGGAACGAGCTCACAAAGAGCACGCGCATTTTTAGCGGTCCGGAGCTGTAGGAGAAACACAAGTTAACTCAGAGACACAGACTGATGCGATAAAACCAGTAAGTAGGTGTACAGCGCACACTGTAGTGTGTAGCACCCAGGAGTATTAGCTTATTACGTACACGTTGGTAAGTTGTCTTGTTGCAAACATTACCTGTCCTTTTATTAACTGCACATGTAGTGCTGGTCATAGCTGCTGGCTACCTGTGTAAGGCTGTCATGGGTCTGTAGCTCTGTCACCGTTTTAGGGAACATATTTAGTTTTAAAGTATTTAGAACATATTTAGTTTTAAAGTAAGTTTCCGGGCTTTTCCTGCCTTTCTGGAGGGATTATATTTCACTAAAAAACGATCTAATATGCATGTCCACATAATTATGCATTATTATAATATTTTAAAAAACACACGCTGTATTTTAAAGAACATACATTAAGAAGCAGATTATATTAGATTTATATTTTAAATAAGACAAAATTTGGATTTTACAGCAGTAAAATGATTGTATCTCTACAGTTTAAAAATGTAATAAGCTTTGCCCCTGCACAGAGTGGATAGTGAAACAAATGGAATCATCATAATGACATTATTTCATATTTATTACTTCCCCCTCCTCTTTGCTTTATTATTGTAGCTCTAGTAATAAATAATAATGTAAGGATTCTGGATCAGCACCATGATGCCCATAGTATATACAGTATTCTGAAGAAGGTCTAACATGTCACTGTGTGTGCGTGCATGTGTGTGTTTTATTTAGATGGATTTTTAAAAAAAAATATTACTCATGATATAACATTGTCCAGACATGGCTGGTAAGGACATGAGGAGGAAACAGTAGGAGCTGTGTGAGGCTACTAAAGGCAGGGCTATAACATTTTTCTGTCATCATTTTATTATAGATTAAGTGCAAGAGTTGTTAGGTGTGGATAATTAGATTATAGTTTATTGCAATAACAAGTTGTGCCTTGTTCTCAGATAGACAGCAAGTGGAGAGTGATATATGAAATGATGGGATGGAAGGAAGAAGAGAAGCAAAGAGTGATTCACAGGCAGAGCCTAAATTATTTCTCACAGTTTTTTGTTGCCTTATGGTTCCAAGTGCTGTCACCAGTCTTTGCATTTTGTTATTATCTCATGACACTTGTTTAATCAGCTACCATCTCTCCTATGGACTTTTTAATGTCTACAGTCTCAGATCAACACTGCCCTGCCCTTCCCATATTAGATTCTTGATGAATGTGTGTTGTTGTTATTCAACCTGGTTCAATGTGCCCCTTTTTAACTTTGAGCACCCGCCCCTTTAAACCTCTCTGCACGGCCCTGCAGTACTGTCTTCAGTGCACTGCTGTTTCTTTAAATGAATGATCAAAATATTTGTTAAACGAGTTTTGTGAGCAGACACCTGCTAGACTTCACATCACTAGAGAGAATCTGTAAGTGAAATCTACTGAACAAAACTTGGAGGAGAACCCATTTCTCTTTAATAAACTTCTGTCCAGCTGAATCTTGTTTCACGTGTTCTCCAAACCCTCTGCCTTTTCTTTCAACACATGTTCAGTTCCTTTAACTTCTCGTGTGTTAAGCTCTTCAAAGCATTACAGTTGTTTCCTATAAATATGTTTGTCTTTAATTTCCTAGCAGTTACTGCACAGGTGCATTTATCTAAAAAACAGTAATTGTATGTTAATATTTTTTAACAGGGAGTGGTGCTTGATGACACAATTCATCATTGCTGAGTCACCAACCTGACTGGATTCCTCCATCCAAATGACTGCATCCAAACTCAGAAAATAGTTTGTATGAACAAAGCTGCAGAGGTTTCAGATGAAGGTGCAGCTTTATAATAGTGATGTTTTATTTGTATATTATATTTACACACAAGATGGAGACAAAGTTCATATAATACATACATTTCTTAATGAAACTTTCATACAAATAATATGTTCGTCTTTCAGCTCAACACGTGACTCCAACTTATATTGGTGTTTTATTCGTATATTATTTTTACTCACAACATGGACACAAAGTTTGTATTTTCATTTACGGAAAAACGTTTAAACATTTTATTTCCACTTTCTCACATTTTTAAATGTAAATCGTTAAATGTTAGGAATGACTTACCAGGTAAAACAGAGCATTAAGACTGAGCCGAGTTCATCTGTAAATATTTTAAATAGACAAATAAAACATATTTTTCTTGTATTTCCACAAACAGTGGGTCTAAATAAATAATTTGTCAGGAGTTATTAAGAAATGTTGAGTTACTATAATTATCAGAGAAAGATGAGTGATTAACTAAAAGTCAGTAAAACTTCATTTATTCTTTTTGCCAATTGAATCTTTTTTTACCCTGCAGACATGCAAAAACCTGTGATATCAAATCAGACTGAGATTTCATTATAAAATCAACATTTTCTTATGGGGGGAAAAGTTACAGTGGCAAAGCTTTATCGTAAACATTTGGTTGTTTTTTAAACTTTCTTCTTGTTAGCAAACATATTGTCTATGGTTGATTAATATTTTACTCATCAGCACCTGCAGTGATTTTATTGTTTGTTTGTTTGTTTTTCCTGAAAATCCTCCTTCAGACATTTAACCCAGCATGTAGTTTTATTTAATTCAAACTAGTGATGTCAAACGATTAAAATTTGTAATCAGATTAATCACAGGATTGCTGTGGATTAATTTTGATTAATCACAATTAAATATCATTCATTTTTTTTCATGGTCCTTGTGCCTGTCCTTGGCCGACGCACCTGCAGCTGATTACCGATGATTCCTCACAACTGTTTGCTGACTCTTCATAAGGCAGGGGCGCTGAGCTACTCCTCGCTGGAATATTGAGTAACTCTAGTTAGTATTGACTGGCTCTGTAGAAAGCAATCATTTCTTGTGCGTACCTACGAGTAACTTTCGTGTTTGTGTGTAGATTTCCCGGAGCTGTGACCCTGGACCCCTGAGTGCGAGTGGAGCTGTTCAGCGTGGAGCGGGTGTGAGGACCTTGTGTTTCCCTACCCTGTGGACCCTTTTCCCCCCGCGTGTATATAGAGCACCCGGTGTGGTTAATAAAGCTCAGTTAAACTGTGTTTCTCAGTCTGCGCCCGAGTCTGTTCTATTCATCCTGACATTTTTAGTCGGTATAAATCGCATTTCATTTTGCATGAGCAAACAGACTCAAGAAAAAAGGGAATACATATGCACTTAACATGCTTATTGAACATCTTGAACATTCATGTTAACAAATAACTCTAAACATTTATCAACATCAATGTGGCCCTGTTACTAAGACAAACTTGTTGACAATGTTCGAGAGGAGAGCTGACCGCTTCTTATTTACAATGTTGCCTGCAACTGAGAACAGTCTACAGTTGTGATTTTTCCCTCAGTTTCCCAGTCATGTGCCACTGTTAACAAATGTTCAGCAGAGGAGGCTACCCCCCCCCCCCCCCCCTGTCCCCTTCTGGCTGCCTCTGCCTCAATTTTATCCCACAACTTAGACATTCACATTACTCACACCCTCATTACACATACATATAGGATCTTGGGGGTGGGCACGATACACGGAGTCCAAATTACCATCAGGGTGTACACCTCACCCCTGGCATCGTTGCCCACCTCTCAATTTTAAATACACGTAGACATTGAGGGCTAGCAGGAGGGACTATGCGCTTACCTGCTGCTCTCTGGCAGGTAGCTCCATGCCCTCCTGGGTTTTAAATGCACCTTAGAACACACATGCATCAACATTACAATGAGCGGGTGGAGGGAGGTTTGGAGTCTTCTCCCACCCCCGTTCTCTGCGACCTGCTGGAGCGGGGGGGCTAGGAGGAGGAGTTGGCCGTCCGACTGCGGTCTGGAGTGTGGGGCCTCCCTGCTGCTGCGGAGTCGGGGCGGTCTGCCTCTCCCCACCGCAGGGACAAGGGTAACACCACCTGGGTCTGGGTGCAGTTCCCCCCTCCAGGGGCAAGGGTACCTAGACCCGGTTCGTAGAGTATGCTTGGGGAGTGTGATCGTGTGTACAGCGTCTCTTTATGTCTGTCTCCACGTTGGTTGAGTGTGGAGTAAGTGCATATGAGAGCATGAGGGTGGGAATGGATGTTTGTATATGTGTGTGCCTGTATGTCTGTGTCTATATGTCAGGTTGGGTATCAGGCGCCACCTCTCTGGGGACATCTCGGGCCCTCCAAGGTTTGGAGGCCTATCTCCCCCCCATCACCACTTCCCCTGCCAGTGGCGGACTCCCTCAGGTGTCGGTGCGTTGGTGGTTCTTTGTGTCTGGGGATGGGCGTCCAGGTACACGCCAGCTCACTCCTTGGCGGCCGCTTATCGGGGCCTGGAGCCTGGGGCTCGCTCGGGCCACTTCGGAGGTGGGGTGCCCCCGGCCTCTCGGCCTGGGGCTCGGTCACTCAGGCACAGCTGGCTGCCGGCGGAGCTCACGGGCGCGTCACTGCAACTCCCCCTGGCTTCTGCTCCGCGGCTGCTGAGTGACCCCTCATCTGGGACTCTCCTCAGCTCTTTCTGGGACAGTGGCGCGGCTGCCCCTCTGTTGGTCTTCCTTGGTCTCTTGTGTTCTGGGGGCCTCTGGATGTCTGGAGTTTTGATCTCCTCCATACCTGCTTCATGACCTGGAGGACGGGGCTGTGGCCCCCCACACCCTCTAGCAGATCGTTACATGAAGGAACCTTTTAAAAAAACAAGCGCGTCCATGCTCACAGGTGTACACACTGGTGATCACACCCACAAACTACACCCTTTTTGGCTCCTACCTCAAAGCACACTGTGTTCTGTTGATCTTATGTGCTGCACAATAATGTTTAACATTTAGTATTTACTGTCATATTCCCATATATCATTGTGATGTTGTTTATTCTATTACTCTTGTTCTCTTCTGCTTGTTTTCTTTTTTCTTTCTCAACAGGTGATTGATAGATGCATTTTTTTCTCTTTTTTTTTTTCCTGCCCTGCCCATTCTGTTGGTTTTTGTTTTTTGCCCTTCTCCCCCGTCCCTCTTCTCAGCTGTTTCTCTTTCCCTCTTTCTTTCTCCCCTTCTTTCCTCCAGTCAAGTCTGTCCCGTATTCAGCAAGTGAAAATAAAATAAACAATAAAAGGTGAATCAAATGGACCATTATGGCAAGGCTGGGATGGTCAATTTGGTAAAGTAAATCCGTTGGGCATCTTTCTTTGCCTTTAGACAATAATTCTGATGGCAAAAGAGCCAAACGGGACAGGCAAAAAAAAAAAAATGTTCAGCACTGCAAAGTGACGCTCCTCTGTCTTCATTATTCTCAATGCAAATGACTTTAATTCCTATGCAGCAGTAGGTAGATATGCAGTAACACCAAGATAGTTACTGTTACTCACAGAAGTCCAGTAGTCACCTGTCAGGGCGACATGTTTGGCTACAGCTAAGCCCTCGTGCTTTTTTTCCTTTTCAGTTTCATAGAGCCCATGAATTTTTGACACTATTGTGCTTCTTGTTGGAGCTTTTTAAAAAGCAACTTGCAAAACCTTTGTAAAGCCCGTGTCCTCGGCGATATTAATAGGTCTGCAATTTGTTGCAATCCACTCGGCAATTGTGTCAGTCAAATTGTCCAAGGTAGGTTCACTGAGTCCCCGATGCTTCGTGAGTGGTTTGTTGCAAGCTGGGCGACAAAGTGCTAGCAGCATCCCCGACTAACGTATGCTTCGCGTTAATGTGATATTTTGAGCTGGAAGTGCTTTGGTGAAAACAATTCTTTCCTGCACAAAGCGCATAATACTTTATGTCGCTCGACTGTTCCGTCTTGTTGTTTTTATACTCAGATTTCCCATTGAGAGGGCCAACGTGCTGTTTGTCATCTTGCATATTGAGTTGGTTGGTTCAGCTGCCCGTCACCAGATCAACTGCTCATTTGATTCTACTTGGACAAACTGCCCGAAATGTGTTGACAGAGACATTCCAGGGATTTTGAGTCATTCTGCTCTTCAGATGGGTTAACTGCGTTAAAAATGTTAATCAGATTAATCATGATGATGGATTAATCTGCGTTAATGAGTTAATTTAGACAGCCCTAGTTCAAATACATTCATCACAGAAGTTTCTACTTTTATTGTTGTTTTTACATTTAATTGATTCCTTAGAAGAAAAGAACATTTGATTCTGATGGTTTTTAAATACTCCTGTTGTGCTGACACTGTTTTCTTGAACCAGTTGTAGCACTGATGTCGCTGTAAAATAGATATATAAGCTACTGGACTAGTTCATGGTTCAGAGGAGTGATGGAGCAAAGCACAGTGAAGAGACCAGAGCCAGAAACGTTTCAAATGAAAAGCAGCCATCTTTAATAAAAACAGAAAAACATCAACACGATCAGTTGATGTTAAGTAGCTCACACTTATCCTTACATTTGTTCTAAACCCCACAGCTAGGTTGTTTCTTTAAGATTTAGTTTTTTATTTAAGAATCAGAAATCTTCAGTTTCATAATTTACTTCTTTAAGAGACTTTAAGAGAATTCAAGATCAGTCTGTTCTGTGCAGGACTAATAAAGCTAATTTAGTGTTATAAGCTCATTTAACTTGTGCTCATTATTAATCATCCTGATTAGTTTCTGTCTTGCACGAGCAATCAAATCTTATCAAAACCCTTTTTGGTGCGTTGACCCTTTAACACAAAGTTCCTGTAGAGAAATAAAAAATAGATTTACTCGCGTGAGCAGGATTTCTCTCCGAGCACAGAGAGCTACCTGCGAGAGCGTGAAACTGTCACAGCGCGTGTAAAGCAGACACTGCTCTACAAAAAGGTCAAAACCACACAAAAGTTCAATTCATTTTTTATATAGTGTCAAATCACAAAAACGGTCACCTCAAGGAAGGTTTTGGGAGTCCCTACAACTCTAACCAAGTATAACACCATAGTTATTGTCTTAATTCACATGTCATGGTCTGAATAAAGCCTGTGTTTTGTGTGGATAGTTATGCTACAATCATGGCCAATAATCGGTATACCATACACACGTTGCTCCACGTTTGGTGAAAGTAATGAGTTTAGGATTGTAAAAAAACTGAATATTTCATTAATTCGGTTTATACAACCTGATTAGATCCCTCCATCCTGATGACTGCTGCTGTGGATAATGGACCCAAACCATCCTCTGCATCTCCTACTGGACCTGCAGATAAACACTTCCTTCAACAACTGTTTCAGCTTCACTGACACAAAGATACAGAAAATCTACACCTCACACCACAATCCCTGTACTCAGTTTAGACATAAGATCCTTATTGTGTCATATTATGTATTGATTTATTGAACACTTCACTCTTTGTATTTTTTCTTTCATTGGCTTCATTTAATGTATTTATAAGAGCTCTATAATGTTGTTGTTGTTTTTTGTCTTTTTAATTATTTTTCAAGAAAGTGGACGTGATTGACAACTTCGAGGCAGTAGGACCTTAAACATGACTTTGACCAGAATCTGATTTGTGACATGTGACTGTAAATTCTTCTGTGTTGTCACAGTTCAATGTCATATTATGTCATATCAACAGTTTATATCAGTTTTATTTTTTGATTATTAGCATTTCTGGTCTGTTCGCTGTGATTTTTCTCTTTATTTTTCATTATAATTTCGGTGACATCTCTAACACTGATCAGCTCATCACATTTCAGTTCATGACAAACTTGAAAGTTGGAGTCTAAAGGTCTAAACTCTTATGCAGGTTTGAGGCCACAGACCAGGTAGTAAAAGCAGATATCGTGTTTGGTGGTTATTAATTAACTAGAACACCATTACAACAGGTGAATTCTCTAAAAGAACTTTGCTTTCTTGAAGGACTGTAAGGTACAAGCTGTAAAGATGTGACATTTGATGAGTGTAGAAACTTTCCTGAACTGTAACGTGTTCAGAGACATTCAGAGATCCTGTGTCCCTGAACTCGAACTACTTACAGGATGTAGTCAGTTTACAGTAATACAGTCATCTTTGATTGAATCTGGTCAAAGGAAATTAACTTCACTGGTATACATTTAGTTCATAACAACCATATTTTAATGATGTATTATTTGAAAAAATAAACTTTTGACTTCATGTATTTCAGCTGCATTTTACTCAGAATTATACCCTCATGTTCATGAGGGTCAAGAATTTTTCTTTGTTTTGAGTGTGAGAGCAGAGGTCTGGCAGGTTGACAAACTAAACCCTGTGATGAATCCAAATTTATGTCTTTGGCTGCAACGACAACTTTAGTTCAAACTGCAGATAAAAACTCTGAGAACATGCTGACTTTTCCTACTTGAACTTCTGAAACACCACAGCTTCACCTCCTTTGTGTCATTTTTATGTTCTATTTAGGTTTTGTTTTTTTTTAAAGGAGAAGTCAAGATTTTCTACATTTTTCACTTTGGTGTCGTTTTAAGGAGCACAAACTAAAAACTATCTGAATGACACAGACAGCGCCCTCTGACGGACACAAGTGTTTTGTGCGTGTTTCAGTTTAACACGTGATTCATGAAAATGAAAGTAAATTCAGACACTTTTGAACTGAGCTGAGACGCCATTACAGGGAGTCAGATCTCTGCTGAAAAACACACGTTTGGAGGATTTTTACCAGAAAGTTCAAGAGACACTAATTTGGTGAGTTAATAATACTTAAAGATCAAATGGCTGAGAGAGCTCTTCTTGAAAATTTCCTGAGCTGCCATGTGTGTTCAGAGACTTTCAGAGATCCTGTGTCTCTGAGCTGCAGCCACAGCTTCTGTTCAAGCTGCCTGCAGAAATTCTGGGAACAAACTAAAAACAAAAACTGTCCCATTTGTAAAAGAAAATCTTCAAAGGATGATCCTATTGCCAACTTTACACTGAAAGAACTTGCTGATTCATTTGCTGGGAGACAGAAATCTGGATCATCTGAGACAGAAAAGAGAGAGAAGAAATTAACAGTGGTGTGCAGTAAACATGAGGAAGTGCCTAAACTGTTCTGTGTGGACGAGCAGAGAGCTGTGTGTACTGTGTGTGACTTTCCTCACCACCAGAGTCACAAAGTGGTTCCTGTAGAAGAAGCAGTCAGTGACCTGAAGGAGCAGCTGAAATCTGACTTAAAGTCTCTGCAGGACAAGAGGAACAAATACAAACAAGTGGAGAAAACATACAATGAAGTGATTCAACACTCCAAGAAGCAGCTGTTGTCCACAGAGAGGCAGATCAGAGCAGAGTTCAACAAGCTCCAGCAGTTCCTGAAAGAGGAAGAGGAGTCCAGACTGGCAGCTCTGAGGGAGGAAGGTGAGCAGAAGGGGAGGACTATCAGCAGAGAGATGAAGATGATTGAGGAGCAGATCTCCTCTCTGTCAGGCAGCATCTCTGCTGTTGAAGAAGAGCTGCAGAAACACATCGTGCCATTCCTCAGCAGTTATAAAGACACTCAGAGCAGAGCCCAGAGCTCAGTGTCAGATCCACAGCTGGTCTCAGGAGCACTGATAGATGTGGCCAAACACCTGGGCAACCTGTCCTTCAGAGTGTGGGAGAAGATGAAGGAGAAGGTCCACTTCAGTCCTGTCATTCTGGACCCAAACACTGCAAACCGCTGTCTCTATCTGTCTGATGATCTGACCAGTGTGAGACTTGGAGACACGTGGCAGCAGCTTCCTGATAATCCAGAGAGAAACACTAAGTATGCCGATGTTTTTGGCTCTGAGGGCTTCAGCTCAGGGAAACACAGCTGGGAGGTGCAGGTGGGAGACCATCCTGTCTGGATTGTGGGTTTAATTAAAGAGTCAGTTGACAGAAAGGGAAAACTTTTGTCTTCACCAGAATATGGAATCTGGTGTTTAAATCATGACAGTGGAAAATACACTAATAGTGATGGTCAGACTGTGACAGTGAAGAAGAGTCTCCAGAGGATCAGAGTCCAGCTGGACTATGACAGGGGGGAGGTGTCCTTCTATGACCCTGAAGACATGACTCACATCTGCACTCACAGACACACTTTCACTGAGAAACTCTTCCCATATTTTCATGTTTGGAAGGCAGGAGACGCCAAAACCTCTGATATCAAAATCTGTCAGACTGAGATTTGATTGTAAAGTGATTCTTTGTTTTAACTGTTTTTTCAGTACAGCAACAGGGTTAATTTTAGGGAAATTATTCATCACACTAACTTCATTATCAGGTTTTATTTCATTTTGTTGATCTAGTGGAACTATTAGCAATTCAATGAAACCAAAGCAACTTTTTCATGTGAAAATCTTGTGACCCACTCGAGTTTCTGTAAGAAACTTTTACATTTTTTTCTTGTTTCTTTTAAATTAATATTTTCAGAATATTTCTCATGTTGTTCATGTAAATATTTTTGATAGTTTTAAAATCTGAATGATGATTTCTTTGCTTTTCAAAGTTGTTGAGTGTGAACAGCAAACTGTGACACTTCTTAAAAGAAGGATTCATGATTAAACATCAGCAAGAGTCAACTTTACAACTACAAGATTTAAATGTCCTGATTATCAGCGTCTTGTTTTCAGTTAAATAACATTTGAAAGTAACACGTCTTCTTTAAAGTTTTCCAAATTCAAAGAAATGACTTCTAAGTTCTGACGCTGTCTCATCAGTGTAACTACACTTGATTGATTTCATTAAAAATGTTATTTCTTGTGTTGTTTTTAACCTTAATCAGAAGCTGACATCTCTCACAGTTTGAAAGATTTCTGGATCTTCTCATGTTTCATAATTAGGTTTTAATTTGATTTTCAAACTTCACTCTCAGCCTCAGTGTTTCAATGAATCACCTACCTTTGATTTGTACTTCAATGTTATTCTTTAACTGCTCTCTTTGATTATTGAGATCACAAAATGTTTCTGTGAAGTGAAATAAATAAATTCAGTGATTCTGTTGTTGTTGTGTTTGACAGTAAATCAGCTTTTCAGACACAGTCATTAGTTCAGATTCATTTAACATGCAAACTCACTTTGATTGTTGTGTTTACATTTAACTGACTCCTTAGAATAAAATATTATTTGCTTCTATTAGTTTGTAAATATTCTTGTTGTGCTGAAGCTGTTTTATTGAAACAATCAGCAGATTTTATCAAATCAAGAATTGATTTTAAGCAGCTACATTTTAAATCTTTTTTTCAGACCAACATTCACATTTAACCCCAGACAGAAATCAAATGTGATCATTGATAAACTTTACATTCTCACAGCTAATCTGTATGTTTACAAACTCAGAAAATAGTTTGTATGAACAAAGCTGCAGAGATTTCAGATGAAGGTGCAGCTTTATAATAGTGATGTTTTATTTGTATATTATATTTACGCACAAGATGGAGACAAAGTTCAGATTATTTTCTCTAGTAAAAATGTTTACACTGTAAACATTTACACTTATCCCATTTTTAAATGTAAATCATTAAATGTTAGAAATGACTTCACTTAACAGATAAACAGAACACTAAGACTGAGCCAAGTTCATCTGTAAATATTTTAAATAAACAAATAAAATGTCTAATCACACTTTCACCTCAGGTCAGTGTCAGTCTGATCAGCTCAAATCCAGAATCCTGCTGCGATAAAGCAAATTGTCTCTTTAGGATCAAATCAAACTGATGCTGCTGATGTGGTCGCTGTAGTGTCTGTAAGTTTGATTCTTGTGTGTCATCTGCAACCACCACACATTCAGAGGGGGAGAGAGGGCAGTACAGGCCTCGACCAACACCCACAAAGCTCTCCTGCAGGGAAAGAATCTGGCCAAAACTCCACTGGTTAAAATGTCTCTGCTCTCTGGTGTCACTGTAGTGCAGAGGCTTCAGAACTAGAATCCTCTGGTTTAAAGATTTCTTCAACATTAAATAATCCAGTGACAGTTGTCTGTATTTCCACCGCTGCACGCAAACAATAACTGTTAACAATGAATTCAGCAAACTTTATTTTTCAAATTGTAAACAAACACAGTTTAAAACAGCATTTCTGTCGCTGCCACAGAGTAACTCACATTAGGACCCCGTCCTCGTTTGGGCTGTTAAAAGTCAATTTACTCGCGTGAGCAGGATTTCTATCCGAGAGCAGGGAGCTGCCCGCCAGAGCGTGAAACTGTCACAGCGCGTGTAAAGGAGACACTGGTCTACAAAAAGTGTGATTTTTATCCTGGTGGGAGCAAAACAGCTAAAGTAAGAGGGAAATTCATAACAATTTTTTAAGTGTGAAATGTAGTTTTGATCTTCTTTTGCTGCTGGTTCAGTGAATTTTGGTCTGAGAGTGACGAAACTTGCAGCTGCAGAATCTGTGAGGTGTCGGCTTTCAGCTCCTGACAGCATGTCCACGTACGTGACATCGGATGAAAGATCCACACTTTGTGTTTAAATCCATTCACCTGCTGTTATTTCCTGTTTTAGCTGTTTGCTGTGTTGAAATAGTTTTGTGAGCTTTAAGCTGAGATTTACACCTTAAGATCACACACAGAAACACAGAGAGAGTCAGAAGCAGGTCCAACCAGCTGGGCAGCTGCCCTTTTGTAATGATCCCTGGCAAGTGATTGACCTACTGTGCACAGATCAGCCAATAGACACATACCAATTAACTTTAAATGGGCCAATAGATACAGGCCTTACACTTGAAAGACAAGAGAAACAGAGGAATAGCAGTGCCACTTGTCGTGGCATGTAACAATTATACCTCAGACTGCATGTTTGAGGTATAATTTTAATCTCCAAAAAATGCATGAATTTAATACAAATATGTGGGGATAGAAACAAAGCATCAATCCTATCATGGTAGGCTTGATCCCATAGCAATACCAGAGTTGGTATCGATACTATCAATACTTGGATCGATCTGCCCACCTCTACTGATTGCATTGTTCTTCAATACGTAAGATACACTTCACATTCTTGGTCTCATTTTTTTTTTTTGCTATATTAAGATAAAGTAAAACATGAGTTGTCAAAATGTTTTACTTCTTTTCCTTTTTTGTTTTTGTTTTGAGGGCAACTACTCACACAAATAATATGAGTATCTGAACGACAGCCTAGCAGCACCATCTGGTGAAGACAAATAACATATTGTAGATATCAAGTGGAGGTGGAAAAAAGGCTGCAGAGAACCCACACAAACATGAAAAGTCCACACAGAAAGGCCCAGGTGATGGAGATGAACTTGGGGCCTTCTTGCTGTGAGGCAACACTGCTTTTGGACACCTGCTTTTTAGGTGGTCAGACACACTGAAACACTGAGGAGTCTGAGGCTATCATGTGAGTAATCTGTTGGTTTCTGGCTCACTATTTCTGTCGTGTATGTCTTTTTATTGTCTTTTAACAAGAGAGTGGAGAGCAGGAGGCAGAAGCTTCAGACAAGAGGAGGCTGCAGCTGAAATTGTGGGAATCATCACTATAACATCATAGTTTGTGAATGAGCTCTCCAAAACCACTTTCAATCCTGCCTTATGTAAAAGTTCAGGTTTGCTCAACGTATAAAGTGATGTTATTCATTTAGACACAAGTCACTGTTACATTAAGATTCTTCATGAGTTCATTGACACGTTCTCATAAACCCGATTAAGAAATGAGCAACATCCTGCATTTCTATTTGCAGAATTTGTCAGTACATGAAGTGGTGCATGATGCTTCTCATTTGATTTTGTTAGCTTGGCAGCTATATTTTGATAGTTAATTTCATAATTACAACAGGCAAACTTTAAAGTGAGTCATATAAACTACAGTCTGCAGAGAGCTGTCACTGCCATTTGCTGTTAACTCATCCTTGATCCTGCTTCTACTTCCTGTGTAATACGTTTCCAAAAGACACAAACTAACCCTCGTATTTTTTTGTTAAATCTCAGACTATAATTATTACGGTCACCTGTCACAGATTGTCTTCATCATGATAAACATGTTAAAATTAATTACAAATACATTACATACAAATTTTATGTACCATATTTTTCAGATTATAAGGCGCACTGTCGATGAACGGGTCTGTTTTCATACATAAGGTGCACCAAGCGAAACAAAACAGTCACATCAAACTTTACTCAACTCATTCTTCTTGCTTCCTCCACTTCCGTACCTGTCACCGGCTGCGATGGCAGACCGTGGAGTGACAGTGAAAGCAGGGCCCAAACGCGAGACTCTAAGTGAAGGACAGTGGATTTATTTACAGGAGGTGAAAAACACACAACTATATACAAAATCCCAGCACTGTGGTCCCGTGGTGATTCTCCCTGAATCCCACACAGTGCAGATGTCCGTGAGAAGTGAAAGGTGGCGACTCCAAAAAACTCCAATTCCCACACCGTGACTTTAGAGGCGTACTCCGCTCCCGATTCCTGGTAACACAAAAGGCAGAGGGTTAGCAGGGGATCTGTTTCCTCGGAGGTTACGTAAAAGCTCACGGCAGTACTGACGAGTTCTGACTCAAGGATCCAGCGTCGGCCTCAGCTCAGCTGCAGTCCTAAATGCCGTTCCTTGACGAGCGTAATCTGCTGCAGCTGGCAGAGGACGACGAGCGGCAGGTGTGGCTGTCTCTCGAGTAGACCACGTCCGGGTTCGCAGTCTCCTCAGCGAACCCACACCTCCGGAAGCTCACACAGAGACACATGGAGAGACGGAGAGCAAACCAATACAACACACGGAAAACATAAACATAAACATACACTGAAAATGCCTGAGCCCTGGGTCCCTAGACCCAGGCCATGACAGTACCATTGATTAATTAATGTTGAAATTTCTTGCAGCTGCTCTATTCCCATGTTGTTGCAGTATATTAATGACTAACCTCATATTGTGGATGGATTATCTCAGTTGTTCTCCTGACTGAAGTTCGGTCCGTTTACAGCATCCTGCCATGTGATTGCATTTGTCCCAAACCATCGGGAACCCTCACATTAACTTTTATCAAGTGGAAAAAAGTTAACGTTCATCCTCCAGCTTCACTGTTTATGTTACACTTTAAATAATTTGTAATTAGTAAAATTTAGAAACTTGTATTTATCTAAAATTTGACAATGGTTGTATGACAAAAGTTTTTTGTCTAATATTTTCAATGCTCTTTTGTAGCATACTTCGATTGGCCCAATAGCAACAAGACTGGTAAAGGACCAACTTGTAATACAGTATTCAATATGAGCCAGTAACATAGAGTGCAGGAATGTAATCACTGCTTTTTCCGATGTGCGGATATGTCTAAAGTTCCGTATATTAACATTTACAGTTCTCACTACTTTTAAACGTGTTTTTTTAAAGGGTAATTTTGAGTCTAGCAGTACTCCCAAATACTTAAATCCTCAACATTAATTCGTTTTTGTGCACCCAAGCAAACTTTTACTGCAGCCACGGTAGTTTTAGGTTTACTAAAAAACATTGATACAGTCTTTTTAACATTAAGGCACAGCCATGAGTCATTCAGTCATTTTGTAAATCATGTAATGCCAATGAAAGCTGATGGGCTGCATCATCATCAGTTTAAGCTTGTGTAAAAACTACCGTTTAAGTCTCCTAATGCTAATTCAAATTAACACAGTTTACTTACACCCCACTACACAAGGTAACCAGTACTAGCATCAGCCTATTTAATCAAGTATTTATTGCTGCCATTTAGTGATCTCTCCAGAATTAAAAAAATTGTGGTTTTGAATATGTTTTCATGAATCATAAGCTAATGCACTGTTTCATACATTCATTTATATGAAGAATATTAAAATATCATCATTGGCCTAACACTGTTATATGTGACTTTGTGCATTTATTGTACAGCCTAACAACAACAGCCTAACTCTGGTTTCTCACACAAACTCTGTCTGACTTCATCAGTCACAGAAAAGTCTTAAGAGCGCTGCTGCTTCTTTAAGTGAATGATCAAAATACTTGTTAAATGTATTTTGTGACTAGACACCTGCCAGACCTCACACCATTAGAGAAACCCTGTACGTGAAATTGGCTGCTTTAACACAGTAATGTCACAACTTCTGGAATAAATAAAGTATTTGTTGTCTTGTCATGGATTCATTTAATGCATTTATAAAAGATCTACTTTGTTCTGTTTCATAAAAAAGTGGATGTGATTGACAACTTCAAGGCAGTAGTACCTTAAACATGACTTTGACCAGAATCTGATTTGTGACATGTGCCTGTAAATTCTTCTGTGTTGTCACAGTTCAATGTCATATTATGTCATATCAACAAGTTTATATCAGTTTGTTTATGTTTCATTATCAGCATTTCTGGTTTCTCAGTGTCCACTGTGAATCTTCCTACTTGAACTTCTGAAACACCACAGCTTCACCGTCTTTGTGTCATTTTTATGTTTTATTTAGGTTTCGTTTTTTTAAAAAGGAAAAGTCAGGATTTTCTACATTTTTCACTTTTGTGTCGTTTTAAGGAGCACAAACTGAAAACTATCTGCATGACACAGACAGCGCCCTCTGATGGACACAAGGCTTATGTGCGTGTTTCAGTTTAACACGTGATTCGTGAAAATGAAAGTAAATTCCGACACTTTTGAACTGAGCTGAGACGCCATTACAGGGAGTCAGATCTCTGCTAAGACACACGTTTGGAGGATTTTAATCAGAAAGTTCAAGAGACACTAATTTGGTGAGTTAAAATTACTTAAAGATCAAATGGCTGACAAACTCGGACTTGTTGAAAATTACCTGAGCTGCCATGTGTGTTCAGAGACTTTCAGAGATCCTGTGTCTCTGAGCTGCAGCCACAGCTTCTGTTCAAGCTGCCTGCAGAAATTCTGGGAACAAACTAAAAACAAAAACTGTCCCATTTGTAAAAGAAAATCTTCAAAGGATTGTCCACTTGTGAACTTTTCACTGAAAGAACTTGCTGATTCATTTGCTGGGAGACAGAAATCTGGATCATCTGAGACAGAAAAGAGAGAGAAGAAATTAACAGTGGTGTGCAGTAAACATGAGGAAGAGCCTAAACTGTTCTGTGTGGACGAGCAGAGAGTTGTGTGTACCGTGTGTGACTTTCCTCACCACCAGACTCACAAAGTGGTTCCTGTAGAAGAAGCAGTCAGTGACCTGAAGGAGCAGCTGAAATCTGACTTAAAGTCTCTGCAGGACAAGAGGAAAAAATACAAACAAGTGGAGGAAACTTACAATGAAGTGATTCAACACTCCAAGAAGCAGCTGTTGTCCACAGAGAGGCAGATCAGAGCAGAGTTCAAGAAGCTCCAGCAGTTCCTGAAAGAGGAAGAGGAGTCCAGACTGGCAGCTCTGAGGGAGGAAGAGGAGCAGAAGGGGAGGACTATCAGCAGAGAGATGAAGATGATTGAGGAGCAGATCTCCTCTCTGTCAGACAGCATCTCTGCTGTTGAAGAAGAGCTGCAGAAACACAGCGTGCCATTCCTCAGCAGTTATAAAGACACTCAGAGCAGAGCCAGAGCCCAGAGCTCAGTGTCAGATCCACAGCTGGTCTCAGGAGCACTGATAGATGTGGCCAAACACCTGGGCAACCTGTCCTTCAGAGTGTGGGAGAAGATGAAGGAGAAGGTCCACTTCAGTCCCATCATTCTGGACCCAAACACTGCAAACTGCTGTCTCTATCTGTCTGATGATCTGACCAGTGTGAGATGTAGAGTCACAAAGCAGCAGTTTCCTGATAATCCAGAGAGAAACACTAACTATTACACTGTTTTTGGCTCTGAGGGCTTCAGCTCAAGGAAACACAGCTGGGAGGTGGAGGTGGGAGACCATCCTGGCTGGATTGTGGGTTTAGTTAAAGAGTCAGTTGACAGGAAGGGAGAGCGTTTTGCTTCACCAAAATATGGAATCTGGTGTTTAAAATATGACAGTGGAAAATACACTAAAGGTGTTGGTCAGACTGTGACAGTGAAGAAGAGTCTCCAGAGGATCAGAGTCCAGCTGGACTATGACAGGGGGGAGGTGTCCTTCCATGACCCTGAAGACATGACTCACATCTACACTCACAGAGACACTTTCACTGAGAAACTCTTCCCATTTTTCAGTGTTGGAAATGCAGGAGACGCCAAAACCTCTGATATCAAAATCTGTCAGACTGAGATTTGATTGTAAAGTGATTCTTTATTTTAACTGTTTTTTCAGTACAGCAGCAGGGTTAATTTTGGGGAAATTATTAATCACACTGTCTAACTTCATTATCAGGTTTTGTTTCATTTTGTTGTTCTAGTGGAACTATTAGCAATTCAATGAAACCAAAGCAACTTTTTCATGTGAAAATCTTTTGACCCACTCGAGTTTCTGTAAGAAACTTTTACATTTTTTTCTTGTTTCTTTTAAATTAATATTTTCAGAATATTTGTCATGTTGTTCGTGTAAATACTTTTGATAGTTTTAAAATCTGAATGATGATTTCTTTGCTTTTCAAAGTTGTTGAGTGTGAACAGCAAACTGTGACACTTCTTAAAAGAAGGATTCATGATTAAACATCAGCAAGAGTCAACTTTACAACTACAAGATTTAAATGTCCTGATTATCAGCATCTTGTTTTCAGTTAAATAACATTTGAAAGTAACACGTCTTCTTTAAAGTTTTCCAAATTCAAAGAAATGACTTCTAAGTTGTGACGCTGTCTCATCAGTGTATCTACACTTGATTGAGTTCATTAAAAATGTTCTTTCTTGTGTTGTTTTTAACCTTAATCAGAAGCTGACATCTCTCACAGTTTGAAAGATTTCTGGATCTTCTCATGTTTCATAATTAGGTTTTAATTTGATTTTCAAACTTCACTCTCAGTCTCAGTGTTTCAGTGAATCACCTACCTTTGATTTGTACTTCAATGTTATTCTTTAACTGCTCTCTTTGATTATTGAGATCACAAAATGTTTCTGTGAAGTGAAATAAATAAATTCAGTGATTCTGTTGTTGTTGTGTTTGACAGTAATTCAGCTTTTCAGACACAGTCATTAGTTCAGATTCATTTAACTTGGAAACTCACTTTGATTGTTGTGTTTACATTTAACTGACTCCTTAGAATAAAATATTATTTGCTTCTGTTGGTTTGTAAATATTCTTGTTTTGCTGAAGCTGTTTTATTGAAACAATCAGCAGATTTTACAAAATCAAGAATTTATTTTAAGCAGCTACATTTTAAATCTTTTTTTCAGACCAACACTCACATTTAACCCCAGACAGAAATCAAATGTGATCATTGATAAACTTTACATTCTCACAGCTAATCTGTATGTTTACAAACTCAGAAAATAGTTTGCATGAACAAAGCTGCAGAGATTTCAGATGAAGGTGCAGCTTTATAATAGTGGTGTTTTATTTGTATATTATATTTACGCACAAGATGAGACAAAGTTCATATTTTCTTCTCTAGTAAAAATGTTTACACTGTAAACATTTACACTTATCCTATTTTTAAATGTAAATCATTAAATGTTAGAAATGACTTCACTTAACAGATAAACAGAACACTAAGACTGAGCCAAGTTCATCTGTAAATATTTTAAACAAACAAATAAAATGTCTAATCTCACTTTCACCTCAGGTCAGTGTCAGTCTGATCAGCTCAAATCCACAATCCTGCTGCGATAAAGCAAATTGTCTCTTTAGGATCAAATCAAACTGCTGCTGCTGATGTGGTCGCTGTAGTGTCTGTAAGTTTGAGTCTTGTGTGTCATCTGCAACCACCACACATTCAGAGGGGGAGAGAGGGCAGTACAGGCCTCGACCAACACCCACAAAGCTCTCCTGCAGGGAAAGAATCTGGCCAAAACTCCACTGGTTAAAATGTCTCTGCTCTCTGGTGTCACTGTAGTGCAGAGGCTTCAGAACTAGAATCCTCTGGTTTAAGGATTTCTTCAACATTAAATAATCCAGTGACAGTTGTCTGTATTTCCACCGCTGCACGCAAACAATAACTGTTAACAATGAATTCAGCAAACTTTATTTTTCAAATTGTAAACAAATACAGTTTAAAACAGCATTTCTGTCGCTGCCACAGAGTAACTCACATTAGGACCCCGTCCTCGTTTGGGCTGTTAAAAGTCAATTTACTCGCGTGAGCAGGATTTCTATCCGAGAGCAGGGAGCTGCCCGCCAGAGCGTGAAACTGTCACAGCGCGTGTAAAGGAGACACTGCTCTGGTCTGTGATCTCTGGTCTCCCACTCAGAGACACAGGTTCCTGAGTGTCTAGCGTTCCCACAGCTATGGGAGGCGCTGAGAACACTCTTTGTGTGAGAGAAAATCTCCTCACGCAAATATGTAGAACCAAATACTGTCAATAATGCAATGTTCTTAAGACTTGTCAGGTAGTCGAGCTTTTCAGTTCAATCAGCTGCATTTCGATGTCTTCTGTGTCCAGCCAGTTAAAGAGAGACACATCCAGCTGCTCATTAAAGCTTTCTGACTTGATCAGAAAAGAAAACATTGGTCCATACACCCGAAAGTCCTGAACATGCATAGTGATTTCTGTCTTGAGTCTTTGGATGTATCCGTGTATTTCCGTGGTGTTGATGCTGCGCTGAGTGGGCAGCACCTGAAGCATGAAGCGCCTCTGTCAGTGCGCCCCAGGGTGGCTGTGGCTACAATGTAGCTGCCATCACCAGTGTGTGAATGTGTGTGTGAATGGGTGGATGACTGGATGTGTAAAGCGCTTTGGGGTCCTTAGGGACTAGTAAAGCGCTATAAAAATACAGGTCATTTTACCATTTTTACCATTTGAAGTGTTGGAGTGTGGACGTTTCAACATTGCGTGAAAAACTGCCAGCTAGTAACGTCTCTCACCGGTAGGCGAAGTGATTTTTAGCCAATTACAAGTTGAATCTGGTAGTTGGGGTTGTTAGCTAAGATACTGTCATTAAGAAGCGGCACAACTAACATGTCTACTCGAGCTAATTTGCGATGTGCACCGCTGGCCTGGCCGTAGATATTTATTTTTAATGCACGTTTTCAGATTAAGTCATTGCGTGTCGTGCCATCAGTGCCAGCTGTGGTTAGAGTGCCCAGGGTTGCCAACCCCTCATCTATTGCTTTCCTCACATCAAGAAGCTGTCAATCAAAATCAATACAGCTCTTCCTGCATCTGGAGCTTGTGAAAGACTGTGTGAGACTCCTGTTCACTGCTGAACAGTTACAGCTTCACAGCAAGAACCTTGAGAGCAAACTGCTCCTGAAGCTCAACCATGACCTTCCTGTGTGAAATAGAGTGAAGAAATAGTGCATTTTTGATAAATATGCAGAAATTGATGCACACCCACACAACTTATGGTAAAGTGAGCTACCTTGTATGTACATATGTTGAAGTTGCCTCGTTCTAATGTTTTTTTCTGAGGCTGCTGTGCCATTTGGAGTAAAAGTGAATATAATGTATACAGCACATCTTGTCACTGGAAATGGTTTGTACTGTTCATATATTTATATTATTTATTGTAGTTATTGGTTAAAAAGCTTTATGTTGTGAAAAACTGAAATCTGGAAATTCTGGATCTTGTGCCTTATTTTGTTAATGTTTTTACATATTCTATTTGAAAATACTAACATTTGTATATTCATTTATTTATTTATTTTTGTTTGTTTGTATGATAGCATTTTTTTAAGGTGAAAAATAAATCAGACATTACAACCAGTTACTCAGTACTTGATTAGTCTTTTTTACCAACTACTTTACTCTTGCTTGATTAATTTTTTGGACGACTACTTTTCACTTTTACTTCTCTGTAGACTGGTGCGAAATAAACAAGCGAATAATGCAGAAAACAGATTTTTCATGGGAAACTGGTCTCTGAGTTACTGAGAGAGAGAATTCAGTTCAATTCATTTTTTATATAGTGTCAAATCACAAAAACGGTCACCTCAAGGAAGTTTTTGGGAGTCCCTACAACTCTAACCAAGTATAACACCATAGTTATTGTCTTAATTCACATGTCATGGTCTGAATAAAGCCTGTGTTTTGTGTGGATAGTTATGCTACAATCATGGCCAATAATCGGTATACCATACACATGTTGCTCCACGTTACATAAAATATTTTATTTGCTGAAAGTAACGAGGTTAGGATTGTTTAAAAAAAAAAAAAAAACGGAATATTTCATTAATTCGGTTTATACAACCTGATTGGATCCCTCCATCCTGATGCCTGCTGCTGTGGATAATGGACCCAAACCATCCTCTGCATCTCCTACTGGACCTGCATGTAAACACTTCCTTCTTTCCTGAACTGTAATGTATTCAGAGACATTCAGAGATTCTGTGTCCCTGAACTCGAACTACTTACAGGATGTAGTCAGTTTACAGTAATACAGTAATCTTTAATTGAATCTGATCAAAGGAAATTAACTTCACTGGTATACATTTAGTTTATAACAAGCATATTTTAATGATGTATTATTTCAAAAGAATAAACTTTTGATTTCATGTATTTCAGCTGCATTTTACTCAGAATTATTGCTTCATGTTCATGAGGGTCAAGATTTTTTCTTTGTTTTGAGTGTGAGAGCAGAGGTCTGGCAGGTTGACAATCCCCTGTGATGAATCCAAATTAATGTCTTTGGCTAAAACGAAAACTTTAGTTAAAACTGCAGATAAAAACTCTGAGAACATGCTGACTTTTCCTACTTGAACTTCTGAAACACCACAGCTTCACCTCCTTTGTGTCATTTTTATGTTCTATTTAGGTTTCGTTTTTTAAAAGGAGAAGTCAAGATTTTCTACATTTTTCACTTTGGTGTCGTTTTAAGGAGCACAAACTGAAAACCATCTGAATGACACACACAGCGCCCTCTGACGGACACAAGTGTTATCTGCGTGTTTCAGTTTAACACGTGATCGTGATTCATGAAAATGAAAGTAAATTCCGACACTTTTGAACTGAGCTGAGACGCCATTACAGGGAGTCAGATCTCTGCTGAAAAACACACGTTTGGAGGATTTTAATCAGAAAGTTCAAGAGACACTAATTTGGTGAGTTAAAAATACTTAAAGATCAAATGGCTGAGAAAGTCAGACTTTTGGAAAATTTCCTGAGCTGCCATGTGTGTTCAGAGACTTTCAGAGATCCTGTGTCTCTGAGCTGCAGCCACAGCTTCTGTTCAAGCTGCCTGCAGAAATTCTGGGAACAAACTAAAAACAAAAACTGTCCCATTTGTAAAAGAAAATCTTCAAAGGATGAACCATCTATAAACGTTGCTCTCAAAGAACTTGCTGACTCCTTTGCTAAGGGGCAGAGTGAGAGCTCACCTGAGACAGAAAACGAGAAGGAGGAAGAGAAGGAGGAGGTGGTGTGTGATAAACATCCAGACGTCCCTTACTGGTACTGTGAGGATGAAGACAGAGCTGTGTGTCCTGTGTGTGAGTTTTCTCTCCACCAGAGTCACAAAGTGGTTCCTGTAGAAGAAGCAGTCAGTGACCTGAAGGAGCAGCTGAAATCTGACTTAAAGTCTCTGCAGGACAAGAGGAACAAATACAAACAAGTGGAGAAAACATACAATGAAGTGATTCAACACTCCAAGAAGCAGCTGTTGTCCACAGAGAGGCAGATCAGAGCAGAGTTCAACAAGCTCCAGCAGTTCCTGAAAGAGGAAGAGGAGTCCAGACTGGCAGCTCTGAGGGAGGAAGAGGAGCAGAAGGGGAGGACTATCAGCAGAGAGATGAAGATGATTGAGGAGCAGATCTCCTCTCTGTCAGACAGCATCTCTGCTGTTGAAGAAGAGCTGCAGAAACACAGCGTGCCATTCCTCAGCAGTTATAAAGACACTCAGAGCAGAGCCAGAGCCCAGAGCTCAGTGTCAGATCCACAGCTGGTCTCAGGAGCACTGATAGATGTGGCCAAACACCTGGGCAACCTGTCCTTCAGAGTGTGGGAGAAGATGAAGGAGAAGGTCCACTTCAGTCCTGTCATTCTGGACCCAAACACTGCAAGTGGCTGGCTCTATCTGTCTGATGATCTGACCAGTGTGAGGAATGGAGACACAAAACAGCAGCTTCCTGATAATCCAGAGAGAAACACTAAGTATGACACTGTTTTTGGCTCTGAGGGCTTCAGCTCAGGGAAACACAGCTGGGAGGTGGAGGTGGGAGACCATCCACGCTGGAATGTGGGTTTAGTTAAAGAATCAGTTGACAGAAAGGGAGAGTGTCCTGCTTCACCTAAATATGGAATCTGGTGTTTATTGCATAACAGTGGAGAATACACTAATGGTGCTGGTCAGACTGTGACAGTGAAGAAGAGTCTCCAGAGGATCAGAGTCCAGCTGGACTATGACAGGGGGGAGGTGTCCTTCTATGACCCTGAAGACATGACTCACATCTGCACTCACAGAGACACTTTCACTGAGAAACTCTTCCCATATTTTCATATTTGGAAAGCAGGAGACGCCAAAACCTCTGATATCAAAATCTGTCAGACTGAGATTTGATTGTAAAGTGATTCTTTATTTTAACTGTGGGTTTTTTTTTTTGTTGTTGTTTTTGGGGGTCGTTGTTGCTTGTTTGTTTTGTTTTCAGTCCAGCAGCAGCTTGATTTTAGGGAAATTATTAATCAAATTGTCTAACTTCATTATTAGGTTTTATTTTATTTTGTTGATCTAGTGGAACTATTAGCAAATCAATGAAGAAAGAAACTTTTTCATGTGAAAATCTTGTGAACCACTCTAGTTTCTGTAAGAAACGTTTTCTTTTTCATATTCTTGTTTTTCAATTAATATATTTCACAATATTTCTCATGTTGTTGATGTTAAAATTTTGATAATTTTAAAATCTGAATGATGATTTCTTTGCTTTTCAAGGTTGTTGAGTGTGAACAGTAAACTGTGACACGTCTTCAACGAAGGATTAATGATTAAACTTGTGTCACATCAGCAAGAGTCAACTTTACATCTACAAGATCTAAATTATCCTGATTATCAGCATCTTGTTTTCAGTTAAATAATATTTTAAAGTAAAACATCTACTTTAAAAAAAAAAATCAAAGAATTGATTTATAAGTTCAGAAACTGTCTCATCAGTGTAACTACACTTGATATTATAAAAATGTTCTTTCTTGTGTTATTTTTAACTTTAATCAGCAGCTCTCTCTGTCTGTCTCTGACAGTTTAAAGGACTTCTGGATCCTCTGATGTTTTATAATCAGGTTTTAAGTTTGACTTTGAAACTTCAGTGTTTCAGTGAATGAAAATAGGTCCTACCTTTGATTTTTACCTCAATGTTGTTCTTTATTTGGTCTCTTTGATTATTGAGAATCACAAAATGTCTGTGTGACATGAAATAAATCAAATTCAGTGATTCTGTTGTTGTTGTGTTTGACTGAAAATTAGCTTTTCAGACACATTCAGTCGTTAGTTAAGATTTATTTAACATAGAAACTCACTTTCATTGTTCTTTTTATATTTAACCGACTCCTTAGAATAAAATATTATTTGCTTCTATTAGTTTTTAAATATTCTTGTTGTGCTGAAGCTGTTTTATTGAAACAATCATAATCAGATTTTGTTTTCAGACCAGCATTCACATTTAAGCTCAGCTCTTATAAACTGCATATCAGAGAAGACTTGTGCAGTTTGCTTTGATGGAGTCACTGATTCTCACTTTGATCTGATCCTCAATGTGAAACATTACCAGACAGAAATCAAATGTAATCATGGATAAAATGAACATTCTCACACCTGATCTTCATCTTTATAAACTCTAACTTGTGTTGTTCAAAAGTAAATTTCATATTTACACTGACAGAGCAGAGCTGGAAATAGTTTGTATGAACAAAGTTGCAGAGATGTTTGATGAAGGTCCAACTTTATAATATTGGTGTTTTATTATATTATATTTACTCTTAAGATGGAGACAAAGTTTATATCATCAAAGGTTTTTTAAACATTTTATTTCCAGTTTCTCACATTTTAAACTGTAAATCATAAATGTTAGAAATAACTTCACTTAACAGGTAAAACAGAACATTAAGACTGAGCCGAGTTCATCTGTAGTTCAATGCGAGTTTAAACACATTCATCACAGAAATTTCTAGCTTTATAGTTGTTTTTACATTTAATTGATTCCTTAAAATAAAAGAACATTTGCTTCTGGTGCTTTTTAAATTTCCTGTTGTGCTGAAACTGTTTTCTTGAAGCATTTGTAGCACTGATGCCACTGTAAACAGATATATACGATACTGGACTAGTTCTAGGTTCACAAGAGTGATGGAGCAAAGCACAGTGAAGAGACCAGAGCCAGAAACCTTGAAATGAAAAGCCGCCATCTGTAATAAAACACAAACACAATCAGTTGATGTGTAGTACATCACACGTATCCTTCCATCTGTTCCAAATCCATCTGTTCCAAATCCAACCTCCTAAGACACGAACTCTTCCACGGCATGCATTTTTAATTTCTCTTTGATATTTGGGCATATTGGGGCCCAATGAATGTAAAAACAAAGAATTACCAGATTTTTTTTTTTACCTTATTTTTTTTTAAGAAAAATAAGAGCCACATATGAGGATATTCGTTTAAATTTCTGATAGAACAGTAGCAGTATAATGTCCTCGTAAGTGGATATCAGGCCCTTGTAGAGCAGAATTGAGTATTTTGGTCTAAATAACCCAAAATGTGATGTCCACATATGTGGACGCCAGGTCCTAGGAGGTTAAACTTTAGTTTTTGATTAAAGAATCAGAAACCTTCAGTTTCAGAATTTACTTCTTTAAGAGACGTTAAGAGAATTCTGTTCTGTGAAAAGCAAATAAAGCCAATTTAGTGTTATGAGCTTATTAAACTTGTGCTCATTATTAATCACTATGATTAGTTTCTGTGTTGTATGAGCAATCAAATGTGATCAAAACCCATTTTTGGTGTGTTGAGCCTTTAATCTAAAGTTCCTGTAAAGAAATCCAGTTTGGCTCAAAACAAAAAAAAATAACATCACTCAATGTCATTAAAGTCTGAATAATCACACTTTCAGTTCAGGTCAGTCTGATCAGTTCAAATCCAGAATCCTGCTGTGATAAAGCAAATAGTCTATTTAGGATCAAATCTGGCCCAAACTCTACTGATTAGTTTTCACAGTTTGTCTTTGGGAAATAAATCCTTCGCATTTTCCGAGTAAACACAATTATATCTCTGATGCTTTACATTCATGTCTCTGCTCTCTGATGTTGCTGTTTTATTTATCAGAAGCTAACGTGCTCTTATGGAGGAAGAGGGAAGGGTTACGCTAAAGGAGCATTCCCACAAATCACTTCAATATGATCTTAGTCTAGTTCGAACAGGAGTTTTTACACACGTTATACATTTGAACATGAATTTTAACTATGATGGCTTTCACTATGAGGGCGTTTATTTTTCTGTTGTAGTATAATATTTGTGGCCTGGGTTGCACAATCATAATTAGATTAGATAAATTTATTTGAAGAAACTCCGTTTTAAATCATCGTTGTTAAATTTCCATTTTAAATGTAACCTCTGTTCTGATGAACCGCATATTACAGAAGACTATATGCTTTGATGGAGTAGAGAACAAATCTCAGCAAAGTCTTTACAAAATGGGAATTTTAAATCTTTTTGCATGTTTGTTCAGTCGTCTTTAGTCACAGACACAATCCTGCTGACATGTTGGCAGAAAATGTTTCCTGTTTAAGCTGAAAGAAAAAACCCCACAACATTCACATTCTGATGTCATTTTTGCGCTATATTAAAATAAAGTAAAGCATGAGAGGTCAGTGTTTTATACTTGTTTTCCTTTTATTTTTATTCCTGTGTTGAGGGCAAGTGCCCAGGCAGAATATTTAAGTATCCAAATGACAGCCCAGCAGCGCCATCTGCTGGAGAGAAATAACATATTGTAGATATTGCAGTCTATTTACGCCTGCAGGCCAGTGGCCACTCTTTCAGTGATGAGGATGTACATGTCCTGGACAGGAAGGAATGCTGGTTTGAGTGCGGAGTCAAGGATGGGCATTTACGTGAAAAGGGAAAGACTGTCTCTGAATCAAGGAGGGGGCCTTTAGCCATCTTGCTGTGCCGTGATTGCAGCCATTCCCCAACTCACTGTGAATGGTACTCATGGCCATCAGTGGTCTTTGATCATGACAATTTGCATATTAATGATCACGGAACTGACGTCCCAGCCCATTGTTCATTCAGTGGGCTGTGAGGTCAGTTATTGTACAAAGGTACTGTTTATAAGGTTGGGGAAACTTACAGTCAGCTGAGACTGAAGAAGTCACTTAGATGAGTGACAAAACGTTTCTCCCACTGATAACGCTACATCCAGATGAACAGAATCAACCTTTTGGAATCTCAGGTGGTAGTCAGTTTAACTGCTAATCTGTTAGCAGAGAACTAATCGCCCTACTAATTATCTCACTCACATACTATACACATGTAGCTTCTTCCTTTGACTATAAACATCACAGCAGTTATTCTAACACTTTGCTGAAGTATAAAAAGGCACAGCACTAAAATGAATGTGAATCAATACGAACTCACCAGAGCAGTTTGGTTAATGTTGAATGTCTGAACTCAGCTCTGCTTCAAAGTTAGTGACTTCTCACTCTAACAACACATTAGACTCATTAGTTTCAATCATGTACATTTTTATCAACTTATCTAGCATGACTCATTTCATCATACCGGCACACAGAGGACACCTGGTTTCTATCACAGCTGGGATTTCATTCTGCTGTGACGGGCCATCGTAGTCTAATCACAAAATAGCATAACTGAATTCTTATATCAATAAATCATGTTTAGTTCCATCTATCTCTCCTTATTGAAATATCTGCATTAACGCTTAAGTAAACAAAAACTTTGCAGCTGTTAATGAGCCCTCTGACAGAGAAGAGAAGTTTGTATAGAGAAAGTTGCAGAGATGTCAGATGAGTGTCAAAATGTATAATATTTGATTGTTTTTTAACACATTTGGTCACTCAACAAAATTTAAAAACACATCTAAAAACAGAAAATACTAAAACATTCCCAAAAGGAAAAATCTCAGCAAAGTCTTCACAGAACAGAAATTTTGAAACTTTTTGCATCTTTGTTCACTGAGTCGTCTTTAGTCACAGACACAATCCTGCTGACACGTTGGCAGAAAATGTTTCCTGTTGTTGTTGCAACTGAAAAAATAAATCTTGTAAAACTGGTTTAGTGACAATCAGCTGATTGCTAGCGCTGTGTGAGCCTGCAGATTTTTATATTGACCTGATACAGAGTAAATACAGGGCCAGTACCAATACTTGTAACCTATATAGGCAACTTATGTTGGGGAGAGCAGTGTGTCATGACTTAACAGAGGGCATTTTCCAATGAAAGTATAACTTAGATTGAAAGTAAAATTACTTAAACATAAATTAATTCACATAAATGTGATCACACTTTAGTGGGTATCACACACTCCCTGACAAAAATAAAATGGTTCCCGACATTCACAAAATCATGACATTTAAAACTTTTTTTTCAAACTCTCTCAAAACTTATCATAACTGATTTTATCAGTCCAAGAATTACTTTAAACAATAGGGGTGATGTGTATGCAGATGGGGTTAGTGATGCGTGATACTGGTATGGTGAGTATGGTATTGGGGTGCAGTACATTGGTGAATGTGACATACATGCAGGCGGCACAATTGCCAATGGTGGGCATGGAAATACAGTGCATGATGGTATGGTTGTGACAAGTAACTGTGGTGCTGTGCGTTTCCCCAACTAGATTAACTGCTGCATGTGACTGCACTGAGGGTTCACCCAATGATTCATAAGTCAGAAACTGTTGTGGCTTTCTGTGACAGGTAGACCTTGTAATGTCTATATAAGTGTGTCCCAGTGGTTGAACCTGTAAGTTAGACTGCAAATGAGTTTAAAGCTCATCCTCACCAGGCCCTGTGGGTTCAGATAGATTGTCACTATCCACTTGCATTTCTTTTATCTCCTCTCTCAGAGAAAATGGCACAGGTGAACATTCTGTCCCAGTTTCATCTCCATATGCAAGGTTGAATAGCTTTAAATAGCATCATAATACCCATATGTATGGCATATTCTTTGGGTGTAGCTGGAACGAAGTCATAAGTTTGCTGTACTGCGCTGCTGCTCCAGAGGGAGAGATAGTACTTCCAGGTTAGTTTTGTTCACCTCCTCATGTATGTGTATATATGTGTTCTACTGGTGTGCAATACTGCACATTTTGGTATGGATGTGATACCAAGTAAATACAGGCCAGTATCGCAGATACCGATACAGAGACTTTCTAATAAATAAGGTGGATGCGTCATTGAATTGTTAAATCTCTGTAACCGAGGACAAGGTATGAGTAAAGAAAGGGCAAAGAAACAAATTGATCATTTATTTATTACATTAGTTAGACATACAAATTCCCAGTTATTTCCAGACAGGACTTACAATACATCCTGCTGATATCCCAGCTGCACATGAGACTTACCACACAAACTGTGCGAAAATAACAACACTGCAACCCGTCACACCCCGTTTAGCAACACTGCAATCGTGGCACACACTGCAAACAATTCAGGTCTCAGCACAGCTGGGAATCAGTGCTATGCATGGCCTGCGATCTGGGAGATAAAGGGAGGTGGCACAAACAATTAAACAAAAAACAAAAAGGGAGGTTAGTCCACCCTTACACAACTTACTCTCAATCAATAACTGCCTTTACGGCTGGGCGGACTAACCAAAACAAAATTACAAATCAATCAAAAGAACGAAAAAAGGACAGCAGAGACAGCACAGCTGAAAAACACAAACAACATTATCGATTAAAATATTACCCAATAAAATATCAATTTTATGAAACCATTCAAAATCATGAAGCTAAAACAAACACTCAATATACCTACAATATTGATCAGTTTCCCTGCGCGCAGTCGATCTAGGGCTTGATCAATTCTTCTATTAAAATTCGTGGTCACACTAAAAAAGTCCAATGACACATTAAAAATAGGCACAAACAATAGCAAATGATCCAAACAAAAATGGCAAAAGTCTCTTACCGACAGTATACCCACTCACACCCGAGTGAATTAATTGCCTCTGGTTTTTTCCACAGAAGAGCGCTGACTTCACCCCACACACCCACTACCTTTTCACAGCACTAAAATGAATGTGCATCAATACGAACTCACCAGAGCAGTTTGGTTAATGCTGAATGTCTGAACTCAGCTCTGCTTCAAAGTTAGTGAATTCTCACTCTAACAACACATTAGACTCATTAGTTTCAATCATGTATATTTACAAACGTATCTAGCATGACTCATTTCATCTGTTGCAACTGAAAAAATAAATCTTGTAAAACTGGTTTAGTGGCAATCAGCTGATTGCTAGTGCTGTGTGAGACTGCAGATTTTTATATTGATTTAATACCAAGTAAATACAGGGTCAGTACCGATACTTTTAACCTATGTAGGCAGCTTATTTTGGGGAGAGCAGTGTGTCATGACTTAACAGATGGCCCATTATCAGTTTGCAAATTGTGACCACTAACTCACTCTGATTTTTGCTAACACAACAAAACACACCTTCCAGCTTTTCAAGTATTTTGAAACTGGGTTTTTGGAGACCTGGAATGTAAATGTTCCTGTCTCTAAAGGTCTTTGGGTCAACTTCTGTTGTTTGACATTTTTCATTGTGGAGGTTTGAGGTCCTATTTTAATTTCCAAAAAATGTACTAATTTAATACAAAAACGTGGGATAGAAACAAATCATCGATCCGATCATGGCCGTATCAATCCCATACCAATACCAGAGTCGGTGTCGATATGATCAATATTTAGATAGATCTGCCCACCTCTACTGATTGCAGTGTTCCTCAATAAGTAATATACCAAACACTTCACATTCTTGGTCTCATTTTAATGCTATATTAAGATAAACTCACAATATTTTACTTGTTTTCCTTTTTCGTTTTTATATTGAGGGCAACTACTTACAGAGAAAGAGAACCCACACAAACATGAAAAGTCCACACAGAAAGACCCCGGCCAGGTGGTGGAGACAAACTCAGGGCCTTCTTGCTGTGACACAACACTGCTAACCACCACTCAACCATGCTGCCTGTTGACTATAATGAATGAAACTTAAACTAAATTTCTACACTGTTGAGCTGAGACACATTGATTGTGTCAGATTTGTGCTGAAAAACACACATTTGGAGAATTTGTTATGTTTTTTAAATCCATTGATTGTCCAACATTTAACTGTTTGCTATATCTTTACATAAAAGAAGGTTGTGGTCAGGAACATTTGTTAATCCTCACTAAATACAGACTCTCACTCATGTATACTATTAATATTAATATGATAAGAGGGACTTCACCATGAATGACAGCACAGGGGAAGAGAACAATATTTGTTTTTGTACTATTAAAGGTACTTTTACTATTGTTTTAATAGTAAAAGTTAATCGAATGGATACCTGCTTTTTAGGTGGTCAGATACACTCTGTATGGAAACTGAGGAGTCTGAGGCTATCATGTGGGTAATCTGTTGGTGTCTGGCTCACTAACTTTGTCATGTCTGTCTTTTTATTGTCTTTTAACATGAGAGTGGAGAGCAGGAGGCAGCAGCTCCAGAGAAAGCAGGAGGTGCAGCCTCAGAGAGGAGGCTGCAGCTGCAATTGTCATGGCTGTGTGCAGGCAGGAAAAGGACCCAAACCCAGACTCCAAAACACAGAAGAAAAACTCAAAACACTCAGCTTTATTGCTGGCAACAACAAAACAGAGACCTGAACCTAAACCAGGACCACTATGGACAGAAAACACAGTGAGTATGAGGGTACTACACCATTACAAATGGAATCAAGGATAAAGTTTACATTCTCACACCTGATCTGCATCTTTATAAACTCTTATGTTGCTTAACAGTAAATGTAATAATCACATTGACAGAGCAGAGCTGGAAATAGTTTGTATGAACAAAGCTGCAGAAATATCAAATGAAGGTTCAACTTTTATTTTATTCGTATATTATTTTTACTCACAACATGGACACAAAGTTTGTATTTTCATTTATGGAAACGTTTTTTAAACATTTTATTTCCACTTTCTCACATTTTTAAATGAAAATTATTAAATGTTAGGAATGACTTAACAGGTAAAACAGAGCATTAAGACTGAGCCAAGTTCATCTGTAAATATTTTAAATAGACAAATAAAACATCTTTTTCTTGTATTTCCATAAACAGTGGGTCTAAATAAATAATTTGTCAGGAGTTATTAAGAAATGTTGAGTTACTATAATTATCAGAGAAAGATGAGTGATTAATTAAAAGTCAGTAAAACTTCATTTATTCTTTTTGCCAATTGAATATTTTTTTACCCTGCAGACATGCAAAAACCTGCGATATCAAGTCAGACTGAGATTTCATTATAAAGTCAACCTTTTCTTATGAGGGAAAAGTTACAGTGGCAAAGCTTTATCGTAAACATTTGGTTGTTTTTTAAACTTTCTTCTTATTAGCAAACATATTGTCTATGGTTGATTAATATTTTACTCATCAGCACCTGCAGTGATTTTATTGTTTGTTTGTTTGTTTTTCCTGAAAATCATCTTTCAGACATTTAACCCAGCATGTAGTTTTATTTATTTCAAACTAGTGATGTCAAACGATTCAAATTTGTAATCAGATTAATCACAGGATTGCTGTGGATTAATTTTGATTAATCACGATTAAATATCATTCATTTTTTGGCATGGTCCTTGTGCCTGCCCGGCCAGCCCAGTATGGATGGTATGGATGTGATACATTTTGTGCTCATTATTAATCACCCTGACTAGTTTCTGTCTTGCACGAGCAATCAAATCTTATCAAAACCCTTTTTGGTGTGTTGACCCTTTAACACAAAGTTCCTGTAGAGAAATAAAAATAAATTTACTCGCGTGAGCAGGATTTCTCTCCGAGCACAGAGAGCTACCTGCGAGAGCGTGAAACTGTCACAGCGTGTGTAAAGCAGACACTGCTCTACAAAAAGGTCAAAACCACACAAAAGTGACATCAACACATAACCCATTGTTTTTAACAATTGTAGCTCTGGTGTCCAGCCTGCCACCACAAACACTCTGTTCACACTAGGGCAGGGTATCGATTTCTATTTCTATAACTGATTCGATGTCAATTCACGAGGTCAACCGTCAGAAATATTATAATTATGATCATTTATCAGTACATTTATCCATATTTTTATATCTGTGTATTAAAACAAAGCTGACACTTGCGAGACTTTATCAAAGGTGTAACTGAGGATAAAACACAGGAAAATATGAAGGAGATTTTCCTGGCCTGGCTGTCTACAGCACACAACACTCTTAAAATATTCTGCAGTTGAACAAAAACACAAGAACACCATAAATCAAAATATGAACATTACCTGATGTTGCTGAAGTGAAGCAGAGCAAAGTTACAGAGGTTTTATTAGAGACACAGCTAAGATTTTTGTAATTTGGCATAATTTGTAAGAGTTTATATTTCTTCAGTATTGAACAGCAGAAATGAAACTTTCTTGTCAGAGACCAATTTTGAAAAAACAAAAGCACTGAACACAACTGTAGACTGGTGCGTAATAAACAAGCGAATAATGCAGAAAACAGATTTTTCATGGGAAACTGGTCTCTGAGTTACTGAGAGAGAGAATTCAGTTCAATTCATTTTTTATATAGTGTCAGATCACAAAAACGGTCACCTCAAGGAAGTTTTTGGGAGTCCCTACAACTCTAACCAAGTATAACACCATAGTTATTGTCTTAATTCACATGTCATAGTCTGAATGAAGCTCGTGTTTTGTGTGGATAGTTATGCTACAATCATGGCCAATAATCGGTATACCATACACACGTTGCTCCACGTTATGTAAAATATTTTATTTGGTGAAAGTAACGAGGTTATGATTGTAACAACAAAAAAAACACCAAAATAAAAAATGAATATTTCATAAATTTGCTTTATACAACCTGATTGGATCCCTCCATCCTGATGACTGCTGCTGTGGATAATGGACCCAAACCATCCTCTGCATCTCCTACTGGACCTGCAGATAAACACTTCCTTCAACAACTGTTTCAGCTTCACTGACACAAAGATACAGAAAATCTACACCTCACACCACAATCCCTGTACTCAGTTTAGACATAAGATCCTTATTGTGTCATATTATGTATTGATTTATTGAACACTTCACTCTTTGTATTTTTTCTTTCATTGGCTTCATTTAATGCATTTATAAGAGCTCTACAGTGTTGTTTTTTGTCTTTTTAATTATTTTTCAAGAAAGTGGACGTGATTGACAACTTCGAGGCAGTAGGACCTTAAACATGACTTTGACCAGAATTTGATTTGTGACATGTGACAGTAAATTCTTCTGTGTTGTCACAGTTCAATGTCATATTATGTCATATCAACAGTTTATATCAGTTTTATTTATTTTTGCATTATTAGCATTTCTGGTCTGTTCACTGTGATTTTTCTCTTTATTTTTCATTATTATTTCGGTGACATCTCTAACACTGGTCAGCTCATCACATTTCAGTTCATGACAAACTTGGAAGTTGGAGTCTAAAGGTCTAAACTCTTATGCAGGTTTGAGGCCACAGACCAGGTAGTAAAAGCAGATATCGTGTTTGGTGGTTATTAATTAACTAGAACACCATGACAACATGTGAGTTCTCTAAAACAACTTTGCTTTCTTGAAGGACTGTAAGGTTCAAGCTGTAAAGATGTGACATTTGATGAGTGTAGAAACTTTCCTGAACTGTAACGTGTTCAGAGACATTCAGAGATCCTGTGTCCCTGAACTCGAACTACTTACAGGATGTAGTCAGTTTACAGTAATAAAGTAATCTTTGATTTAATCTGGTCAAAGGAAATTAACTTCACTGGTATACATTTATTTTATAACAAGCATATTTTAATGATGTATTATGTATAAAGAATAAACTTTTGATTTTATGTATTTCAGCTGCATTTTATTCAGAATTATTGCTTCATGTTCATGAGGGTCAAGAATTTTTCTTTGTTTTGAGTGTGAGAGCAGAGGTCTGGCAGGTTGACAATCTAAACCCTGTGATGAACTTCTGAAACACCACAGCTTCACCTTTTTTGTGTCATTTTTATGTTCTATTTAGGTTTCGTTTTTTTTAAAAGGAGAAGTCAAAATTTTCTACATTTTTCACTTCACTTTCACTAACGAGCACAAACTGAAAACTATCTGCATGACACAGACAGCGCCCTCTGACGGACACAAGTCTTATGTGCGTGTTTCAGTTTAACACGTGATTCATGAAAATGAAAGTAAATTCCGACACTTTTGAACTGAGCTGAGACGCCATTACAGGGAGTCAGATCTCTGCTGCAAAACAAACGTTTGGAGGATTTTAATCAGAAAGTTCAAGAGACACTAATTTGGTGAGTTAATAATACTTTAAGATCAAATGGCTGAGAAAGTCAGACTTTTGGAAAATTTCCTGAGCTGCCATGTGTGTTCAGAGACTTTCAGAGATCCTGTGTCTCTGAGCTGCAGCCACAGCTTCTGTTCAAGCTGCCTGCAGAAATTCTGGGAACAAACTAAAAACAAAAACTGTCCCATTTGTAAAAGAAAATCTTCAAAGGATCATCTTATTGTGAACTTTACACTGAAAGAACTTGCTGATTCAGTTGCTGGGAGACAGAAATCTGGATCATCTGAGACAGAAAAGGGAGAGAAGAAATTAACAGTGGTGTGCAGTAAACATGAGGAAGAGCCTAAACTGTTCTGTGTGGACGAGCAGAGAGCTGTGTGCACCGTGTGTGACTTTTCTCTCCACCACAGTCACAAAGTGGTTCCTGTAGAAGAAGCAGTCAGTGACCTGAAGGAGCAGCTGAAATCTGACTTAAAGTCTCTGCAGGACAAGAGGAACAAATACAAACAAGTGGAGGAAACATACAATGAAGTGATTCAACACTCCAAGAAGCAGCTGTTGTCCACAGAGCGGCAGATCAGAGCAGAGTTCAACAAGCTCCAGCAGTTCCTGAAAGAGGAAGAGGAGTCCAGACTGGCAGCTCTGAGGGAGGAAGAGGAGCAGAAGGGGAGGACTATCAGCAGAGAGATGAAGATGATTGAGGAGCAGATCTCCTCTCTGTCAGACAGCATCTCTGCTGTTGAAGAAGAGCTGCAGAAACACAGCGTGCCATTCCTCAGCAGTTATAAAGACACTCAGAGCAGAGCCAGAGCCCAGAGCTCAGTGTCAGATCCACAGCTGGTCTCAGGAGCACTGATAGATGTGGCCAAACACCTGGGCAACCTGTCCTTCAGAGTGTGGGAGAAGATGAAGGAGAAGGTCCACTTCAGTCCTGTCATTCTGGACCCAAACACTGCAAACTGCTGGCTCTATCTGTCTGATGATCTGACCAGTGTGAGACATGGAGACACATGGCAGCAGCTTCCTGATAATCCAGAGAGAAACACTAATTATCCTGCTTTTTTTGGCTCTGAGGGCTTCAGCTCAGGGAAACACAGCTGGGAGGTGGAGGTGGGAGACCATCCTGACTGGAATGTGGGTTTAGTTAAAGAGTCAGTTGACAGGAAGGGAGAGCGTTCTGCTTTACCAAAATATGGAATCTGGTGTTTATTGCATCGCAGTGGAAAATACACTAATTGTGTTGGTCAGACTGTGACAGTGAAGAAGAGTCTCCAGAGGATCAGAGTCCAGCTGGACTATGACAGGGGGGAGGTGTCCTTCTATGACCCTGAAGACATGACTCACATCTACACTTACAGAGACACTTTCACTGAGAAACTCTTCCCATTTTTTGAGGTTGGAAAGGCAGGAGACGCCAAAACCTCTGATATCAAAATCTGTCAAACTGAGATTTGATTGTAAAGTGATTCTTTATTTTAACAGTTTTTTCAGTACAGCAGCAGGGTTAATTTTAGGGAAATTATTAATCACACTGTCTAACTTCATTATCAGGTTTTGTTTTATTTTGTTGTTCTAGTGGAACTATTAGCAGTTCAATGAAACCAAAGCAACTTTTTCATGTGAAAATCTTGTGACCCACTCGAGTTTCTGTAAGAAACTTTTACATTTTTTCTTGTTTCTTTTAAATTAATATTTTCAGAATATTTCTCATGTTGTTCATGTAAATATTTTTGATAGTTTTAAAATCTGAATGATGATTTCTTTGCTTTTAAAGTTGTTGAGTGTGAACAGCAAACTGTGACACTGCTTAAAAGAAGGATTCATGATTAAACATCAGCAAGAGTCAACTTTACAACTACAAGATTTAAATGTCCTGATTATCAGCGTCTTGTTTTCAGTTAAATAACATTTGAAAGAAACACGTCTTCTTTAAAGTTTTCCAAATTCAAAGAAATGACTTCTAAGTTGTGACGCTGTCTCATCAGTGTAACTACACTTGACTGAATTCATTAAAAATGTTCTTTCTTGTGTTGTTTTTAACTTTAATCAGAAGCTGACATCTCTCACAGTTTGAAAGATTTCTGGATCTTCTCATGTTTCATAATTAGGTTTTAATTTGATTTTCAAACTTCACTCTCAGTCTCAGTGTTTCAATGAATCACCTACCTTTGATTTGTACTTCAATGTTATTCTTTAACTGCTCTCTTTGATTATTGAGATCACAAAATGTTTCTGTGAAGTGAAATAAATCAATTCAGTGATTCTGTTGTTGTTGTGTTTGACAGTAAATCAGCTTTTCAGACACAGTCATTGGTTCAGATTCATTTAACTTGGAAACTCACTTTGATTGTTGTGTTTACATTTAACTGACTCCTTAGAATAAAAGATTATTTGCTTCTATTAGTTTGTAAATATTCTTGTTGTGCTGAAGCTGTTTTATTGAAACAATCAGCAGATTTTATCAAATCAAGAATTTATTTTAAGCAGCTACATTTTAAATCTTTTTTTCAGACCAACATTCACATTTAACCCCAGACAGAAATCAAATGTGATCATTGATAAACTTTACATTCTCACAGCTAATCTGTATGTTTACAAACTCAGAAAATAGTTTGAATGAACAAAGCTGCAGAGATTTCAGATGAAGGTGCAGCTTTATAATAGTGATGTTTTATTTGTATATTATATTTACTCACAAGATGGAGACAAAGTTCAGATTTTCTTCTCTAGTAAAAATGTTTACACTGCAAACATTTACACTTATCCCATTTTTAAATGTAAATCATTAAATGTTAGAAATGACTTCACTTAACAGATAAACAGAACACTAAGACTGAGCCAAGTTCATCTGTAAATATTTTAAATAAACAAATAAAATGTCTAATCACACTTTCACCTCAGGTCAGTGTCAGTCTGATCAGCTCAAATCCAGAATCCTGCTGCGATAAAGCAAATTGTCTCTTTAGGATCAAATCAAACTGCTGCTGCTGATGTGGTCGCTGTAGTGTCTGTAAGTTTGAGTCTTGTGTGTCATCTGCAACCACCACACATTCAGAGGGGGAGAGAGGGCAGCACAGGCCTCGACCAACACCCACAAAGCTCTCCTGCGGGGAAAGAATCTGGCCAAAACTCCACTGGTTAAAATGTCTCTGCTCTCTGGTGTCACTGTAGTGCAGAGGCTTCAGAACTAGAATCCTCTGGTTTAAAGATTTCTTCAACATTAAATAATCCAGTGACAGTTGTCTGTATTTCCACCGCTGCACGCAAACAATAACTGTTAACAATGAATTCAGCAAACTTTATTTTTCAAATTGTGAACAAATACAGTTTAAAACAGCATTTCTGTCGCTGCCACAGAGTAACTCACATTAGGACCCCGTCCTCGTTTGGGCTCCGCCTCCAAACTGTCAAAAGTCAATTTACTCGCGTGAGCAGGATTTCTCTCCGAGAGCAGGGAGCTGCCCGCCAGAGCGTGAAACTGTCACAGTGCGTGTAAAGGAGACACTGCTCTGGTCTGTGATCTCTGGTCTCCCACTCAGAGACACAGGTTCCTGAGTGTCTAGGGTTCCTACAGCTATGGGAGGCGCTGAGGACACTCTTCGTGTGAGAGAAAATCTCCTCACGCAAATATTTAGAGCCAAATACTGTCAATAATGCAATGTTCTTAAGACTTGTCAGGTAGTCGAGCTTTTTAGTTCAATCAGCTGCATTTCGATGTCTTCTATGTCCAGCCACTTAAAGAGAGACACATCCAGCTGCTCAATAAAGCTTTCTGACTTGATCAGAAAAGAAAACATTGGTCCATACACCCGAAAGTCCTGAACATGCATAGTGATTTCTGTCTTGAGTCTTCGGATGTATCCGTGTATTTCCGTGGTGTTGATGCTGCGCTGAGTGGGCAGCACCTGAAGCATGAAGCGCCTCTGTCAGTGCGCCCCAGGGTGGCTGTGGCTACAATGTAGCTGCCATCACCAGTGTGTGAATGTGTGTGTGAATGGGTGGATGACTGGATGTGTAAAGCGCTTTGGGGTCCTTAGGGACTAGTAAAGCGCTATAAAAATACAGGCCATTTTACCATTTGAAGTGTGAACGTTTCAACATTGCTTGAAAAACTGCCAGCTAGTAACGTCTCTCACCAGTAGGCGAAGTGATTTTCAGCCAATTACAAGTTGAATCTGGTAGTTGGGGTTGTTAGCTAAGATACCGTCATTAAGAAGCGGCACAACTAACATGTCTACTCGAGCTAATTTGCAATGTGCACCTCTGGCCTGGCCGTAGATATTTATTTTTAACTCATTCACTGCCAGCCATTGTCAAATAAGCTTTTCAATTGACGTCTATAGACGTCAATGGCAGTGAATGAGTTAATGCACGTTTTCAGATTAATTCATTGCATGTCGTGCCATCAGGGCCAGCTGTGGTTAGAGTGCCCAGGGTTGCCAACCCCTGATCTATTGCTTTCCTCACATCAAGAAGCTGTCAATCAAAATCAATACAGCTCTTCCTGCATCTGGAGCTTGTGAAAGACTGTGTGAGACTCCTGTTCACTGCTGAACAGTTACAGCTTCACAGCAAGAACCTTGAGAGCAAACTGCTCCTGAAGCTCAACCATGACCTTCCTGTGTGAAATAGAGTGAAGAAATAGTGCATTTTTAATAAATATGCAGAAATTGATGCACACCCATACAACTTATGGTAAAGTGAGCTACCTTGTATCTGTCACGGCTGCTGAGGTGAGCCGTGTGGAGTTGGAAGAAGGACCCAAGATGCAGGCAGTGGATGAAATGCTAGTGAGGTTTATTAACAAAGGTGTAGTGGCAAACAAGCAGTGGGGCATGACAAATAACTGAAGACACCTAAACTGGGAGAACTAAAAATAACAGACCTGGGAGCATATGACAAAGGGATGAGACGCAGAGAGACGCAGACAAGGAACAGGACACCGTGGACCACAGGGTAACACAGACTGACACAGACAAACCGGCAACAGGCAGGAGAACACACAGGGCTTAAATACACACACCAGTAATCAGGGGATGAGAGACAGGAGGGCAACACGGCTGGGAGGAATCAGAGCTGACGGGACAGGGGAAACGTAGCTGAACACACTCACATCAGACAGAGACCTTCACAATAAAACAGGAAACTAACAGACAGAGAACCAGACAGGACACTGAACTTTACAGTCAGACTCATAAGTAGACACAATAACACCATGGACAGACAGAGGGAACACAGAGAAGTGGGAGCAGGCAGGCAAAGAACAGAAACCTAACAAATGGCAAAATCACAACAGAATACATACTCGGAATGAACAAAAGCATAAGGAAACACAAAACACTGAGTCCTCAAACTCAGGACCATGACAGTATGTACATATGCTGAAGTTGCCTCGTTCTAATGTTGTTGTTTTTTTGAGGCTGCTGTGCCATTTAGGGTAAAAGTGAATATAATGTATACAGCACATCTTGTCACTGGAAATGGTTTGCACTGTTCATATATTTATATTATTTATTGCAGTTATTGGTTAAAAAGCTTTATGTTGTGAAAAACTGAAATCTGGAAATTCTAGATCTTGTGCCTTAATTTGTTAATGTTTTTACATATTCTATTTGAAAATACTAACATTTGTATATTTATTTATTTATTTTTGTTTGTATTGTAACGATGGTTAAGTGTTACTGGACAGTGACATGTTGGTTTTCTCTGCACACTGTTGTTGTTCCTTTAAGATTCATGTTTGGTTGGGCTGCAGGAAGTAGTGAGGGTGGTGTACAGGAAGGGGTGGGGGGACCTGGTTGTTCTGTGTGTGTGCCAGGCTGAAGAGAGGTGTAGTTCGAGAGCGCTTCCCCCTGAGTTAACAACCCGCTGGCTTATGTGCCGAATAAACGGACAAACTGAGATCCCAACCGTCTGGTTCTTGTGAACGTTACATTGGTGTCAGAAGTGAAGAAAGAAAAAAGAACCCCAGAACGCCCGAGACCCTGTTGCCGGCGACGCTTGCCGTTACGAGACGAGGATGTTGCCGGGCAGGATTAAGAAGGAGACGGAGGAGAGGGAGGTTCGTCCGCGCTCGCCCGCCCATGGAGTGAGGGAAACGGCGCTGCGGCTGTCTGCCGAGGCTGGATTTTCTCCAGGTTTCCGGCGGGAAGGAGTCGACCTCGCTTGGCGCGCCGTCACGTGATGTAAACAAACATGGCGGCGCCCAGCAAGCTGCAGCGAATATAAAAACGCCTAAGTTCAGCGGCAAGACGCCATGGGAAGTGTTTATCGCACAGTTCGAGCTGTTAGCTGTTGCAGCTGGCTGGTCTGAGGAACATAAAGCTCTCCAATTGGCTTTGTGCCTGTGTGAGGATGCAGCTGCATGCCTGCTGCTGCTGACCGAGGAGCAGAGGGGAGATTATAATGCTCTGGTCGGAGCACTTCAGAGGCGCTTCGGGCAGTATAACCAACCAGTGCTGCTGAGGTCGGAGTTCCACAACAGACGCAGATTGCCAGGTGAGCCCCTCCGCATTTTGGCCCATGAAGTCGAGTGCCTTTGCCAGAGGGCGTATGACAGCATGCCACCATCAGTGCAGGCGGAGTTAGCTCAGGACCAGTTCCTGCAGGCCCTGAGCCCTAAAGAGCTCCGCATGCAAACTCAGCTTGCTCGGCCGGCCACACTCAGTGCAGCCCTGGAGCTAGCGTTGGAGAGGGAGATGCTTGCAGGATCCTCTGGGGGCGCTGACGACGCACACGTGGTGAGGGCTGTGTCAGCACCTGTGGAACAGATGGAGACGCCAGCGGGCCTGTGCAGTTTGGTGCAGACAGCTTCGCTGCAGTCGCCTTCCCCTCGGGCTGGCCCACACCGCCGACCTCAGAGCTGCTGGGGATGTGGACAAGTCGGACACCTCATCAGGCAGTGCCCCAAGCTTGCAGCGGTTCAGGGAAACGCCCACGGGCCCGTGTAGGCGGGAGTACACGGGCCTGGGAGAACGACATCCCCACACCACCGCCACCTCCACCCGGTGCGGCCATCACTGTGGGCTGGACCCAGGTTGGCGGCTTTTGCCATGTTCCAGTGACGATTGCGGGGGTGTCCTGTACGGCCCTGCTGGACACGGGATCCAATGCAACGCTGGTCCGACCCGATATTGTCCCAACCGGAGCTGCTGTACAACCGACTAACGTGCAACTTAAGACTGTGACCGGTGATCTGGCCCCAATGAGAGGGAAGGGAGTGTTCCAGTTCAAGGTGGGGGACCTCGGTGTGTCTTATGCTGCCTGGGTGGCTGACGTGCAGGACGCCTGCATCCTTGGGCTGGATTTTTTACGAGCCATTGGTGGTGTACTGGACTTAGGCAAAGGCCTCCTCGTACTCCCTGATGGGAAGAAGGTGCCGCTTAGTCCTCCCCCGGTCTGCACAGCATCTGCCGCGGCGTCCACCTCCACCGCAGAGACCCCTGCAGACCCGCCAGCAGAACAGCGAGCGGAGGAGGAGGAGGAGGAGAGGCTCTCAGCAGTGAGGAGTATCTGGTCAAAGAACTGTGAGGGGCTGACTCCACAGCAGCAAGAGAGTCTATGGCAGGTACTAAAAGAGTTTAGTGACATTTTTGCCCTGAAAGAAAGTGATGTTGGCTTGACACACTTGGTAGAGCACGTCATTGAGACCGGGGATGCCCAGCCTATTAAAGTGCGCCCCCGCCGCCTGCCCCTGGCTCATCAGGAGGCTGCAGACAGGGAGCTGTGTGAAATGATGAAGGCGGGCATCATAGAACCATCTGATAGCCCGTGGGCCTCCGCGGTGGTGATGGTGCCTAAGAAAAAAAGTCCTAGGATGCGTTTCTGTGTGGACTACAGACCACTCAACAAAGTGACGAAGAAAGACTCTTACCCCCTACCCAGGATTGATGAGTCCCTCGACTTAGTAGCCGGGTCCTCCTGGTTTTCCACCCTGGACCTGCGGAGTGGCTACTGGCAGGTGCCACTGTCCCCGGAATCCAGACCGAAGACAGCCTTCTGCACTAACAGGGGACTATGGCAGTTCAAAGTCCTGAGTTTTGGCCTTTGCAACGCTCCTGCGACCTTCGAGAGGCTCATGGACAGTGTGCTGGCTGGCGTCCCACGGCAACGGTGTCTGGTTTACCTGGATGATCTTCTAGTGCACGGGAGCTCCTTTGATGCTGCCCTGGATGCCCTGAGACAAGTGTTGGAGAGGGTGGCGGCTGCAGGCCTGAAGCTGCATCCCGACAAGTGCCACTTCGTGAGGAGGGAGGTGGAGTTTCTGGGCCACAAGCTGGGTCGTGAGGGCATCAGCACTTTGGAGGAAAAAATTCACACCATTACCGAGTGGCCCACACCAGCAGACCAGAAACAGCTCAAAAGCTTCCTAGGACTGGCGTCTTATTACAGGAGGTTTGTGAAGGGCTTTTCCTCCATAGCCGCACCACTCTTCCACCTGCTGCAGAAGGACCGTGACTTCATCTGGACCCAGGACTGTCAGCAGGTGTTCGACACCCTCCGCAGATCGCTGACAGAGTCCCCAGTCCTTGCCCCCCCTGACCCCGCCCGTTACTGTGAGAAGCGAGAGGAAATAGAGCGGGAACTCACGACAATAGACGGAGCAGCACAGCTCGCCTGCAGGGTTCTTCTGGTGGTGGATGCAGCGGAGTGGAGGGCACGGCAGGAACAAGACACAGACCTGCTGCCGGTCCTGCAGTGGCTGGAGAAGGGGGAGCAACCCCTTTGGGATGAGGTCACTGGGTTTTCCATCTGTACCAGGGGGCTGTGGGCCAAGTTTGCAGCTCTCAGGCTGAAGGAGGGGGTGTTGGAGCGTGCCTGGAAGGATCCTGCCACGGGGGAGGAGAGGTGGCAGGTTGTGGTGCCAAGGTCGCTGAGGTCAGCTGTGCTGGGAGCCTGCCATGGGAGCACTGGCTCTGGCCACTTTGGGGTCTCCAAGACTCTTCGCCGCCTCTGCCAGGGCTATTACTGGGGTCAACAGCGGAGGGATGTGGAGGACTTTTGCCGCAGCTGTGATGCATGTTCCTCACACAAAGGGCCACAAGACCAGTCCCGGGCTCAGCTTCAGCAGCAACCAGCAGGAGCTCCAATGGAGCGAGTAGCTGTGGACGTCATGGGCCCATTTCCTCGCACAGACAGAGGAAACCGCTATGTTCTTGTGGCCATGGACTATTTTACCAAGTGGCCGGAAGCATACGCCATCCCAGATCAGGAGGCTGAGACTGTCGCTGATGTATTAGTGGAGGGGATGTTCAGCCGCTTTGGGACAGCAGAGACCCTCCACAGTGACCAGGGGCGTAACTTTGAGTCCAAGGTATTTGCTGCCATGTGTGAACGCCTTGGGACTAAGAAAACCCGCACCACCCCACTTCACCCCCAAAGCGATGGGCTGGTGGAAAGGTTTAACAGGACGCTGGCCCAGCAGCTAGCCATCCTTACCTCAGAACACCAACGGGACTGGGATTACCATCTTCCCCTTACCCTCATGGCCTACAGGTCGGCAGTGCAGGACTCCACCCAATGTACGCCTGCCCTGCTCATGTTAGGGAGAGAGCTGAGAACTCCTGCAGAGTTGGCTTTTGGGAAACCCCCGGACGCGCCAGAGGCACCACCGGGCCGGGACTACGCAAGGAAGCTGCAGAACCGGCTGGATTCTGCACATTCCTACGCCCGAGAGCAGCTGGCGAAGGCAGGCCTGCGCCAAAAGAGGAATTACGACATCACCACTAAAGGGAGGCACTTCCGTGCTGGGGAGCTGGTGTGGGTCTACAGCCCAAAGAGGAAGAAGGGACGGTGTCCTAAACTGGATAGCAGCTGGGTGGGGCCTTGCAGCGTCCTAGAGCGAGTGGGGGAGGTTGTTTACAGGGTGCAGTTGCCTCCTAGGGGGAGGATAGTAGCGCTGCACAGAGACCGGATGGCCCCCTACAGAGGACAGTCCCTCCCCTCCTTTCCAGAGGGACGTGTACAGAGCGTCCATGACCCTGCTCAGAGGGGCCCCCGACCGGGGCTGCGTTCCCCCCCCTCGGACTCTTCACCCCAAAGCCCCGAAGCTCCGCGTCCTCCTCAGGGGCTCAGGAGGTCAAGGAGGGAACGTAGGCTACCGCCCCGCCTCAGAGACTGTGTCGTTCCCTCGGGGACGAGGAACTTATTGCTGGGGGGGCAGTGTAACGATGGTTAAGTGTTACTGGACAGTGACATGTTGGTTTTCTCTGCACACTGTTGTTGTTCCTTTAAGATTCATGTTTGGTTGGGCTGCAGGAAGTAGTGAGGGTGGTGTACAGGAAGGGGTGGGGGGACCTGGTTGTTCTGTGTGTGTGCCAGGCTGAAGAGAGGTGTAGTTCGAGAGCGCTTCCCCCTGAGTTAACAACCCGCTGGCTTATGTGCCGAATAAACGGACAAACTGAGACCCCAACCGTCTGGTTCTTGTGAACGTTACAGTATGTATGATAGCATTTTTTTAAGGTGAAAAATAAATCAGACATTACAACCAGTTACTCAGTACTTGATTAGTCTTTTCACCAACTACTTTACTCTTACTTGATTAATTTTTTGGACGACTACTTTTCACTTTTACTTCTCTGTAGACTGGTGCGTAATAAACAAGCGAATAATGCAGAAAACAGATTTTTCATGGGAAACTGGTCTCTGAGTTACTGAGAGAGAGAATTCAGTTCAATTCATTTTTTTATATAGTGTCAAATCACAAAAGCGGTCACCTCAAGGAAGTTTTTGGGAGTCCCTACAACTCTAACCAAGTATAACACCATAGTTATTGTCTTAATTCACATGTCATGGTCTGAATAAAGCCCGTGTTTTGTGTGGATAGTTATGCTACAATCATGGCCAATAATCGGTATACCATCCTCACGTTGCTCCACGTTACGTAAAATATTTTATTTGGTGAAAGTAATGAGGTTAGGATTGTAAAAAAAACAACAAAAACTGAATATTTCATTATTTTGGTTTATACAACCTGATTGGATCCCTCCATCCTGATGACTGCTGCTGTGGATAATGGACCCAAACCATCCTCTGCATCTCCTACTGGACCTGCAGATAAACACTTCCTTCAACAACTGTTTCAGCTTCACTGACACAAGGATACAGAAAATCTACACCTCACACCACAATCCCTGTAAATAGTTTGGACATAAGATCCTTATTGTGTCATATTATGTATTGATTTATTGAACACTTCACTCTTTGTATTTTTTCTTTCATTGGCTTCATTTAATGCATTTATAAGAGCTCTACAGTGTTGTTTTTTGTCTTTTTAATTATTTTTCAAGAAAGTGGACGTGATTAACAACTTCGAGGCAGTAGGACCTTAAACATGACTTTGACCAGAATCTGATTTGTGACATGTGACAGTAAATTCTTCTGTGTTGTCACAGTTCAGTGTCATATTATGTCATATCAACAGTTTATATCAGTTTGTTTATTTTTTGATTATTAGCATTTCTGGTCTGTTCACTGTGATTTTTCTCTTTATTTTTCATTATAATTTCTGTGACATCTCTCACACTGGTCAGCTCATCACATTTCAGTTCATGACAAACTTGAAAGTTGGAGTCTAAAGGTCTAAACTCTTATGCAGGTTTGAGGCCACAGCCCAGGTAGTAAAAGCAGATATCGTGTTTGGTGGTTATTAATTAACTAGAACACCATTACAACAGGTGAATTCTCTAAAAGAACTTTGCTTTCTTGAAGGACTGTAAGGTTCAAGCTGTAAAGATGTGACATTTGTTGAGTGTAGAAACTTTCCTGAACTGTAACGTGTTCAGAGACATTCAGAGATCCTGTGTCCCTGAACTCGAACTACTTACAGGATGTAGTCAGTTTACAGTAATACAGTCATCTTTGATTGAATCTGGTCAAAGGAAATTAACTTCACTGGTATACATTTAGTTTATAACAAGCATATTTTAATGATGTATTATGTATAAAGAATAAACTTTTGATTTTATGTATTTCAGCTGCATTTTATTCAGAATTATTGCTTCATGTTCATGAGGGTCAAGAATTTTTCTTTGTTTTGCGTGTGAGAGCAGAGGTCTGGCAGGTTGACAATCTAAACCCTGTGATGAACTTCTGAAACACAACAGCTTCACCTTCTTTGTGTCATTTTTATGTTCTATTTAGGTTTCGTTTCTTTTAAAAGGAGAAGTCAAGATTTTCTTCATTTTTCACTTTGGTGTCGTTTTAAGGAGCACAAACTGAAAACTATCTGAATGACACACACAGCGCCCTCTGACGGACACAAGTGTTATCTGCGTGTTTCAGTTTAACACGTGATCGTGATTCATGAAAATGAAAGTAAATTCCGACACTTTTGAACTGAGCTGAGACGCCATTACAGGGAGTCAGATCTCTGCTGAAAAACACACGTTTGGAGGATTTTAATCAGAAAGTTCAAGAGACACTAATTTGGTGAGTTAATAATACTTAAAGATCAAATGGCTGAGAGAGCTCTTTTTGAAAATTTCCTGAGCTCCCATGTGTGTTCAGAGACTTTCAGAGATCCTGTGTCTCTGAGCTGCAACCACAGCTTCTGTTCAAGCTGCCTGCAGAAATTCTGGGAACAAACTAAAAACAAAAAGTGTCCAGTTTGTAAAAGAAAATCTTCAAAGGATCATCCACCTGTGAACTTTGCTCTGAAAGAACTTGCTGATTCATTTTCTGGAAGAAAGAAATCTGGATCATCTGAGACGGAAAAAGGAGAGAAGAAATTAACAGTGGTGTGCAGTAAACATGAGGAAGAGCCTAAACTGTTCTGTGTGGACGAGCAGAGAGCTGTGTGTCCTGTGTGTGAGTTTTCTCTCCACCAGACTCACAAAGTGGTTCCTGTAGAAGAAGCAGTCAGTGACCTGAAGGAGCAGCTGAAATCTGACTTGAAGTCTCTGCAGGACAAGAGGAACAAATACAAACAAGTGGAGGAAACTTACAATGAGGTGATTCAACACTCCAAGAAACAGCTGTTGTCCACAGAGAGGCAGATCAGAGCAGAGTTCAACAAGCTCCAGCAGTTCCTGAAAGAGGAAGAGGAGTCCAGACTGGCAGCTCTGAGGGAGGAAGAGGAGCAGAAGGGGAGGACTATCAGCAGAGAGATGAAGATGATTGAGGAGCAGATCTCCTCTCTGTCAGACAGCATCTCTGCTGTTGAAGAAGAGCTGCAGAAACACAGCGTGCCATTCCTCAGCAGTTATAAAGACACTCAGAGCCAGAGCCCAGAGCTCAGTGTCAGATCCACAGCTGGTCTCAGGAGCACTGATAGATGTGGCCAAACACCTGGGCAACCTGTCCTTCAGAGTGTGGGAGAAGATGAAGGAGAAGGTCCACTTCAGTCCTGTCATTATGGACCCAAACACTGCAAGTGGCTGGCTCTATCTGTCTGATGATCTGACCAGTGTGAGACAAGGAGACACAAATCAGCAGCTTCCTGATAATCCAGAGAGAAACACTAAGTATCCCACTGTTTTTGGCTCTGAGGGCTTCAGCTCAGGGAAACACAGCTGGGAGGTGGAGGTGGGAGAACATCCTGTCTGGAATGTGGGTTTAGTTAAAGAGTCAGTTGACAGGAAGGGAGAGCTTTTTGTTTCACCAAAATATGGAATCTGGTGTTTAAATCATCGCAGTGGAAAATACACTAATGGTGATGGTCAGACTGTGACAGTGAAGAAGAGTCTCCAGAGGATCAGAGTCCAGCTGGACTATGACAGGGGGGAGGTGTCCTTCTATGACCCTGAAGACATGACTCACATCTACACTCACAGAGACACTTTCACTGAGAAACTCTTCCCATATTTTGGTATGGGAAAGGCAGGAGACGCTAAAACCTCTGATATCAAAATCTGTCAGACTGAGATTTGATTGTAAACTGATTCTTTATTTTAACTGTTTTTTCCCCTTATTTGTTCAGTCCAGCAGCTTAATTTTAGGGAAATTTAGGGATTTAATGTTGTTGATTTAATGGAACTATTAGCAATATCATAAAACCAAAGGAATTTTTTCATTTGAAAATCTTGTGACCCATTCAAGTTTTTGTAAGAAAATTTAACTTTTTATATTCTTGTTTCTTTTAAATGAATATTTTCAGAATATTTGTCATGTTGTTGATGTAAATATTTTGAAAATTGTAAAATCTTAATGATGATGATTTCTTTGCTTTTCAAAGTTGTTGAGTGTGAACAGTGTGAACATCCTGATTATCAGCATTTTGTTTTCAGTTAAATAATATTTTAAAGTAACACGTCAAATTTTCCAAATTCAAAGAAATGACTTCTAAGTTTAAGATGGAGACAAAGTTCATATTTTTGTTTATGGAAAAATGTTTTTTAAACATTTTATTTCCATTTTCTCACATTTTAAACTGTAAATCATAAATGTTAGAAATAACTTCACTTAACAGGTAAAACAGAACATTAAGACTGAACCGAGTTCATCTGTAGTTCAATGCGAGTTTAAACACATTCATCACAGAAATTTCTACCTTTATTCTTGTTTTTACATTTAAATGATTCCTTAAAATTAAAAGAACATTTGCTTCCGGTGCTTTTTAAATACTCCTGTTGTGCTCAACCTGTTTTCTTGTTGCAGTTGTAACACTGATGCCACTGTAAACAGATATATAAGATACTGGACCAGTTCTAGGTTCACAGGAGTAATGGAGCAAAGCACAGTGAAGAGACCAGAGCCAGAAACCCTGAAATGAAAAGCCGCCATCTTTAATAAAACACAAACACGGTAAATGGCCTGTATTTGTATAGTGCTTTACTTAGTCCCTATGGACCCCAAAGTACTTTACACATTCAGTCATTCACACACTGGTGATGGCAAGCTACATTGTAGCCACAGCTGCCCTGGGGCGCACTGACAGAGGCGAGGTTGCCGGACACTGGCACCACCAGGCCCTCTGACCACCACCAGTAGGCAACGGGTGAAGTGTCTTGCCCAAGGACACAACGACTGAGACTGTCAGAGCCGGGGTTCGAACCGGCAACCTTCCAATTACAAGACAAACTGCCAACTCTTGAGCCACGATCGCCCCTTAAACAATCAAACACAATCAATCGATGTTTAGTACGTCACACTTATCCTTCCATTTGTTCCAAATCCCACACCTAGGTTGTTTATTTAAGCTTTAGTTTTTTTTACATTTAAAATAAATTTAAAATAAATTTTTAAATTTTGAATTTAAGCCAGTCTGTTCTGTGCAAAATGAATAAAGCCAATTTAGTGTTATAGGCTTATTTAACTTGCGCTCATTATTAATCACTCTGACTAGTTTCTGTCTTGCATGAGCAATCAAATGTGATCAAAACTCTTTTTAGTGTGTTGACCCTTTAACCCAGAGTTCCTGTAGAGAAATCCAGTTTGGCTCAAAACAAGAAAATAACATCACTCAATGTTATTAAAGTCTGAATAATCACACTTTCAGTTCAGGTCAGTCTGATCAGTTCAAATCCAGAATCCTGCTACGATAAAGCAAATTGTCTCTTTAGGATCAAATCTGGCCAAAACTCTACTGATTAGTTTTCCCAGTTTTTCTTTGGGAAATAAACCTTTGTATTTTCCGAGTAAACACAATTATATCTCTGATACTTTACATTCATGTCTCTGCTCTCTGATGTTACTGTTTTATTTATCGGAAGCTAACGTGCTCTTATGGAAGAAGAGGGAAGGGTTACGTTAAATGAGCATTCCCGAAAATCACTTCAATCTGAACTTATAGTCTAGTTTTAACAGGAGTTTTTACACTCATTTTATGAATTATTTACTACATGAATTTTAATTATGATGGCTTTCACTATGATGACATTTATTTTTCTATTGTAGTATAATATTTGTGGCCTGGGTTGCGCAATCATAATTAGATTTGATAAATTTATTTGAAGAAACTCGGTTTTAAATCATTGTTAAATTTCCGTTTAAATGTAACCTGAGTTCTGATGAACCGCATATTACAGAAGACTGTTTGCTTTGATGGAGTAGAGAACAAATCTCAGCAAAGTCTTTATAGAGCAGGAATTTTGCTCAGGTATAACAAGGCATACAGAACTAAAATGAATGTGCATCAATACAAACTCACGGGAGCAGTTTGGTTAATGCTGAATGTCTGAACTCAGCTCTGCTTCAAAGTTAGTGACTTCTCACTCTAGCAGCACATTAGACTCATCAGTTACAGTCATGTATATTTATAAACTTATCTAGCATGACTCATTTCATCATACCAACACATGGAGGACACAAGACATTGCCCCTGGTTCCTATTTCATTCTGCTGTGATGGGCCATAGTCTAATCACAAAATAGCATAACTGAATTCTTATATTAATAAATCATTTTCAGTTCCATCTGATCATCTCTCCTTATTGAAATATCTGCAATACCAATTAAGTAAACAAAAACATTGCAGCTGTCAATGAGCATTTTGACAGTGAAGAGAAGTTTGTATAGAGAAAGTTGCATAGATGTCAGATGAGTGTCAAAATTTATAATATTTGATTCTTTTTTAACACATTTGGTCACTCAACAGGATTTAAAAACACATTTACTAAAAAACAGAAAATACTACAACATTCCCAAGAGAAAAAATCTCAGCAAAGTCTTTATAGAACAGGAATTTTTAACCTTTTGCGTGTTTGTTCACTGAGTCGTCTTTAGTCACAGACACAATCCTGCTGACATGTTGGCAGAAAATGTTTCCTGTTGCAGCTGAATAAATAAATCTTGTAAAACTGGTTTAGTGACAATCAGCTGATTGCTAGTTCTGTGTGAGACTGCAGATTTTTATATTGATCTGATACTGAGCAAATACATGGTCAGTATTGCTGATGCCAATACCGATACTTTTAACCTATGTAGACAGCTTATGTTGGGGGGAGCAGTGTGTCATGACTTAACAGATGGCTCATCATCAGTTTGCAAATAGTGATCACTAACTCACTGTGATTTTGGTTAACACAACAAAACACACCTTCCAGCTTTTCAAGTATTTTGAAACTGGGTTTTTGGAAAACTGGAATGTAAATGTTCCTGTCTCTAAAGGTCTTTGAGTCAAATTCTGTTGTTTGACATTTTTCATAGTGCATGTTTGAGGTATAATTTTAATCTCCAAAAATTGTTTTAATTTAATACAACGACGTGGGGATAGAAACAAAGCATCGATCCTATCATGGTAGTATTGATCCCATACCAATACCAGAGTCGGTGTCGATACTACCAATATTTGGATCGATCTGCTCACCTCTACTGATTAGATCGTTCCTCAATAAGTAAGATACCAAACACTTCACATTTATGGAACGCCAGGACTGCCATAATGAATTAATTAAATACACCATTAAATAATTAATTAAATGTGGCAATAATTAATTAAAATTGGAATTAATTAATTAAATAAATAGTTATGACACATGTAATTAATTAATTATTGACACATTTAATTAATTATTTATGTATTTCACATTTTAATTAATTATTGACACATTTAATTAATTAATTATTGACACATTTAATTAATTATTTATGTATTTCACATTTTAATTAATTATTGACACATTTCATTAATTATTGACACATTTAATTAATTATTTAATGATATATTTATTTATTTCATTTTGGCAGTCCTGACGCCTGGCTCTCATCATGAAATAATTTTATCTGTCAGCCTCACCCATCAAACTCAGGGGGCGGGGTTAACGCTGATCGAGTCAAAACCATTGCTTTGGCCTGGTGGCCATTGTTTCTAGCACACAACAACCGGCATGTGGAAGCTAACAGAACTGAGCTTTGAAAAACCCTGTTTGTGTGTTACCAAATACCGTTTTAATATTTTTTTAGCCGAGAATGTAGTGGTTTAATCTTCATGTGTCTGGTCGGTTTGTCAAGATACAGCCTCTTTGCAAAAGTGTTTCGATGATTTCGGAGATGTCTGCCCAGTCTCACGGCAAAGCGTGGGATAGACCCGCTCGCCTCGCAAGCAATCCCACCGACAAAGCGCAGGCCCCGGTACACAGCTGTAGTAACCCCCGCTGACTTCTTTTACTGAGGTTATATTTATCGATGTTTTATTTCCTGATGTTCTTATGTGTCCTACGTGTTTCAGTCGCCAATTCTGAATTATAACTAACATTAAAAACATGTTTAAGGAGGAGAGAGAGCAAATAAATCTGTTTAACATCTGATCTTTGGGTTTTTGTTCAGTAATCAGCGTGACCTGTGTATAAACACATAAAAGAGATAACGTTGGTGTTTCCGTCATGTAGTAACTGCTGGCTTTAACTGTACAAAGGTTGTTCGACACTATGAAACACATACAGACTTCATGATGTTCGGCTAATATTTTTATTGTGAATATTAATCATGCTGACCTCGCTCTGTACACCACGCAGCGAGGTCAGCATATCCACGATATCCTCAGCTCCATGAGTTAACACAAAGTTTCCCAGCTGACTATCTAACTGCCAACTATTCCAGAGACGTGAAAATATACAGCATAAAGAAAAGTGTAAGAGACTCAGCAGCAGATTAGAATAACAGTTATACATTTAATAAATCACCAAATGAATCCAAGAAACGAGCAAACCTGTTCCGACAATTTGAATTTGTATTCCCTCAGCTGCAGACTCGCTGCTGTTTAAATGTTTGAAAAGGAAGATCAGATATAAAAAACGTCAAACATAGACTCAGTCTGCCTTCACATTTGATATGAGGCCAGCACGTATAGTGGCCTCAGCAGGCTATTACTGAAATACACGTGCTATATCATAAACTATGATATAAACAGGGAGGTCCTATTAACATGTTTAGTTTTAAAGGACACCTTCCTGCCTTTAGTCTCATTCATGAGCAGTATTAGTTTTCTTCTAACATCAAGAAGTCTGCACAATGTGTTTCATAGTTTGTAACAAGCCTTTGACAGGTAAACATAACATGACCGAAAAAGCAAAAAAAAAAGAAAAAAAAGAGAGAGAGAGTGTTGACATAAGAAGAGAAAATTCTCTCAATTATGGAGACAGACAAATGGTTCATTTATGTTTGATGTGTGTTTATTCCTCCCTAAATATCGTCGGTGAAGTTCGCCATGCATGTCAGATTTTCCTGCGCATTTTTATACCTCTGCCAACAGAGAGAGAAAAAAAATCACATTCTAACAGACAGCTGGTGCTTAGAATACAGTTGAATAACTATTAAAAAACAGATGATATTTAGATGATAGTTCAGTCTAACACATGTGCCAGTGAACCATTAAACGTCTGTGAAACTATGCAGTTATGAAACGTAACTTTAACCTCAGCCAAACCGATTTGTTCAGTTGTAAATAAAACAGCGAAGTAAACGTAACCCGACAGACAGAACCTGAGTGAATGAAGTCCAGCGTTTAACCACTGAGAGCTAAAACTCAGCTGAGGTTTGAAAGCTGTGTGCCGGTGATTGGACATCAGCCGCTGATAAAGCTGTTCGCCTATAAAGTGCTCTGTAAGGAAACGAGCTCCAGCAGCTCTGCGCTCGGGGAAAACACTATATTTACTTATCTTGTGCAGAAAAATGCGCTGACATTGCGTTATATCGAGCACCGGCTGCCCAGTTAAACTGTGACTATCACCAGGTAACTAGGCGTGTTTCTTGAATTAGCAGCAGGTGTTAAACAGCTGACAGATGAGGAGGAGGATGCATGCAGGTAAACTGAGGGTCTGTTGAGCTGATCGCTGGTTTCGTGAGAAAAATGTCAGCTCGTTCTTTATGTTACAGAAGCACAGAGACACAAGACCAGGCGGAAAGAGACGATCGTTCGGTGAAAATGAGAATCTGCGAATGCAACATGTGGAACACGGAGAGTGGAATATGTAAACAAACCGGTTAACCCCTGGGTGCACTCTGCATGCTAACTGTTAGCAGAGCTAGTGAAATCTCTGAAAACATCTGAGCACTTTTGCAAACATGTTCTATGTTGACAACCTGACCAGACATACGTCGCGACATTCGCGGCTAAAACACTGTTAAAAGTGTAGCTGGTGACAGAAAAACGGGGTATTTTAAAACTACACCACCACCATTGCTGCCTGTGATTTGATCTGCATTCTTGGATAACTGGCTGCCCCAAGTCTACACAAGCAATCGATTTTCTAGGATCGACCTGTTTTGACTTACTTTGCACGGCAACCAATCAAATGTTAGAGAAGCTGCATGGGCAGCGTTAACCCCGCCCCCTGAGTTTGATGGGTGAGGCTGACAGATAAAATTATTTCATGACGAGAGCCAGGCGTCAGGACTGCCAAAATGAAATAAATAAATATATCATTAAATAATTAATTAAATGTGTCAATAATTAATGAAATGTGTCAATAATTAATTAAAATGTGAAATACATAAATAATTAATTAAATGTGTTAATAATTAATTAATTACATGTGTCAATAATTAATTAAAATGTGAAATACATAAATAATTAATTAAATGTGTCAATAATTAATTAATTACATGTGTCATAACTATTTATTTAATTAATTAATTCCAATTTTAATTAATTATTGCCACATTTAATTAATTATTTAATGGTGTATTTAATTAATTCATTATGGCAGTCCTGGCGTTCCATACACATTCTTGGTCTCATTTTTATGCTTTATTAAGATAAAGTAAGACATGAGAAGTCAAAATGTTTTACTTGTTTTCCTTTTTTGTTTTTGTTTTGAGGGCAACTACTCACACAAATAATATGCGTATCTGAATGACAGCCTAGCAGCACCATCTGGTGAAGACAAATAACATATTGTAGATATCAAGTGGAGGTGGAAAAAAGGCCGGAGAGAACCCACACAAACCACACACAGTAAGGCCCCGCCCAGGTGGTGGAGACAAACTCAGGGCCTTCTTGCTGTGAGGAAACACTGCTAACCACCACTCCACCATGCTACCTCTTGACTATAGTGAATGAAAATTAAACTAAATTTCTACACTGTTGAGCTGAGAAGAGACGTGTTTATTTTGACAGATCTGTGCTGAAAAACACACATTTGGAGAATTTGTTTTGTTTTTTTAATCTATTGATTGTCCAACATTTAGCTTTTTGCCATATCTTTACATCAAAGGTTGTGGTCAGGAACATTTGTTAATACTCACTAAATACAGACTCTGTATATTTTTAATATTAACAATAACATGATAAGGTGGACTTCAATGAAAGCACAGAGAGGACGAGTATTTTGTACTATTAAATGTACTTTTACTATTGTTTTAATATTAAAAGTTCATTAAGTGGACACCTGCTTTTTAGGTGGTCAGACACACTCTGTATTGAAACACTGAGGAGTCTGAGGCTATCATGTGGGTAATCTGTTGGTTTCTGGCTCACTCTTTTTGTCATGTATGTCTTTTTATTGTCTTTTAACAAGAGAGTGGAGAGCAGGAGGCAGAAGCTTCAGAGAAAGCAAGAGGTGCAGCCTCAGAGAGGAGGAGGCTGCAGCTGAAATTGTGGGAATCATCACTATAACATCATAGTTTGTGAATGAGCTCTCCGAAACCACTTTCAATCCTGCCTTATGTAAAAGTTCAGGTTTGCTCAATGTATAAAGTGATGTTATTCATTTAGACACAGGTCACTGTTACATTAAGGTTCTTCATGAGTTCATTCACACGTTCTCATAAACCCGATTAAGAAATGAGCAACATCCTGCATTTCTATTTGCAGAATTTGTCAGTGCATGAAGTGGTGCATGATGCTTCTGATTTGATTTTGTTAGCTTGGCAGCTATATTTTGATAGTTAATTTCACAATTACAACAGGCAAACTTTAAACTGAGTCATATAAACTACAGTCTGCAGTGAGCTGTCAATGCCATTTGCTGTTAACTCATCCTTGATCCTGCTTCTACTTCCTGTGTAATACGTTTCCAAAAGACACAAACTATTCAATTCAATTTTATTTATATAGCGCCAAATCACAACAAAAGTCGCCTCAAGGCGCTTTATATTGTACAGTAGATACAGAGAAAAACCCAACAATCATATGACCCCCAATGAGCAAGCACTTTGGTGACAGTGGGAAGGAAAACTCCCTTTTAACAGGAAGAAACCTCCAGCAGAACCAGGCTCAGGGAGGGGCAGGGCCATCTGCTGCCACCGGTTGGGGTGAGAAAAGGAAAACAGGATAAAGACATGCTGTGGAAGAGAGACAGAGGTTAATAATAGATATGATTCAATGCAGAGACGTCTATTAACACATAGTGAGTGAGAAAGGTGACTGGAAAGGAAAATCTCAATGCATCATGGGAATCCCCCGGCAGCCTACGTCTATTGCAGCATAACTAAGGGAGGATTCAGGGTCACCTGATCCAGCCCTAACTATATGCTTTACCAAAAAGGAAAGTTTTAAGCCTGATCTTGAAAGTAGAGATAATGTCTGTCTCCCGGATCCAAACTGGAAGCTGGTTCCACAGAAGAGGGGCCTGAAAACTGAAGGCTCTGCCTCCCATTCTACTTTTAAATACTCTAGGAACAACAAGTAGGCCTGCAGAGCGAGAGCAAAGTGCTCTAATAGGGTGATATGGTACTACAAGGTCATTAAGATAAGATGGGGCCTGATTATTTAAGACCTTGTATGTGAGGAGCAGGATTTTGAATTTAATTCTGGATTTAACAGGAAGCCAATGAAGGGAAGCCAATACAGGAGAAATCTGCTCTCACTTTCTAGTCCCTGTCAGGACTCTTGCTGCAGCATTTTGGATTAGCTGAAGGCTTTTCAGGGAGTTTTTAGGACATCCTGATAATAATGAGTTACAGTAGTCCAGCCTGGAAGTAATAAGTGCATGAACTAGTTTTTCAGCATCACTCTGAGACAGGATATTTCTAACTTTAGAGATGTTGCGCAAATGGAAGAAAGCAGTCTTACATATTTGTTCAATATGTGCATTCAAGGACATGTCCTGGTCAAAGATGACCTCAAGGTTCCTCACAGTGTTACTGGAGGCCAAGGTAATGCCATCCAGAGTAAGAATCTGGTTAGATACCATATTTCTAAAATTTTCAGGGCCGAGTACAATAACCTCAGTTTTATCTGAATTAAGAAGCAGAAAGTTAGCGGCCATCCAGGTCTTTATTTCTTTAAGACATTCCTGCAGTTTAACTAATTGGTGTGTGTTATCTGGCTTCATGGATAGATAGAGCTGCGTGTCATCTGCATAGCAGTGAAAATGTATGCTATGTCTTCTAATGATACTGCCAAGTCGAAGCATGTATAGTGTAAACAGAATTGGTCCTAGCACCGAACCTAACCCTCAGATCTTTTTGTTAAATCTCAGACTATAATTATTACGGTCACCTGTCACAGATTGTCTTCATCATGATAAACATGTTAAAATTAATTACAAATACATTACATACAAATTTTATATACCATATTTTTCGGATTATAAGGCGAACTGTCGATGAACGGGTCTGTTTTCATACGTAAGGTGCACCAAGCAAAACAAAACAGTCAGATCAAACTTTACTCAACTCATTCTTCTTGCTTCCTCCACTTCTGTACCATTGATTCATTAATGTTGAAATTTCTCACAGCTGCTCTATTCCCATGATGTTGCAGTATATTAATGACTAACCTCGTATTGTGGATGGATTATCTCAGTTGTTCTCCTGACTGAAGTTCGGTCCGTTTACAGCATCCTGCCATGTGATTGCATTTGTCCCAAACCATCGGGAACCCTCACATTAACTTTTATCAAGTGGAAAAAATTTAACGTTCATCCTCCAGCTTCACTGTTTATGTTACACTTTAAATAATTTGAAATTAGTCAAATTTAGAAACTTGTATTTATCTAAAATTTGACAATGGTTGTATGACAAAAGTTTTTTGTCTAATATTTTCAACGCTTTTTTGTAGCATACTTCGATTGGCCCAATAGCAACAAGACTGGTAAAGGACCAACTTGTAATACAGTATTCAATATGAGCCAGTAACATAGAGTGCAGGAATCACTGCTTTGTCCGATGTGCGGATATGTCTGAAGTTCCGTATATTAACGTTTACAGTTCTCACTACTTTTTAAACGTGTTTTTTAAAGGGTAATTTTGAGTCTAGCAGTACTCCCAAATACTTAAATCCTCAACATCAAAGCTGATGGGCTGCATCATCATCAGTTTAGGCTTGTCTAAAAATTACCGTATAAGTCTCCTAATGCTAATTCAAATTAACACAGTTTACTTACACCCCACTACACAAGGTAACCAGTACTAGCATCAGCCTATTTAATCAAGTATTTATTGCTGCCATTTAGTGATCTCTCCAGAATTAAACAATTGTGGTTTTGAATATGTTTTTATTAATCATAAGCTAATGCACTGTTTCATACATTCATTTATATGAAGAATATTAAAATATCATCATTGGCCTAACACTGTTATATGTGACTTTGTGCATTTATTGTGCAGTCTAACAACAACAGCCTAACTCACACAAACTCTGTCTGACTTCATCAGTCACAGAAGTCTTAAGAGCGCTGCTGCTTCTTTAAGTGAATGATCAAAATACTTGTTAAATGTATTTTGTGACTAGACACCTGCCAGACCTCACACCATTAGAGAGACCCTGGACATGAAATTGGCTGCTTTAACACAGTAATTTCCCAACTTCTGGAATAACTAAAGTATTTATTGTCTTGTCATGGACTCATTTAATGCATTTATAAAAGCTCTACGGTGTTCTGTTTCATACAAAAAAGTGGATGTGATTGACAACTTCAAGGCAGTAGTACCTTAAACATGACTTTGACCAGAATCTGATTTGTGACATGTGACTGAATTCTTCTGTGTTGTCACAGTTTAATGTCATATGAACAAGTTTATATCAGTTTGTTTATTTTTGCATTATTAGCATTTCTGGTTTCTCAGTGTCCACTGTGATTCTTCTCTTTATTTTGTATTTATTATTTTGGTGACATCACCCTCTCATCACATTTCAGTTCATGACAAACTTGAAAGTTGGAGTCTGCAGGTCTAAACTCTTATGCAGGTTTGAGGCCCAGGTAGTAAAAGCAGATATTGTGTTTGGTGGTTATTAATTAACTAGAACACCATGACAACATGTGACCTCTCTAAAATAACTTTGCTTTCTTGAAGGACTGTAAGGTACAAGCTGTAAATGTAGCATCCCCGGTTGAAAAGATGGTCTCTCAAACTGATGGTTCACAATCCTTTTATTAAACAGCCGTGTATGTGAACACACCGTAAGAGCTACAACATACAGAATAAAAGACTATTAGTAAATCAAACAGTGTGTTACCTTTAACCTTTTGAGTTATTCATTAATCACAAAGTAATTATCTTTACCTTACATAACACATAACACTAAAACTTGTAAATTATTGCATATAACAGTGAAATCGTTGCATCGCTGCCTAAACCTGACGAGGTATGTTAGCACCCTCTAGCGGGTGAAAACTTAGCCTTTATGCTTAGTAGAGGTCAGCAACTATATGCTCCGTAAAACAACAAAGTACATATCCACAGGACAAACTTTGTTACAAACCTTGTTCCCTCATCAACCAGGTGCTAAGGAACTGCTTACAACTCAGGATTGCACCTTAATAGCAGTTTTCTCATATTCTCGTCCATTAACCATTGAGCACACCTTCTCTCTGTGTATTAAACTCACGCTTCTGCTATATGGTTTGCTATATGGTTTACGCCACTTGATTTACGGCACCTTGTCGCTCTGTGACTTTCAAAATAAAAGCATCCGCTGGGTCCAAGCAACAATATAATTGTTATGGTAAGGACTAATTCAATGGTTCATGCAGCACCCTCTGGTGGTTGTGCCGTGTGTATTGTATGTTGCAGTTTGGCAATAAACGGAGTCGCCACGTTAAGACAGAGCTCTCCCAGTGTCGTTTATGGCGTTGCTATTAAAGTCACGAGAGCTACCAAAACATGATGTCAGAAGTGCTCGGGAGAGAAGAAGAACATAACGGAACACGGAAACTTCCTCACCGGAGAGAACTCGCCCTGCAAGGTTGCAATAACAGCCACAGTAAGAGCTAAGCTAACAAATTAGCAAGAAGCGCTAACTAGCATCTCACGACTAGCAGCATGGCAGCCGCACCAGCAGCCTTTCAAGTATCACCGCCGTCGAAGTTTGATTTTTCAAAGCCGGAAGAGTGGCCGAAATGGATCCGACGCTTCGACAGGTTCAGGATAGCATCCGGACTCGAGCTACAATCGGACGAAAACCAGGTTAACACTCTGATATATACAATGGGTGACGAAGCGGAAGATGTGATCACTTCACTGAACCTAAACGACGAGGAGGCGAGTGAGTACCACATTCTCAAAGACAAACTTGAGGCACACTTTGTAGTCAGAAGAAACGTTATCTTTGAACGAGCAAAATTCAACCAAAGGCAGCAAGAAGCAGGCGAAACCGCAGACGGGTTTATTACATCTCTATACGCCTTGGCAGAGCATTGCGGCTACGGGCAGCTGCACAGTGAAATGATAAGAGACAGACTCGTTGTCGGAATAAGAGACAAGAGACTCTCGGAGCAACTACAAATGGATGCGGAGCTCACATTAGAAAAAGCAGTGATACGGATTCGCCAAAGTGAACTTGTTAAGAAACAACAGGATCTTCTTAAAAACAACTTCAAGCAGGAGAATCTTTGCAACGTGGACATCGTTAAAGCAAAAAAGAAACACTTCAAACCACGAAAGACTTTACCACAAACCACGGAGAGGAATGTGAAAAGCCAATGCAACCGATGTGGAAAGACACCCTTTCACAGCAAACACCAGTGCCCAGCCAGAGAGGTACTCTGCAATCAGTGCAAAAAGAAAGGTCACTACGCAAGAGTATGTAGGTCTGGGGCAGTGGGAGAAATACGTGCAGCGGGTGGTAACAGAGAAGAAAGAGAAATAGCATTTCTGGGAACAGTAGCCTCAGATAGAACAGAGGATGCGTGGTTGACTAAAGTAAAAGTTAACAATGCAGACTGCTGGCTAAAAATTGATACAGGAGCGGACGTAACCGTCTTGCCTGAAAAAGAGTACAACACTCTAGCACAAAAACCGCAGCTGCAACCCACAGATCTGAAACTATATGGGGTGGGAATGTCTCCATTAACAGTTAGAGGGAAATTTACTGCTAACTTGAGCACTCCAAGCAAAGCTACAGTACAGCCTGTGTATGTAGTAGCAGACCTGACACAAGGATTACTAAGCCGCATAGCGAGTGTAGCACTCGGGTTAGTGGCTAGAATAGAAACTGTGTCACTCACTTCAGTAGAAACAGTGAAGCAGCAGTTTCCAACACTATTCAGTGGGTTAGGCCGGATGGCGGGGGAATACAAAATTGAGCTTAAAGCAGACGCCCAACCGTTTGCCCTGTCAACTCCAAGAAGAGTCCCGCTTCCCCTGTTACCCAAAGTCAAAAGAGAACTGGCTCGTATGGAAGAGTTAGGTGTCATCTCCAGAGTAGAGCAGCCTACCGACTGGTGTGCAGGAATGGTTCCAGTACCTAAACCAAACAGAGAAGAAGTGCGCGTGTGCGTGGACTTGACCAAACTGAATAACTCAGTGAAAAGAGAAAGACACATGTTGCCATCAGTTGAGCACACTCTAGGTCAACTAGAGGGCGCGAAAGTGTTCTCGAAACTCGACGCTAATTCAGGGTTTTGGCAAATACCTTTGTCCAAACAGTCAGCTCTTCTCACAACCTTCATCACGCTATTCGGAAGATTCTGTTTTAATAGACTTTGCTTTGGCATATCTTCGGCCCCCGAACACTTCCAAAAACGAATGTCTCAGCTTTTGGAGGGGCTGGAAGGAGTCGTCTGCCAGATGGATGACATTCTGGTTTATGCTGACACACAAACCCAGCACGACGAGAGACTGATCGCAGTCCTGGAACGGCTCACAAAAGCAGGCTTGACATTGAAAAGCGAGAAATGTGAGTTTGCAAAGACATCAATCAAGTTCCTCGGACAGATCATCGATGCTGCAGGAGTCAAAGCAGACCCGGAGAAAGTGAAAGCAGTCAGCAACATGGAAGCGCCCACGGACGTGGGTGGAGTGAGATGATTCCTTGGAATGGTTAATCATCTAGGCAAGTACCTTCCCCACTTAGCAGAGAAAACACAGCCGTTGAGAGAACTACTCAGTACCAAAAACATGTGGTGTTGGAGTGAGGCTCAACAAACAGCGTTTGACAACATTAAGGCAGAACTGAGTAAACCACCGAACTTGGCACTCTACAACCCCAAAGCACAAACGACAGTATCAGCTGATGCATCCTCCTATGGACTAGGAGCGGTGCTGCTTCAGAAACAAGAGGATGACGCAACCAAACCAGTGGCCTTCGCTTCAAGAGCATTAACCCCCACGGAACAGAGGTACGCTCAAATAGAGAAGGAAGCGTTAGCCATAACCTGGGCATGTGAGCGATTCTCTGATTTTCTTATAGGCATTGAGTTCCATGTTGAGACAGATCACAAGCCTTTAGTACCACTTTTGGGCTCCAAGAACTTAGACGAACTGCCACCACGAGTACAAAGACTGAGAATGAGATTAATGCGGTACTCTTTCACCATCTCACATGTCCCAGGCAAACATATCGCAACTGCAGACGTGCTGTCCAGAGCACCAGAAACTGTTTGTGACGAGACATTAAGAGACGAAATGAACCTGTATGCACATCAGGTGATTTCAGGTCTTCCTGCAACAGAGGAGAGACTACAACAAATAAGAGAGCAGCAAGACAAAGACGAAACACTAAAACAAATCAAACTCTACTGCAAGAATGGCTGGCCGGACAAACTCAAAATACCAGGTCCATGTTTCCCATACCACCAGCATGCAGGGGACCTGACTGTTGAAAATGAACTTCTCTTAAAAGGTATGCGTATAGTTATTCCAAAAATATTACAAAAAGATGTTTTGACACGACTGCACACAGGTCACCAGGGCATTGTAAAGTCCAGGGAACGAGCCAAGCAGTCGGTATGGTGGCCAGGACTGAGCTCTCAACTACAACAGCTGGTAGCAGAATGTGAGACGTATGCAAAGGTGAGACAGCAACCCAGAGAAACACTCATGCCAACTGAGTTTCCTACACGGCCGTGGGAGTTAGTTGGTGCTGATCTTTTTGAGTGGAGTAACAGCCAGTATTTGGTTGCAGTGGACTATTTCTCACGATACATAGAAATAGCTAAGCTGTCCTCTACCACATCAGCAGCAGTGATTGAGTCCATATTCGCACGCCACGGCATTCCAACAGAGTTAAGGTCGGATAATGGTCCACAATTCTCCTCAGAACACTTCCAAAAGTTTGCTTCAGAGTGGGGCTTTGCCCACACCACTTCCAGCCCGAGATTCCCTCAGAGCAATGGTGAGGCTGAAAGAGCAGTGAGAACAGTAAAGAGCCCATATCTTGCTCTCATGGCATATCGCGCCACACCACTTGGCAATGGACATAGCCCTGCAGAGCTTCTGATGGGGAGGAAACTTCGTACCACAGTTCCCATACTTCCATCCTGCCTCAACCCAGGCTGGACAAACATCACTAAACTGAGAGAGAGAGAAGGGAAGGAGAGAGAAAAACAGTGGAAATGGTTCAACAACAGACACAGAGCACAAGACCTCACTGGACTACACCCAGGAGATCAAGTTTGGATCACAGACATGAAAACAAATGGAACTATATCAGGCAGAGCAGAGACGCCGCGTTCTTACCTTGTTGAGACCCCGAGAGGACTTCTACGTCGAAACAGGAGCCATCTCATCACACTAAAGGAGACCAAGACGGAACCGACAGAACAGCAAACCCCTGTCATACCAGAAGACAGCAGCAGCCCGGTTTCGAACCAGGCACAGCAGTGTCTTACACCACCGAATGACTGGATTACTGAAAAAAGATATCCCACCAGAGACAGAAACCCACCGAGATACCTTAAAGACTTTGAAGTAGGTAGTAGGTACTCTCGAACACCTGAGTGACCAGCCAGGGGCAGAATAATCCCCTCACTCAGCGGAAGGATTGGGAAGTCTACCCCACCTTCATAGTTGGATAAGTTTACACAGTTAAATAAAATAATTGTTGTAAAGTGGAAACAATAAATGTCCGTTACAGAATAAAAGTTAATGTAACAGCATTGAAATATTCGGCTACAAGTTAAGTTGCAGTGAATGTAGTGTTGACATAAATGTGGATTAGCACAGGAAACATTATGGTTATAATGTACTCAGAAAGGGGGATGTTATGGTAAGGACTAATTCAATGGTTCATGCAGCACCCTCTGGTGGTTGTGCCGTGTGTATTGTATGTTGCAGTTTGGCAATAAACGGAGTCGCCACGTTAAGACAGAGCTGTCCCAGTGTCGTTTATGGCGTTGCTATTAAAGTCACGAGAGCTACCAAAACAATAATAGCCACTCACAAGTTTACAAAACACTTTACAAAATATTAATGAGGTCATTTACAGTACAGACGTGACATTTGATGAGTGTAGAAACTTTCCTGAACTGTAACGTGTTCAGAGACATTCAGAGATCCTGTGTCCCTGAACTCGAACTACTTACAGGATGTCTTCAGTTTACAGTAATACAGTCATCTTTGATTGAATCTGGTCAAAGAAAATTAACTTCACTACATTTAGTTTATAACAAACATATTTTAATGATGTATTATTTGAGAAAATAAACCTTTGATTTTATGTATTTCAGCTGCATTTTATTCTAAATTATTGCTTCATGTTCATGAGGGTCACGAATTTTTCTTTGTTTCAAGTGTGAGAGCAGAGGTCTGGCAGGTTTACAATCTAAACCCTGTGATGAACTTCTGAAACACCACAGCTTCACCTCCTTTGTGTCATTTTTATGTTCTATTTAGGTTTCGTCAAGTCAAGATTTTTTACATTTTTCACTTTGCTGTCGTTTTAAGGAGCATAAACTGAAAACTATCTGAATGACACAGACAGCGCCCTCTGATGGACACAAGTGCGTGTTTCAGTTTAACACGTGATTCATGAAAATGAAAGTAAATTCCGACACTTTTGAACTGAGCTGAGACGTCATTACAGGGAGTCAGATCTCTGCTGAAAAACACACGTTTGGAAGATTTTAATCAGAAAGTTCAAGAGACACTAATTTGGTGAGTTAATAATACTTGAAGATTAAATGGCTGACAAACTCGGACTTGTTGAAAATTTCCTGAGCTGCCATGTGTGTTCAGAGACTTTCAGAGATCCTGTGTCTCTGAGCTGCAACCACAGCTTCTGTTCAAGCTGCCTGCAGAAATTCTGGGAACAAACTAAAAACAAAAACTGTCCAGTTTGTGAAAAGATATCTTCAAAGGAATTTCCTCATGTGAACTATACACTGAAAGAACTTGCTGATTCATTTACTGACACAAAGAAATCTGGATCATCTGGGGCAGAAAAAGAAAAGAAAAAATCAACAGCAGTAAACATGAGGAAGTGCCTAAACTGTTCTGTGTGGACGAGCAGAGAGCTGTGTGTCCTGTGTGTGACTTTTCTCTCCACCACAGTCACAAAGTGGTTCCTGTAGAAGAAGCAGTCAGTGACCTGAAGGAGCAGCTGAAATCTGACTTAAAGTCTCTGCAGGACAAGAGGAACAAATACAAACAAGTGGAGGAAACTTACAATGAAATGATTCAACACTCCAAGAAGCAGCTGTTGTCCACAGAGAGGCAGATCAGAGCAGAGTTCAACAAGCTCCAGCAGTTCCTGAAAGAGGAAGAGGAGTCCAGACTGGCAGCTCTGAGAGAGGAAGAGGAGCAGAAGGGGAGGATTATCAGCAGAGAGATGAAGATGATTGAGGAGCAGATCTCCTCTCTGTCAGACAGCATCTCTGCTGTTGAAGAAGAGCTGCAGAAACACAGCGTGCCATTCCTCAGCAGTTATAAAGACACTCAGAGAAGAGCCAGAGCCCAGAGCTCAGTGTCAGATCCACAGCTGGTCTCAGGAGCACTGATAGATGTGGCCAAACACCTGGGCAACCTGTCCTTCAGAGTGTGGGAGAAGATGAAGGAGAAGGTCCACTTCAGTCCTGTCATTCTGGACCCAAACACTGCAAACCACTGGCTCTATCTGTCTGATGATCTGACCAGTGTGAGACATGGAGACACAAAACAGCAGCTTCCTGATAATCCAGAGAGAAACACAATGTATTCTTTTGTTTTTGGCTCTGAGGGCTTCAGCTCAGGGAAACACAGCTGGGAGGTGGAGGTGGGAGACCATCCTGACTGGGCTGTGGGTTTAGTTAAAGAGTCAGCTGACAGGAAGGGACAGTGTTTTATTTCACCAAGATGTGGAATCTGGTGTTTAAGTCATGGCAGTGGAAAATACACTAATGGTGTTGGTCAGACTGTGACAGTGAAGAAGAGTCTCCAGAGGATCAGAGTCCAGCTGGACTATGACAGGGGGGCGGTGTCCTTCTATGACCCTGAAGACATGACTCACATCTACACTCACAGACACACTTTCACTGAGAAACTCTTCCCATATTTTAATATTGGAAAGGCAGGAGACGCCAAAACCTCTGATATCAAAATCTGTCAGACTGAGATTTGATTGTAAAGTGATTCTTTATTTTAACTGTTTTTTCAGTACAGCAACAGGGTTAATTTTAGGGAAATTATTCATCACACTGTCTAACTTCATTATCAGGTTTTATTTCATTTTGTTGATCTAGTGGAACTATTAGCAATTCAATGAAACTAAAGCAACTTTTTCATGTGAAAATCTTGTGACCCACTCGAGTTTCTGTCAGAAACTTTTACATTTTTTTCTTGTTTCTTTTAAATTAATATTTTCAGAATATTTCTCATGTTGTTCATGTAAATATTTTTGATAATTTTAAAATCTAAATGATGATTTCTTTGCTTTTCAAAGTTGTTGAGTGTGAACAGCAAACTGTGACACTTCTTAAAAGAAGGATTCATGATTAAACATCAGCAAGAGTCAACTTTACAACTACAAGATTTAAATGTCCTGATTATCAGCATCTTGTTTTCAGTTAAATAACATTTGAAAGTAACACGTCTTCTTTAAAGTTTTCTAAATTCAAACAAATGACTTCTAAGTTGTGACGCTGTCTCAGCAGTGTAACTACACTTGATTGATTTCATTAAAAATGTTATTTCTTGTGTTGTTTTTAACCTTAATCAGAAGCTGACATCTCTCACAGTTTGAAAGATTTCTGGATCTTCTCATGTTTCATAATTAGGTTTTAATTTGATTGTCAAACTTCACTCTCAGCCTCAGTGTTTCAGTGAATCACCTACCTTTGATTTGTACTTCAATGTTATTCTTTAACTGCTCTCTTTGATTATTGAGATCACAAAATGTTTCTGTGAAGTGAAATAAATAAATTCAGTGATTCTGTTGTTGTTGTGTTTGACAGTAAATCAGCTTTTCAGACACAGTCATTAGTTCAGATTCATTTAACATGGAAACTCACTTTGATTGTTGTGTTTACATTTAACTGACTCCTTAGAATAAAAGATTATTTGCTTCTATTAGTTTGTAAATATTCTTGTTGTACTGAAGCTGTTTTATTGAAACAATCAGCAGATTTTATCAAATCAAGAATTTATTTTAAGCAGCTACATTTTAAATCTTTTTTTCAGACCAACATTCACATTTAACCCCAGACAGAAATCAAATGTGATCATTGATAAACTTTACATTCTCACAGCTAATCTGTATGTTTACAAACTCAGAAAATAGTTTGAATGAACAAAGCTGCAGAGATTTCAGATGAAGGTGCAGCTTTATAATAGTGATGTTTTATTTGTATATTATATTTACACACAAGATGGAGACAAAGTTCATATTTTGTTTTCTAGTAAAAATGTTTACACTGTAAACATTTACACTTATCCCATTTTTAAATGTAAATCATTAAATGTTAGAAATGACTTCACTTAACAGATAAACAGAACACTAAGACTGAGCCAAGTTCATCTGTAAATATTTTAAATAAACAAATAAAATGTCTAATCTCACTTTCACCTCAGGTCAGTGTCAGTCTGATCAGCTCAAATCCAGAATCCTGCTGCGATAAAGAAAATTGTCTCTTTAGGATCAAATCAAACTGATGCTGCTGATGTGGTCGCTGTAGTGTCTGTAAGTTTGAGTCTTGTGTGTCATCTGCAACCACCACACATTCAGAGGGGGAGAGAGGGCAGTACAGGCCTCGACCAACACCCACAAAGCTCTCCTGCGGGGAAAGAATCTGGCCAAAACTCCACTGGTTAAAATGTCTCTGCTCTCTGGTGTCACTGTAGTGCAGAGGCTTCAGAACTAGAATCCTCTGGTTTAAAGATTTCTTCAGCATTAAATAATCCAGTGACAGTTGTCTGTATTTCCACCACTGCACGCAAACAATAACTGTTAACAATGAATTCAGCAAACTTTATTTTTCAAATTGTAAACAAATACAGTTTAAAACAGCATTTCTGTCGCTGCCACAGAGTAACTCACATTAGGACCCCGTCCTCGTTTGGGCTCCGCCTCCAAACTGTCAAAAGTCAATTTACTCGCGTGAGCAGGATTTCTTTCCAAGCTCAGGGAGCTGCCCGCCAGAGCGTGAAACTGGGTGGGTGTAAAGGAGACACTGCTCTTGTCTGTGATCTCTGGTCTCCCACTCAGAGACACAGGTTCCTGAGTGTCTAGTATTCCTACTGCTATGGGAGGCGCTGAGAACACTCTTCGTGTGAGAGAAAATCTCCTCACGCAAATATGTAGAACCAAATACTGTCAATAATGCAATGTTCTTAAGACTTGTCAGGTAGTCGAGCTTTTTAGTTCAATCAGCTGCATTTCGATGTCTTCTGTGTCCAGCCAGTTTAAGAGAGACACATCCAGCTGCTCATTAAAGCTTTCTGACTTGATCAGAAAAGAAAACATTTTTCCATACACCCGAAAGTCCTGAACATGCATAGTGATTTCTGTCTTGAGTCTTCGGATGTACCCGTGTATTTCCGTGGTGTTAATGCTGCGCTGAGTGGGCAGCACCTGAAGCATGAAGCGCCTCTGTCAGTGCGCCCCAGGGTGGCTGTGGCTACAATGTAGCTGCCATCACCAGTGTGTGAATGTGTGTGTGAATTGGTGGATGACTGGATGTGTAAAGTGCTTTGGGGTCCTTAGGGACTAGTAAAGCGCTATACAAATACAGGCCATTTACTATTTACCTTGGCAGCAAACACAACTTCTGTTAAAGCTGCCTATCTGAAAACAAGCTGACTTGTGATACGTGAACTTGTGAAACACCACAGCTTCATCTTCTTTGTGTCATTTTTTATATTCTGTTTAGCATAAAAACTGGAGAGCTGAACATTTTTTACGTTTTGGCTTTTTATGTTTTCGAATGAAGCACAAACTGGAAAACTATCTGAACACTAACAGCGTCCTCTGGTGGACACAAATAATATGTTCGTCTTTCAGCTCAACACGTGACTCCAACTTTATAATATTGGTGTTTTATTCGTATATTATTTTTACTCACAACATGGACACAAAGTTTGTATTTTCATTTACGGAAAAACGGTTTTTTAAACATTTTATTTCCACTTTCTTACATTTTTAAATGTAAATCGTTAAATGTTAGGAATGACTTACCAGGTAAAAAAGAGCATTAAGACTGAGCCGAGTTCATCTGTAAATATTTTAGATAGACAAATAAAACATCTTTTTCTTGTATTTCCATAAACAGTGGGTCTAAATAAATATTTTGTCAGGAGTTATTAAGAAATGTTGAGTTACTATAATTATCAGAGAAAGATGAGTGATTAATTAAAAGTCAGTAAAACTTCATTTATTCTTTTTGTCAATTGAATCTTTTTTTACCCTGCAGACATGCAAAAACCTGTGATATCAAGTCAGACTGAGATTTCATTATAAAGTCAACATTTTCTTATGAGGGAAAAGTTACAGTGGCAAAGCTTTATCGTAAACATTTGGTTGTTGTTTTTTTATTTTCTTCTTATTAGCAAACATATTGTCTATGGTTGATTAATATTTTACTCATCAGCACCTGCAGTGATTTTATTGCTTGTTTGTTTGTTTTTCCTGAAAATCATCTTTCAGACATTTAACCCAGCATGTAGTTTTATTTATTTCAAACTAGTGATGTCAAACGATTCAAATTTGTAATCAGATTAATCACAGGATTGCTGTGGATTAATTTTGATTAATCACAATTAAATATCATTCATTTTTGGTCATGGTCCTTGTGCCTGCCCGGCCAGCCCAGCGCGGCCGCAAGTATTTTTGTTTTATTTTTGTCTCTCTCTCTCTTCTCTCCTGCTCTCCCGCCCTTGGCCGACGCACCTGCAGCTGATTACCGATGATTCCTCACAATGTTTGCTGACTCTTCATAAGGCAGGGGCGCTGAGCTACTCCTCGCTGGAATATTGAGTAACTCTACTTAGTATTGACTGGCTCTGTAGAAAGCAATCATTTCTTGTGCGTGCCTACGAGTAACTTTCGTGTTTGTGTGTAGATTTCCCGGAGCTGTGACCCGGGACCCCTGAGTGTGAGTGGAGCTGTTCAGCGTGGAGTTGTGTGTGCGAGGAGCGTGAAGAGTGGAGCGGGTGTGAGGACCTTGTGTTTCCCTACCCTGTGGACCCTTCCCCCCTCGTGTATATAGAGCACCCGGTGTGGTTAATAAAGCTCAGTTAAACTGTGTTTCTCAGTCTGCGCCCGAGTCTGTTCCATTCATCCTGAAATTTTTAGTCAGTATAAATCGCATTTCATTTTGCATGAGCAAACAGACTCAAGAAAAAAGGGAATACATATGCACTTAACATGCTTATTGAACATCTTGAACATTCATGTTAACAAATAACTCAGTTACTAAGACTAACTTGTTGATAATGTCCGAGAGGAGAGCTGACCGCTTCTTTACAATGTTGCCTGCAACTGAGAACAGTCTACAGTTGTGATTTTTCCCTCAGTTTCCCACTCATGTGCCACTGTTAACAAATGTTCAGCACATGCCTCTGCAAAGTGACGCTCCTCTGTCTTCATTATTCTCAATGCAAATGACTTTAATTCCTATGCAGCAGTAGGTAGATATGCAGTAACACCAAGATAGTTACTGTTACTCACAGAAGTCCAGTAGTCACCTGTCAGGGCGACATGTTTGGCTACAGCTAAACCCTCGTGCTTTTTTTCCTTTTCAGTTTCATAGAGCCCATGAATTTTTGACACTATTGTGCTTCTTGTTGGAGCTTTTTACAAAGCAACTTGCAAAACCTTTGTAAAGCCCATGTCCTCGGCGATATTAATAGGTCTGCAATTTGTTGCAATCCACTTGGCAATTGTGTCAGTCAATTTGTCCAAGGTAGGTTCACTGAGTCCCGATGCTTCGTGAGTGGTTTGTTGCAAGCTGGGCAACAAAGTGCTAGCAGCATCCCCGACTAACGTATGCTTCGGGTTAATGTGATATTTTGAGCTGGAAGTGCTTTGGAGAAAACAAAATTCTTTCCTGCACAAAGCGCATAATACTTTATGTCACTCGACTGTTCAGTCTTGTTGTTTTTATACTCAGATTTCCCATTGAGAGGGCCAACGTGCTGTTTGTCATCTTGCATATTGAGTTGGTTGGTTCAGCTGCCCGTCACCAGATCAACTGCTCATTTGATTCTACTTGGACAAACTGCCCGAAATGTGTTGACAGAGACATTCCAGGGATTTTGAGTCATTCTGCTCTTCAGATGGGTTAACTGCGTTAAAAATGTTAATCAGATTAATCATGATGATGGATTAATCTGCATTAATGAGTTAATTTAGACAGCCCTAGTTCAAATGCATTCATCACAGAAGTTTCTACTTTTATTGTTGTTTTTACATTTAATTGATTCCTTAGAAGAAAAGAACATTTGATTCTGATGGTTTTTAAATACTCCTGTTGTGCTGACACTGTTTTCTTGAACCAGTTGTAGCACTGATGTTGCTGTAAAATAGATATATAAGCTGCTGGACTAGTTCATGGTTCAGAGGAGTGATGGAGCAAAGCACAGTGAAGAGACCAGAGCCAGAAACGTTTCAAATGAAAAGCAGCCATCTTTAATAAAAACAGAAAAACATCAACACGATCAGTTGATGTTAAGTAGCTCACACTTATCCTTACATTTGTTCTAAACCCCACAGCTAGGTTGTTTCTTTAAGATTTAGTTTTTTATTTAAGAATCAGAAATCTTCATAATTTACTTCTTTAAGAGACTTTAAGAGAATTCAAGAGCAGTCTGTTCTGTGCAGGACTAATAAAGCTAATTTAGTGTTATAAGCTCATTTAACTTGTGCTCATTATTAATCATCCTGACTAGTTTCTGTCTTGCACGAGCAATCAAATCTTATCAAAACCCTTTTTGGTGCGTTGACCCTTTAACACAAAGTTCCTGTAGAGAAATAAAAATAAATTTACTCGCGTGAGCAGGATGTCTCTCCGAGCACAGAGAGCTACCTGCGAGAGCGTGAAACTGTCAGAGCGTGTGTAAAGCAGACACTGCTCTACAAAAAGGTCAAAACCACACAAAAGTGGCATCAACACACAACCCAGTGTTTTTAACAATTGTAGCTCTGTTGTCCAGCCGGCCACCACAAACACTCTGTTCACACTAGGGCAGGGTATCGATTTCTGTTTCTATAGCTGATTCGATGCCGATTCACGAGGTCCCGATTTGAGTCGATTCAAGCTCAATTCAATTTTGACTCCAACCGTCAGAAATATTATAATTATGATCATGTATCAGTACATTTATCCATATTTTTATATCTGTGTATTAAAACAAAGCTGACACTTGCGAGACTTTATCAAAGGTGTAACTGAGGATAAAACACAGAAAAATATGAAGGAGATTTTCCTGGCCTGGCTTTCTACAGCACACAACACTCTTAAAATATTCTGCAGTTGAACAAAAACACAAGAACACCATGAATCAAAATATGAACATTACCTGATGTTGCTGAAGTGAAGCCCAGCAAAGTTACAGAGGTTTTATTAGAGACACATTTTTGTAATTTGGCATAATTTGTAAGAGTTTATATTTCTTCAGTATTGAACAACAGAAATGAAAGTTTCTTGTCAGAGGCCAATTTTGAAAAAACAAAAGCACTGAACACAACTGTAGACTGGTGCGTAATAAACAAGCGAATAATGCAGAAAACAGATTTTTCATGGGAAACTGGTCTCTGAGTTACTGAGAGAGAGAATTCAGTTCAATTCATTTTTTATATAGTGTCAAATCACAAAAACGGTCACCTCAAGGAAGTTTTTGGGAGTCCCTACAACTCTAACCAAGTATAACACCATAGTTATTGTTTTAATTCACATGTCATGGTCTGAATAAAGCCTGTGTTTTGTGTGGATAGTTATGCTACAATCATGGCCAATAATCGGTATACCATCCTCACGTTGCTCCACGTTACGTAAAATATTTTAATTGGTGAAAGTAACGAGGTTAGGATTGTAAAAAAAGAAAACTGAATATTTTATTAATTCGGTTTATACAACCTGATTGGATCCCTCCATCCTGATGACTGCTGCTGTGGATAATGGACCCAAACCATCTCTCACACTGGTCAGCTCATCACATTTCAGTTCATGACAAACTTGAAAGTTGGAGTCTAAAGGTCTAAACTCTTATGCAGGTTTGAGGCCACAGCCCAGGTAGTAAAAGCAGATATCGTCTTTGGTGAATTCTCTAAAAGAACTTTGCTTTTTTGAAGGACTGTAAGGTACAAGCTGTAAAGACGTTGCATTTGATGTGTGTAGAAACTTTCCTGAACTGTAACGTGTTCAGAGACATTCAGAGATCCTGTGTCCCTGAACTCGAACTACTTACAGGATGTCGTCAGTTTACAGTAATACAGTCATCTTTGATTGAATCTGGTCAAAGAAAATTAACTTCACTGGTACACATTTAGTTTATAACAAGCATATTTTAATGATGTATTATTTGAAAAAATAAACTTTTGATTTCATGTATTTCAGCTGCATTTTACTCAGAATTATTGCTTCATGTTCATGAGGGTCAAGAATTTTTCTTTGTTTTGAGTGTGAGAGCAGAGGTCTGGCAGGTTGACAATCTAAACCCTGTGATGAACTTCTGAAACACCACAGCTTCACCTTCTTTGTGTCATTATTATGTTCTATTTAGGTTTCGTTTTTTTTAAAAGGAGAAGTCAAGATTTTCTACATTTTTCACTTTGGTGTCGTTTTAAGGAGCACAAACTGAAAACTATCTGAATGACACATACAGCGCCCTCTGACGGACACAAGTGTTATGTGCGTGTTTCAGTTTAACACGTGATCGTGATTCATGAAAATGAAAGTAAATTCCGACACTTTTGAACTGAGCTGAGACGCCATTACAGGGAGTCAGATCTCTGCTGCAAAACACACGTTTGGAGGATTTTTATCAGAAAGTTCAAGAGACACTAATTTGGTGAGTTAATAATACTTTAAGATCAAATGGCTGAGAAAGTCAGACTTTTGGAAAATTTCGTGAGCTGCCATGTGTGTTCAGAGACTTTCAGAGATCCTGTGTCTCTGAGCTGCAGCCACAGCTTCTGTTCAAGCTGTCTGCAGAAATTCTGGGAACAAACTAAAAACAAAAACTGTCCCATTTGTAAAGGAAAATCTTCAAAGGATCATCCTATTGTCAACTTTACACTGAAAGAACTTGCTGATTTAGTTGCTGGGAGACAGAAATCTGGATCATCTGAGACAGAAAAGAGAGAGAAGAAATTAACAGTGGTGTGCAGTAAACATGAGGAAGAGCCTAAACTGTTCTGTGTGGACGAGCAGAGAGCTGTGTGTCCTGTGTGTGAGTTTTCTCTCCACCAGAGTCACAAAGTGGTTCCTGTAGAAGAAGCAGTCAGTGACCTGAAGGAGCAGCTGAAATCTGACTTAAAGTCTCTGCAGGACAAGAGGAACAAATACAAACAAGTGGAGGAAACATACAATGAGGTGATTCAACACTCCAAGAAGCAGCTGTTGTCCACAGAGAGGCAGATCAGAGCAGAGTTCAACAAGCTCCAGCAGTTCCTGAAAGAGGAAGAGGAGTCCAGACTGGCAGCTCTGAGAGAGGAAGAGGAGCAGAAGGGGAGGACTATCAACAGAGAGATGAAGATGATTGAGGAGCAGATCTCCTCTCTGTCAGACAGCATCTCTGCTGTTGAAGAAGAGCTGCAGAAACACAGCGTGCCATTCCTCAGCAGTTATAAAGACACTCAGAGCAGAGCCAGAGCCCAGAGCTCAGTGTCAGATCCACAGCTGGTCTCAGGAGCACTGATAGATGTGGCCAAACACCTGGGCAACCTGTCCTTCAGAGTGTGGGAGAAGATGAAGGAGAAGGTCCACTTCAGTCCTGTCATTCTGGACCCAAACACTGCAAACCCAGTTCTCTATCTGTCTGATGATCTGACCAGTGTGAGATTTGGAGACACATGGCAGCAGTTTCCTAATAATCCAGAGAGAAACACTAAGTATAGTGATGTTTTTGGATCTGAGGGCTTCAGCTCAGGGAAACACAGCTGGGAGGTGGAGGTGGGAGACCATCCTTGGTGGATTGTTGGTTTAGTTAAAGAGTCAGTTGACAGGAGGGGACAGCGTTCTGTTTCACCAAAATATGGAATCTGGTGTTTATGGTATGCCAGTGGAAAATACACTAATGGTGTTGGTCGGACTGTGAGAGTGAAGAAGAGCCTCCAGAGGATCAGAGTCCAGCTGGACTATGACAGGGGGGAGGTGTCCTTCTATGAACCTAAAGACATGACTCACATCTACACTCACAGACACACTTTCACTGAGAAACTCTTCCCATATTTTAATATTGGAAAAGCAGGAGACGCCAAAACCTCTGATATCAAAATCTGTCAGACTGAGATTTGATTGTAAAGTGATTCTTTATCTTAAATGGGGGATTTTTTTGTCTTGGGTTTTTTTTTTTTTTTTTGGGGGGGGGGGGGGGGGGGTCTTTCAGTCCAGCAGCTTAATTTTAGGGAAATTATTAATCAAACTGTCTAACTTCATTATGAGGTTTTTTTGTATTTTATTGATTCAATGAAACCAAAGGAACTTTTTCATGTGAAAATCTGACCCACTCGAGTTTCTGTAAGAGATCTTTGCTTTTAATATTTTTGTTTCTTTTAAATTAATATTTTCACAATATTTCTCGTGTTGTTTATGTAAATATTTTTTTAACTTTTAAAATCTAAACGATGATGATTTCCTTGCTTTTCAAAGTTGTTGAGTGTGAACAGTAAACTGTGACACTTCTTTAAAGACGGATTAATGATTAAACTTGTGTCATATCAGCAAGAGTCAACTTTACAACTACAAGATCTTAATTTTCCTGAATATCAGCATCTTGTTTTCAGTTAAATAACATTTTATAGTAACACGTCTACTTTACAGTTTTCCAAATTCAGAGAAATGACTTCTAAGTTCTGAAACTGTCTCATCAGCAGGTTAAAAATGTTTAAACAGATAAAATTACAATATGTTTAGTCAAAGGAGCTTGCAAAGAAAAGCGTCTGGACTTCGTTACTTGAAGACGTTTCACCTCTCATCCGAGAAGCTTCTTCAGTTCTAAGGTCAAATGGTGGAGAGTCCCAGATTAAACCTAGTGAGAGTGACCCCCCACAGAGGGACAAAAGGACCCCCTGATGATCCTCTAATCGCCTGAGCCAAGGTGTGAAACTGGGTGTGGGCTCCAATCAGCCAGAGTTTCGGGTGGGTTCATTGTGAAACCTGGCCCCACCTTATCATGCGAATTCCTGAGGTCAGATGGCCCAGGATGTGAGTGGGCGTTAAGGCGTCTGGGAAGGGATCTCAAAACTGGATTATAGATGGCAGAGAGTTTGTGTCGTAAACCCCCGCCTCTGTTCAAAGGCGGGGGTTGTACAATATGTTTACTTCAGCAGCATCTTCATTTCAGTTGATTATTGAAAAACACTAAATGTCTCTGTGAAGTGAAATAAATCAAATTCAGTGATTCTGTTGTTGTTGTGTTTGACTATAAATCAGCTTTCAGACACATTCAGTCATTGGTTCAGATTTATTTAACATGAAACTTCACTTTGATTGTTGTGTAAACATTTACTGACTCCTTAGAATAAATGATCATTTACTTCTGTTGGTTTGTAAATACAAACATTCACATGTAACCTCAGCTCTCTTAAACTGCATATCAGAGAAGACTTGTGCAGTTTGCTTTGATGGAGTCACTGATTCTCACTTTGGTCTGATCCTCACAGAAATCAAATGCAAATGTTGATAACGTTTACATTCTCACACCTGTATGTTTATAAACTCTAACATATGTTGTTTAAGAGTAAAATAAAATTCAGACGTATCCTACAGAAATATTTACACACCGACAGCTGAAAATAGTTTGTATGAACAAAGCTGCAGAGATGTGAGCTGAAGGTCAGATTTTATAATATTTCTTTAAAAACATTTAACGCCTAAACAGGACTGCAAAGCAAATTTTCCTGACATGCTGCCATGTATGTTGTTGTGAGACTTTCGGAGATCCTGTGTCTCTGAGATGCCATCATAGCTTCTGTTTAAGCTGCCTGCGAAGATTCAGGGAAGAAGCTAAAAACAAATTCTGCCCCACTAGCAGCAGGCAGCCATCTCTGATAGTTTGATCTTCTGATAAGATAAGATAAGATAAGATAAGATAAGATAACCTTTATTAGTCCCACACGTGGGAAATTTGTTTTGTCACAGCAGGAAGTGGACAGTGCAAAAGTTATGACGCAAAAATTAGAATACAATAAGAATAAATACAGTACACAGCTGTACAGAATAGAATAAAATAATATACTATATACAGTAGAATAAAATAGAATAAAAATATACAATAAGATAAAAATAGAATACGAATGCTATATACAACTGAGTAAAAATACAACGATGCCAGAAAAGATTATTGCACTTAGTGTTATTGCACATGTGTGGATGTGTGTGTTTGTTCAGTTAAAGTCTTTGTTGTGGAGTCTGACAGCAGTGGGGAGGAAAGACCTGCGAAATCTCTCCGTCCCACACCGTGGGTGCCGCAGTCTCCCACTGAAGGAGCTGCTCAGTGCTGTCACAGTCTGCTGCATGGGGTGGGAGACGTTGTCCAACAGGGATGACAGCTTAGCCGCCGTTCTCCTGTCACTCACCACCTCCACTGGGTCCAGAGGGCATCCTAGAACAGAGCTGGCCCTTCGGATCACCCTGTTCAGTCTCTTCCTGTCCCCAGCAGAGATGCTGCCGCCCCAGCAGACCACACCATAAAAGATAGCAGAAGCCACCACAGAGTCATAGAAGGTCTTCAGGAGTGGGCCCTCCACCCCAAACGACCTGAGTCTCCGCAGCAGGTACAGCCTGCTCTGCCCTTTCCTGTAGAGGGCGTCTGAGTTATGAGTCCAGTCCAGTCTATTGTTCAGATGAACACCAAGGTACCTGTAGCTGTCCACAGCCTCAATGTCCATACCTTGGATGTTCAGTGGTTGCAGTGGAGAATGCTTGTGCCTGCGGAAGTCTACCACCAGCTCCTTGGTTTTACTGGCATTGATCTGGAGGTAGTTCAGCTGGCACCAGTCCACAAAGTCTTGGGTCAGACCTCTGTACTCCTTGTCGTCCCCATCAGTGATGAGGCCGACTATTGCAGAGTCATCAGAGAACTTCTGCAGGAAGCACTGGGTGGAATTGTGGGAGAAGTCTGCAGTGTAGATGGTGAAGAGGAACGGAGCCAGAACCGTTCCCTGTGGGGCCCCCGTACTGCAGACGACCCTGTCCGACACACAGCCCTGAGTCCTCACATACTGTGGTCGGTCGGTGAGGTAGTCCAAAATCCAGGTAGTGAGGTGATGGTCCACTCCAGAGTTCTCCAGCTTGTCCTTCAGAACCGAGGGAAGAATAGTGTTGAAGGCACTGGAGAAATCAAAGAACATGATTCTCACAGTGCTTCCAGCGGTCTCCAGGTGAGTGAGGGAACGATGTAGGAGGTGAATGACGGCATCATCCGCTCCAATGCCAGGCTGGTAGGCAAACTGAAGTGGGTCCAGTGATGAGCTTGTTAGGCGCCGAAGCTGAGCCAGGACCAACCGCTCCAGGGTCTTCATCAGGTGGGATGTCAGAGCCACCGGCCTGTAGCTGTTGAGGTCCTTGGGGCGTGAAGTCTTTGGCACTGGTACAACACAGGAGGTTTTCCAGAGCTGTGGGACTCTTCCCAACCTCAGGCTCAGGTTGAAGAGGTGCTCCATCACCCCACACAGTTGGTCCGCGCAGGACCTGACGACCCTCGAGCTGATGCCATCTGGGCCCGCTGCCTTCTTGCCATTAATCCTCCTCAGTTCCCTCCTAACCTGGGTGGTTGAGAGAGACAGGCTGGAGCCTTGTGTTGAGTGTGTATTGGATGCTGTTGTTGGGGGTGGGGAGGAGTGAGCAGGGTGAATAGAGGAGGTGTGAAGTGTCTGAGGTGTCAGAGGTGGAACAGCAGCAGTGGGGGTGGGTGAGTCTGCAGCCGATGTTGTAGACTGTCTCATGGTTGAATCAAATCTGTTGAAGAAATGATTCAGTTCATTTGCCCACCTCACATCCCTCCCAGGCAGAGAGTTCTGCTGTTTGTGGCCTGAGATGGTTCTGAGGCCTCTCCAGACTTCACCAACGTTGTTTTGTTGAAGCTGGTTCTCCATCTTCTGCCTGTAGCTGTCCTTCCCATTCCTTATCAGTCCCCTCAACTCTCTCTGCACCCTTTTCAACTCCTCTTTGTCTTTGGATTTGAAGGCCCTCCTCTTCTGCTTGAGGACAGCTTTAATTTCTGGGGTAATCCAAGGTTTGTTGTTGGAGAAACACCGTACAGTCCTGGTAGGTACGGTGTTATCCACACAGAAATTAATATAGTCAGTAATGCATGTAGTAAGGCTGTCGATGTCCTCTCCATGGTCGTCACAGATCACCTCCCACACAGTCGACTCAAAACAGTCCTTAAGAGCCTCCTCGCTCTCCTCTGACCATCTCTGCACTGTGCGGGTGGCTGGTGGCACCCTGCGCACTAAGGGCTCATACACAGGGACAAGGTGCACCAGGTTGTGGTCAGATTTGCCCAGTGGAGGGAGAGGTGATGAACTGTATGCCTCTTCAGCATTGGCATACAGTAAGTCCAGTGTTTTATTGTCTCTGGTTGAGCAGGTCACATACTGGGTGAAGGTGGGCAGTGTGGAGTCCAAAGAGGCATGATTGAAGTCCCCTGATATTATGAGAAGGGCTCTCGGAGATTGTGTTTGCAGTCTGCTGACCACTGAGTGGAGAGTGTCACAGGCTGCATCCGCGTTGGCCGAGGGGGGGACATACGCTGTTATTGCGATAACATGCGAGAATTCTCGGGGCAGATAGTACGGACGCATGCTAACGGCTAACAGCTCAGTGATGTGCCCAGGGTTACACCATCTGTCGTTCACAAAATGTTTTATAATAAGGCTTTAATTTTATTTTTTACACTTCACTCTGAGTTTCAGTGTTTCAGTGAATCAAAAGTTATTATAACTCTCATTCCTATTTTATTTTTAGCTGACATGTTAGAATATTGATCACAGAACTGTTCAGCAAGTTGCCTCTGTAACGTGAAACAAAAATCAATTTAGGTGATTTTGTGTTGTTGTGGTCCACACTGCACAGAAACAAGCATAAAACACAAGTAGTTTATGGAACAACTTTAGTATTTGACAGGAGAAGTTCACCTTTTGTTCCACCATTCCTGCCTACTGCACACAGTACATGACAAAGAAAACTTATTAGAGCAACTTAGAGGTTTCTGTTTGCCTCATCCGGTGTCACAGAGATCCACTAGCAGACACATTTGAAAGGAATAGAAAAATAGGATAAATAAATAAAAACAGTAAGACCAGGGTAAATGACACAGAGGCTTCAATAAGAAGCCAAAACAGTAAGTGCAGATTAAGTGCCGTAACTGGCTATTTATTAAAAACATTACTAAAACTGTATGAAAAATGGGAAAAACATGAGAAGACATATCTGACAACTGCAGGAAGCCAACCAACCCCACTAAACAAACATGTAAACAAATTCTATCACCAGAAAAAGTGAGTGAATTCCCAGCATGCCAATAGAATCAAAACATTTCAGAGAATAAAACTATGAATCACTAAGTAAAACAATATATCAGTACAGAAACAATAAAACATTACAATATCTAAAACAACTAATAATAAGTCCAACATTTTGTTGGTCACTTCAAACTACATGAGGAACCCAGCACAGTCAAAGGAAATGGCTACAGGTAGTTTTCACCTATTTATCCACTTGTGCTCTACTTGGTTATTCTTCTGTCTGGAGTGGCTTTGCTACAATCTGGCCCATGACGTCCCAGGCACTATGAAACACTGGGAGGGAGCATGACTTGATTTATGCAGGGGACAATGGATCTGAAGTGGTGATTTTCTGTTTTCCTTTAATAACATTGTCTACCCTGCTAGGCCTTTCCCAGCATGTTGTGAGGTGATTCCAAAATTCCAAAAATTAAAAAAATAAAATAAAATAAAAATCTGAAACTGAGATTTCTCTTTAATGTTCAGAAAAAAAATGTTGTTGCTTAATAATTATCTCATCCTGCCAATGGACAGCACAACCTTCATGCACACTACTTATAATTTCACCAAACACTGACTCCGGATGTACTGCAATAAAACCTGATCATGTGGACGAAACTGTGAACAGTTTTGTTCCTGCAAAAACCACAAGATGGAGACAAAGTTGATATTTTCTCAACAGAATCAGAATCAGAATTGCGTTTATTGAACAAGCATATGCTCAAACACATACAAGGAATTTGTTTCCGGTAGATGGTGTCTCTACTGGATCACAATAATATGTAAATGACTCAATACACACACACATCTATTGCAGTCTAGCAGTGTGAAGCAGTGTGAGACTTAGGAGGGAGATGGTGAGGGGAAAGAACATGTTACTGTGTCGGGTGGTCCTGGTCTGCAGGCTTCTATACCGTCTGTCAGAGGGCAGCAGGTCAAAAAGTCTGTGTCCAGGGTGTGAGGGGTCTGTGATGATTTTCCCTGCGTGTTTCCTGGTTCTTGAGAGGTGCAGGTCCTGGGTGGAGGGCAGGGGGGCGCCGATGATCTTTTCAGCTGCCTGTACAGTCTGCTGCAGTCTGCACCTCTCCTGTTTAGTGGCTGCAACATACCAGACTGTGATGGAAGAGTACAGGACAGACTCAATGACTGCAGTGTAGAACTGGATCAGCAGCTCATGTAGAAGACTGTACTTCCCCACTTGTCTGAGGAAGTACATCCTTTGCTGGGTCTTTTTAAGATCTTGGTCTCCCACTTCACCTCCTGGGAGATGGTGGTACCCAGGAACTTGACAAACAGTATTATAACACAATTTAGTTTCACATTTTCATATGTAATATGATTTGCTTCAGTAACCTTAGTTCACAAGTAAAACAAAAAAATCAAGACTATAGTTTCAGAAAATATTGCAGATACATTCATTAAAACCTTGTACTGTGTCTGAATATGGTAGCGTGGTGGCAAGAAGCAAGAAAGTCCTGAGTTCGAATCCACAAACTGACTTTCTGTTTGCCTGGGTTTCCACCAACTACTCCAACAGTTAACTGATGATTTTCAAATTGCCCGTGGGTGTGAATGAGGGTGAAAACGGTCATTTGTCTCCTTGTGTTGGCCCTGGGGCAGACTAGACTGTCTTGATATGACAGCTGGGATAGGCACTTTGTAACAATGTGTCTGTTTCTGACTTTTAAATCATCTTGATTAAAACATGACTGCTCTTTTTTTTTCTTTTTTTTTAGCATTTTACACTTTCTCTTTTGGTTCAGTCTTGATTTGGATTTGATCAAAAATGTAAAAAGATTTCTTTATTTTTTATGCATGTTGATGTTGTTGTTAAAGTCATGCTGGGAAAGTGTTTCCTGTGGCAGTTGCTGAAAAACAAAAATGTTGTAAAACTGGTTTAATATCTGTCAGTTGAAATCCTCCTCAACAGACTAAAACAACTCAGATTTCTCCATCTTTCTGTCATTTTTATACTTTATTTAAATAAAAGCAAATCCTGAGAGCTCAACATATAATTTTCTTCTTTCATTTTCTTTCTGTATGGAAACAAAACTGCCAAGATCTTCTAAGACTATATTACGACAACACCATCTGCTGGTTGACTTGCTTTTAACAGTCATGAATGAAATCATTTCCACACTGTCAAACAGACTTTAAATTCCACTGCAAGGTGTGAGATCTCCTGCTGAAAAATACGACTACGCAAAATAGACAATTCAACAGGAAGTGCCTAAACTTTTCTGTGTGTCCTGTGTGTGAGTTTTCTCTCCACCAGAGTCACAAAGTGGTTCCTGTAGAAGCAGTCATGACCTGAAGGAGCAGCTGAAATCTGATTTTAAATTCCACTGCAAAGTGTGAGATCTCCTGCTGAAAAATATAACTACGAAGAACTGTCCTGTTGTTGGTTGGATTCTGAAAATAACTGTTAAGATTTTTACACATTTTTTTTACATGCTATGTTAAAATTCACAAAAAAAGATTGTTACTACTGCAATAACATATTTCTTTGTTTCATTTTTAACACATCCTTTCTAAGAGTGTACTAGCATCAGCCTAGTGAAAAGACTAATCGAGTACACATTCTTGTAATGCAGTGATCTCTCCAGAATAAAAAAAAAAACATGTTTTTGAATGTTTTTTATTAATCCTAAATTAGTGCAGTGTTTCATAAATTCATTTATATGATGAATATGAAATTATTATCAATGGCCTAACACAGTTATATGTGACTCTGTGCATTTACTGTGCAACCTAACATTGATACTGTGGTTTCTTAGACATGTTAGTCAGTGCATTGTAGCATTATCTCGGCACTTATCTGTTTACACTGACTCTATTGGTAACAGTACTGTCTTCAGTGCACTGCTGTTTCTTTAAATGAATGATCAAAATATTTGTTAAATGAGTTTTGTGAGCAGACACCTGCTAGACTTCACATCACTAGAGAGAATCTGTAAGTGAAATCTACTGAACAAAACTTGGAGGAGAACCCATTTCTCTTTAATAAACTTCTGTCCAGCTGAATCTTGTTTCACGTGTTCTCCAAACACTCTGCCTTTTCTTTCAACACGTTCAGTTCCTTTAACTTCTCGTGTGTTAAGCTCTTCAAAGCATTACAGTTGTTTCCTATAAATATGTTTGTCTTTAATTTCCTAGCAGTTACTGCACAGGTGCATTTATCTTAAAAACAGTAATTGTATGTTAATATTTTTTAACAGGGAGTGGTGCTTGATGACAGAATTCATCATTGCTGAGTCACCAACCTGTTTGGATTCCTCCATCCAAATGACTGCATCCAAACTCAGAAAATAGTTTGTATTAACAAAGCTGCAGAGATTTCAGATGAAGGTGCAGCTTTATAATAGTGATGTTTTATTTGTATATTATATTTACACACAAGATGGAGACAAAGTTCATATAATACATACATTTCTTAATGAAACTTTCATACAAATAATATGTTCGTCTTTCAGCTCAACACGTGACTCCAACTTATATTGGTGTTTTATTCGTATATTATTTTTACTCACAACATGGACACAAAGTTTGTATTTTCATTTACGGAAAAACGTTTAAACATTTTATTTCCACTTTCTCACATTTTTAAATGTAAATCATTAAATGTTAGGAATGACTTACCAGGTAAAACAGAGCATTAAGACTGAGCTGAGTTCATCTGTAAATATTTTAAATAGACAAATAAAACATCTTTTTCTTGTATTTCCATAAACAGTGGGTCTAAATAAATAATTTGTCAGGAGTTATTAAGAAATGTTGAGTTACTATAATTATCAGAGAAAGATGAGTGATTAACTAAAAGTCAGTAAAACTTCATTTATTCTTTTTGCCAATTGAATCTTTTTTTACCCTGCAGACATGCAAAAACCTGTGATATCAAGTCAGACTGAGATTTCATTATAAAATCAACATTTTCTTATGGGGGGAAAAGTTACAGTGGCAAAGCTTTATCGTAAACATTTGGTTGTTTTTTAAACTTTCTTCTTGTTAGCAAACATATTGTCTATGGTTGATTAATATTTTACTCATCAGCACCTGCAGTGATTTTATTGTTTGTTTGTTTGTTTTTCCTGAAAATCCTCCTTCAGACATTTAACCCAGCATGTAGTTTTATTTAATTCAAACTATTATGTCAAATGATTAAAATTTGTAATCAGATTAATCACAGGATTGCTGTGGATTAATTTTGATTAATCACAATTAAATATCATTCATTTTTTTTCATGGTCCTTGTGCCTGTCCTTGGCCGACGCACCTGCAGCTGATTACCGATGATTCCTCACAACTGTTTGCTGACTCTTCATAAGGCAGGGGCGCTGAGCTACTCCTCGCTGGAATATTGAGTAACTCTAGTTAGTATTGACTGGCTCTGTAGAAAGCAATCATTTCTTGTGCGTACCTACGAGTAACTTTCGTGTTTGTGTGTAGATTTCCCGGAGCTGTGACCCTGGACCCCTGAGTGCGAGTGGAGCTGTTCAGCGTGGAGCGTGTGTGAGGACCTTGTGTTTCCCTACCCTGTGGACCCTTTTCCCCCCGCGTGTATATAGAGCACCCGGTGTGGTTAATAAAGCTCAGTTAAACTGTGTTTCTCAGTCTGCGCCCGAGTCTGTTCTATTCATCCTGACATTTTTAGTCGGTATAAATCACATTTCATTTTGCATGAGCAAACAGACTCAAGAAAAAAGGGAATACATATGCACTTAACATGCTTATTGAACATCTTGAACATTCATGTTAACAAATAACTCTAAACATTTATCAACATCAATGTGGCCCTGTTACTAAGACTAACTTGTTGACAATGTTCGAGAGGAGAGCTGACCGCTTCTTATTTACAATGTTGCCTGCAACTGAGAACAGTCTACAGTTGGGATTTTTCCCTCAGTTTCCCAGTCATGTGCCACTGTTAACAAATGTTCAGCAGAGGAGGCTACCCCCCCCCCCCCCCCCCCCCCGTCCCCTGTCCCCTTCTGACTGCCTCTGCCTCAATTTTCAAATTCAAATTCAAATTCAAATTTTATTTGTCACATACACAGTCATACACAGTACGATATGTAGTGAAATGCTTGGACAACTGCTCGTGACTAAAGAAAACAAAAAAGGAAAAGGCTATGAATAAGATAGGAAATAAATATGAAAAATTAAAAGGGGTAAATTTAACTAGGAAGGAATAAAATATAAATTAAGGTTAAAAATGAAATAACTGTACAACACACTGGGAAAGAATAAGATAAAATATATAAATTAAATTGAAAATAAAATAACTGTACAACAAAATACACAATATAGAACTATATAAGAATGTATGAAAAAAATACACAAGAAGTATAAATAAATATATACACAATAACAGCAGCAGTGATTTAAGTGATGAAGTGAAAACAAAGTCCAGTGTGTGTGTAAGAACTATATGTGTGGGTCAGTACTGTGTGGTGGTGTGATTGAGAGACCGTATCGCCTGCGGGAAGAAGCTCCTCCTCAGTCTCTCTGTGTTGGTCTTCAGGGAGCGGAATCGCTTTCCTGACCTCAACAGAGAGAACAGTCTGTTGTTGGGATGGCTGAGGTCCTTCACGATCTTCCTGGCCTTGGTCCAGCAATTTTATCCCACAACTTAGACATTCACATTACTCACACCCTCATTACTCATACATTTAGGATCTTGGGGGTGGGCACGATACACGGAGTCCAAATTACCATCAGGGTGTACACCTCACCCCTGGCATCGTTGCCCACCTCTCAATTTTAAATACACTTAGACATTGAGAGATAGCAGGAGGGACTATGCGCTTACCTGCTGCTCTCTGGCAGGTAGCTCCATGCCCTCCTGGGTTTTAAATGCACCTTAGAACACACATGCATCAACACTACAATGAGCGGGTGGAGGGAGGTTTGGAGTCTTCTCCCACCCCCATTCTCTGCGACCTGCTGGAGCGGGGGGGCTAGGAGGAGTTGGCCGTCCGACTGCGGTCTGGAGTGTGGGGCCTCCCTGCTGCTGCGGAGTCGGGGCGGTCTGCCTCTCCCCACCGCAGGGAAAAGGGTAACACCACCTGGGTCTGGGTGCAGTTCCCCCCTCCAGGGGCAAGGGTACCTAGACCCGGTTCGCAGAGTACGCTTGGGGAGTGTGATCGTGTATACAGCGTCTCTTTATGTCTGTCTCCATGTCGGTTGAGTGTGGAGTAAGTGCACATGAGAGCATGAGGGTGGGAATGGATGTTTGTATCTGTGTGTGCCTGTATGTCTGTGTCTATATGTCAGGTTGGGTATCAGACGCCACCTCTCTGGGGACATCTCGGGCCCTCCAAGGTTTGGAGGCCTATCTCCCCCCCACCACCACTTCCCCTGCCAGTGGCAGACTCCCTCAGACATCGGTGCGTTGGTGGTTCTTTGTGTCTGGGGATGGGCGTCCAGGTACACGCCAGCTCACTCCTTGGCGGCCGCTTATCGGGGCCTGGAGCCTGGGGCTCGCTCGGGCCACTTCGGAGGTGGGGTGCCCCCGGCCTCTCGGCCTGGGGCTCGGTCACTCAGGCACAGCTGGCTGCCGGCGGAGCTCACGGGCGCATCACTGCAACTCCCCCTGGCTTCTGCTCCGCGGCTGCTGAGTGAGCCCTCATCTGGGACTCTCCTCAGCTCTTACTGGGACAGTGGCGCGGCTGCCCCTCTGTTAGTCTTCCTTGGTCTCTTGTGTTCTGGGGGCCTCTGGATGTCTGGAGTTTTGATCTCCTCCATACCTGCTTCATGCCCTGGAGGACGGGGCTGTGGCCCCCCCACACCCTCTAGCAGATCGTTACATGAAGGAACCTTTTAAAAAAAACAAGCGCGTCCGTGCTCACAGGTGTACACACGGGTGATCACACCCACAAACTACACCCTTTTTGGCTCCTACCTCAAAGCACACTGTGTTCTGTTGATCTTATGTGCTGCACAATAATGTTTAATATTTAGTATTTACTGTCATATTCCCATATATCATTGTGATGTTGTTTATTCTATTACTCTTGTTCTCTTCTGCTTGTTTTCTTTTTTCTTTCTCAACAGGTGATCCAGGTGATCGATATATGCATTTTTTTTCTCTTTTTCTTTTTTTCCTGCCCTGCCCATTCTGTTGGTTTTTGTTTTTTGCCCTTCTCCCCCGTCCCTCTTCTCAGCTGTTTCTCTTTCCCTCTTTCTTTCTCCCCTTCTTTCCTCCAGTCAAGTCTGTCCCGTATTCAGCAAGTGAAAATAAAATAAACAATAAAAGGTGAATCAAATGGACCATTATGGCAAGGCTGGGATGGTCAATTTGGTAAAGTAAATCCGTTGGGCATCTTTCTTTGCCTTTAGACAATAATTCTGATGGCAAAAGAGCCAAACGGGACAGGCAAAAAAAAAAAAAATGTTCAGCACTGCAAAGTGACGCTCCTCTGTCTTCATTATTCTCAATGCAAACGACTTTAATTCCTATGCAGCAGTAAGTAGATATGCAGTAACACCAAGATAGTTACTGTTACTCACAGAAGTCCAGTAGTCACCTGTCAGGGCGACATGTTTGGCTACAGCTAAGCCCTCGTGCTTTTTTTCCTTTTCAGTTTCATAGAGCCCATGAATTTTTGACACTATTGTGCTTCTTGTTGGAGCTTTTTAAAAAGCAACTTGCAAAACCTTTGTAAAGCCCATGTCCTCGGCGATATTAATAGGTCTGCAATTTGTTGCAATCCACTCGGCAATTGTGTCAGTCAAATTGTCCAAGGTAGGTTCACTGAGTCCCGATGCTTCGTGAGTGGTTTGTTGCAAGCTGGGCAACAAAGTGCTAGCAGCATCCCCGACTAACGTATGCTTCGCGTTAATCTGATATTTTGAGCTGGAAGTGCTTTGGAGAAAACAATTCTTTCCTGCACAAAGCGCATAATACTTTATGTCGCTCGACTGTTCAGTCTTGTTGTTTTTATACTCAGATTTCCCATTGAGAGGGCCAACGTGCTGTTTGTCATCTTGCATATTGAGTTGGTTGGTTCAGCTGCCCGTCACCAGATCAACTGCTCATTTGACTCTACTTGGACAAACTGCCCGAAATGTGTTGACAGAGACATTCCAGGGATTTTGAGTCATTCTGCTCTTCAGATGGGTTAACTGCGTTAAAAATGTTAATCAGATTAATCATGATGATGGATTAATCTGCGTTAATGAGTTAATTTAGACAGCCCTAGTTCAAATGCATTCATCACAGAAGTTTCTACTTTTATTGTTGTTTTTACATTTAATTGATTCCTTAGAAGAAAAGAACATTTGATTCTGATGGTTTTTAAATACTCCTGTTGGGCTGACACTGTTTTCTTGAACCAGTTGTAGCACTGATGTTGCTGTAAAATAGATATATAAGCTACTGGACTAGTTCATGGTTCAGAGGAGTGATGGAGCAAAGCACAGTGAAGAGACCAGAGCCAGAAACGTTTCAAATGAAAAGCAGCCATCTTTAATAAAAACAGAAAAACATCAACATGATCAGTTGATGTTAAGTAGCTCACACTTATCCTTACATTTGTTCTAAACCCCACAGCTAGGTTGTTTCTTTAAGATTTAGTTTTTTATTTAAGAATCAGAAATCTTCAGTTTCATAATTTACTTCTTTAAGAGACTTTAAGAGAATTCAAGATCAGTCTGTTCTGTGCAGGACTAATAAAGTTAATTTAGTGTTATAAGCTCATTTAACTTGTGCTCATTATTAATCATCCTGATTAGTTTCTCTCTTGCACGAGCAATCAAATCTTATCAAAACCCTTTTTGGTGCGTTGACCCTTTAACACAAAGTTCCTGTAGAGAAATAAAAATAAATTTACTCGCGTGAGCCGGATGTCTCTCCGAGCACAGAGAGCTACCTGCGAGAGCGTGAAACTGTCACAGCGCGTGTAAAGCAGACACTGCTCTACAAAAAGGTCAAAACCACACAAAAGTTCAATTCATTTTTTATATAGTGTCAGATCACAAAAACGGTCACCTCAAGGAAGTTTTTGGGAGTCCCTACAACTCTAACCAAGTATAACACCATAGTTATTGTCTTAATTCACATGTCATGGTCTGAATAAAGCCTGTGTTTTGTGTGGATAGTTATGCTACAATCATGGCCAATAATCGGTATACCCTACACACGTTGCTCCACGTTTGGTGAAAGTAATGAGTTTAGGATTGTAAAAAAACTGAATATTTCATTAATTCGGTTTATACAACCTGATTGGATCCCTCCATCCTGATAACTGCTGCTGTGGATAATGGACCCAAACCATCCTCTGCATCTCCTACTGGACCTGCAGATAAACACTTCCTTCAACAACTGTTTCAGCTTCACTGACACAAAGATACAGAAAATCTACACCTCACACCACAATCCCTGTGCTCAGTTTGGACATAAGATCCTTATTGTGTCATATTATGTATTGATTTATTGAACACTTCACTCTTTGTATTTTTTCTTTCATTGGCTTCATTTAATGTATTTATAAGAGCTCTATAATGTTGTTGTTGTTTTTTGTCTTTTTAATTATTTTTCAAGAAAGTGGACGTGATTGACAACTTCGAGGCAGTAGGACCTTAAACATGACTTTGACCAGAATCTGATTTGTGACATGTGACAGTAAATTCTTCTGTGTTGTCACAGTTCAGTGTCATATTATGTCATATCAACAGTTTATATCAGTTTTATTTTCTGATTATTAGCATTTCTGGTCTGTTCACTGTGATTTTTCTCTTTATTTTTCATTATAATTTCTGTGACATCTCTAACACTGGTCAGCTCATCACATTTCAGTTCATGACAAACTTGAAAGTTGGAGTCTAAAGGTCTAAACTCTTATGCAGGTTTGAGGCCACAGACCAGGTAGTAAAAGCAGATATCGTGTTTGGTGGTTATTAATTAACTAGAACACCATTACAACAGGTGAATTCTCTAAAAGAACTTTGATTTCTTGAAGGACTGTAAGGTTCAAGCTGTAAAGATGTGACATTTGATGAGTGTAGAAACTTTCCTGAACTGTAACGTGTTCAGAGACATTCAGAGATCCTGTGTCCCTGAACTCGAACTACTTACAGGATGTCGTCAGTTTACAGTAATACAGTCATCTTTGATTGAATCTGGTCAAAGGAAATTAACTTCACTGGTATACATTTAGTTCATAACAACCATATTTTAATGATGTATTATTTGAAAAAATAAACTTTTGATTTCATGTATTTCAGCTGCATTTTACTCAGAATTATTGCTTCATATTCATGAGGGTCAAGAATTTTTCTTTGTTTTGAGTGTGAGAGCAGAGGTCTGGCAGGTTGACAAACTAAACCCTGTGATGAATCCAAATTTATGTCTTTGGCTGCAACGACAACTTTAGTTCAAACTGCAGATAAAAACTCTGAGAACATGCTGACTTTTCCTACTTGAACTTCTGAAACACCACAGCTTCACCTTCTTTGTGTCATTTTTATGTTCTATTTAGGTTTCGTTTTTTTTTAAAGGAGAAGTCAAAATTTTCTAAATTTTTCACTTTTGTGTCGTTTTAAGGAGCACAAACTGAAAACTATCTGAATGACTCTGACAGCGCCCTCTGACGGACACAAGTGTTATGTGCGTGTTTCAGTTTAACACGTGATCGTGATTCATGAAAATGAAAGTAAATTCCGACACTTTTGAACTGAGCTGAGACGCCATTACAGGGAGTCAGATCTCTGCTGAAAAACACACGTTTGGAGGATTTTAATCAGAAAGTTCGAGAGACACTAATTTGGTGAGTTAAAAATACTTAAAGATCAAATGGCTGAGAGAGCTCTTCTTGAAAATTTCCTGAGCTGCCATGTGTGTTCAGAGACTTTCAGAGATCCTGTGTCTCTGAGCTGTAACCACAGCTTCTGTTCAAGCTGCCTGCAGAAACTCTGGGAACAAACTAAAAACAAAAACTGTCCCATTTGTAAAAGAAAATCTTCAAAGGATCATCCTATTGCCAACTTTACACTGAAAGAACTTGCTGATTTAGTTGCTGGGAGACAGAAATCTGGATCATCTGAGACAGAAAAGAGAGAGAAGAAATTAACAGTGGTGTGCAGTAAACATGAGGAAGTGCCTAAACTGTTCTGTGTGGACGAGCAGAGAGTTGTGTGTCCTGTGTGTGACTTTTCTCTCCACCAGAGTCACAAAGTGGTTCCTGTAGAAGAAGCAGTCAGTGACCTGAAGGAGCAGCTGAAATCTGACTTAAAGTCTCTGCAGGACAAGAGGAACAAATACAAACAAGTGGAGAAAACATACAATGAAGTGATTCAACACTCCAAGAAGCAGCTGTTGTCCACAGAGAGGCAGATCAGAGCAGAGTTCAACAAGCTCCAGCAGTTCCTGAAAGAGGAAGAGGAGTCCAGACTGGCAGCTCTGAGGGAGGAAGAGGAGCAGAAGGGGAGGACTATCAGCAGAGAGATGAAGATGATTGAGGAGCAGATCTCCTCTCTGTCAGACAGCATCTCTGCTGTTGAAGAAGAGCTGCAGAAACACAGCGTGCCATTCCTCAGCAGTTATAAAGACACTCAGAGCAGAGCCAGAGCCCAGAGCTCAGTGTCAGATCCACAGCTGGTCTCAGGAGCACTGATAGATGTGGCCAAACACCTGGGCAACCTGTCCTTCAGAGTGTGGGAGAAGATGAAGGAGAAGGTCCACTTCAGTCCTGTCATTCTGGACCCAAACACTGCAAGTGGCTGGCTCTATCTGTCTGATGATCTGACCAGTGTGAGATTTGGAGACACAGGGCAGCAGCTTCCTGATAATCCAGAGAGAAACACTAAGCATCCCAATGTTTTTGGCTCTGAGGGCTTCAGCTCAGGGAAACACAGCTGGGAGGTGGAGGTGGGAGACCATCCTGACTGGCTTGTGGGTTTAGTTAAAGAGTCAGTTGACAGGAAGGGAGAGTGTTCTGCTTCACCAGAATATGGAATCTGGTGTTTAAAATATGACAGTGGAAAATACACTAATAGTGATGGTCAGACTGTGACAGTGAAGAAGAGTCTCATGAGGATCAGAGTCCAGCTGGACTATGACAGGGGGGAGGTGTCCTTCTATCACCCTGAAGACATGACTCACATCTACACTCACAGACACACTTTCACTGAGAAACTCTTCCCATACTTTGGTATTGGAAAGGCAGGAGACACCAAAACCTCTGATATCAAAATCTGTCAGACTGAGATTTGATTGTAAAGTGATTCTTTATTTTAACTGTTTTTTCAGTACAGCAACAGGGTTAATTTTGGGGAAATTATTAATCGCACTGTCTAACTTCATTATCAGGTTTTATTTCATTTTGTTGTTCTAGTGGAACTATTAGCAATTCAATGAAACCAAAGCAACTTTTTCATGTGAAAATCTTGTGACCCACTCGAGTTTCTGTAAGAAACTTTTACATTTTTTTCTTGTTTCTTTTAAATTAATATTTTCAGAATATTTGTCATGTTGTTCGTGTAAATACTTTTGATAGTTTTAAAATCTGAATGATGATTTCTTTGCTTTTCAAAGTTGTTGAGTGTGAACAGCAAACTGTGACACTTCTTAAAAGAAGGATTCATGATTAAACATCAGCAAGAGTCAACTTTACAACTACAAGATTTAAATGTCCTGATTATCAGCGTCTTGTTTTCAGTTAAATAACATTTGAAAGTAACACGTCTTCTTTAAAGTTTTCCAAATTCAAAGAAATGACTTCTAAGTTCTGACGCTGTCTCATCAGTGTAACTACACTTGACTGAATTCATTAAAAATGTTCTTTCTTGTGTTGTTTTTAACCTTAATCAGAAGCTGACATCTCTCACAGTTTGAAAGATTTCTGGATCTTCTCATGTTTCATAATTAGGTTTTAATTTGATTTTCAAACTTCACTCTCAGTCTCAGTGTTTCAGTGAATCACCTACCTTTGATTTGTACTTCAATGTTATTCTTTAACTGCTCTCTTTGATTATTGAGATCACAAAATGTTTCTGTGAAGTGAAATAAATAAATTCAGTGATTCTGTTGTTGTTGTGTTTGACAGTAAATCAGCTTTTCAGACACAGTCATTAGTTCAGATTCATTTAACTTGGAAACTCACTTTGATTGTTGTGTTTACATTTAACTGACTCCTAAGAATAAAATATTATTTGCTTCTATTAGTTTGTAAATATTCTTGTTGTGCTGAAGCTGTTTTATTGAAACAATCAGCAGATTTGATAAAATCAAGAATTTATTTTAAGCAGCTACATTTTAAATCTTTTTTTCAGACCAACACTCACATTTAACCCCAGACAGAAATCAAATGTGATCATTGATAAACTTTACATTCTCACAGCTAATCTGTATGTTTACAAACTCAGAAAATAGTTTGTATGAACAAAGCTGCAGAGATTTCAGATGAAGGTGCAGCTTTATAATAGTGATGTTTTATTTGTATATTATATTTACGCACAAGATGGAGACAAAGTTCAGATTTTCTTATCTAGTAAAAATGTTTACACTGTAAACATTTACACTTATCCCATTTTTAAATGTAAATCATTAAATGTTAGAAATGGCTTCACTTAACAGATAAACAGAACACTAAGACTGAGCCAAGTTCATCTGTAAATATTTTAAATAAACAAATAAAATGTCTAATCTCACTTTCACCTCAGGTCAGTGTCAGTCTGATCAGCTCAAATCCAGAATCCTGCTGCGATAAAGCAAATTGTCTCTTTAGGATCAAATCAAACTGCTGCTGCTGATGTGGTCGCTGTAGTGTCTGTAAGTTTGAGTCTTGTGTGTCATCTGCAACCACCACACATTCAGAGGGGGAGAGAGGGCAGTACAGGCCTCGACCAACACCCACAAAGCTCTCCTGCAGGGAAAGAATCTGGCCAAAACTCCACTGGTTAAAATGTCTCTGCTCTCTGGTGTCACTGTAGTGCAGAGGCTTCAGAACTAGAATCCTCTGGTTTAAAGATTTCTTCAACATTAAATAATCCAGTGACAGTTGTCTGTATTTCCACCGCTGCACGCAAACAATAACTGTTAACAATGAATTCAGCAAACTTTATTTTTCAAATTGTAAACAAATACAGTTTAAAACAGCATTTCTGTCGCTGCCACAGAGTAACTCACATTAGGACCCCGTCCTCGTTTGGGCTCCGCCTCCAAACTGTCAAAAGTCAATTTACTCGCTTGAGCAGGATTTCTCTCCGAACGCAGGGAGGTGTCCGTCAGAGCGTGAAACTATGACAGTTTCACGCTGCTCTACAGGAGACACTGGAGACACTGCTCTACAAAAAGTGTGATTTTTATCCTGGTGGGAGCAAAACAGCTAAAGTAAGAGGGAAATTCATAACAATTTTTTAAGTGTGAAATGTAGTTTTGATCTTCTTTTGCTGCTGGTTCAGTGAATTTTGGTCTTAGAGTGACGAAACCTGCAGCTGCAGAATCTGTGAGGTGTCGGCTTTCAGCTCCTGACAGCATGTCCACGTACGTGACATCGGATGAAAGATCCACACTTTGTGTTTAAATCCATTCACCTGCTGTTATTTCCTGTTTTAGCTGTTTGCTGTGTTGAAATAGTTTTGTGAGCTTTAAGCTGAGATTTACACCTTAAGATCACACACAGAAACACAGAGAGAGTCAGAAGCAGGTCTGACTGGCTAGGCAGCTGCCATTTTGTAATGATCCCTGGCAAGTGATTGACCTACTGTGCACAGATCAGCCAATAGACACATACCAATTAACTTTAAATGGGCCAATAGATACAGGCCTTACACTTGAAAGACAAGAGAAACAGAGGAATAACAGTGCCACTTGTCGTGGCATGTAACAATTATACCTCAGACTGCATGTTTGAGGTATAATTTTAATCTCCAAAAAATGCATGAATTTAATACAAATATGTGGGGATAGAAACAAAGCATCAATCCTATCATGGTAGACTTGATCCCATAGCAATACCAGAGTCGGTATCGATACTATCAATACTTGGATCGATCTGCCCACCTCTACTGATTGCATTGTTCTTCAATACGTAAGATACACTTCACATTCTTGGTCTCATTTTTTTTTTTTGCTATATTAAGATAAAGTAAAACATGAGTTGTCAAAATGTTTTACTTCTTTTCCTTTTTTGTTTTGAGGGCAACTACTCACACAAATAATATGAGTATCTGAACGACAGCCTAGCAGCGCCATCTGGTGAAGACAAATAACATATTGTAGATATCAAGTGGAGGTGGAAAAAAGGCCGGAGAGAACCCACACAAACATGACAAGTCCACACAGAAAGGCCCAGGTGATGGAGATGAACTTGGGGCCTTCTTGCTGTGAGGCAACACTGCTTTTGGACACCTGCTTTTTAGGTGGTCAGACACACTGAAACACTGAGGAGTCTGAGGCTATCATGTGGGTAATCTGTTGGTTTCTGGCTCACTATTTTTGTCATGTATGTCTTCTTATTGTCTTTTAACAAGAGAGTGGAGAGCAGGAGGCAGAAGCTTCAGACAAGAGGAGGCTGCAGCTGAAATTGTGGGAATCATCACTATAACATCATAGTTTGTGAATGAGCTCTCCAAAACCACTTTCAATCCTGCCTTATGTAAAAGTTCAGGTTTGCTCAACGTATAAAGTGATGTTATTCATTTAGACACAGGTCACTGTTACATTAAGGTTCTTCATGAGTTCATTCACACGTTCTGAATAAACCCGATTAAGAAATGAGCAACATCCTGCATTTCTATTTGCAGAATTTGTCAGTACACAAAGTGGTGCATGATGCTTCTCATTTGATTTTGTTAGCTTGGCAGCTATATTTTGATAGTTAATTTCATAATTACAACAGGCAAACTTTAAAGTGAGTCATATAAACTACAGTCTGCAGAGAGCTGTCACTGCCATTTGCTGTTAACTCATCCTTGATCCTGCTTCTACTTCCTGGCGTGGCAAACCGTGGGGGAATGTGGGAAAGGAGGACCCAGGCGCGGAGCTCAAATTACAAGCAGTGCGTTTATTTACAGTGTGGTAGAAAGCAACAATGAATCCCAGTGTTTTCCCCAGACTCCCGTGTCGTGTCCTCCTAGTGCTCTCTGCTCCCGTGTCAGCACCCTCCGGTGCTCGCTGCTCTCCAAGCCTTCCACGCTCCTCCTGCGGGAAACAATAGCGGCAGCTGTCAGGACACTCAACAATGGCAGGCATACACTTCACGACAAAACCTAAACTGGGTAACTAACGTGGAGTCCCAAGCAATGATCCCGCGCCGGTGGGCGCTCCAAGACTCTCTTAAGTAGCTCCCCCGACGAGGCCTGATCAGCAGCAGGTGTGTGGCTTCGGGTGTGGCCAGTCCCCTAGCCGGGCCACACCCCCCAGACCTGACGGCGCCTATAAACAAGTGCTCAGACACACAGCCACACACACATATATGTACAAGCATAGAGAAGGGGAAGCAACACCAAAAATGCATAATAATATAACAGGTCCATGACTGCCCAGGGGTCCTGGGTCACCCAGTCCCAGGACCCTGACAGTACCCCCCCCCCCCTCTAAGGGTCGGCTCCCGACGACCCAAAAACAAAAACACAAACCAAAAAACCACAGTACAACCAACCCAGGGCGGGCGGCGGGGGTCCAGGACGGAGGGCCAGAACCAAAACAAGCAAAAACCACAAAAGAAACAACCCCCCCAAGGTCACAGTCCCAAAGCCCGACTGCGCATCCTGCAGCGGAGCAAAAAAAAAGAAAAAACGCCACAAAACAGTCTCAGGCGGCCCATCATTACAACAAAAGAGTTCAGGGGGCCTACCTCGAGTCCAATGGCGGCAACGTTGCAGCTCCGGCGGATGGCCACGGGTCCGGCAGCAGCAGCAAAACAGTTCCGGGGGCCTGCCACAGGTACGGTGGCGGCGCTGCTCCTCCGGTGGCAGCGCTGCTCCTCTGGCGGCCTGCCACGGGTCCGGTGGCAACGTCGCTGCTCCGGTAAGCAACAGCGAGGTGTGGCACACGGTCTATGACGCGCTGGTCGCTGACGTTGACGCACTGGACGTGGATGGCGTGGAGGGCGCGCTAGACGTGGGCGGCGTGGAGGGCGTGGAGGGCGCGCTAGACGTGGAGGTCCCTCCGGCTCGCCGACCTCCTCAGCTGGTGGCTCGCCGACCTCCGGCTCCCGCTCGTTGAGCTCCTGCTCGGGCAGCGCGAGCTCCTCCGGCTCGCCGACCTCCGGCTCCCGCTCGTTGAGCTCCTGCTCGGGCAGCGCGAGCTCCTCCCGCTCGCTGAGCTCCGGCTCGCAGAGCTGATCCTGCTCCGGCTCGCAGGGCTCCCCAGCTGGCGGTGCGGGTTCCTCCCGCTCTCCGGGCTCCGGCTCGCTGGGCTCCGCAGCTGGCGGTGCGGGCTCCTCCCGCTCTCCGGGCTCCTGCTCCGGCTCGCAGGGCTCCGCAGCTGGCGGTGCGGGCTCCTCCCGCTCCCTGAGCACCTCCGGCTGCGCTACAGCTACTGATGGTTGATCCGGAGGTGAAGGTGGTGATGCGGCATCTGCCGGGTGGGAAGGCGAAAGTAGAGTAGTCCGTTAATGATGTGTGGATATGTCTAAAGTTCCGTATATTAACATTTACAGTTCTCACTACTTTTTAGCACTTTTTAGCACCACTAGCACTTTATATAGCCTCTGTAGAAATTATCCACACCCTCACTTACCTTAACTGCACTACTGTATAGCTCTGTGTAAATAATCATTCTGTACATAAGATAATTTTTAACCCTACAACTGTTTACAACTTGCATAGTTCCCATTTCTGTATAGCTGTATATCTCAGATTCCTGTAAAGTTATTTATTTCATATTCTGTATAGTTTTTCATATTTATATCCTGTCCATATCCTGTACATAGCTTGTACTCACTACAGCCTGTACATACTTATAGTTATAGAATATTCACAACATACTTCATACCGTGTACATTATAACATAATAGACCCATTTCTGTAATATACTTACATATCTATATTATTGCTAATATATATTGTAATATATCTATATCACTAAGCACTTCTGGATGGATGCAAACTGCATTTCGTTGCCCTGTACCTGTGCATGTGCAATGACAATAAAGTTGAATTCTATTCTATTCTATTCTATTAAACGTGTTTTTTTTAAAGGGTAATTTTGAGTCTAGCAGTACTCCCAAATACTTAAATCCTCAACATTATTAATTAGTTTTTGTGCACCCAAACAAACTTTTACTGCAGCCAAGGTAGTTTTAGGTTTACTAAAAAAACATTGATACAGTCTTTTTAACATTAAGGCACAGCCATGAGTCATTCAGTCATTTTGTAAATCATGTAATGCCAATGAAAGCTGATGGGCTGCATCATCAGCAGTTTAGGATTCTGTAAAAATTACCGTATAAGTCTCCTAATGCTAATTCAAATTAACACAGTTTACTTACACCCCACTAAACAAGGTACCCAGTACTAGCATCAGCCTATTTAATCAAGTATTTATTGCTGCCATTTAGTGATCTCTCCAGAATTAAACAATTGTGGTTTTGAATATGTTTTTATTAATCATAAGCTAATGCACTGTTTCATACATTCATTTCTATGAAGAATATTAAAATATCATCATTGGCTTAACACTGTTATTGTCACAATCTGAAAGCAGGGACTCAAGCGCAGAACAGGTTGACGTCTCAGAGCGCCGTTTATTTACACACCAGTGCGATAATATATACAGTGACGGGGAAAAATCCAGGGTTCCAAGGGATTAGGGGAAGGTTCTCTCTCTCACGCTCGCTCACGTCCTCACATCCAACTCACACACGTTCGTACAGCTGGGAGGTCACAGGTCCGGGAAGGTAAACTGGAACAAGAAAGGGAAAAATCACTCACAAGTCACGAAGGTAGGGCGTAAAGGTACAAGACCACGGGAGCTGGGAAGAGAGACTAACGTTAGTAGCACAATCATCCAGCGATGAGAAGATCTGTGTCCCAGCCTCAAATAGTAGTCGGGAAATCAGCTGATCGCCAACAGGTGTGTGAGCCAAGGGCGGGAGCCAGCAGTGAGCTCCTCCCAGGCAGAGACGTAGGGGGGGGGAGAGAGAAAGCAAAAACACAAGTGTAGCCTTGTGAGGCCGGCTGGGCAGGCACGGGGACCATGACAGTTATATGTGACTTTGTGCATTTATTGTACAGCCTAACAACAACAGCCTAATTCTGGTTTCTCACACAAACTCTGTCTGACTTCATCAGTCACAGAAAAGTCTTAAGAGCGCTGCTGCTTCTTTAAGTGAATGATCAAAATACTTGTTAAATGTATTTTGTGACTAGACACCTGCCAGATCTCACACCATTAGAGAAACCCTGTACGTGAAATTGGCTGCTTTAACACAGTAATTTCCCAACTTCTAGTAATTGATGTCTTGTCATGGATTCATATAATGCATTTATAAAAGCTCTACGGTGTTCTGTTTCATAAAAAAGTGGATGTGATTGAGGCAGTAGTACCTTAAACATGACTGCAAATTCTTCTGTGTTGTCACAGTTTAATGTCATATCAACAAGTTTATATCAGTTTGTTTATGTTTCATTATCAGCATTTCTGGTTTCCCAGTGTCCACTGTGATTCTTCTCTTTATTTTTCATTATTATTTTGGTGACATCACCATCTCATCACATTTCAGTTCAAGACAAACTTGAAAGTTGGAGTCTAAAGGTCTAAAATCTTATGCAGGTTTGAGGCCACAGACCAGGTAGCAAAAGCAGATATTGTGTTTGGTGGTTATTAATGTATAAATGTATTCACTGGTACACATTTAGTTTATAACAAACATATTTTAATGATGTATTATTTGAGAAAATAAACCTTTGATTTTATATATTTCAGCTGCATTTTATTCTAAATTATTGCTTCATGTTCATGAGGGTCAAGAATGTTTCTTTGTTTTGAGTGTGAGAGCAGAGGTCTGGCATGTTGACAATCTAAACCCTGTGATCAATCCAAAATTCTGTCTTTGGCTGCAACGAAAACTTTAGTTCAAACTGCAGATAAAAATTCTGAGAACAAGCTGACTTGTGATAGTTGAACTTCTGAAACAACTCAGATTTCTCCTCCTTTGTCTCATTTTTATTTTCTATTTAGCTTCTCTTCTCTTTTTTTAAAATGGAGAAGTCAAGATTTTCTTCATTTTTCACTTTGGTGTCGTTTTAAGGAGCACAAACTGAAAACTATCTGAATGACACACACAGCGCCCTCTGACGGACACAAGTGTTATGTGCATGTTTCAGTTTAACACGTGATCGTGATTCATGAAAATGAAAGTAAATTCCGACACTTTTGAACTGAGCTGAGACGCCATTACAGGGAGTCAGATCTCTGCTGAAAAACACACGTTTGGAGGATTTTAATCAGAAAGTTCAAGAGACACTAATTTGGTGAGTTAAAAATACTTAAAGATCAAATGGCTGAGAAACTTAGACTTTTTGAAAACTATCTGAGCTGCCATGTGTGTTCAGAGACTTTCAGAGATCCTGTGTCTCTGAGCTGCAGCCACAGCTTCTGTTCAAGCTGCCTGCAGAAATTCTGGGAACAAACTAAAAACAAAAACTGTCCCATTTGTAAAAGAAAATCTTCAAAGGATGAACCATCCATGAACTTTGCTCTCAAAGAACTTGCTGACTCCTTTGCTAAGAGACACAGTGAGAGCTCACCTGAGACAGAAAACGAGAAGGAGGAAGAGAAGGAGGAGGTGGTGTGTGATAAACATCCAGACGTCCCTTACTGGTACTGTGAGGATGAAGACAGAGCTGTGTGTCCTGTGTGTGACTTTTCTCTCCACCAGAGTCACAAAGTGGTTCCTGTAGAAGAAGCAGTCAGTGACCTGAAGGAGCAGCTGAAATCTGACTTAAAGTCTCTGCAGGACAAGAGGAACAAATACAAACAAGTGGAGAAAACATACAATGAAATGAGGGAACACATGAAGAAGCAGCTGTTGTCCACAGAGAGGCAGATCAGAGCAGAGTTCAACAAGCTCCAGCAGTTCCTGAAAGAGGAAGAGGAGTCCAGACTGGCAGCTCTGAGGGAGGAAGAGGAGCAGAAGGGGAGGACTATCAGCAGAGAGATGAAGATGATTGAGGAGCAGATCTCCTCTCTGTCAGACAGCATCTCTGCTGTTGAAGAAGAGCTGCAGAAACACAGCGTGCCATTCCTCAGCAGTTATAAAGACACTCAGAGCAGAGCCAGAGCCCAGAGCTCAGTGTCAGATCCACAGCTGGTCTCAGGAGCACTGATAGATGTGGCCAAACACCTGGGCAACCTGTCCTTCAGAGTGTGGGAGAAGATGAAGGAGAAGGTCCACTTCAGTCCTGTCATTCTGGACCCAAACACTGCATACTGCTGTCTCTACCTGTCTGATGATCTGACCAGTGTGAGGCGGGGAGACACAAAGCAGCAACTTCCTGATAATCCAGAGAGAAACACTGAGTATCATGATGTTTTTGGCTCTGAGGGCTTCAGCTCAGGGAAACACAGCTGGGAGGTGGAGGTGGGAGACCATCCTGACTGGATTGTAGGTTTAGTTAAAGAGTCAGCTGATAAGAATGAACCTTGTGCATCACCAGAATTTGGAATCTTGTGTTTAAATTATGACAGTGGAAAATACAATAATGGTGTTGGTCAGACTGTGACAGTGAAGAAGAGTCTCCAGAGGATCAGAGTCCAGCTGGACTATGACAGGGGGGAGGTGTCCTTCTATGACCCTGAAGACATGACTCACATCTACACCCACAGAGACACTTTCACTGAGAAACTCTTCCCATATTTTAATATTGGAAATGCAGGAGACGCCAAAACCTCTGAAATCAAAATCTGTCAGACTGAGATTTGATTGTAAAGTGATTCTTTGTTTTAACTGTTTTTTCAGTACAGCAACAGGGTTAATTTTAGGGAAATTATTAATCACACTGTCTAACTTCATTATCAGGTTTTGTTTTATTTTGTTGTTCTAGTGGAACTATTAGCACTGCACGGCAGTGCAGCGTGTGATCTGGACACAAGCGATGGAGGCACAACTTGTAGAACTTTGGAAAGCTCATCCGAGCCTTTTCGATGTGGCATCACAAAATTATCACGACCACAACAACCGTGAAAATAGTTGGATCTACACTGCTGCTCAATCACAGCTGCCTGATCAATGTTTTTCATTAGCAATTTAGCAAAGTTGATGGTGGTGGTGTGCGTGTCTGTGTGAGTGAAAGACAGAGAGAGAGAGAGAGCGACAGAATTTCTGTTATAACCTTCATTTTTATGGACGCACAGTGTGAGCACTCAGGTCGCATCAGAGCATCGGGCCGTATAGTGTGAGACCCTGCATCGTGACCTACAAACTTCTAACCCCTGCGAGTCAATCGTGCAGTTTGAGCTGAATCGCGCGACTGAAAAAATCGCACAGTGTCTGCCCAGCATAAGTGTGATAACAGAGGGCAAAGGGGTGTGATATTTTTGTATAATTATATTTTGTATAATTACTTATCACCGGTTAATATGAGTTAATAATGATAATAGGAGTTTTCACATATAGTATGATTAACTAAAGTATGTGTGTGTTCTTTTAAAGGCTTATTGCTGCAACATGCTGAAACTTGTCTTGGAGAAACTGATTAAAATCAGATCCACTTTGCATTTCTCCAGTTTCCATAAAATGTCTTTAAAGAGTTATTAACTTTTAATCACGAATCAATCAGGATCAGGTTTATTCACCAAGTAGCAACTACAGGGATGAAATCGGTTTCATTATTATTCAGGATTTTTTTCAGTTATTGAATCATAATCATGGTGATTAAGAAACACCTCCTTCTGCTGCTGCTTCTTGAGTAAACTCATGCTTCTGTGTTCTGTGGAAATTGGCTGTCATGACTTTGAAGATTACTGCAGAAGGTAAAGTGTCTGCTGTTGCCTCTACACAGCACAGTCAGCTGCTAAAGTCACTATTTAAAAGCAAAGACCCACAAATCCTTCAGGAGTACGAGACCACAGGCACCCTGTCAGTGCCATTGAGGAATCTCCTTGTGAAGATTTGTGTAGGAGATTTGGTGGAGAGGTGTGGTTTGTAAGTATAGCGCCTTTTGTTAAAGTTTAGCAGTGAACATTTCACTTTAAAAAAGTTGAAGTGCACTGAAGCAAGAAAGGGTACCTTTGTTTTTTTTTTGTTTTTTTTTGCCTGTCCCGTTTGGCTCTTTTGCCATCAGAATTGTTGTCTAAAGGCAAAGAAAGATGCCCAACGGATTTACTTTACCAAATTGACCATCCCAGCCTTGCCGTAATGGTCCATTTGATTCACCTTTTATTGTTTATTTTATTTTCACTTGCTGAATACGGGACAGACTTGACTGGGGGAAAGAAGGGGAGAAAGAAAGAGGGAAAGAGAAACAGCTGAGAAGAGGGACGGGGGAGAAGGGCAAAAACCAAAAACCAACAGAATGAGCAGAGAAAAAAAAAGAAAAAAAAGCATATATCGATCACCTGGATCACCTGCTGAGAAAGAAAAAAGAAAACAAGCAGAAGAGAACAAGAGTAATAGAATAAACAACATCACAATGATATATGGGAATATGACAGTAAATACTAAATATTAAACATTATTGTGCAGCACATAAGATCAACAGAACACAGTGTGCTTTGAGGTAGGAGCCAAAAAGGGTGTAGTTTGTGGGTGTGATCACCCGTGTGTACCTTTGTTTTCCAGTTACCTTCTTAGTGCAGAGAAGCTGACTGTAGCAAAAAGCATCATCACCACGAGTGGCTGCACAGGGTGAAGGATTTGTAAGTAAATTTAGCATTTTAAAAATGTAAATTCCACTACGCTCTTTGATAATTACACTTGTTCCCACCTACTTGAGAATTGTATATCTTTGAACTTTGAACATTATTTATAGTCTTGTTATTCTGAAATCAGAGCATCTGTTTTGTTTCAGTTAAACTTGCTTAGCAAATATGTGATTGTTTTCCCGTGACCCATATACCTCTGAGGAGAACTGCAAAGTGTTGTTCACTGACATGTCCTTTCTTCCTCAGAACATTATTACAGTTTTTCTCAGTCGCTTTGGTGCGTTTCTCAGATCAGAATTGAAATTCTCATAACTATTAGTTCAACCTCCACAACACTCAGTCATTTGTGCACATCATAGTAGCAATTTCTCCTCTCTCTGAACAAACTGCAAATGATTTTGGACATGAATCAGTTGCTTCCATACATTTCCCTGCTGCTTTCTGACATTTCCATTTGCTTATGTCATGTCAGTCAAAAGTAATCATACCTATGGATGCTGAATAGTCGTTCCCAATAAAACTAATAGTCATACATCCATTGCTTGAGTCATCACACACAAAATTGTTGAACTAGTTATCACATGCCAAATATTGGCCATCTGTCAAGCAAATCCTATACCTTTCTGTATCATTTTTCCTGGAAATGTCTCCGAAATTGAACAGTTGATCTCGGGTGAATTACAGCTGTCACTCATGAGGAGGCGTGTGAAAGTTTAGTTGTAACCAATGACAAACAACTTGTTCACTGTCAATTATGGATGAATCCTGTGAATCCCCAATTGGCAAGCATATATAAACTGCGCAGGAGCTAGTGTGTACCATTTCTACACTTCTGTGACACAAAATGGAAGGTCAGCACCGTGGAAGAGGGGTGAGGATGCGGGGGGGAAGGGGAAGGGGAAGGGGGAGAAGAGGCAGATATAGGCGGATTCCTAATGAAATAAGGGCTACAATTGTGGACCATGTTGTCAATCACGGCCTCACCATGGAGGAGGCTGGTCGAAGGGTGCAACCCAATATTGGAAGAACTACTGTCAGTTCAATCATTCAAACATTCCGTAGGGAAAACAGGTATGCAAACAGTAATACACTGTACTGTACTGTGCCATCTCAGACACATCACATGTTACTGTACTGTATTTGCAATTTCACAAAAAGTTCACTCTGCACCACATAGGATTGTAAGACAACCTCGCGGAGGCGGAAGAGGGCCCCTTTTTACCCCACAGCAAGAAGAAGCCATTTGTGCAATGGTCATTGCAAACAATGCAATAAAGCTGAGAGACATACAAAGCGCTGTCATAGAGAATTCCACAGTATTTGGCAATATTGAATCTGTTTCAATTTCAACAATTGACAGAGTACTCAAGAAAAATGAAATCCACATGAGCAAATGGCCCTGCTAGCAGCCATGGATGCAGCATGTGACGACATCACAGCAGGGTCCTGCAGAGGATGGATTCGCCACTCCAGGAGATACTTTCCTCGCTGCATTGCGAGGGATAACATCTGTTGTGATGTAGATGAAAATATGTGGCCAGACAGACAGGAACGTCTGGATGTGCCAGAATGATTTACTGTACTGTTACATGTGCTGTTTATTGTACACATTAGTGCACAGCTCTACCAAATGGGTGATTTTGTGTTTACATGTATTCTACAGTGAACAAGTGACTGTAGCATATTTTTCTTTTGCACAATTCTGTAGGATTACAAACACTTCTACACAATGGAAATGTGAAACGTACGTATTCAGTGTCTCAGTTACTCCCAAGACTCCCATAACATCTACAGTGACTTTACTGCACATTTCAGATGGCTGTACAGGTAGGCCATAGTGCTGTCGTCAGCATTTTCAGGTGTCACCAATTGTTTTTGCAATGGGAAACACTGAAATTATAAACTGTCATAGTGGAAACATGACAATGCCATTTGACTATCTTGTTTATAAAGATGGTGTCAAGACTTTTCATTTTGATGGCACTGACAGTTTCATTGACATGGATACTTGCTTTTGAGGTATGGATAATCAATTCTGTGCATGTGACGTGCTTTTGCAGGCTATCCACTAGGTTTTGCAGTTTGCACTAATTGTTTTGGGAAATGCACTAACTGCTGTGCAAATGTTAATGGTGTTCTGAGGAACGCACCAAAGCGACTGAGAAAAACTGTATGATCCAGTCTCTGACTGTGGATTCCTACAGACTAAACTATGGGCTCAAATTGTGGTCATAAATATTTTGTACTTGTAAATCAGGATTTGTATGTGTAAAAAAGATTTGTGTGTGGACTTAGCCAAAAAAATACATGAGAAAGTCTGCACTCAAGTTTCAAGTTACAAGTACGAATTTTGACCCTATTTTTCTTACTTTCATCTGATTGGCCAGTGTCATGTCAATCACAAATTTAACTATCCAATCAGAGAACAGATGGCTTTGGCTGTTGGAGGAAAGAGGTGGAAAGCTGAACATCGATGAGCTAAAATTGCTAATAATTTTTTCAGGATCTTTTTGACCGGAATCAGTATTTCATCTGTATTTACCCGAGGAAAGGATCTGTCTAAACCTCACTGATTACTTCTCTAAAATCTATCTGTATCTTCCCTGTCTCTAAGCCTGGAACAAGCATTGCATCACTCTGCAGTGGTCCTGAAGCATCACCCTCAACACACCAACCCCAGCTGATATGCATCGGTGATCTAAAGAGGCAGTACGTCATTGTTCCTGTGAATGACAGCTTGACATGTGCTGTGGACAAGCTTTCCAAACTGTACTGGGTATGTAACTTGTCCTATCCAGCACCACTTGATGATGATGATGATGATGATGATGATGATGATGATGATGATGATGATGATGATGATGATGATGATGATGATGATGATGATGATGATGACAAATCTGAACCTGGTATTGTTGTAGAATTATTCCAGCATAGACTTGAGAAGGATTCACTGAGACTGGATTGTCCTCCATCAGCGATGGAGGAAGCATTCAGGCAGATGTTGTGGAGAATCCTACTTTATAGCTTATAATGGAAAGGAAAACAGCGGGGCAACATAGAAAATCATCTCTGCAGATCCACTATCCCCTGCATAAATCAAACTGATACTTCCTGTCCAGTTTTATTATTGTAGGGTCTTTACCTCCAAATATAAAGTGTCTTAAGGTGACTATTTGTGAGTTGGCATTATGTAAAAATAAAAATCTAACTGAATTAATTTTCTGTGGGACTTGGAAGGTTATTTCAGTTTATGGGAAGATTAGAGAAATCCTTCTTAAAGAAGGTCAAAAGCTAAAAAACAGTCAAATAATAAAATTCTTACATAAAGTATTAGTGCTATGGAGCTTTATGCTCCTTCTTTTTTCAGTTTGGAAATAACTTGTGGTACAAACCTCCACTTTGTATCTACAGTGTTATTTGTCTCCACCCGATGGCGCTGCTAGGCTGTCATTCAGATACTCACATTTTCTGCATGGGCTGTTCCCCTGAACACAAAAACCAAATAAAAAGAAAACAAGTATTAAATTTTGACCTCTCATGCTTTACTTTATCTTAATAAAGCACAAAAATGACACTCAATATGTGAAGTTAGTGATACTGCATTACTGCACACCACTGTTAATTTTTTTTCTCCCCTTTGTGTTTCAGATCCAGATTTCTGTCTCCCAGCGAATCAGCAAGTTATTTCAGTGTAAAGATCACAGTTAGAAAATCCTTTAAAGATTTTCTCTTACAAATGGGACAGTTTTTGTTTTTAGTTTGTTCCCAGAATTTCTGCAGGCAGCTTGAAATTTTTTGACAAGTCTGAGTTTCTCAGCCATTTGATCTTTAATTATTTTTAATTCACCAAATCAGTGTCTGTTGAACATTCTGATTAAAATCCTCCAAATGTGTGTTTGTCTGACTCCCTGTAATTGTCAGGGCTCTGTGTGCAGCAGGCGGGGGTGAGGATCCAAACGCAGGACTCGAACACAGAATTATAAGTCAAAACCTCAGCTTTATTGCTGGAGAAAACAAACATGAATATGCAAAGTAATTGCATATGAGAGCATGAGGGTGGGAATGGATGTCTGTATCTGTGTGTGCCTGTTTGTCTGTGTCTATATGTCAGATTGGATGCATACATACATACATACATACATATATATATATATATATATATATAGATAGATAGATAGATAGATAGATAGATAGATAGATAGATAGATAGATAGATAGATAGATAGATAGATAGATAGATAGATAGATAGATAGATAGATAGGTTTGTAGCTTGAACCCATCCGCTGGAACGTTGAAGGCAATATAATTACACTGCAAAGCAAGACACAAGTAGGCAAGCACCGTTCCTTCGCTTGACCCCAGTTGCTCTCGTCCGTTCTCCCGTACCACTGTTCTTTTATTGAGGTTACATGAATATGCATAAGTTCATTAACATATGACGTCTACATACACACAAAGAGTACCTTGCCTGTGTGTGTGTGTGTGTGTGATAGATAGATAGATAGATAGATAGATAGATAGATAGATAGATAGATAGATAGATAGATAGATAGATAGATAGATAGATAGATAGATAGATAGATAGATAGATAGATAGAGATATATAGATTTTCACATGAAAAAGTTCCTTTGGTTTCATTGAATTGCTAATAGTTCCATTGAATCAATAAAATAAAAAAAAACCTCATAATGAAGTTACACAGATTGATTAATAATTTCCCTAAAATTAAGCTGTTGGACTGAAAGGAACCCCCCCCCCCCCAAGACAAGACAAGACAAGAAAAAAAACCCCAGTTAATATAAAGAAACACTTTACAATCAAATCTCAGTCTGACAGATTTTGATTTCAGAGGTTTTGGCATCTCCTGCATTTAAAACTTCAAAATATGGGAAGAGTTTCTCAGTGAAAGTGTCTCTGTAAGTGTAGATGTGAGTCATGTCTTCAGGGTCATAGAAGGACACCTCCCCCCTGTCATAGTCCAGCTGGACTCTGATCCTCTGGAGACTCTTCTTCACTTTCACAGTCTGACCATCACCATTATTGTATTTTCCACTGTTATGCAGTAAACACCAGGTTCCATATTTTGGTGAAGGAGAAGATATATTCTTATCAACTGACTCTTTAACTAAACCCACAATCCAGCCAGGATGGTCTCCCACCTCCACCTCCCAGCTGTGTTTCCCTGAGCTGAAGCCCTCAGAGCCAAAAACATCAGGATACAGGTTTCTCTCTGGATTATCAGGAAGCTGCTGCCATGTGTCTCCACATCTCACACTGGTCAGATCATCAGACAGGTAGAGACAGCAGTGTGCAGTGTTTGGGTCCAGAATGACAGGACTGAAGTGGACCTTCTCCTTCATCTTCTCCCACACTCTGAAGGACAGGTTGCCCAGGTGTTTGGCCACATCTATCAGTGCTCCTGAGACCAGCTGTGGATCTGACACTGAGCTCTGGGCTCTGGCTCTGCTCTGAGTGTCTTTATAACTGCTGAGGAATGGCACGCTGTGTTTCTGCAGCTCTTCTTCAACAGCAGAGATGCTGTCTGACAGAGAGGAGATCTGCTCCTCAATCATCTTCATCTCTCTGCTGATAGTCCTCCCCTTCTGCTCCTCTTCCTCCCTCAGAGCTGCCAGTCTGGACTCCTCTTCCTCTTTCAGGAACTGCTGGAGCTTGTTGAACTCTGCTCTGATCTGCCTCTCTGTGGACAACAGCTGCTTCTTGGAGTGTTGAATCACTTCATTGTATGTTTCCTCCACTTGTTTGTATTTGTTCCTCTTGTCCTGCAGAGACTTTAAGTCAGATTTCAGCTGCTCCTTCAGGTCACTGACTGCTTCTTCTACAGGAACCACTTTGTGACTCTGGTGATGAGAAAAGTCACACACAGGACACACAACTCTCTGCTCGTCCACACAGAACAGTTTAGGCACTTCCTCATGTTTACTGCACACCACTGTTAACTTCTTCTCTTTTTCTGTCTCAGATGATCCAGATTTCTGTCTTCCAGAAAAGGAGTCAGCAAGTTCTTTCAGTGTAAAGTTCACAATTAGAAAATGCTTTGAAGATTTTCTTTTACAAATGGGACAGTTTTTGTTTTTAGTTTGTTCCCAGAATTTCTGCAGGCAGCTTGAACAGAAGCTGTGGTTGCAGCTCAGAGACACAGGATCTCTGAAAGTCTCTGAACACACATGGCAGCTCAGGAAATTTTCAAGAAGAGCTCTCTCAGCCATTTGATCTTTTAACTCACCAAATTAGCATCTCTTGAACTTTCTGATTAAAATCCCCCAAATGTGTGTTTTTCAGCAGAGATCTGACTCCCTGTAATGGCGTCTCAGCTCAGTTCAAAACTGTTGAAATTCACTTTCATTTTCATGAATCACAATCACGTGTTAAACTGAAAGACGAATATATTATTTGTATCCACCAGAGGGCGCTGTCTGTGTCATTCAGATAGTTTTGCAGTTTGTGCTTCATACAAAAACATAAAAGCCAAAATGTAAAAAATGTTTACCTTTTCAGTTTTTTATACTAAACAGAACATAAAAATGACACAAAGAAGATGAAGCTGTGGCGTTTCACAAGTTCAAGTATCACAACTCAGCTTGTTGTCAGAACTTTTGTTTGCAGCTTGAACAGAAGTTGTGGTTGTAGCCAAGGTCATAAATTTGGATTCAACATTGAGATTGACAACCTGCCAGACCCCTGCTCTCATCTCCTCCCCTAAAAAAAGATAATATGTTTTATTAAAATGCAACTGAAACATATCAAACCAAATGCTTATTTATACAAAATAGAATAAATCATTAAGGAAAATATCCTTGTTATAAACCAAATGTATACAAGTCAAGTACATTTCATTTGATCAGATTTCATTAAAGTGACAATTGTAATACTGTAAACTGATGACATCCTGTAAGTAGTTTGAGCTCAAGGACACAGGATCCCTGAATATCTCTGAAGACATTACAGTTCGAAAAAGTTTCTACATTCAACAAATGTAACGTCTTTACAGCTTGTACATTACAGTATCTCAAGAAAGCAAATTTCTTTTAGAGAATTCAACTGTTGTAATGGTCTTCTAGTTGATTATTAATCACCAAACACAATATCTGCTTTTACTACCTGGGCTGTGGCCTCAAACCTGAATAAAACTTTAAACTTTTAGACTCCAACTTTCAAGTCTGTCATGAACTGAAATGTGATGAGCTGACCAGTGTGAGAAATACCAATAAATAAAAATAAATAAATAAATAAATAAATAAAAACATGACAGTGGACAATGAGAAACTAGTAATACTGATGAAAAAATAAATTGATATAAACTTGTTGATATAACTTAATATGACATGACATTAATGATCGTTTTGTGTTTCTGCTGTATTTGAATGTTCAGTGATGGATGATGAAGACAGTTAAACAACAAAGATAGTATTACTAAATTATTATTTGTGTCAGTGTTTGTGTGTGATTGTGCCTTTGTAGTCATGTTTGTGAAACGTTCATCTTCTGTAGTGTGGAGATACAGAAATTCTTTTATTGCTGCCATATAATCTGCATCATTATAACTGCATTAATAACATTCTTTACAGCATTATTTCATCTAATAATATTTCTCACAGTATTGATACTGCATTACAGTTGTTTATTGAAGATGTCCATTTGAGGATCCTTCCATTATGTTAACTTTTATTACAAGTACGGTTAGAAGTATTTTATACACATTGCATATCTGTGCTTATTTTGAGTTGATGTTCGGTTCATTAAGGGTCTTAAGCTTCACTGGCGTGACTGTCCAGGTGATACATGCTGAGGGAAACTAGAACATAGAAGGATAACTGCAATGCATGCTTACAGTACATATAATACATATAATCTAATGTGTCCGGCCTGAGGCCTTAACTCATTTGGTGTCTTACTATATTTTATTCTACTTGGTAACAGATGATCAGAGTCAATAATTAGCCTCAAAGACCCTGAGGGCTTGAAGTTTATTACCTTGTATGGAAGGTGTTATAGAAAAGAGAAGTTCTATGTCTGCTTATAGCTATTAAAGATGTACGATTAACTGTGACTAATGTCTGGAACCTATTTTAATCTGTCATTGATGCCATGGGGGGGCGTGTACCCCACTGCTTTATAAGTATCCACAACATGTATTTTGGTCAGAAGACATATGTTGATGTTTTCTCCGGGCTGTTAATAAACTCAACGTTTGATTGCACTTTTCTGGGGCCTCCGTGGTTTGTGACACTGCTCTGCATTGATCGATTTCGCGACAGTAGGTTATCAAGTAGAGGGTCTACTGAATGGGGGATTTTCTACTGAATGAAAATGCAACACAAATACTTGAAACTGACAACACAGAAGAATTTACTGTCACATGTCATGAGTCATATTCTGGTGAAAAAGAAAATCACAAGTCCGTACATCCAACTTACAGCAGGACCTAGAACTAGCAGCTCAGTAACTGGTTGTTGTTCCTGTCTTTAGTCCAGGGGTGGGGAACTTCAGGTCTCAAGGGCTGGTGTCTTGCAGGTTTTAGATGTGTCCTTGATCCAGCACAGCTGATTTTGGAGTTACCTCCTCAGCATGTTTTGAAGTTATACCGAGGCCTGGTAATGAACTAATCATTTGATTCAGGTGTGTTGATCAATGGTGATATCTAAAACCTGCAGGACACCGGCCCTCGAGGCCTGGACTTCGCCCCCCTTGCTTTTAGTCAGTTAATAAGTGTCACAGTTTACTGTTCACATTCAAAAACTTTGAAAAGCAATGAAATCATCATTCAGATTTTGACCTGATCAAATATTTACATGTGAAACACGAGAATTATTCAGAAACCATGTATTTAAAAGAAGCAAAAATATAAAAAGCCGCCCATCACATACACAGTTAAAATAATCACTTTAAAGTTCAGCAGATTTTGATATCAGATGTTTTGCATCTCCTGCATTTCCAACCTCAAAATATGGGAAGAGTTTCTCAGTGAAAGTGTCTCTGTGAGTGTAGCTGTGAGTCATGTCTTCAGGGTCCTAGAAGGACACCTCCCCCCTGTCATAGTCCAGCTGGACTCTGATCCTCTGGAGACTCTTCTTCACCATCACAGTCAGGGTTGGTTGAAGGAGGACCCAGATGCGGAACGTTCTGAATGGAAAAAGTGTGTTTATTTACAAAAGGCTATGAAACAGTGCCAACAGTCCACAGTGTGTTCCCATTTCCCAGGCTGTGATTCCTCTCCTTGATATGTGGTGAAGTTTTGTTTTCCTTGGTGCCATGTACACAGTGTGCTGCTCCCTCCACATGTTTCCGCATTCGACCTAGAAATGAGAGATATCACAGTGAGTACAGCTCTATCCACCAGCTGACAAAAACACTTAAACCAGTCCACAGGAAAATACAGAAACCGCGATTCAACTCAGTTCAATTTTATGTATATAGCACCAAATCACAACAACAGTCACCTCAAGGCGCTTTATATTGCACAGTAGATCGTACAATAATAGATACAGTTAGATACCATATTTCTAAGATTTTCAGGGCCGAGTACAATAACCTCAGTTTTATCTGAATTAAGAAGCAGAAAGTTAGCGGTCATCCAGGTCTTTATGTCTTTAAGACATTCCTACAGTTTAACTAAATGGTGTGTGTTATCTGGCTTCATGGATGGATAGAGCTGGGTGTCATCAGCATAGCAGTGAAAGTGTATGCTATGTCTTCTAATGATGCTGCCTAAGGGAAACATGTATAATGTAAACAGAATTGGTCCTAGCACTGAACCCTGTGGAACTCCATAATTAACCTCAGTGTGTAAAGAGGACTCTCCATTTACATGCACAAATTGGAGTCTATTATGGACTGATTCCTATATAGCGCTTTTCTACTCTCCCTGAGTACTCAGAGAGCTGTATATAACATGCTGCATTTTCGGATATCTTTTTCTAACAACATTTATACACATTCACACTCCGATGGCTGCATCAGAGAGCAACTTGGGGTTAGTATCTTGCCCAAGGGTACTTGGCATGCAGACTGGAGGAGCCAGGAATCAAACCACCAACCTTCCAATCAGTAGGTGACCTGCTCTAACTCCTGAGCTACAGCCACCCCTAAAGATCTATCTGTTAGATAGATATGATACAAATAACTGCAGCACAGTACATGTAATACCTACAGTATGTTCTAATCGCTCTAATAGGATATTATGGTCGACAGTATCGAGCGCTGCACTGAGGTCTAGCAGGACAAGCACAGAGATGAGTCCACTGTCAGAGGCCATAAGAAGATCATTTGTAACCTTCACTAAAGCTGTTTCTGTGCTGTGATGAGCTCTGAAACCTGACTGAAACTCTTCAAATAAACCATTCCTCTGCAGATGATCAGTTAGCTTTTTGACAACAACTCTTTCAAGGATTTTTGATATGAAAGGAAGGTTGGAGATTGGCCTATAATTAGCTAAGACTGCTGGGTCTAGAGATGGCTTTTTGAGTAAAGGTTTAACTACAGCCAGCTTGAAGGCCTGTGGTACATAGCCGATCATTAGAGATAGGTTGATCATATTTAAGATCGAAGCATTAATTAATGACAGGACTTCTTTGAGCAGGTTTGTAGGAATGGGGTCTAAAAGACACGTTGATGGCTTGGAGGAAGTAATTATTGAAGTTAACTCAGAAAGATCAATTGGAGAAAAAGAGTCTAAATGAATATCAATGGTACTAAAAGTAGCTGTAGATAATGTCACATATGTGGGATGATTATTGGTCATTTTTTCTCTAATGATTCAATTTTTTTTGTGAAGAAGTTCATAAGGTCATTATTAGTTAGCGTTACAGGGATGGTTGGCTCAAAAGAGCTCTGACTTTTTGTCAGCCTGGCTACAGTGCTGAAGAGAAACCTGGGGTTGTTCTTATTTACTTCAATCAGTGACGAATAGTAAGATGTTCTGGCTCTGCGGAGGGCTTTCTTATAAAGCAACAAACTATTTCTCCAGGCTAAATGATGATCTTCTAAATTTGTGACAAGGTTACCTCTCCAGCTTACGAGTCATCTGCTTTAGGCTACGTCTTTGAGAATTATACCACGGAGTCAGATACTTCTGATTTGAGGCCTTAGTTTTCACTGGAGCTACAGTATCCAGAGTCGTACGTAGTGAGGAGGTAAAATTATTAACAAGATAATCGACCTCTGTTGGAGTAGCGTTCAGATCTGCTCTCCTCTATGTTGGTACAGGGCATTGAAGATGATAACAGTGGGTGGATTATATTCTTTAACTTAGTTACATGGACTGCAATAAACACATTTTAAGATGACTGTATGGAGATGAGTTACATTTGTGACTTTTTTATATTGAAAATAGTCCGTGACTGATTATATTTTCTTTCATCCCACAAAAGAAATGATTCGTTGCTTGAGAAATTAGATATATTTTTGTTTTTAAAAAAATATGTTAATGACGATGATAATAACTGTAAACAAAAGGACTATTTCTGTTTTGAAATGTACTGAATGTATTTTGATGAGATTTATCATCAGTAGGGGGCTGTCTATGGGGAAATGGTCAGCCAACAAACTGATCTTAGGTTGATAAGTTGGAACAGCACATATCAGATGCTACATGGCTACATGATGAGAAAGAACCAGTCTGGGTATCTCTTGCTTCTCTTCCAACAGATTTAACGCCACTTACGGCTGATGAATGTGACATCGTAAGGAAGGATGCAGTAACATTAATTTAAAAAATTACCTTTGTTTGCTCGTTATTGAGCTTTTACAGCGTGGCAGGAATTATTTTTAAATAAATACAATTTCTTCCACCTTTGGCTCATTAAAATTTTTTTAAGTGAAAGTATCTTATTTTGGAAAAAATAGACGGAAGTTTTACTTTCTCAGTGATGCTGTGATGTAAACAACGACCACTACTTCCGGTTATGGCCGCAGGTATGTTTTTTCCTGATTTCTAAAGCGGTTTGCGGGAAATTAAATATATTTTTTGCACACTCTGTTTATTTCATATCACTAATTTTAGAACTAGTATCAGTTTTACGGATATTTTTATGGTTTTTGGTGCTGAGCGCGCTAACAGCTAGTTATAAAAACTGACTTGATAGCACATTGTTAAGCTAGTTACGTTTTTCTCGTTTCGACTGCATTTGCAGCAGTTTAAACGCAACTGTCCATTTCTCGCTGTAAACATCAATGCCCAGTAAGTATTCCTTTTTTAAAAATATCCTGCAGAGACTGATATGTTATTTGGTGCGGTGCAGCTTCAAGGGTCGGTGACCCACTCAGCTAAAACACATTTTGGTGCTAAGCTGACCTGTTTTTCGTAAAGCGAAAGGCTGATTTCAGTTACTACATTTTCCCTTCTTGCATGTTCTTACGTGTGCGTTTTCCAAAATGTTTTGGTATTGATTCGTTATTTTATGATTTTTCTATTGTCTTCTGCCCGTTTTCAGCTTTGAAAACCTGAATTAAAAATTCAAAACACACCACAGAAAAGTAATGAAATTTTGGTATTATAATGTTCTATTTCTGTTAGGACCTCTACTCAAGGAAGTAAAGGAGACTTTCAAGGAGTGAACTTTGATGGTGATGGATAACCCGACAGCAAATAAGAGCCACATTCCCTGTCCGTCTTGGATGGCCCAGAATGGCTGGTCAGCAGCTTCATCTCAGAACCCGCTCGTCAGCCTTCTCCCCACCTCCTATGAGCATATGCAGGCACCCAATCAGAGTTGTACTAACAACTTGAACACTGTATCTTCCAGAAACAACCCTCATGCTGACATGTATAAAACCTCTCATATTGGCAGCATTCCATCATCCAGCTCGCTGTTTGCCACAGATATCCCAAATCTCTCTCAAGGTATTTCTTTTAATCAGCAAAGCTCTAACCTTTCATCGATCATGGTATCAGCGAACCAAGGAAAAAATGTTACCCCACCAGCTCTTCGACAGTCAAACCAAGGACTTCAGCTTTGTGGGCCCCAGGATTTATCTGTTCTCTCATCCCACAATGCCTTCAAAACATTTCAAAATCCAATATCCAGTCAGGGTTTGTCAAGTGGGATTCAAGGTCTACCCCCCCGCCTGCCGTCATGCAGACAACATCAAGCTGCTTTTGAAGGAGAAAATGTGGAGTCCGCTCATGGTGCAGGAAACACTCAAAGCTATACCTCATCCACCTCTCAGGAGCAGCCTGAGTGGTTACCTTCATCACATTGCAGAGGTAAGCTGTAGCTGTATTACATGCATGTTACAATGTATTTTTTCACATCATATTAATGTAGGTACGCATGCAAGGTTGGATTTAAACTCGGTCCAAAGCAGTGTTTGGTATTTTAGTTGGTGCATTAGTTAAGTGGCTTACATAAATGCAAATAGTTGATTAAGTGTTAGGGTTTTCAGGGGTGTTGAATCATATTCTAGCTATCACAGGACAAGAGAACAACACTGTATGACAAAACTAACAAATTAAATTCTTGATTATCTGATATTTAAGGAAAGCATAAAATTCAGAGATTAGGATTAAAACTTAAAGAGTTCAGTTTTGACTAAATCTTCAATTAATTTTTAGGTTTCAGACATATATAGCAGTTGGGGGTCTAATAGATCCACCTGTTTTGTTTTTTGTTTTTGTTTTTTTGGAAGTGTAGATGTTTTTTAAAGTCTTTTAGCTCTTCCTCACACAGTCTTTAAAAATGTAGCCAAAATATAGATTATGTTACATTAGACTGATCTAATTTGTCTGTTGTGGATTGTTATGAAAATTTCAACTAAAAAGTTGACTTTGTTTCACCTGTCTAAACAAGTGTTTGCAGAACTGTTTAACACTTTGTGTGTTTGTTTTTAACTTTACTGTCTTCTCTTCAGGAGCTGTGAATGACCCCGTCCCAAAAGCAGCTGTTCAAAACACAAATAGATCTACTACGGTGAGGAAAATAACAGCAAATGCAGATGAAACTTCTGCTGTTTGATGGATGATTTGAAGATTTTTGCATTCTTCCACACCTTTTTGCTTTTACAGAGGTTTATATTTTAAGTCACTTTTAACTGTAGCACTGCAGTATGAATCTTGCCTTTTAACCAACATCACGTTAAAGAGCCTTGGAGATTTTAGATGATTACTACTATAACTATTATATTTTGTCCTGTAAAGGTTTTATTATGTCTGCTTTCAGGCCAGCAGTGAAAAGCGGCGTTCAGATGTTTTACAGCAGCGCGCTGAGCTGCTTAAACAACTGGCAGAGATGGATAAACTTGTAAGTGTGTTATGGCATTTTTTTAAATAAAGAAGGTAATTGATGCTTTTAAATAGTTCCCAACAAACATAGTTGAAACCCTGATAGCACATCTCTGGTCAAAATTGTGCGCAGTACAACAACAAAAACAGAACTGTGAAGTGGTGGACATACCGATTCATTTGTTAACTAAGTAGTCACAAACAGATGGGGACATGTTTTCTCCATGTACAATAAGTAGAATTACGAGTCTGTTATTGCTATTTGTGTTAACATACATCAGTTTTGTCTCATGTTGCAATATGAACTTAAGTTAGTTCCCCCTGCCCATAATGTCGGTGTCTCCCAGACTGAAAGACGTGGTGTTTAATTTTCTTTCTTGCTAGAAAGTGTAATGATGAAGTTGACATTTTCTCAAAGTCAAAATGTTTGCTGGGTTGTTATCTAGTATTAATACTTTAAAATTATTAAAGAAAATTCTACACAGTTGCTCCCTGCTTACTTCACTTTCCTCCTGTTAAGCTGAAAGCATTGCCATCAGATAACAGCAGCGATGGGCAGTCGTCAGATGATGAGCCACCTCAGTGTGAACAGACTGCTGCAAATTCAAAGGTAACTGCACAATAAATTATTGCCTGCACGTAGGGCTGCTCGATTATGGCAAAAATGATAATCACGATTATTTTCACTGAAATTGAGATCACGATTATTTGACGATATTTATTTAACCCTTTAAGACCTACTATAGAACCAAGTCCACCAGAGCTTATATTATTTTTATTTATTTTTTTTACATGCTGTAGTGCCATTTGTGGGAGCATTTCAAGTTGCTATACATCAATACAACTGTTATAGCCCATATTTTAATAATATGTATGCATTAAGTCCATAGTTATTACATAAATTGCAAAAAAGTGCAATAAACTACAAAAAAAATTGAAAATCGCTTTTGTTTTGTTTACATATATTTCTACTTGGAGAAATTTAAGAGGCTTATCCCTCAAAACTTTAAATACAATAAAGTTGCAAAAAATAGTTTCCCACCACAGGAAATTTATTTTGAGTGTCTTCATAGTTTTATTTTGGAGATACAGCAATTTTTATATACTGCAGGAAAAACAAAAAACAATCCTATGATGCAAATTTGCAAAGAAAACAGCAGGTGCATCATTTCACTGTGGGAAGTGTTACGAACAGCTGATAGGAACGGCAAAACGTGTTTCTGGAATATTATGTTTTTGTTCCTGCAAGCGCTTTTTATGCAATTTTTGCAAAGCTATATGTGGAACGAAACCGTGACCGAGGACAAGCTGATGGCATCAGATGTAAGTACAACTCCTCCGGTTTCATATGCAAAACAAATTATTGCGCTAGCTTACACGGTTCAGGTTCTACAGGGATTTAAAAATAGTTACGCAAAACGGAGCGTGCTGCTCTGACCGGCTTTAAAGGGTTAACAATGACTTTAAAAAAATAATATAAAATAGTGTACAACACCACTGAAGTTTTTTTTTTTTTTAAACTCTCTTTTCAACCAACGGCAGTCACTCTCCAAATAACTTCTGCTTAGCTTTCCGAGCTTCCCTCGGGTCCTCTTAATCAGCGGTCTCCAACCTTTTTTGCGCCACGGACCGGTTTATGCCCAACAATATTTTCACGGACCGGCCTTTAAGGTGTCGCGGATAAATGAGGGAGGGGCTAATAATCGGCTCAGTTATTTTTAATGATCGTTGAAAGCCCAGATCGTAATCGTGATTAAAATTCGATTAATTGAGCAGCCCTACCTGCACGTTCTTTGGGCTTTTCATATGCTGTGTGATTGTCAAGGTTGTTATCACATCAATTTAATTATTTCTATTACAGTCGCGTAATTCAGCAAATGGTTCTTCACCTTCATACTATGACGAAGAAAATGATGCTTGTGATACGCCAGAGTCACCTGCAGAATCGCTGGTATTTACCTGCATTTTTTACTTTGGGTTAGGGTTGCTAACCCATGCTGATAACAGTATGTTGGATTTTATTATTGTATTACATTATGAATTCTAAATTATCATTAATAATAAAAAGTGACCCTAACCCTGTGTTTTGGGAAACTGAAAAGGACTTTTTTGAAGGGGAAATGTTAGAGGTTTTTAATTTGTTTATATATGTTTTTTGTTGTTGTTTTTGTTTAATCTTAAGTCAAGGAAAAAAAGATTTCTTTTATTTCTTTCAGAAAAAGGAAGTTGTTTCAGACATGTCAGGGGACGACGATGATCAGGATTACTCACCAGGGAGTGATGAAGAGTTCAAAGAAGGTTCTTCAGATGAATCCAGTCATAGCGATCCAGAGTCCCCCGTGAGTGAAGAACCGCACCAAGAAGAGCAGAACTCAAAATCAGAAAATTCTTCAGGAAAGGATAAAGGAGTCACTCCTGTAAAGAGGAAACCTATGATTAGTCAGGCAGAAGCGTCACAAACGCCAGTGTTGCCAGCTGTAAAACGACCAAATTCAAAAGCTCGATTTTATGACAAGAAGAATTACTGCTTATTTTGCTCCAAGGCTGTATTAAAACTGTCACGGCATTTTGAGTCAATTCACAGTGACAAACCAGAGGTTGCAGCTGCATTTCAGTATCCCAAACACTCCAAAGAAAGACAAAATATATGGAAAAAATTAACAAATGAAGGAAACTTTGCACATAATAAAAATGTTTTGAAAACAGGAGAGGGAACTCTTGTCGTACGACAAAGACCGAAAGTGCTTGGACAGGCCCGTGACTTTCTTCCTTGTCTTCACTGTCATGGTCTTTTTGTGAAGAGAAACCTGTTCAAACACATGAGGACGTGCCCAGCGAAAAGCAAGATTGAAAAGGATTCAGGTATTGGAAAAAAGCGCATTGCATCAATGTGTGTGCTGGCAACTGTGGACTGTGAAGACCGTGGCATAAGTGATGTCGCTAGGAGCATTCTGAATGAAATGATATATGATGATGTGACGCGAGCTGTCATGGATGACAGGATTCTCTTGCAGTTTGGGGAATACATGTACAATCATTATGGCCGTGATGCGAAAAAGCACCCATATATAAGACAAAACCTTCGTCAGATAGCAAGACTTGTGCTTGAGGCTCAAAAAACGACCCCAATGAAGAAGCTGGAGGACTTCTTTCACCCTTCAAACTTCCAGCGTGTGGTGTCTGCAGTGAACGTCCTGGCAGGCTATGATTCAGAAACTAAAATTTACGCCGCTCCTTCCGTTGCAATCAAGCTTGGTCACAGCCTGCAGAAGACCTGCAGTATTGTTAAGGATAACGCGGTAAAGTCTGGTGATACAAAACAGGCAGAGGCTGCTAAAAACTTCCTCTCTGTGTACCAAAAGAAGTGGACTAAGCTTGTTTCTTCGGCCGCATTAAGAAGTCTCAGAGAAATTAAATCAAAACGAGCAAAGCAGATACCACTTGTTCAAGATATGAAGCGCTTGCATTTCCACTTGGAGAAGGTTCATACTACAGCTGAGAAGAATCTACGAGACAGTCTTTCTACAGAAAATTTTGTTGCTCTGGCCAGAGTCATGCTTTCCCGGATAATCCTCTTCAACAAGAGAAAACCTCGAGAGGTTGCAACGATTCAGCTGACGGAATTCATGTCACGAACAAAGTCAGATCCGCCTGATGACTTGGACCCGTCTGTCACAGAGTTGGAAAAAACCATGTGTAGGTTCTTCACCAGAGTTGACGTACGTGGGGACTGCGGGAGAAAAGTTCCTGTTTTACTGAAGCCCTCATTTGAGTCAGCTCTGGAGCTTCTAGTGGATTCTCGTGAGGCATGTGGGATCACCAGTAAGAATCCCTTCGTCTTTGCCCGACCAAATGCTCTGTCTAACTACAGGGGGACAGATTGTCTTCAAGGATTTATCAAAGAATGTGGAGCTCAAAACTCTGAAGGTCTGACATCAAAAAATGTCCGCAAACATTTTGCAAAAATGTTACAACTGATGAACCTGGATGAAAATGAAGCCAACCAAATTTTTGGGCCTAATAACAAAATCCAGATCCTGCGGCAGTGCAATGACTCCACACTGGATGATATTGAAATGGATTCTGAAGGTAATAAGGCTTATAAAAAGTAGGCCTACACACATTAGACTAATTGGCACTGGTTCCTTTTTTCTTATATTTCTTTTTTTCTTATATTTCTAGCTAGTGATGGGAGCATCACTAGCTAGAAATATACCGTAAGAAAAAAGTAAGAAAGTTGGATATTTTTAACTGGTTAAAAAAACGTATGCCATGAGCTACTCAGTTGTGATTGTTTGCAGAAGGGAACATGCTGAGTGAATTTATAAAGCTGGAGTCACTCAGTTAAGTTAAAAAAACAAGTGTGTGTAAATCCTGCAATTTATTTGAAGAAATGTGTGTATACGTGCGAGGATTGCTAAGAGAAAACATCTTTTTGTTTTTAATCCAGCTGACTCGTGGGATCATAGTGAAGGCAGACCTGCATCTCTTAATCAACAAAAACATGGAGGAAAAAGTGCCAACAAATCTATCAGAGGTAATCATGGTGAACTTTAACAGACTTTCTCTTGTTTCTTTTTCATTTTTAACCAAAAAAAAAACCAGGACAGAAAAAAGCAACAAATGGCAGCTAAGTCATTAAAAAAATAGCAGGTAATGAAACAGTAAAAGAAGCAAAACATTTGTTAAGCTGTTGTGTTCAAAATGTTCCAAAAGAGGTGCGCTCGTTGGCTTTTTTGCTGTTGATAAACCTGAACCTACAAAACATTCTCACTGTCATCATCTGTCAGATGATTCTGTCCTCGATTATGCTCTCTGCATCCGTGAGTGCGCTTGTGTCCAAGTGACTTAATATTCATGATAAGTTAAAAGGGTCTGTGCAGTAGTCCGTGTGCATTGTGTTTTGTGACTGTGTTGACTCGTCCACAGGGAATTTCCATTACAGTACAACAGTAACTTGACACAGAAAAAAATCGAAAGTGAAAATGCACAAAACACAGTTTATGTTTGGAGGTTTTACATTTTCAGTGTATAACATGTTCTCAGGTTCAGGCTCTAAATGTTAATTAGAATCATTTTACTACTATATTTAAATGTGCAAACATATTTCAACACGTGGCTGAAATATGTTGGAGGTCACGAGAAAGATTTTAATGTGAAATGCATTCAGAAAAAGATTGTATTACAGGGAATTGCAAACCTTTCTGAAACCTTACACCGTAACCTGATGTCCACCTCCCTTGAAATGTAACTGTAGTCTGGGTCAGTGCAGCCCACAACTCTTCTGATTGGCCAGCTCAGTACTGTTGATTCTTTCTATGCATTTACTGCTTAATATCTAAGCACGTTTAATGTGGGCAAATTGCTCCAATATGAGATTTGACATCGACTGTATCAATAAATAAGTGAGAACTGAGTGATGGTGGAGGCGTAGCAGGAGAGGGTGAGATTCAGAGAGAATCTGTGGAAGAAAACCTGCCACCAAGCAGGTTGATTTCAGTCTGTTACCCCAGTAATTGTCAGAGAGTTTAACTTGGTTCTGTTTCTAGAACAGAAACTCCAGACATTTCCTCTTCTCAGGATTAATGTGAGTTCTCTTTTTTTTTTATTCTGTTAGGCTCTAAATGTACACCCAAACACGTATGGGGGGATGCTGAGGTTCGTGCTGTAGAAACACACATGATGCGCTTCATTCAGGAGCACAAAGTGCCCCAGAAGGACGACTGCGTCAAGTGTCTTGAAGCTGAGGCAAAAGCACTGAGGAACCGCACATGGAAAGGTCTAAAGAACTACGTCCGAAACAGGATCACAACTCTGAAAAGACAAAATGACTCTTCGCAGGATTCTCCGACCAGCTGCAAAAGGCCCAGAGAAGCAGAACCACAGCAAAGTACTGCACATTACCTACAGCTATAGATGTGATATGTTGCTGAAGGCCAAACCTGTTTTTTTGGTTTTTTGTAAATGTCTTCAGCAACCCTCTTTCCTTATTCTTTGCTATTCTTCCTTTGCTTATTCTTTACCTCCTTCTCTCACTCTTCGATCTCTCTGTTCAGCTTTTTTTTTGTATCTGTCTCTTTCACAAAGTCATGAGTGTCTTCCTCTATTAGAATGGCCAACAAAAGCTAATAATTGCCCACCACTTTAACAATACCAGTCTGTTCTTTTTATGAGCACAGCAGTTTTCATCGTGGTGTTGTTTCAAATAATCCAGCTGATTTTTTGAATACTCACAGTTTTATGCTGTACCCTTAAAAGCTGTTTTAGGGTACAGATTAGAATCATAGTTGTTGTAAATATTGTATTTGCATGTCTGTGTATATGTGCTGGGATTTCTAAGGTGAACATAGACTTAATTACTTAATTACTTATTTATTTATAGCGAGACAGCCTTCGAGTGGACGACAAGCTGACTCACAGGATCACGATGAAGGTTCTACTGCAGACAGTGGAGAGGCACCTTTTAATCATCAAAAAGCACATGGAGAAACGAGAAGCTCCAGCAAGACTACACGTCCCAAATCTGTCAAATCAGGTGGACATGGTAATAATGGTAGTATTTAAGACTGACACGGTATTTTTAGGTAATATCATGTCATGCTAGCTACTTCCTGAGATGTTTTCATTACCAGACTGTCAGACTTAATTTTACTTACAGTATTTTACGTATTTTACGTACATTAGTAGAATTCAGTTGATCTTTTAGACCTCCATGGTTCTTACTCTGTCATTGCGTGGCTAGCATTTTAGCCCAGGTTTTAGGGATACCTGCTTTTTATCAGTGCAAATTAAATAATTAGATTTTATTTTTGGTTCTGGTCTTGCACACAGATCACAAGGAAGTTCTCAGAAAAATATTCCTATACTCTCTGCCCAAGATGAATTTTAATGTCAGGATCATTGATTTTTTTTCTTTTCTGCATGACAGGTTCCCTTCATAAAACTAAACACACGTGGGAGGAGGCAGAGGTCCACGCTGTAGAAAGACACATGATGAGTTTCATTCAAGGCCACAAGGTGCCTCAGAAAGACGACTGCATAAAGTGTCTTGATGCTGAGCCAAGAGTGCTGAGAAACCGCACGTGGAAAGGTGTAAAGGACTACGTCAGAAACAGGATCACAACCCTACAAAGACAAAGCGGCTTCTCCCTGGATTCACCGAAAAGCAGGAAAAGGCCCAGAAAATCAGCAGAGCCACAGCAGAGTACTGCATATTACTAACCGCTGTAGATTTGATATGATGTTGTTTTCTTCAACATTCCCTCTTAATTGACTTATCTCTCCCCCTACTCTCCCCATTAAGATTCCCAGTAAAAAGTAATAAAGTAATAATTTTCCTTATACGTATATATTTTTTGTCTTCAATACAGTGAGACAGTCTGCAGGTGGAGAACAAGCCAGTTCATGGGATCACAATGACTCCTATGCAGGTGGTGGAACAGAAATGTTTTATGATCAACAAGAAGATGAAGAAACAACAAGCTCCAGCAAAACGAGCAGATCTGTCAAATCCAGTGAGAAAGGTAATAATGGTCACCTTTAATATACTTCCTGTCTATTCATTTCTGTTTGCCTTTGGTTTAGATTGCCTTCATCACAATAATGGGATCGTCACACAAACTTATAATAAATTAATAAAAATACAAGAGTCAAATTAGTAGGCCAACCACCTTTTATGTGTTGCTGAAGGTTCAGGACACCTTACATCTTTCTTCATCTGCCTCGTTCATCTTTGCAATTTTTTGGAATGTTAGCTTTTTACCACGATGAATGAAATAATCACATATTTTGTCAAATAAGATTCAAACTATTTCACAAGTAAACCCACCAGCCTCTAGCAGCACAGTATATTAACACAATCTAGATATGGCAGTCCTACGTGCAGCATTTTAGGTGAAAAGAGCTCATGGAAAATAAACAAATAGTATCCAAAATGGAACAAAGTCTGTGTGTGGAGCATTTTACTTATAGCCCTTCCAGTTCAATATTATATATTTCATAAAAAGTAAAGTAGTCATTTATATTTAACATCTAAAAATAAACGGAATAGGTGTACCCACTTCTTTGTTGGGCATGATGGATGCACTTTCTCAACAAGCAGTCATTAGCATCCGAATGAAACAGTAATCTGGTATTATCTATAAAAACAAGGTGGGCACAAATACAGCAAATAATACATTCAGTTGCATGATAGAAGCATCTACAGATGGCCCCTGACAAAATCATAAAAAGAAATAACCATGAAAAAATAATATATTGTTATGGGTTTTTTTTTCATCCTCATAGGTTTCCACCTTAAAACTAAACACACGTGGGAGGAGGCAGAGGTCCACGCTGTAGAAAGACACATGATGAGTTTCATTCAAGGCCACAAGGTGCCTCAGAAAGACGACTGCATCAGGTGTCTTGATGCTGAGCCAAGAGCGCTGAGAAACCGCACGTGGAAAGGGGTGAAGGACTACGTCAGAAACAGGATCACAACCCTGCAAAGACAAAGTGACTGTTTCCAAGATTCACCAAAAAGCAGGAAAAGGCCCAGAAAATCAGCGGGACAGCAGAGTACTCCACATTACCAACAGCTGTAGATTTGATATGATGTTAATACTCAAACCTGCAACATTTCACATCCTTCAGCCGACTTATTGTTCTTTAGTCTTTCTGTCCATTTGTATATCAGATGTGAGAATATCTTTCCATTATGGTTCTCAGTTTTTGTTTTCTTTTTTTTTATGTTTTATTTTATCAAGTTTGTTTAACAGAGACTGTTCATGAATACTGAAAAATTACTGTTTTATTCACATTTAGATAAAAGGGTTTTTTTATGGTGTTCCTGGGTACTGTGACCAATTTTGAATACAGTATCTGGTTACATTGGTTGGTATACTGGCACATGATGCTTTGTTAAAATAAATGTTCAACAGTAAAGTCTCAAAAATAATATTGTAGCTTTTTTTTTGGCCAGGGGGGCAAAACCTTGTATCTTGATGGCACGTTATTGTACACCAAGAGTGTACAGGAGTGGTAGGAAAATTAGTCATTCAGAATGTTTGAATTTGATCAAATATAACTATAAAAGGTTCATCAAAACAGTATCTTAATTTCTCAAAAAGAAAGTACTTGGTGACAGAACTGCACTGTTCATTCTTAACAGTAACAGAGAGGCATGGTACACCCTTAGTAGGTCGCCAATCTGACACTCATTTAAGCACGTGTTTAGTATTGTAGCTTCTTGTTGGCTGACCTTATTTCATTTACCATATATGTATTTAGTTACTTTTCAGGTTTTCTGGGCATCTTCAGCTGGAAAGAATTAGCAGCTACTTTTAAATTATTTAAATAAATGTGCAATAATCTGAAATTCAGCACAGATGATATAGTATAGAAAACATTTTCATCTAGTCCCATTATATAACTCCAAATTAGTAACCGAATTAAATATGTACGTTTTGGAGGCTTTTACTGTGAAAGGACAAACGGAAACGTGAGACTTTCCAGCGTGATGACGCTTCCATTGCAGTGAGTCTCAGGTGTATAACGGGAACCGGGGATGCTGGAGCTACTATCAAACGCTTACAAAACTACTATTATTGCATTCTTCTACATTTTAATATAACGTAAAGCATTTCGCTTCCGGTGTAGGGGAGGCGAAAATGAGGACGCAAATGTTCAAGTGCTGCATGCGGAGCCCGCCGTTTCCTTTGATGTCCGAGGGTATTAAGTCTTTTATAACCGAATATGAATTTGTTTCTTGAGTCATTGGTGTTTTATCTCATCGTGTTTGCTTATGTGTACTGTTACTGATCTGTTTCATGATCATTTAGATCCGGTGCTATCCGAAGGACAGCTAGCGGTTATGTAGACTCGACAGTTTCTGCTAAAATTTGCTTAAAAATCATAGAAACTGAACTCATAGCGAAAAATCTGTGTTTTTGAAAATGCAACGTATTCCAACATCTAACCTGTGTCAGTGGAGAGCGCAGGATCACATTACAACCCTCCTGATATATTTTTCTGTTTTCTCTTTAGGTGACGCCTCCAAAACGAAATACACCTATCAGTGATGGTTATGGAGCATGATGGACGTCCCCTCAGCCAATCAGAGCCAGACACCCTGCCAGCCGTGGGCGGGTCAGAAGGACTGGTCCACAGCTTCACCTCCAAGACACCTCTTTGACCCTCTGCCCAGCTTTCAGCATCTCAACCTGAGGTCTCCTTCTGATTACACTCCTTGCTACAACCACCTCCAGATGTCCAGCTCCAGCTTCCAGAGAGACTTCACTGTATTTTCACCCAATAACAACAATCCTCATAACAGCTTGTTACATGTTAATAACACCGACCACAGTGTGCAGCCAGTCATTCCTGATGTTTCAGCCACGATTCCAGCTGCAAGCCAAGGAGGTAACATGAATGAAGACATTCGTCCTTGTGACACCCAATGGACATCACTTCATTCCCCTCACAACCCTTACCAAGCTGTAGCTCAACATTTCCAGCATCCCTACACACAGCAGGATTCAGTAAATGGACCTCAGTCACCACATCAAAATCATTTGCCCATTAGGCCTCCTTTATATGAAAACGAGAGTCTACAGTGTATACCTCAGCCTGGATTTGAGGGAGCAAATGCCAGATCATCTGCAGTATTTACTCACAATCATGCCTCGCCCACATCTCCCATCGAACAGCAGCCTCAGTGGACACTTCCAGCACACTCTGGAGGTGAGTTCATTAATATTAATCAGATGTCATGTGCTGTAGTGTGAATAAAAATAGACCACTTATTACTATTCTGGATCTCCCCTTTCTCCCCAGAAAATATAAACCAGTTTGTTCCCACTGCAGCTGCACAGGTCAAAAGCTTCACACCTCAGGTGAGGAAACATCTAATATTAAATATGCATATATATAATTCTAATAATTTATAGCAAAATAATTTCTTAGTCTTTAGAACCCCATAAATTTAAGGAAGTTGTTTATAAGTTTCTAACATTATAAGCTAACTTCTTCACGTGTGTTTACTCTGCTGTAAAACTGAGGAACCTTTATTCTTTAGAATCAGAAACTAGGTTGAACATCAGCTCGTGTTGACTCTGTTATCACCTGTGTGTCATCTTAGCTCTGAGAATGAGCTTTTACCTTTCCTCTCTGCAGTCTCTTAACTCTGAATCTCGTTATGGTCTGGACCCAGAGCTACTGCCTAGCGCTGTAAGTTCTTTTATCCTCTTACCTTTCTGTCTTTTCCTAACTAACTCCTGTCTGCTCCTTTAAAGTGAAGAACAATTTTCTCTTCAACTTCTCTCAGGCTTTTAGTCTGAAGGACGATGCATGTTCTCTCCCTAATATGTCTAATTTCCATTAATGTAAAGTATCGTTAACTATTTCTGCTTGTTTCTTTTGCAGCTTAGTATTTATCCTTAATTCCATGCATTTACACGTATATGTCTTTCCTCTGAAATATTAACATATTCTTGCTTCCACCTCTTGTTTCTCTCTTGGCCTTAGGTGAAAGTGATGACGGAAGACAAGGCTGAGTGGGAGGGGAAGGTTTTTACCTCTGAGCCTTTTTCCAGTCTTCCTCCATTGGCAACTACTTCCTGTATCGTAGAGGACAGAGGTGAACACACACAAAACTGTCTGTATTCCTAAATTAATTTTATCCAGCACTCTGGTTGCAGATGGCATATTCACCAGTGCATCACCATTACTTAAAACCTGCATCCCATCTTTGATCCTCTGTGTGCTTATCTCTGTTGTAGGTAATGCAAGTCCTTTTGCCATCCGCTCCACTTCGTACTGTGTGCCCTGTGAGGGTCAGGCCGCTCTGCTTAGCTGTCTGCCGCTGGGCGCTCTGATCACCCCTCTGGTAAAACAAAGTGCTGAAGAGGTTAGTTTCTCGCTGCTCAGTTTGCTTCATATTCTGTTAAAAATGGAGATGAAGCTACAATACTGTTGCTATAATTAACTAATATGGCATTTAGATATTAGATGCATTAAATGTGTTTGTTTGTTGCCTCTAGAAGCCTCTCCCACTGTGCAAAGAGACAGAGTGTGTTGTGGGCTGTGGGGGGTGTGGAGCTTCCATGTGTCCAGCGATGGGCTGGCAGGATTGTGGTCAAAGGTTTTACTGCCCCTTCTGTGGCAAACTCAGTGAAGGTAAGATTTAACAGAGAGAAGGTAAACTCACAAATACCAAAAATACAAAAAAAAACTATATTTGATTAAATTCAAATACACTAAACTTCATCTATGCAGTAGTTATGTGGTCTGTACAAACACTGAGGTCAGTCGTGTATTCCAGGGGTCAAGCTCAATAATAAAGGAGGCAGAACATTTGTAGTCATTGTCCCAAAGCTCTGGACCTTTAACTCCTTGCTTTCACTTTAAATTAAATTAAATTTGTACTGTCTTTTGTTTCCTTCAATAGTTTGTTTTTTAGCAACTTTTTCTACACTGTACTGTTTATTAACAGAAAAATATTTTGTGTCTTTTTGACCTGAAGACTTTATGGATTTATGGAACGTACTTGTTTGAGTAAAAATACTTAAAATATTGGTGGAATGAAGACAAGTAAGAAGTTTAAAAGCCATTTCAGTGTATTGAACTGCTGTGGACAAACTGAGTGTAGTTTGTTGTATTTTGTTGCTTTTTGTGTAGCTGCAGTTTGTCTGGCTTCTCTTGTGTTTCAGTACCATGGCAGCACTACCAGCCTACCAATGGTGTGAACGGGGTTCGGCTTGATAAGGAGAAGAGGCCTGAACTCAGCACGGGGTCATATGAAATCCTCAATTCTCAGAAGGTTACCCATTTACAGTTTTGTTTGCACGTTGATGATCATTAGCTGCTCTTGAAAACAGGCTTTGTGAAATTTAAGTACAACTGTGACACGCTTGTCATATTGTTTCAGGGGGAAGCTGCTGCACTCCTTCTAGCCATAGATGTGTCTGTCTCAGCACTGAGAGGAGGACACTTGGAATTTGTAACACAACAAATACAAATGCTGCTTAACTCTATGAACAGGTAAAACAGTGTTCAGTAATATTCCTGTGCAATTTTGATAAATCCTGGTTTGTCTTTAAGGTTTCATCCTGTGTGTTTAGGGAGGATGGTGATGCTTTAGATGTCCGTGTTGGTTTGATGACGTATGACAGCAGGATCCACCTCTACGACCTCACTCCTGAACTGTCCCGCCCACACATGCTGGTCATCACAGAGACAGAAGACCTGCAGCTTCCTGTGAGGGAAGGACTTCTGGTGCCCCTCAAAGACTGTATCAGCAGCATCGACAGGTAACAGAGATGCTAGCAGTTTTTTCAGATGTATTTTGCCGAGTCTGTATGACTAACTGATGCAGTGGTGCTACTTTGTTCATGTCAGTGTTTCATGTTTCACTCTTTCAAGTAATATTTTATCTTTTATTGGTAGCAAAGCAGGGAATCAGCACAGGCAACCACAACGTTTGAGGTCCATGTTGATAAAAAGCTGTGGAATTTGGCACATTTGTCATGGTTACTCCCCTGATCTCATTCAGTGGCCTTGACCACTGTGGTGCCACAAATGCTGCAGTCACTATAGTGAAAACGCTGGCTGGAGACTATAGAACAGGCAAAATAATTGCAAATGTATGCAATAAACCTGCAATCGTGTTGCCTTTGAAATGATTGCTTCAAACACAGGTACCAGGTGTGCGACCATGTGGGGTCAAGCTGGCATTTACATGCAGGCTGTTTCTGATAATGCAGCAATTAACTTGACCCATCACAAACAGGTGAACTCTGTCTTATTGCCATTTTATTTCTCACCTTTCCTCGTTTACAAAAATTAAACTCACGAGCTGTTTTTATGGCTTAATAAGGTAGATAATAGCCCTATTACCCTAATAACCCTAACCCATGGTAGACATGTTTTTAGGAAAACAATGCTAGTATGCTAATTGCCACAAAACCCTGGCAGGCAGGCGGTTAGGTGTCATTTACATTCAAGTTTGTTAATGCACTTACTTAGGAAGTCACCCAGGAATTTCAAATTGATACCATAAGTGCTAGGAGGCTGATTGGTAGCACTTGCAGAGCACTTGCAGGTGCCACTGTTTTTAAACTCTGATGTAAGTATAGTCTTGTCTTGATGTCTTTCATGAGTTTCACAAACTGTTTGTCTCTGTTCTTCATGCAGCGTGTTACAACTCGTTCCTCAGTTCAACACAGAAGGAACTGACTCCGGTGGAGTTCCCATGGAGCTGCCTGTCAAAGCAGGACTTGCTGTACTACAGGTTTGGCATAACTGCACTAAACTTCATTAGGCTAAATGTCACAATTAAAGGTTTTTCTTTGTGCGATGTGGCTGCATTAAATATTGATAAAATCATAACTGACTGTATTACAAACTAGGGTCTGGGTTGTCCTGGCAAGCTGCTGATCTTCCATACTACCTCTCTGATAGAGACTGGACACACAAGCTCAGGCTTCTTTGGCACCAACAAACCAAAGGTAGACTATCTCAATGCTATAAGGTGTAAACATCTGTGGGTACTAGGGTCGCAATGTAACCGTTGAACTCATCCTTTGGCGAATGACCCCTCTCCATATGTAAATTTCTTTCTCCTCCCCCTCCCACAGTCCATCTTTCAGCCATCAGAACAGGCCGTGTCAGTGGTCAAGGAGTGCGTCCATCAGGGATGTGGTGTTCATCTGTTTGTTCTCTCTCACCAAGATGTGGGTGGGGCTTGGCCAGGCGACATTCCATATTTGACAGGTGGAGCTCTGCACACTTACAGCCACCTCCAGGTAAATCAGCAGCTTTTCCTACTGTTTTACTGAGAATTCCACAAATGAAATGGTTAAAATCCTGGATGTTGAATAATACTGAATTAAGTGATGGTTGTAAACACCGCAACATCAAACATGGCATATTTATAACCATGAAGGTTGCCACATGGGAGACACAGTAACAAAAATGACACTACACTAAAGTCCAGCTCAATTTAAAGCCTGCAGCCTGCAGTTAGTTATCCTAATGGGGTGACAAATTACATTCTGCTTCACTATTACAAATCTTGTTTAAAATGTGTGTAAATACATGTGACAAATTGTGCTTTTTAAACCAAGAATAAAAACGAGGTCTAGATCCTTACATCAGCAGACAAGCAGATGGAACTAGAAAAAAGGCATCCAGAGAAAATTAAAGAGGCCATCAGATTTATCAGTACTGCAGGAGGTCTTTTATCTGTATCTGTATAATGACGATTTGGAAAATGTTTTGTGAGGTCTGGTTGTAAACTGGTATTTTTTTATATGCTCCACAGGGAGAATTGGACAGAGAGCGTTTCAGCACTGATCTAAAGAGGACTGTAGAGACACACACAGGCTACAAGGCTGAGCTCAGGATATTTGTCAGCAAAGGTGAGATTTATTTCTTAGTTAAGATTTTGCAGGGAGTGCTCTGCAGAAATGCTTCCATTACTTGTACGCGTCTCACTAGATTTACGCGTGTCCGGCTGTTACGGGCTGTTTGTTCCTGGTTCTAACCCTGGACGTGTCACTTTGGCCACCCTCGACACGTGGACCACACTGGCTGTGGAGCTCGCACACACCAGAGCTCTGGATGAGACGAGGGGCGTAGCCATACAGGTGGGTCTGTCATTTAAATCCATTATAGTGACAATTTTAAAGCTTTTTTGCTGATGTAGTTTACAAATAAGGTGATATCGATGTATCGATGAAACGGTAACTGCACATACTGGGAACCAGTTTACATGTTAGCTGTACACTAAACCTGTTTTTTTCCCTTTTGTCCTGTGTGTCAGGTTGTTTTATCTTACACCCTCCAGACAGGAGACCGGAGGACCAGGGTTCACACTCTGACCCTGCGGTGCTCACGTCAGCTACAGGACACCTTTCGTCACTACCAGGCCCAAACACTACTCACCTTCTACTGCAAGAAGAGTAAGGAGTTTGCACTGTTCACGGGTAGACTATTAGAGCTGTCTTTGATCTTTTCTAACTTTATAACAATATAAATTATATTGTGTGACAAAATCTGCCTACACACAAGTTAAAGGAAGGAGTCCTGCTGGGATTTCAGCTCTACTTTCATGTAATATGAAGACTCAGAGAGCTGCAGCCTTCTGTCACTCGATAAACAGAACAGGAGCAGAGAGCAACACCAAGGAAACGAAAGTCAGATTAAACAGCTTTCTGCTTTTTAAGACGAATAAATAACTAAATCCTTAAAGTGAACAAATATTCAAATACTAAAATATTTAGGTGAGTCAATCCTAAACATAATGAAAATTGCATGAAAACCTGAAATTAATCAATATACAATTAACTGCGCTCAATAATCTGTAATATTTTTTAATATTATTATTAATAAAAATATGACGTCATTAAAACCACCTATCTCGTGCTATTAATCATCTGTTTACCAGTTTTATTTGGGGGTTTTTGTAAGTCTGTACTATAGTAAGTTTATCTCTTTAAAAGCTTATTGGTGCAGCTTTACAGTCTCTCATGTGGCATCTTGGTAAAATTATTCACTCGCCCCTGTAAAGTGACGGCATTTACACTGAGGTCTGAATGAAGCTTGATGTAAAGATTCTGAGGTATTGATGTTGTCTTCTCTTCTTTTAATAAAGGCACCAACATCCTCATAAATATTAACATCTGAAGCTACCAAATTATATTCAAATGATGCCTTCGTTCTGTCTGGTCAGTGTACTGTGCAGTACAGGAGCGCCCCCTGCAGGAGCTGAGGGAGGAGCTGCAGACGGAGGTTACGGAAGCGCTGGCGTCCTATCGAAAACACTGCTGCTCTGCTTCAGTGTCCGCGGGGCAGGTGAGAACATTGCGTACACATGTCCCGCTTTTTATGGTTTTATTATATTGCACATAGTTGAATTGTTTTGAATCTTGCTGACCATACATACTGCACTGTGTGCGTCCTGTAGCTGGTTCTTCCTCAGTATCTGCGAGCTCTTCCTGTTTACATCAACAGCCTGAGGAAGAGTGAAGTGCTGCTGCCAGGCTTGAGGAGCTCCATCCATCAGCGCCTGCAGCAGCGCTGCCAGGTGCTGCGCATGGACACCTGCAGCACTGCCACACACTTCTACCCTCTGCTGCTGCCTCTGGTCAGTGCCATCAACACATGGGAGTTTGTCTTACATGTCTTTATTCTGTTAAATAAAGGTGTTCTTGATCAGAGTGACGCTAATATGTCAGGATAAAGTTGTGATAAAGTAACTTCAAAATAGTGTCAGATGCTCATTTGGATGAAGCAGAGAGAAATGGTTAGAATTTATGCTCACATGTCGTGATGAGATATTCTAAAAGCAAGAAGAATTTATTCTTATGGTACAATAAGTGTCACTAGCTGTATTAAAAATTACTTTATTTATTTTTAATTGTATCATTACCGTGATTTTTAAATTTACATATATATTTAAATGCAGTGAGGTTTCAGCAGAAAAACTGTCTGCACAGTTTAGTTTTTCATTCATAAAACGAAAGGAGAAAGAAAAAGGATTGATTTCCTGTTACATGTAGCAAACTATTGTCTATTTTAAGAACAGAGTGCAGTCACAGCCAGGCAGCACAGGCCACGGTGCTGATGAGTCATTGACAAACTAGTATTTCTCCAGCCCTGCATTAGTGGTGAATTGTGACCTCTTTTTCCATTGAACAAGTCAGCATAGAGATTGCGCTTAAAATAGCAACGCTATGTATTTAGTAAGTGATTGCTCCTTTAAATAGTCACCATTAGCTTAGCCTTTGCACCATTGGACAGTTCCACTTGTGCCATTTTGAGCTTTGATGACTTTTACTAAATTCAGCTTTTCACTCCTCCGTCACCTGCAGCCTTTATCAACTGACAGCTCCAACCTTCCAAAACCAGAGGAGGCACTGCGCTGCTCTGCAGCTAGCCTGGAGCCCAGAGGTCTTTATTTGGTTCATACACCCCTCACGCTGCTGCTATGGGTGGGCACCCAAGTCCCAGCATGCACACTGGTTGAGCTCTTCAACACCAGCTGTTTTTCATCCCTGCCCTCTGGAGAGGTGAGGATTGAGGAAAGATATGGATGCATAGAAGAGATTATGTCAGATTTTAGTGGTATTTAAATTTTCTTTCTTTATGATGATAAATATATTTATTACTTTATTGTAAATAAAATGTGATCACTATAATAACTGATTTACAGAGCAGAGCTTTGTTATTTTGATGGAAAGGGTCACAGAAGTCTACCATAATGTAATTTCTGCTCTCATTTTTGATGTACTCATTAAAATGAGTCATATTTAATAACATTGCATTTTCAAAAACAACTTCATTACAATAACATATACACAGAAAACACTATGCATTTATGAGGGCATGGAGATAAAAGATAAGAGGCACACCGTACGGTCGCTTCCCACGTCAACACCACATGAATCGGATGAATGATTTATTTTCTGCAGTTACAGCAGAGACTAAAGCGCTGCAGTCGTCGTGCATAAACAGGCAAACGTGAACTAAAGGGACTGAAGCTGGCTGCTTATTTGAGTGAAATTAAATGTATCAAGGGAGGTTGCTGCAGAGGCAATGCTTTTTCAGTTTTACATCTTCACTGTTTTATTTCATTCTGACCGCTGAACCCTCGCTCTGCTGCCCCCCTGGACACTAAAATTACCGTCAACATTTCAGCTAGTTTTATAGTCGGGCAATATTTCTCCCATGGAGGTGATCACAAGTCAAAAACCTCTGAGCATGCAGCTTTCTAATCCTGCAACCACCTCACAGAGAGTGAAGAATGGGGTATCTGTTATAAGAGCGCAGAGAAGATGAATAGACATGCACACCGTGTGGTCACTTACTGGTGGAGCAGCACATAAAGCAGAGATTTTTTAGCCCATTGTGACCATGGAGGCCATTAAAGCAAAGCAGCCACTGTGTTAAAAAATAAACTAAATGCACTTAAACTGGAAGCGCGTCTGATCATCAGAGATTACTCCAGAAACAAATGCCATTCAGTGTAACATGAATGCTTGTCTAACCAGAGCTCACAGCATAATCATCTGGGTTGGGATGCACGCTCAATAATCCGAGTAAAACCCAGGAAAGTTGATTCTGTTTATCTGCAGCGCTTTCACTCATCCGAGTGACTTCTTCAGTCTCAGCTGACTGCAGGTTTCACAGCCTTTTAAACAGTACAGCTGCATAACAACCGAGACTATCACCACTGACTAACAATGAGCCATGAGCTCAGTCTCTTTAAACGTATACTTTCCCGTCAATTCAGAGTTATCGAATCACATGACAGAGAAAACAAGTCGAAAAAACTCCACACAGAAGGGCCCAGCTGTAACGTTAAATGTATGATTTAGCGTCTTTTCTGATAATTGAACTTGTCTGGACTCCACCAAAGAACCACCTAAGTTTCCTGATCCTGCGAGCTCGTTTCTTCTGGAGGAAATCCTGAAGCATGAGCGTCGTCCACACCAAGGTGCAGCTGCTTCACTCTATAAAACTTAGTGGCCACAGATGCACTCCAGGACCTTGAGGGAGGATTCAGCAGTGTCATGTTGGATGTTAGGAGTAAGATAGACCACTGATGCTGCGAGCACTGTTTCTGACAGTCCTGCTTGTTTATTTAGAGGTGCACTAGCTCACCATCAGTGTTAGTGAGCCTTTTGGTCATATTTCAACATTCAGCCAGTTTGCATGACTGAATTAACAAACAGTAAGGCCATCATTCTGTAATCATTTTAATATGTGTGTGTGGGGGAGGGAGTTTAACTGTCCTACTCTGTTGAGTCAGTAGATGTTAGTCAAAAGTGGCCAGAGTAAAAAAACAAAACACAAAAGCCCATAAAACTGTTAAATCTCAGCTCTTTTAGTAAAAAAAAAAGAAGGTAAAAAAAAAAGATGTTAAGTACATAAAGTGATGATTGCTTTTGTTTGTAACAAAGTGCTATAAAAACACACCTATGAAAATGTCATCCACAAAGCAGTTTATGTGGAATGAGAAGTTCTTTTAAAAAATATATTTTTCAGGTGTTTCTTTTTAATTTTTGTTCCGTTTTTTCCTCCAGACCAAGCTGCCAGTTCTGGAAAACCATCTGTCCATCAGTATCCGATCCCTGATCAACACACTGAACTCAGGGGCATCGTGCACCCGCAAGGTGAGCGGCTGTGTCAACTGCAGCTGAAGGCTGAGTTTATTTGTTTAGACAGCATCACCCCAGTATGATGACCTTATGTTACACATCTGCTGTCATCTCAGCGAGTTCAGTCCACATCTGTTCCCAGCTCTCATTTGAGCTATAAACCTGCACGCTGAGATACACTGCTTCTTTCAGGAATGGTGATGCTGTTTTGTACAGAATCAGTCAGGCAACAGTTTTGTAGAGGCTTATTTATTATCTGGAACATTAACTCCTCTGGAGAAGGTGAGTTATGTATCAGCTGCAAGCTGAAATCTTGCAAGAAAGTTTCCCTGCAGAGCCCGATGCCTTCTTCACAGTAGCACCCTGTGATTCCAGGTCATAGACACAGACGGGGTTAGCTGCAGAAACTCGTGTTTTGAGTCTTGGTGTGTATATGTAATGCAGCTGTGTACAGATTAGCACGACTTAAGACCGGAGACGCTTTCGAAAGCGTAACCTCCTGCGTATCGTTCTTTTTCAGCTGTGGGTGGTAAAGCAGGGCGACAGTTGCGAGGAGGCCCTGCAGCGTCACCTTGTGGAAGACAAGAGCCCCAATGGAGGCGCGTCCTACGCAGACTTCCTCTACCATCTCCACGTCAACTCTGTCCGCCTGCTGCAGTGACACACACACATATTTACATATTTATGTGGATACAACGTCTTTAACACAAGATGAAACCACAGAGTATCCACCTCAAACAACAACCACAGGAGGAACAAAGCTCTCATACAGTAATGTAATCGAGTAATGAGGAAAGTCTATAGTCAGATATATAAGGAATGCATGGAGACATTTCAAATGATGCAATATTTGATCTGTTGAAGGACTGCTGTGATATTATTTATGTTTGTGTGACTTCTTTTGTTTTGAGTGGACTGTTCATTTATTCCTCTATCGTGGAAAGTCTCTAATCTTTGCCTGAGATTTTTGTGTACGTGTGTCTCAGTGTGTGTGCGATGCCCAGAATGTGTTTCTGTGTGAGAAATATGTCCAATAAATAAATGAACTCAGTCAAGAAGGGAAGTTTCAGGTGTCATCTTGCAGCAGCAGATTCATTTGTGGCCAAAGGGGCAACTGTCTAATGAGTCCACGTGGCTGATAACATTAATTCACAGCAATTATGTTGCTACAAGCAACACTCAAGCATGTTGCTGAAGCATGGGCGAGGGGCTGCGGGGGGCACGTGTAGTTTGACACACTCTGTGAGGTTGTAGTTGAGCCCTGGGTGCTTTGAGCTAAATGCCAACAATTGCTCATTGGCTCTCAACAGAAAATATGTAAAAAAAAAAAAATGTTTCAGGTTTCTTTCATAAAGTGCATTGGACCAACAAACCATGGTGGTGCTACTGCAAAGAATACGAGAACAACGGAGTTTTCTCAGAAAACAGCAAATATAAACCTTGTGATTTGGGTGAAACTACACAGTGTCATAGAATTACTGACGGTATTGTCTTCGTATATTTTGGGAACTGTAAATTTACCTCGTCCACGAGTCATTCTTTGAAATATCTGAGATTACTTATTTCAGACCAACACCTCTTGTGATCTCTTCTTGTGAAGAAAGGTTTTATTGACAGAAGTGCTTAAGTAGAAAGGTGCTTATTTTTAAATAACCTATGAAGATTTGATCTCATAACGACAGAGTTTAAAAGGTCAGTGCTGTAATAATATTTGTCCTGCAGCGAATGGTTTCTTTCAGAGGTAATCTGATTACCAGCAGCCATCTGGGCCTGCATCAAACTCTGTCTCATTCTTAGTCCTCGTGTCTCTGATCTCACAGCTTTTATTTTTAGATCTTGTTACCTTCTTATCCTCCCAGATTCTCACGATTAATCACAGTTATTTTTTTGTGTGCATTTCTCTGAAGAGTATTTGTTTCTGTTCTAGCCCATTTCAGGCTTTGCCGGCCAATTTCACAATGTCCTCTGTCCAGGTCTTGAGTCCAGCTCATTAAGAAAAGACGCAGATAGAACATTCAACATTCATTATTAGTCAGCGTGTCCTTCCAAGAAATCTGCTAACTGCTGAGTTGATGTCTGTAGTTTTTATTGGCAGTGTGTAGGCTTTTCACGCATTTTGGGTAGAGCTCAGATCAGTGAAACCATTTTCACTAAAGAGGATGTGGACCTCAGGAGTAGAGGTTAAACTGCAACCAGTCATTGTCCAACACTATCTGAAATGAAACTTGACTTCTTGGGAGAGTCCAGACGGTGATGAGGGACAAAAGCTGTGGATAATCTGAATCCTCACAAATAAGTAAAATAAACAAAATTTAAAATAAAAACAATGTGGTAAAGAAGGTATTCAGATCCTTTACCTAAGTTAAAGTGCCAAAACTGCGCTTTAGAAATAAGCTATGAAATATATACTGAGGTAGAACACTTTAGTAAAAGTACTTTTACATACGCTTAACATTAAAGTAGCCAGTACTAAATACAGTTTTGCACTTTTTCATACTTAATGAGTTTTTATTGTATTTCCTGCACAGCTGTGTCCATTACTTGACACATATTTGTTGTTTTGAGGAAGTCACGAAGATGCTGATGTAACTCTTCCTCAAACTTGAAGAGAAAACTTTTATTTACTGCACACATAGCGGCACGTTTTGACAGCAGAAACAAGCTCTCTCATATTTGCCCCTATTTGGAAATACGCACCAAGCTGGCGGGAGGTGTGTTCGATTACGTTGTCGCGCTTGCCGTTGGACTGTTTGTCCACCAGAGAGCGACAAAGAGTCGAAGCTCCGCTGCCGCTCAGGAAGCCGCGAACCAACTCAAGTTGACTGCGTCAATTTAGCCGAGCTGATCAGCACGAGACCGGAAATTCATTATTGCTGTTTTCATAATAGAATCCAACATCGTTTCTTAGACGAAAATAAAGACGGATGCACTCATTTGGATAAGATAGGTGAACTATGACATTTAATTACTAATCTTCACAAAGGTGCATGAATAAAATTATTAGATTTAAGGATAAATTATATGCTACCCAGCTCTGTTTTCTGTCACTTTTTAAAAAATAGTCCTGATGTGGTGGCATGACCAAAGCGATGGTGAGAGGAGTGGTTTATGCACACACGTCGATACAGACTATACTGAGCGCCTCCAAATATTAATGAATGACAATACAAAATAATACCAAATACAAAATTTCTAACTTATTTTTTTTAGATAAAGAATGAGGAAATGTAGGCTGTGCATCATCTTCAAGTATTTCAAAGATTGAACATCACATATTCAAATTGCTCCAAATACACACTTAAATGCATGCAGAGAGAATATAGCTGTATTGCTGATTTTAACCACCAGGAGCATTACAACCCCAAGATAATCTTTGCTGTCAGGACTTAGTATCAAAATATATAGTCAGTACTCTTTTCTGATTTTCAGTAAAAAAAAAAAAAAGGAAACAGTGACGATAACGTTATGGTATTACAACTTTTATCATATTATATAATGGTATTATTTTCTAAAGGCAAATTTGCATTTTCTCTTATTTTCTCACTATAATGCACATTTTTTCAAAAAGCCTCAAAATTATTTTTTGTAAGTAATGAATTTCTGATCAGTTCTTCCTGCTGGAAAAGGGTCCATGTGGTTATATAGCCTAGCCCTTAGCCAGGCTTATCCCACTTTTCGGGTGAGCTTTAATATTTTAGGTGAACCAGTCAATAGTCAGTAGCAATGTTTAAAAATCAAATAACTCTGGGCACTCTTCTTTTTCAAATAGCTAAAATGCTTTTATTCTCATAAGACTGTAAAATAACATGAAAAAAAAATAATTTCAGCATACAACCCATTTCATGGAAACAATGGCTGTTTGCTAGTGATATTTTCCATTTGTGCTTTTCCACCGACTGGAATCTTCCACTTGTGGTAATATACCAATAGGAATCATCAGCTTGGAAAATGTGTAGGAATCAAAAAATATGTTAACTTCTAAAAAGCTTTTAGCTGATTGAAAATGCTGCTGAAAGAGTGCTAACAAACACTGGAAAGAGAAGTCATGGTTCTCCCAATATTAGCTTCTCTTCATTTTCTCCCTTTTAAATCCTTTTTTTCCACATCGTGCCAATTTATCCTAACAGTGCTCTTTGCTCTTGCACTGCAGACTTACATGTGGCTCCTAGAGTTTCCAAAAATAGAACAGAAGACAGAGCCTTCACCTCTCCTCTGGATCCAGCTCCCAGTTTGGGCTCGGGAAAAAGACAGACCGTCTCTATTTTTAAGATTAGACCTTTTTTTTTCTATATAACCTTATTAGAGGTGAACCAGGTTAGTGTAAAACATCCTTTAATTTTTCTTTCCTGTCTCTTTGCTATTCTACTTTATATTCTTTCCCCCCTCGCCCTCAGCTGGTTACATATATGGGTGCTGAACACGGTTCTCTGTTGGCATTATATTGACAGACAGCTAAGGATAGTTTGATCGCCTGCAGAGAGCATTTGTTGCCAGATGGAGGCTGTGTCCAAAGTATATGGTACAACTGGTCTTGCTGTCTCTCTTGTTCTGTTGTTGGTCCATCAGCCACAGAAACTGATTGTTAAAACAATGGATTACTGTATTTTTTTTGTCTATCTTTGATGTTTTTTCATGTTTCTTCCAATCACGGAGGACTCTGGAATGGGGGAAAACCTGATTCCTCTCCCTGCTCTGGTTCCACCTTTCAACAAATAAGTATTCAGACTACAAACACCACTACACACTGTTGTGTTTTCAGAGAACTGCATGGGAGTATGTTGGAAAAATACCTACTCAAACAGACACAACCACAAAACGATACCCCTTCCTGACTCTTCGGTCCGTCCGAAGGAGTCTTCCTGTTAAAAGGGAGTTCTTCCTGCACACCAGGAAGAACTGTAGTATTTTAGGGTCTTCATAAATAATATTATGAACAGCATTAACATAAACAATTTAATTGTTTCTGTGGTACTGGTGACATAACCACCTGAGCCCTATGGTCCTGTTTTGGATGCATGGGATGCAACAGGTCTATGCAGAGCAGAATGATGAGGCGTATAAGGTGCAGAAAACCCAAATGTAATGTTCTCCTCTGAGGGTGAAGGGACACAGGAAGTAGCAGTAGAGCATTTTTTCCCTTTATAGACAGGTTAGCAGTGAAGACTAGACAGGGAACAGAGTAAGAGACACAGCAAAGAACTGGGGTCAAACTTCAACCTTGTTTTAACTATAGGACATATGAGTACCTGCTCAACCAGTGAGCTAAACTGGTGCCCAAATATGGGACATTTAAAATCTCTGCCAGACTGCTTCCAAACAGCAGCAGAGACAAAAAAACCCCCAAAACAAAACATTGTGACACTGTAGCCAAAGTGCTTGCTCACAGGGGGTCATATGATTGTTGGGTTTTTCTCTGTATGTATTATTGTAGGGTCTACCTTACAATATAAAGCTCCTTGCGGCTATTGTTGTTGTGATTTGGCGCTGTATAAATAAAACTGAATTGAACTGAATTGAATCCTGGAAACATTCTTTCTCAAATAATTTTTAATGGAAATATAGCTGAGTATAATATCATTTAACTCATGCAAATACTCCAGTCAGTTTGTTCTTACCATTGCATGAACTGGCATCTTGTTTAAAAAATGTATATAAAACCAACTTTATGCACTTAGTTGGCTGGTCAGGGAAAAAATGCTAAGGCAGTGCTTAGGCTAAATAAATGGCCGTTTAATAGAAAACCAAAGGTTGCAACTTTTTCTTTTTTGAACGTAGACAATGTCAAAGCTTTTATTGTGAAAATCGCAAACGGAAGTGGCATGTCGTAGCTCAACTGGCTTGTTTATAGGAGCGCAGAAGCTGTCAGATAGTGCAGAGAGAGGGAGGGAGAGAGAAAGAGAGATAGAGTGAACACCCACCCAGGCTTCCTCGGCTCTTTATATCAAACCCTCCGTCACTCGGCGCCTCCTAAAAGGCACTTCTCCGCTCCACCGGCCGTCTCGCTGTTGGGCGGACCTGCACTTTTTTTACGCACATTCAGCCCGAACTAACCGCGAATCTTCGGAGTTCATTAACAAGAAGAAGCGAGAGACAGGGGAGAGACATGGCCACGACAACCTGTACGCGATTCACAGATGAATATCAGCTGTACGAGGAGCTGGGGAAGTGAGTATCTGTCGCTGTTTCTCTGTCAAAATTGACGTATTTATTATTTTAGTTGTGCATGTTTGCGGTACAGCTGTCTGCTAGAAAGTGTAGTGTAGTTGAAATGTAGGAGGAGGGCAGGTTTCCAGGCAGTGCAGAGCTGAGCGAGTCTGCAGGCCAGCAGTGTTGAGCGTGTGCGCGCTCTGATGGTGCGCGTGTGTGTGCGCCTTTTCGGGGATGTCAGCTCTCAAAGTACACCCCCCCCCCCCCCCCCCCTCTCTCTGTTTAAGCTCACCAAGTGTTTTGTTTGTTTCCTGATCATCACGAGAAACGGACGTCAGAGGCAACAATATTTGCAAAAACGTTGCAACGTTTTTGACGAGTTCGCTCGTTTCACGGTGAAACACGGAGAAACGTGGGGTGTCAGCAGAGTCCTGTGGTGTAACCATTTGAACCACAGATGAAAAGAAGACATCTGCGGTTTATGGAAAGTGCAGTTGCACGCTTTTTTTTTCTTTTTTGAAGACGGAGAGTCGAAGTTTACAGAGAAAAACTAAGGGTTTCACATATGACAGTTGCGGGTATGACCAAATATCAAATTCCTGTGTTCTGCAAAGCTATGCAATAAATATCCGATCAGAAAACCCTTTAAGACTGCATCTCGATTGACCATTTTGTCCTGTTTTATTGCATTGGTTTGAAGTGTGTGTGCTTTACTAACCTTTATATGAACAAACAGCCTTTTTTCCCTAGAAGACATTTTTTTTGCAGCACTATGGTGGCAGATTACACCAGCTAAGATATTCTGCAGTGCAGCAGCAAGCAAAAAAAAAAAAAAATACTGTAGGAAAAAACAATCATATGGCAGTGCATATGCAAAATAAATTCTAGGTACTATTGTTGTGGAAAGTTTTGATACCATAGGGAATTAAAAGTACTAAATACGGAAACTGAACTCATATTGTTTCATTATTTGTGTAACTAAATACTTCTGTGTATAATAACAGATGGAGGGAAGGGAATAGGTATGTAATATGTCTGAACCTAATCTTTGAACATGACACACGGTGTGTAGTGTGTAGCCCTTAAAAGGGCTGGGCAGTTCATTAAATGTTATTTTAAGTTATGGTTGTGGTGTCCCGTAATTATAAAAAACAAATTATTCGTGATTTTAAAAAAAAATACAAATTAATTGTTTTGCATCGATGCTCTCATTTTCTAGTCATTTAATGACCCAACACACACTTTCCTGTCCAGCAGTGGCTGTTGCTTCTTCCCAGAAGCATGTTTAGTTTAGTTGTTATGTATCAATTTTGTTATATTTTCGTATTTAATTGGAATTCTACACACCAGCCACTTTGTTAGGTACACTTGTTCACCTGCCCAAATGTTTAATCAGCCAATCACATGGCAGCTACTTGAATTACGCTTGAAGTTGAAACTGGGCATAGTCACCTCTAGGGTTTACAGAAGATGGTCCGAATAAGAGAAAATATCTAGTGAACGGGATTCCTCTGGATGAAAATGCTTTGTTGATGCCTGAGGGCAGAAGAGAATGAACAAGTGCTTTTGAGTTGACAGAAAGGCTACAGCAACTCAAATGACCGCTTGTTACAACCTCTGAACCTTGGAACGCACAACATGTTGGACTCGAAGTAGATGGGCAGACACAGAGTTCCAGTCTAACCAGCTAAGAAGAGGAAACTGAGGCTACAGTTCACAACTGACTGGAAAACTTCTGGCTGGTCTGATGAGTCTCAGTTTCTCTTGTAACATTCAGACGTTAGGTTTAGAATTTGGTGTAAACAACATGGAAGCATGGATCCATCCCGACTCATATTAACAGTTCAGTAATTGTGTAATGGAGCAGGGGCATATTTTCTTGGCATACTCTGGGCACCTTAGTACCATCTGAGCATCCTTTAAATGCCACAGGCTATCTGAGTATTGTTGCTGACCACTTCCACCACTCTGGGACCACAGTGTACCCATCTTCTGACAGCTGCTTCCAGCAGGATGGTGCACCATGTCAGTGCAGCTCAGATAATTTCAAACTGCTTTCTTGAATGTGACGATGAGCTGAGTGTGGTCAAATGGCCTCCACAGCCACCAGATCAGAATCCAAGATAGCTCCATTGGGATGTGGTGGAGCGGGGGATTTGCATCATTGATGTCCACCTGTGATGCCACCGTGACCAAAATATCTGAGGACTGTTTCCACCACCTTGTCTAATCTATGCCACCAAGAATTAAGGCAGTTCTGAAGGCTGAAGGGATTCAATTTGGTTAATCAGTACTCATTTTAAATAATCACAATTTAATCACGATGATTATGAGAGATAAAAAAAATTAATATAGAGGCAAACAAAACTTTTGGTGATTTCATTACAGTAGGTGATCTACACTTGGCACGGGGCAAAGGAGTAAAGGGGACAATTTCAAATCATCCTTCTGTGTCTATTGTTTACTTTGTTGCTGCAGCCCGTCATGCATCTTGTACTGGCATTATTTGATTATCATTCATATCACTCGTTATGTACTGCTAGCTTGATTTGCCTAATGCTGTTTATTCAGCCACCACAGTGATGACAACTTCAATGAGAACACAGAAACAGCCAAGTTATCTGGAGTGAAGTGCAGTTAATGTTGTGTTAGCTTTGTGGCTCTGACAGAATAGAGACTGAACTATGCTGTCATTGAGGAACACTGGAAAAGACCCTAGTGCAGGGCTGTCAAACATAAGGCCTGGGGACCAGAATTGGTCGGACAAAGACTTAAATTTTTTTTTTTTTTTTTTTTTTTTTACAATAGATCCACAGGTAAAAACAAAACTGCATTTCTTTCATTTAAGTGGTGCTGACAGATTTATTTAATTTACTACAGCAGCATTTCTTTATGATGTTGAAAAATTGAGATGTGCTGTTGAAATTGCACTTCGTTTTCTTATGTTAAGATCTCTCAGTGAATAAATGTTTAGTTAATCTTCTTTACACAGACAGAAAGGGGAGTTTCACTGGTCTGGCCCACTTACGATCAAAGTGGGCTGTATGTGGCCCTCGATGTAAAATGAGTTTGACGTCCCTGCTCTAATGTAATCCACCTCCGTGTTCCAAAGATTATATAATGAAAGATATTTTTCTTTAAGTTTTATTAGCTGTTGCATGATGATGTATAAACATGGAAATCGTGTTTTTCTTGGACTTTGTTGGCTTGAATCTTTAATCTATTTAAAAACAATGGAAAACGAGCCATGTTAAAGTATTCTTTTAATCTATTACGTGTTGTCCTAGATTTATATTATTTACAGGCCTGTGGAAAGATAGCATGATTATTCATAGGTGCGGAGAGACTTTTTAAACATGACGGCATAGTACTATTTTGTACATTTGGAGTGTTAACAGGTGTTTGTGACAGCTCATTTGATGTCTCTCTTCAAAGGCTGGTAAAATACGCACTAATATGCAAATATGTCAAGAAAAAGTCAAGATTCATTGAAGGATTAATAAAAGGAACTGAAAAGATGCGTCACTAGAAGCCTTTGATTTTGAATATTTACATTCAGTCCTTGCTAACTTAACTGCCATCTTTTTGAGCCAGTTTTATCTGTGATTGATAATGAGAAACAGAAAGTTAGATAAAAAGCATATCTGGTATTTTACCATATCGTGGTGATGATGGGTTTTACAAAGCACACTTAATGCAGGGACTTGTAGCAGAGAGGTAAATTAGTGATTAGTTTATATGAATATTTTTAAGTCATGAATCTAGGTCGCCATTTCAATTTCATGCACTGCAACTGCTGTGAAGCTAATCTAGCCACGGCTGCCATCCATAGTGAAGTGCAATCTATGAATTCTTCAGAGTCTTCACTTACAGGAGGGGAGTGTATATACTCAAGTCCTGTTTCCTTGGTGGGTTATTGTTATTGAGCGAGCAGAAATAGACAGAGTCATCGTCTATGTGACTGACTGCTTGTAGAAGACACGGGGCTCAGACTAATTTACAACACTGCATCCTTCCCATTCTCTTTTCATCCCATAAGTAATAAATACTGTTCGCAGGGATCATTATGCCAGCGTAGCTCCAATGCCTCCTGAACCCTATGAGATTTCATTCTATGGTGCCGGCTGTTGATTTGGAAAAGAAAAAAGACATTACAAAGACTGTAACTTATCAAATGCATTGGTTTCGCTGTGTTGAGATAAATCTCAACTTCTACCAGAAACTACCGGCTTTGAAGCTCTGGGTGCATGAGGGACTAAGCTGCACCCCCCGGTATGCAAAAAGCTTTTTCTGTAGGCCCATCTTATTATTCACCCAGGCACCTAAAGCTTGGAGGAAGGAGTGCAGGTGTGAGTGGCTTGGCATCCTTACAGTAACACTCTCTGGAACTTTGTAATACTAATCCAACATCTGAGGAGAGCTAATGATTGTGTGCTCACTCTCTGCTGGTGTCACTTTCTTAGCAGGACTTGTGACATTTAAGCTCGGTCCTTTTGCTTTAGTGTGCTTAGCCCGTTTGTTACAAATATTGCCAGGCTTGTTTTAATAGAAACACCACAGCACCGATTGAGGTGTGCTGAACACTGGCTCCTGGTTAGATAATGCTTCTGTGTTTGTTCTTGCACAGAAGTAATGCACATCATTGCTTAAATTGGTCAAATTGATCTTAATTAGAACACAGATAACAAGCTAAACAGCTTGAAGAACAATAACGTGAACAATCGCAGAGGCTTGAGTGTAGCTTGTGTTTGTCCTTCTGCTGCACAGCTGCTAAAAAGAAGTCTGTAACAGCACAAAGGCTTTTGAAAGACTTTTGAAGACTTTTTAAACAAATTTTTTGTTGTTTGTCTCAGTTAGGCTTGAAACCTAAGTATAGATTTACACATCATACAGTATTTAATTCTTCCACATCAGAGGGAGACTGTAACAGCATACCAGAAGCTCAAACTTATCCAGTTACAAAACCCTTCACTTCTGCAGGCACCAGTGTTTTTCCCTCAAAAATAGTTTAGGCATGTTTAAATCTCTCCATGTCAACTTTCTGGATGTCAGACCACAGTCGTGATTCATGACCTGTTACCCCATTTAACCGTCTATGTGTGTTAAAGCATATTTAGTCCAGACGTTAGATACTTACCTCATGGAGTATGAACTTTCCAAGCACAGCTGTGGAGTTTGGTGTCAGTAGCATATGTGTTTGTTTGTGTGTGTGACTAGTGAGTTTTTTGCTTCAGGCGAGTTGATTCTTTATCAGAATTCTGATTGACAGTAATGACCTTGACGTTGGGGCATTAAATGCACTTCAGCTTGTTGTTGAAAAAGTGATGAAATGCCCTTTGTATTCTAGAGTTTGTGCCTTTTATATAGAAGTTTACCCCAGTGTCAGGTCAGCTGGCCTTCACCTTTGGCACTGACTTTGTTGGCTGTCTGTAACTATCCCAGTGTGAAGGCTGACTAGTGGCACCATTCAACATCAGACTGTTTCACACCCAACTAAATCAAAACCAAGGCTGGACAGGACTGTGTAGTCTTGTCCAGCCTTGGTTTGTATAAGTATATTCAAACATTTGTTTTTGGTTGAGCGTTTATTGAAATTAATGGTTATATTTTGCAGAAATGCATAGATGTAATAGCAAAATTTGGCTTTGGACACTAAAACGAAGGTTTAGATGAGTTGGCAGTAATTCAGCTTTCATTCAGTTTAATTTGATTTATATAACTCCAAATCACAACAACAGTTGTCTAAAGGCACTTTATATTATAAGGTAAAGACCCTTCAATAACACAATACAGTATTATGATTTGATTTTGTGTTTGACTAAACGTGCCTAAACAATACTGAACTTTTGAATCTGGTATGTCAAATATATTGTGTGTTAATTTATACTGGTGGATCTAAAAGGAAAAAAACAAATTCTAAACATCTGTGACGGCGCAGTGAAAAACATTCAGGTATTGGGGCGACATGTGCTGTCCTACAGATGGTCGTTCTCTTTTTCGCTCTCTCTCATTTTTAAAATGTATTATCATTAGTTTTGAGGGGAATATTCTGCTTATTTACTTTTTGCTATTTATTTATTTATTTATTTTGGATTAAAGTAAGACCGACAGTATTTGAAGGTACAAAACATAAGGTGCAAAGACATCATGCTTAAATGTCACAATAGGAGACCTGCCCATAGTCCAGACCTGTCACCCACTGAAAACATTTGGTACATTACAAAACAAAGAAATAAAACATATAACGCAGGAATAAGAACACAAACTACACCAGCAGGTCTCTATGGGTTCCAGGTACAAGACAGTTGGAAACACGGTTGTAAGTGAAACAAATTTTAAGCTTTATGTCCTGACAAAAAGAAAATCATATTCATGCATATCAAACAACATAATATTGATATTGATATATCCGTGATGGGCTAGTGTTGGCTGATAATATGGGCTATGTGACTCTACATCTAATGTGTTTGAGAGACCAGTTTAGCTCTTACATTTTACCAATTTACCTTTCGACATCCCACATGTGTTCGCATTACTTGTATCCTGACTGGAGATCTCATGGGATCTTATTAACTAAGCAGCAAAGTGTTTAATGTGTCCACGGTGAACATGAAAAGTGTTATCAGTTCTGTTATGTTCTGAGTCTGAAAAATGCTCATTCTGCAAAGTTGTGTGCAAATTTGTTCACTCAGCAAAACCTTCACCATGCTCATTATTATCCAAGGTCCATAACCACTCAAGAATTTGCAAGAGAACAATGGTCTCAACTTGTTAATTTATGATAAAGAAATGAAGTGTTGTTTCAGCTGTTAGTTATTTTTTTTCTGATAGAGTTGTCCTATGATAACCATGCATGAAATGTTAGTCAATGGGTTTTTTTTCTGTGTTTTCCAGGGGAGCATTTTCAGTGGTGCGCAGATGTGTTAAGCTGTGCACAGGACAGGAGTATGCTGCTAAAATAATCAACACCAAAAAGTTATCTGCAAGAGGTGAGCACAACTTATTTCAGTGTTATATCGCATATGCATCCAGTTCTATTGAATCACAGCTTCCATGGGAGCCAAAGTGTGATCTCAAACAACACCACTGTTTCGATATTTAACTGTTAATTCATGAGCTAAAAGTACAATTTGCAACCATTCAAAAATGACTAAGTTGTTCATAGCTTCTCTGTCCCAGTGGTCACCACCCCCACCTGTAGTGTAGACAGTTATATAAGCAAAATGTAGCAGCAAAATTTGGTTTCCTTCTCAGATGCCACTTCATAGGACAAACTTTTAATTTCTTATAAATCATGTCTGTTTATAAGAAATGGAGGAAGCTGGAAAAGCCCTAGCAGCAGTAGAAACAGCACTGGTATGGTGATGTGACAGTCATACAGTAGGTTTGCTCAACACTGGTTCACCTTTTACACTACCCTGTTTCTGAGTTGTGTTGAGGAACCCCTGGAGAACAAATTGTAGAGTATTGTTCGTGTGCCCTATATACGACTGCAGGAAAGATCGTAGCAGTAATTGTCTTTAAATCAAGTCCAAAGAGTTCAACGTAAATCAGTCAGGACCATTAAAGTCGAAGCTATTTTCAGCTGCAGTAATTTCTATTTAGCTGTATGCGCTATTCTGGGATCTTCCTGCCCTCTACATGCATACATGCAAATGTGAAAAGCAAAGGCGGGCAGAAGAGAAGTAAAACTCAGCACAGCAGAGAACAGAGCAGGCATCACTGATAACCAACCCTATACACACTACTTATCTTGAAACCATCTTGTTTAGTTGTTTAGCTGCAATTCATATTCTGCTGCATGTGTTGCAGGATAATATGGGCGTATCAATAAATCAGTCAGTCTTCAAATACTGGCTTGTATAATAATGTAAAGTGAAAAGGTTTTTCTATATATTGGGATTTTGTTTCTTCTGAATAACATAGACTCTGTAACCACCATAATTAGTGTCACATGCTACTCAGCCAGTAATGACTTAAGCCAAAGCCAAGGCTAAATGCCTTTGCCACCAAAGCCAGTCGAGCACCACTGTGGTCGCCGTGGCAATTTACACCACCACTTGCCCAGTGTAAATCTCCTGCTGCCCTTGCAGCCTCGTAACTGGAGAACCACTGCCGTGGCCCTGCCAGGTGGCACCACACTGTCACTTGACTGTTACCCTGCCTTGACATACGCTCACCAACGGATTGTGTGTTAAAATGTTGAGTGTGGTAGAAAAGGCATTTTAACAGGCATGAAGCAGAGGGCTTGATCCTGAAATGTCTGTCCTTATCTGCCTTCTCTCCCAAATGTTACCCTCAGTTCGGCTTGTCAGTTTGTAGATGTTAATTTTCTTACCAAACCATTGTTAAAGTATCAGTGGCGTATGCAGACAATTTAAAAAAATTATACTTTGTGTGTTCACGATTATGTGAGCTTCTTAAAGGTCAGGCTCCTGGGTATAAAATTCAATAATAATGTTTGAAAATATTAGACTTGAATGTTTATATAGTCAGGTTAAACTCATGTGTGTTCATCTCCTTTACTAGGCAGACACTTGGAAACAGTGCAGTGTAATAAATAAATGAGATGATGTTGTGATGCACTTTTAGCATTGTATTTCAGCATACTATTTCCAGCTCCAGCAGGCATCAGACACAAATGAGCATTGCTACTGTCACTCATAACTCATAACATTTTGTGCAGTGAAATTACAAATGTGTTTCTGATTTCAAACATTACGAGGGTGGTAGAGGGTATATGATCTGAGCATCTGTATTTATCTTTCTTACTAAGCCGTAACGAAAATATAGTCTAATATTAAACTTTGCAGACAAGCTTTTTATAAAAATTTAAGTTTCTATGAAAAATAGAAGTCGACTGCAACAAACATTGTTCTAATTGTGGTGTCACATTATTCTTGACAGTAATTGTATCTCATTTTTTGCCTGCATTTTATTGCATTGTGCAGCATTTAATGAGATTAAACCCATCCTAGATTATCCGGCCTCTATTAACTGCAAGAGGCTAGCAGTTAATTCTAGAGACTGGTTTAATGAGACTTAAAGTTACACATACACAGACACACAGAGTATAAATACACTTCCTATAGATTATGCTATCATTGGACTTCTGCATAATTTCACTCCAGCTGCTTTATCGGGCAGTGCAGCTGCTTTCCACCATTTTTCAGAGGCACAGTGTAATCTCTCTGCTTCAACATTTGATAGGGTGACTGATCTGACCTGACTGAGCGGTGCGCGAGGCCCGTGCTGCGCTCCTTACTAATGGATGAGCCATGTTCTGTGAAATAGCAGGGCTATGCTAGAGCCAACAGAGCTGCTGCATACTACTTCTACTCAAAGTCCTTTTTATAGCTCCATGACCTTTGTGACATGGGCTGCTGCTGCATTCACGCTTTATGGCAGCCCTGATGGCTTGCTGCTCTACTTTATAAGTGGGATTTGGTTTAGGCCTTTTATGATGTTGTAATATTTCTCAGGCAGCAGGTAGGGTCGGTGAGTTTACAGCCCTGGTTTCACCAACTTAAGAGGAGCGTTTGTTTAGGATCAGCAGATGGAGATGGTAGCTGAGGGGAGGGTGGGGTCATCAGAGCAAAGGCACCCCAGGCATTTGGCAGCTGAGGGCCATGCGCCTGTACGCCTACATGCCTTTAGCACGGGATACTCATCTGACTCTCCCTCTCTTTCTCTCAGACACACATGGGCAGATATTCAGACAGCCACAGCAGAGAAGCAGTGTCTGAGATGCAGGCAGTCAACTGGACAGTGAACTCTATCAAGAAACTATTAGTTACAACCAAAAAGTGTCACAATTCGTTGGTTGTTGTAGTCATAACACTTGGTTCACACACTGAACATTCAAATTTATGAATAGAGTAGTAGTCGGGCTTCTCATTACATCTTCCCACCACCCCACCCTGCCGTTCCCTTTTCCAGCCGACAAACGGTTAATGCCAATCCAACACATGTCAACAGGAAATATAGGGCAGGTCTGCTGGGCAAGGCTTCCAGCCAATCATAGGACTTGTTTATTGGCAATGATCTCTGGACAGTGGATGCCAGAGGTTCCTGTATGGCCATGTAATTATATCATGATAGAGTAGAGCTTGTGTGTCTGTGTGTGGGGGGGGGGGGGGGGGGTTGATGTTCACCTGCAATGCAGTAGAAGTGATCTGACCTGGTTTTGGCCAGTGAGCTTTGTGTCAATGTCACATAACCAGGGCAGATATAGTCAACTAAAGTGATGAGACTTAAACCCGAGTGTGAAATCAAATCACTGTGGCTGCAATTACAAATGTAAATAATTCAAGATGTGTTGGTACTTTTTCTGTCAATTCACACTCTGTTTATATGGAAGTATTTCACCCATTATGTAATTATGTAATGTCATGTAATGAGATTACAAGTTCAGGTGTTTCACTGGAAAAATGATGCTTTCTTAATCATATTACTCTCAGGAATCCACTTAGATTTCTATATACATGCAGCCCCTCTGCACCACCACTGTTATGCTTCACCTTAAACTCAGAGGCTGCTTTTTGATGCTGTGCTTCTGTAGGATCTATAGGATATAGGAAACTTTTCAATCCCCACTCCACATTTCCCTGCTGGTAGGGCTCACGCTGTTACGAGTCAAGTGTTCCGAACAGTGGTTATATCTGGCTGTCTTTGTGGCTGTCTTTTTACATCTCCTCCCTCTCTAGAGACTTAAGTCCTCACTGGTGATGATTAACCCAAATATATTCCTCTCCTCTGCTCTCTTCTCCTTCAGCATGAAGATTCCCACTGATTTCACTGAATGTTGTCCTTGGGTTATCCTACTCTGTGCATGTGTTCTTGTCCTTGCCTTTCTTCCTTACCCCACTCCCTGGTCTCATTTCTTATTTACCCTGCTGCTTCTGACTGACCGGCACTTTGAAAGACTCATTAAATGAATATTTTAAGCAGGCTGCACTAAAAGAGCCGCACGGCCACAGTTGCTGACAGTCAAGTAATTACAGTGAGAACCACACAAGGAAGTTCTCATTTGATCTTGTTTGTGTGTCATGTTTTTACAAAAGAGTACTTTTTTTTTTTTTTTAAACCCCAGAGCGAATGCATTTTGGACCAGCTTTTACGTTTTCAGCATATAACTGTAAACTGCAATAATTAATTAAAGTCCAGAAACAAGTGTAATGTTGGACACGTTTCAAGATACGTGTTTAGGGTTTTTCTGACTAGAAATGGGCCTTTGGGAGTGAAAGGGTGGGGGTTGGAGCGCCTTACTTAACAGAAATCAGTGCATTTTATATTAGGTGGAGGGCCAAAAAGGCCTTTTTTTTTCTTTTCTCTGTGGAATAAAAATTCTTGGTGTTTTAAATGAGTGCCGTTATGCTCACGTCCTGCTCCGTGTTTTTATTCTGACTCTACTGGAGTAGCTATGCACAACTCAGATTTCACAGTAATCTTCATTTATCTTATAATTGGTTGTTTCTTTATCTGAAACGAGTTGTCTCAAATCTTTCGTCCGTTCCTTTTGGTTAACTTTCTTTGAAAACTCGCCACATGTATTTACATCACCAACAGCCTAAAGCCTGTTAATAAAAGGCAGCATTGTTCTGTTCTTTTATCTTATTTATGCCAGATTATGATCCTATTATCTAAATGACAGAGCAGGACTAGTCTGAAGGCCAGGCAATGTTTTTCCAATATTTTATTGTTTAGTTTTGGCCATCCAATCGAACTGTAGCATCAGTGTCCTATTCTTAGCAGACAGGAGTGGTGTCTAATGTGGATTTCTGCTGCTGTAGGCTTTATGCTTCTGTTATAACTTGTTGTGCATTCAGAGAAACCCTACAGGTGGTATTGCGGGAAAAATCCCAGAAGATCATCAGATTCTGAAATGAGACCAGTCTGTCTGGCACCATTTGAACAATGACATGTTCAAAGTCACTTAAATCACCTTTCTTACTCATTTTAATGCTCGGTTTGGTCTTCTTCACCAAGCTTGTCTGAGTGCGCTGAGTTTCGGCCATGTGATTGGCTCATTTGCATTAATGAGCAGTTGAGCAAAAGATGAAATTAAGAGTGAGAATATATTAAAATTGTAACTAGATAACAAAAATGCACATGATAATCTTCTTATATGATCTGCCACTACATCAGCTGTCCCTACTTAGAATAGTTTCTACCTAGCTAAATACGTAAACACAATTATGAAAACAAATGGAGCTCTCGGCCTTACAGTAAATCTATTTAAGTAAATGTTTAGTGTTGCAGTAGCTCTGGCAAATCTCCCACCATTTATACATGAGAGAAGGTACCTTTTTATAAACCGGGTTTTTAACTGTCAGTTACATATCAGTTTTATTCTGATACACTACATGCAATACGTAAATAAAATTACATTAATCTCCATAGTTCTTGTTAAACTACGCTGACCCCTCATATGCAGTACTAAAAATACTGTCGTACAGTTGAACCTGATAGCTGACTTCTTCTTTGGTACACATACACACACACACCACAAGGTTATCACACACACTGCAGACTGTATAGACAGTTATCAGTTGTGTCCTCTTTTATGCAGGGCAGTTAAGAAGAGCATCTGTTATGAGTGTTCTGCCATGGGAAGGTCATCTGTCATACACAATTTTTTGCTGTAGTGTTATCTGCCGGTCTGATAAAGCTCTGATAAAAGACCTGATAAAAGACCATGTTCATTTCAGGGGAGGTCGTGTATCTCATCCTCAGTTATCCTCCATCTGTAAATTATATGATGAGTTTTTTTTTTTAATTACCTCACCTCACAATGCCAAATGAGTTTTAAGCAGAAACAAGGCAAGAAAAAAAGCCCAGTAATGACATATGTGTTATATTTCAATAGATCTTTCAATACTTGATATCACAATATTAATAATAAAACTGTCCCACGTAGATGATGGATTGATAACAAAGGCACAGATGGTAGACGATAGATGATGCACCACAGCAGCTACTGTGAGCCAATTCTGTACTTGCAGAGTAATATTAGCAGATGCCACTGATAGAATGAAATGCGATGCGAGTGCCCATGACAAGTTTTCCAACACTTGACATTAGTATGACAGATAACATCTGGGAGTGCTAAACACAAGCTGAGAGTTGGTAGTTTTTAAGAGTCAGTCAGATACAGTTCAACTGCAGTGAAAGCTTGCACGATCGCGCAGGAATGATAGCCTTATTTAAAGTGCTAATTTGCAATAGGTCTCTCCCAGTAAATCACAAACATTGTAATCGGTGTGTTTCTGAGTAGGTCAGATGTGAATCCATGTTTTGAAAAGATGAAATTCAGTCCCATTAAAATGCAGTTTGTTACACATGGACAAACAAATAAATGGGAAAAAAATATTCAGTGAGTTCATAGCCTCAAACAAAAACCAAATGTGAAGAATAAATGACTAGAGTTAAAAAGAAAAAAAAAGTAGCAGGCAGTGATTAGCGGTGTCTTATTGTTTCAACAGAAAGACAGCAACCAGGCTTTGTGCATATTAAACGTCCTTGTATTTTTTCTCTCCTTCCTTTTTCCTCCTCCTCTCCTGTCCCCCTTCAACACTCCTCCACTCCTTTCTCCGCCTCACTCCTCTCATCTTCTGAGACTATAATCACCACGCTTACACTTCACTGTCACTCCACAGTGCCAGTGTGAATGTGTGCACTTGAGTTTTGCCAGTCTGTGTTCTCTTAAACTCGTACAGATTGTACGCGTGTGGGTGCAACCTATGCATATGTACGTTTGTGCTGACAGTCACGCTTTGTGGATCCGGTGATCCACCCCCTGTGTGTACGTGTGTCTGTATGTGTGTGTGCTTTATATGCCTGCTGTGACTTGCACGATAACCCTGTAATGCATGTTGGTTAGCATCAGTAATCTGTTATGTAAAGGGACATGCTGATGTAAATATTTTAGCTGCATACATACATAGTGTGTCTTGAAGTATATATGCTCATATATTTGTACTTCCACTCACAGTAAATTACACCCACCGATCACTTCGTTAGTTGCACCTTGCTATGATCCTCTTTTCTCTTCAGAACTGGCTTAGAGTCAGAGATTTTGGTCTGTGTTGACATGTCAGCATCACACATTTCCAGCAGATATTTTCATCTAAGCATCCACGATTGAACTCTGCTGTTCCACCCATCGACGTAACTTTGTACTGAACATAGGAGGGGTCAAGATCTCTGTCTAAATAAATAAATACATCTGGATAAAGATGATTAAACATGCAACTATTTTGCTGGTAATACCTGAAAAGAGTAAAGAAAATCAAGAGCCTATATATGCAAGATCATTCACAATTTTATTGGGGGGGTTATATTGGTTGGGTCTGATTATTGGGGGGTCATAACCCTCTAACCCCCCTGGAAATTACGCCCCTGGTTCCACCACAACCCAAAGATGCACTATTGGATTGATTCAGTTCAGGTGAAGGAAACCACCAGACATGATTTCAGCTTTGTGACACTGTATTTTATCCTTAAAGTAGCCATCAGAAGATGTGTAGATAGCGGTCATAAAAGAATAAACATGGTCAGCAGCAGTAGTTGGTATGCTCTGGTGTCAAAATGCTGCTCAGCCAGTACTGAAGCTCAGAAAATATCCCTATAAAATAATTCCCACATCATTTCTTTATTGATATAACACATCCACTGTGGAACCACTGTTTCATGTTGTTTGCACCAAATGTTGCACAGACACACCAGGCAACCAATTTTAGTCTCAAAGTAGTTTTCTTTGCAAACAGGAACGGCAGGCAGTGTGGTCTTCTGCTCCTTCCTGCATTCAGAGATGCTCTTCTGCATATCTTGGTTGTAATAAGTGGTTATTTGAATTACTATTCTCTTCCTTCTGGGTGGAAGAATTATGGCTATGCTCCTTTAAAGTCTGGGAGTAACAGGGTATCTTCTCCTAGTGAACCGCTGCTCATTTTCTCTTTACGGGACCAGTCTTTGTAAACCCCAGAGTTGGTTGTGTGGGAAAATCCCAGTAGATCACGAGTTTCTGAAATATTCAAAGTTCAAAGCCACTTAAACATAATATATTAAATTTATGTTGCATTATGGAGAAAAATGTAACACACACACAAAAATTCAGCAACATTATTTAAATTCAGTTTGGTGTTTTATAATTTGAACAACTTGTATTTTTGCTAAATATTCATGCTCAGTTTTTACATAGACTCTTGAATTCATGGACACGAAAAATGCTTTGTATGGATGGATATTTATTTGATCTTTTTGACCTTTTTTTTTCATTTTTCATTCATTCATTTTTATTTATTTATTTATTTTTTGTGCAGTTTTATGTTTAAGGAAATATTGTTTTTCTTGTGCTCTAAATGACCAGAAAACAGTTATGTTGTCAGTCACCAATACAGAAACTTGCTGAATCTTGTGGGCCTTAGTGAAGATCACCCATTAAACTATGGAGTAAAACAAGAATGTGTTTGTTTGTTTTTTTTAAATTATAGTATGTAGCACTGGAATCCACCTTGAGCCTTCTTAGTTTAAAACTTGGAAGAACAACACGCCTTATTATGTTTCACTTTTTCCATATTTTACACCCACTGGGTTCCTTTGCGTTCTCTTCGTCCTTTGTGACATGAAACCATTTTCTAAACTGTTTTTGACACATTTGACTTTATCGTCCTAAAAAGCCTTCTACAATATAGATATAACATATTTATAACCCAAGTTTAACAATAACTCTGACATACCTCTCTCTCTTTTGTTGCGCCTCAGATCACCAGAAGCTGGAGCGAGAGGCTCGTATTTGTCGTCTGTTGAAACACCCCAACATCGGTGAGGACACGCTTTTCTTATTTTCAACCCACTGAAAATAATTTGAAAATAATTTAAATGAGTTTGAATCCATTTAAAAGTAAAGACCAGTTTAGATTTGATTAACAGTCTTTTATTCCTGATACAGAACAATTTCTTTTTTTTGCCAAAACACACACTTAACATTTTTTATTAAAAGATCCAATAGAAGTATATAGTTTTATTCATTTGTTGTTTAAACCGAGCCCTGTATTGCCAGAAGCTCCTACCCTATTGTAAACACATATGACGTAAGACTCAATTATTTCGACTCCCTGTGGTTTCTACCCCACGCGCACTCTCACTATCTCTTTATCTCACCTTTTTTCTTTTTTAAAAAAAAAACAACCAAAAACTTAAAATGCAGCAGTCATCCCCAGTGTTTTTCAGAAACTCTTTGAATAACCATCATAGCTTGAATGCTCCAGCTACACAGAGCCCAGGTATCACTTTATCTCTCTCAATCTCTCTTTTTTTCTCTCGCAGTTCGTCTTCATGACAGTATATCAGAGGAGGGCTTCCACTACCTCCTGTTTGACTTGTAAGTCATCGTCATCGTCGTCATCCTCTCCTCTCTGCTCCTCCTCATCCCTTTTCATCTTCTGCCCCCCTTTTCTTTTAGCTGCTGCCTCTCAGTTTTCCCAGCTCTTCCATATACATATACAATTGCATAACTCTCTCTTATATTTGCCCCACCACCACCACCACTGCCACTATCACCACCCACGCTATCCACATCTATCTCTCAGCAATTCCCTCTAGTTTCCATGGTAACGGTGTGGGAAGGGGGGATGAAGTGTAGGAGGATTGGGGGGGAAGGGGGGAGCTGTAGAAAATAAGAACTGAAGTAGGAATCCTTGATTTGAAGCATTTATAACCACACACCACCATCACTACCTTCTCCTTCCACTCCAACCATTCCAGCTTTCCTAAATAAATGTGTGTGTGTCTGTGTGTGTGTGTGTGTGTGTTGTCTGCTTTTACAGGGTGACCGGAGGTGAACTATTTGAGGACATCGTAGCCAGAGAGTATTACAGTGAGGCCGATGCCAGGTAGGAGCGCTGCCTTCACTCCTGTATGTGGGGCTTCTCTTTGCCCTTAAATGGTCTTTGTCCTCTGTTGTCTTCTTGTCTGTTTTTTTTTTTCTTTGATTGTACATGTTCTTCCTCTTCTTTTGTGACTCTGCTCTACTCTTCCTTCCCCTCTTGGTCTCACTGTCCTCTCCTCTTACTACTTGCTCTGTGTTGTCTTATCTTGTCCCCTGTTTTCTGCCCCTTACACTGCATGTGTTGCTGTTCACTTCTGTTCTTTCTCTGTATTTTACTGTCTTCTTTTGTATCTTCTTGCCTTTTCTATTCTGTTAGTGGTCTTCCTTCCACTTCCTGTTTTCATTGCTATACTACTACCACCGCCACTTTCTTTGTTCTTTTCATCTTTATCCCCCCTTTGTTTGTTATATTTCTCCTCTGTCCTTTGCCTCTTCCTTTACATCAGAGTACTTCACCTCTCACACTGACACAGGACTACCTTTAAGACCAGACTGAGGTTTGACCACTATAGGTTTTCAGTACCAAATCACACACAGTAAATTGTGGTGACTAAGATACTTGTATTTTTGTCACCTATGGTTAGGGTCGAAGTTGCAAACACATGCATAACGCAAGATATGTGTTAAGATGTTTATATAACTACAAAATATCTGAGCAATAACAATAACTGTTGTTGCATTGATATAACATCCTTAAAAACACAGTTTACCAAGTTTTTGGATGAAAAAGCAAAACATTCTTTTGTTTTCTTTTGCTTCTTTCTTCTGTGAACTTGTTATTATGGAGCTGATTTTTCTGCTAAGTGGCTTAAAGTCGGACCCAGACGTGCTCAGCAAAATCCTAAATCAGTACTAAAGCATACAGAGAGCAGGTGGACACAAACCAGCTATGGGTTTAGACACTTGCCACAGGACGGAGTTCTGTCTCTGTTTAGTTACAGCTGTTTGTTACAGCCATACATTAAACTCCAGCTGACAACACAGCCATCAAACATGACATGATGCATGTTTGACATCAAAGTTTAGAAAAACATTTCATTTGCCTTTTAAAGGTGATCAGTCGGCACAGAATAGAGAAGTGGCTTAATTTGGGACTCACTCGAAGTCATCTTTAACCTATTCAGGTCTATACAAACAAAATCTAGGCAGTTTTTTTTTTATTGCATTTCATATTATTTTAACATAAATGTATAAATCTTAATGTCTTGCACCATCGAGTCTTATAAGGAAAACAGGGGAAAAAAATGAAGCCAGAAAAAAGTGGTGTTTGTTGTAAACCTACAAATGGGCTGCAAAGCGTAAAACGTGTCACAGCAAGAAGCTCTCGGCACAAGTGTTTTGATGAATACGTCGTTCGATTTTTTGTTCTCAAAAAGAAAATAAATAATTTCACTTGAAGTGCAGCGTGTGGTGCTAAAATAGCCTCAAAAGCAGTAATTATTTTCTGGCACAGGAAAATCGAAACCCCAAGATAATGACAGCCTTTGCTACAAAGAACATAAAACTGCATTGTATCTCTCACATAATAGGTTGCTGGTGTTTGTAACTATGTGTAGAACTCTAATTGGTCAAACCTCAGGTATGCTTCTTTCAATGATTCAAATAGCTTAGCTGGTGTGGATCTTCAGGGTACACCTTTACACTCTTATGTTGCTCATTCATGTTCCTCACATGCTTTTCCTTTATACACTGAGAAATATGAAAACAAGAATATAAGCATGGCCCTGTCCACCTCGTGCGTGTGCGCGTCCTACCTACTTTCTTGCTTTTCTCTTTCTTTCTCTTTTGCTTCCGTCCCCCACTTTACTTTCTTTTTCACCCCCCCTCCCCCTTCCCCCACAGCCACCCATGCCGTTTTATATCTCACACCCACCACTCATGCTGACTCATCGACACACATACACACAGTTTGCTTTTTAACCAATGGCGGAAGAGGAAATGGAGTGGGGGGGTGGACAGACAATAGGCTGAGAGAAGAGTGAGAGAGATGCTTGAAACTGACAGTTGTGATGTGGGTGTTAGTCCATTCAGCAACATTAAAAGCAGAACTGAATAGTCTGCTGTTGTAGAAAATCACACCAGTTTGGCACAGTAAATGGCCAATTTCAGCCCAAGTCTCCACTCAGAGTTTGACTTAGTTTGTTTAAAGTGCTTTTACTCTTTAGCATCGACTGTGTAACTGATGGAAAAGGCTAACTTTTATTTTCTGAGGTTTCTTCGAGTTAACGAGGATGGTGAGGGTTCAGGTAATCATGAAACTTTGTTTCTTTGATATCCTTGGGTAAAACATCCCCGACCAGTGAGCTGTTTACACACTTTACTGTCATTGTTTGATTTGTAAGTCAGGAATCATCATCATCAAGTTCAGTAACTCTTGTTAATATTTTCCATTAAAGTAAGCTGCACTGTTCTTCCCTGACACCATATATCTCAATCTATATGTCAGTTAAACCACAGTAATCGTGTTATTTTTAATCACGCTATGCTCCATCAACAGGTAAATCAACCCTGATATGGCCTGGTCCTTACGGTCATTAATTTTAGCACTGGGTCCAAGATTAGCTCATAAGATGGACTGGATATGCATTGTCGTCTTTGTGGGTGAATTGTTTTGTTTTTCAGGAAAACATTCATATAGATGTCAGCTGCTAATGTCAGCAGTTACAACAGGTGGCTAAGAGGCACTTATATCACTCACAGCAGAAAGGTCATAACCCACAGTGCTCTGTAATTTGTTCACTTTAATGCAAATGTACCCACTCACAAGTCTAAAATATAAGAGATTTTTTTAAAATCTTTATCTCAAGAAACGATTTATGCTTCCAAAAAACGTAAATGTGGTTTCGCTGTTTCAAATGCATCTAAGATTCTCTGCTTTTCAGAAACTTACAGTACGATAGAAATTGTATGAAAAGGCAAACACCTTACTTACTGTCATTACGATGGTCATATATATAAAGCAATACAGATATCCTATAAATATCCATGCAGGCACTTCCTGACTTTTTTGTTGGTGCTTATCAAATAAAATTGATAAAGGGGATGGAAACAGTATTTGCAGTGAAATAGAACGAACACACAAGACGGCAAATCCAAGAACTAACTTGTTAAGATGGCATATTGAATTATTATCAGATAATAACGATAACATACATACTCATGCGGATTACAAGTGAATTAAAAGTATACATAATTACTGCCTTCTGCCTTTTTAGTGGTTTTCTTTACTCAGTTACACAGAATTTGTGATGAATATCTTGTCTCATCACAGAATCATTTTATATCGCGATACCACTCAAACCGTAATAGTATCATCTTGTGAGATTTTCTGATTCTCACGCATACTATAATTTATGTACTGAGGGTGATAGCATATCCGAGACATACAGAGAGAGATCTGCTATATATAAATCTGACTTTCATTCACTAAATTACCATTTTGATGGTGTCAGAGAAAAGAATGATGAAATACTAGATGTAGCTCTGTCGTGATGGTGCTTCTAAATTCAACAGGGGTGATTTTTCTTTTTTTCATTCTGGATTAAATGTTGTCTTTCTACTGGGCATTTTCCATCAGAGGCTACTGTCTCATTTATTGCATACTGGCATCTCACTGCGTGTGTGATGCTTTTAAACTAATAAAACAAAATGCACTTTATTTATTTTAGTGGCCAAGTAAAGGCAGCTGAACTATACTTCCATAACAGGATATAAAGAAATGTTCTTGTATATGTTTTGGAATTTGTAATCTGTTTTGACAGCAGCGATGCAGTGGTTTACTCTTTATGTGTAGGCCGCCAGGCACCTGCTTTATCCTACAGTACACATAAACCCTACAGCATTTGCCACCCACCTTGCAACCCTTGAAATGTTCATTCCTTGCTCATGCACACATACACACACGGACTCACTTTCCTTTCCCCTCCTTTCTGAATGTCACTCATTCAGGCCAGTACCCCCCCTCCCCACCTCCCCCCTCCACCTACCACCCCCACCCCAGTCCTCCCCCCTCGCTCCCTTGGAGACCAGCAAGAAGTGGGACTTTAATTAGCTACGATAATTAGTCTCACAGACCCCAAACTGTGCAGCATAACACCTTGTCGCCCCCCGTCAGAATCGAGCTTCTCTTAAGCAGCGTTTGATTGGATCGAGGCCATCGTGCTTTATTTGATTACAAATAAAGCTGCATTCAGGAATATTTAGGGAGCAGGAGCTGTGGCACACAAACATTGTTGATTTATTAAGTTGTTTTACGGTTAAGGTTAGCAAACCATTTTCCCCACACACTTTCTGAAACATCTTAAAAGTAAAAAATATATAAGGTGTGGGTCATGGATTAATATATTTCCAGATGACAATGCCAGGATTCTTTGGTCTTAGGTTGTGAGAGTGGTTTACAGAGCATGAGGCATCATTTTTATACATGGATTGGCCACCAAAGAGCCCAGACCTTAACTTCTATTGAGAATCTTCTGGATGTGCTGAAGTAGATTTTAGGGGCTTAGTAAAAAAAATAACACAACTCTGCATGGAAATCAATATTAAAAAAGCTTAAAAGTAGTGCAGTGAAATGTTGTTTTTTCTTTTCTTTTGACCAGGCAGATTATGTGAGCTTTTTATACCAGCCAGCAGTTTAGTGAAACTCTCTGTGGAGTGAAATCTGATGCACATGCTCAGACTGTGCAGCCTGAGATTAAGAGATTCAGTTTAGTGTTTAATCTAGATTTGTTCCTGTCATAAGAAGGTAAGTTTAGTCCTGATTTGTAGATCAGCGTTGGACTACGCATCCTCACACCACCCCACAGCATTAGACATTAAATATATTGTGAACTTTGATTCTGTCTTGTCTTTAATATGCAAAACATTGCTCTGAGAATTTACTTTCTGCTTGGCTACAGTGATGCACTGCCACGAATGGTTTGCGCTTTAGTTTCCATGGTGAAGTATTTTGAAAGGTTGTTTTGTTTGTTCTTACTTGTTTTTTTTTTTTCATCCTCATCTTTATGTAGCACAAAAAACATGGCAGCCAATCTATTTTTTCTATGATCCTCTTTTAAAAAAAACATTTTAACCATGCTCACAAGAGAAAGCACGGTGTAGTTTGAAAGCATCTCAGGCATATGAGAGGTACAGAAGGTGCCCCACGCTTGACACATTCACTGATGCTGTATTTGATTTTCCTCCGAGTGTCACTTCAGCTTCCTGCAGAGAACAGTGGGACGTTATAGCTGAAAGTGCTGAGCAAGTCACATTTTTTTTTAGCCAGTAAGATGAGCGTTGCACTCCCCCCCCCCCCTCTTTGCCCCGCCAGGAGTCCATAAACAATCACTCGGAATGACAAAATGGTTTTGGACAGTGAGATATTAGAGGCATGCACAAATGGATAAACAAAGGAGCAGCATGGAGACGCTCCCCTATTTCTAAATGCCATACTCAGTGGGTTTCTGTCAGGCCAAACACTGTGTCCACGCAGGCATGCAGTAAACTTTCAAATCACTGTCACTTTATATTAACTGACAGTCCAAACAGCAGCATCAGGAAGTGTGAAAAAGCAAATATAGAGCAGGTTATATTGAAGAGAAGAAGCCAGACGGTGTGGTGTTCTGTGCAGGTCTTCACCTCTTATCTGAGTAAGTCACAGGCATGTCCTTCCTGAAACAGTCAAACACAAATAGTTATCATAACCACTTAATGATAACTGTTAACTTTGTGACTCATAAAACATCTTTATCTGTGCTGTACACCCACCTATGCTTTTCTGCGGTGCTGCTGTTAAGTCCTTACTCTAGGGTGGATTTACTACATGTAGCGCCCTTTCTTGTTTCGTCAACCATTCAACTATCATGTATAGAATCTGGAAAACCTTTTAAAACATTTTTTTTAACATTACATGGAAAACCAATACATGCTTTTAATAGATTATAATTATAAAAATATAATATTTTAATTTTTTTTAAATTCCCTTTGTCATTAAAATTACACTAACTGCTACTGCAAAGTAACTTTCCTTGATTGTTATGAATAAATATTATATGTTTACTTTGTTTACTTTTACTATCTGACTCTTTGTCAGATGGATTGTTCACAAGTTAAAGTACACTAACAAAAATATAACCGATTATTATTCAACAGACTCTGGCTGCATTATGCTCACTATATTATATATTTTCAGCTGTATATATCTGATTATCCCTCCAAACAAGACCAAAAACCACCTATTAGTGACGTGTCAACATCTTTTTGTCTTATCTAATTGGAGATTAAGTATCAGAATTTCAGGAGTGGGACCACACCTCCAAACACGCACCTTCTGGTTCTTATCTATATAGGTTCCCCCAGTTCTAAAAGCTGTTCATTCTCGTGTATGTGCCCCACCCTCCCTGACCTTTTCAATTCTTTAACTTCTTCACTTCTATTTAGTACATGGGGACCGGCCAGGCCTGGGAGCTGCTGCCACTCCCCTTCGAGGCCTTCCCCAAACTGCGGCTCAATTAATGTCCAAACCATTCACCTTTTACCTACTAAAATGCTGTCAAACCTAAAATGAGGACGTGGACCCAGCTAGTGAAATGCCTACAAAATGTTTTTATTTTACTGATTTTATTTTTAAGGAAAATACATTTTAAGTAAATATTAATGTGTAAATCTGCAGGGTGCCATCTAGTTTTTCTGTATTTAATATATCATAACATCTAACTCTTGATGTTGGGTGGCTCCAGGTGCCACACGAATGGAGTTTGGAAACCACTGACCTCCCGTTTAGTATGCTGCGGGTTAGAAATCATTTAACACAAGAGCTCAGGTCAGGAACTTGTGACTAGGGTTAAATTTTAAACAGTGCTGCGCCGATCTTTGATGCTGATGATGGTCAGTTGGTTCATTTTGAAGTTCACTGCAGCAACGGTGCAATGCTGAGCCTGCAGCTTTTTTTTTTTTAAGTTACTCTTTAAGATTAGAAAAAAGCATTATATTACATCTTCTAAATGCCTTTACTTTACATACTCAGGTTTCTTTTTTGAAACGCATTAAATGTAATGGTAGGATTACCATGTGGCTGCAGATTGCTTCCAGGATCAGGAAATTAGTGCAGTCAGTAGGATTTACTATAACAGAAATATGCCTTTTGGTGTTGACGAGTATCAAATCATAAGCTGTGTGTGTGTGTGAGCGGGCATGCACATACGTACTGTATATCTCTGATTCTCTCTCTCTCAGGCCTCCCACTCATTAGACACTGTGTGGGTGTGGATCCTGCAGGCTGCCTGTCTCCTTGCGCCTGCTATTAGTCACATATTCTGCACATTAAACTCTCTCATTGCACTAAGCCTACATGCACACACATTAAAATACAAACGCACACACATTATAGCGAGTTAGTTTCATGTGTCTCTCTGCAGTGCACACGCATGGTGATGTGTTTTCCTTTTAGTGATGGAAAAATAGCCTGACAACAGCCCACCAGTCTTCTATGATTCAGTTTCATCCTATACATAAGTGTTCCATTTCTCTTATGTATTATTATCATTTTCTTTCTCCTCTGCAGAACATTTTTATCTTCACTTTCAAAACCTGTCATCTTTTTTCGTTTCCTCCTCTCCTCTCCTTTCCTCTCCTCTGTCAGTGTTTGATGTGTTTTTTGTCTGCCAGGTTGTTCTGCTGTGGCTGCCCCTGTCTCTCATCATGTTTAAAGAAGCAAAACGAAACGTTTTTGTCTCCTCCACCTGCATTCACTCACCCATCCCTCTCCTTCCACCTCTGTCTGCATCAATCTCTCTTGCCTTCTCCTTTCTCCCTCCCACCTGTTACATGACCTCTCTTCCTCCTCCTAACCTGCCCTGTTCTCATCTTTCATTTTGTCTTTTCTCTGTCACTCATTTGGCATCCCTCTTTCTTCTCCTCCACTCCTCTATCATTTCTCCACCTTCACCCCTCTCTATCCTACGGTCAATCCATCTCCATCCATCCTTTCACTCCCCTCTCCACTCCCACCGTCCCTCCTCTCTCTGTTTTGTCTTCACAGTCACTGTATCCATCAGATTCTAGAAAGTGTCCATCACATTCACCAACATGACATAGTGCACAGGGACCTGAAGGTTAGTAAAAGTAGAGAAGCATCTGCATCCCTCACCCTCCTAACGTCCCCTTCCCCCCCATCCTTTTGCTTGCTTCCTTCGTTTCTTTTCTCCTTCCTTCCTCCTCAATCTCGTCAGTTCGTGGTGTCGTTCCTGTCAGTTACTGGTCTGATGTCCGCCTGTCCGACTTGTCTCTTGGTATGCTGTTTACGTTTTGCTGTCTTATTGCGTCGTGTTTTAAATTTTAATTGGAGGACCCTGGCCTACCTCACTCACCCTCCCTGATCCATCTGCCCTCCCCTTTCTTTTCAACCTTTTATTTTTTTTTCTTTTTACAGCGCCCACATAACAAAAGCTCCTGTTGCACTGACTGACAGCCAGATCTATTAATGAATGCACTTCAACAAATGTACACACAGTCACCTGCAGCAAGCACACAACTTTCTGCAGGTGCAATAAATATCCAGGCCATGAAACCATCAATTTCTCCCCACCAGGCTCGTTAGGAAAAATCTACAGCTATATTTACTGTGTTCTTCATTGATTTTTTTTCTCTTTTTCTTCCTTCTTTATCTTCTCTTCCTTTAAAATGCCGACTTCTCTTGTATTGATCCCTGAATTTTCAGGACAGCCTCATTTAACCCCTTTATAGAGGTGTTACGGGATCTTAGGCTCGAAGACACACAGCAAAATAGGAGCCGAGATTATAAAACAAAGAATATTTTCCTTAATATTTTTGATTTTCTTATTAGATATTCAATCTGTCTCTTCCTGACGTCACCGTAGTCAGACTCAAAGTAGCTCTAATATAATAAAATGAAACCTTAGGATGCTGCTATAATATTACTCATATGATAATATTAAAACATCAGAGATATCACAAATTAAACCCACTTAAGCAAACTCATTTTAAACACAATTTCATTCTGATATGAAGTCTTAAAGGTGATTTCATAAACAAGTGTAGTGCCTTAAAAAAAGCTTTTATTCTAGACCTTCAGCCGTACAGTACGATGCAGGAGTTATTATTATTAATATTACCGCTCATTCAATCTCAGGTAATAGATATCAGTGCAGTATACTATGATATTTAGTCTAACAAGACATACATCGCTGTAGAATGAAACACTGAATTCATTGTATTTTAAAATGAGGATTTATGGTTATGCATCCGTGTCCATTTGCATAGTTCTCAGGCTATGCTGAGAGAAGGATTATGGGAATTCAAGAGTGTAAAGGCTCTGGAGACAGACTTGTATGGTCCTTCAGTAAGCCAACAGTGTGCCAAAGGTGTGCAATTCACTGCGTGGGTTGAATGGTGATTATTTGAAAATCTAAAGGAGGAATACTGAAGAGCTGACAAAGGCACGGTATGAACAAGAATAGTCCCATTACACTGCCTCTAAGTGGCTGTGAAAAATCTACAACTTGTAGATGTTGATCTATGAATCTCTGCAGGAAAAGACCAACAATCAGTGCAACAGTGCAGTGAGATCTCCACACGGTTGAGTCTACCTGTGGATATAAAAACAAAAAGGAAGAAAAGATGTTGTTTTCTTTGCTCTTTCCCTTGGACACCTGTTAGAGTCGCTGTCAAACATTGCCTTTTTGGGGGAGATTTAGAGATTAGACTTTAAAAATGTAAACACTGCAACATTGAATGTTGGTGTTAAATGATAATATGTTAAGGAATTTATTAGCATTGCTGATGTTAAAGTAGTAGTGGCAATGGCAATGTGTATTGCTGCCTATAGACTGGAGCATTTAGGGTATCTGATTGCTGTTTTGAGCTCATGTTTCTCAGGTTTAGACAACAGTACAATACTGCACCTTTAATTCAAGGCACAGAAGCAAAAATAATTCTGACCAGCTTATAATTTATCAAACGCCTGCTTGAAAATGTACAATTTAAACCACAAGTGAAACATTGTTTTTGTTGTCACGTACTGTCATAGTAATGTTTTCTATCTAGAACCACAACACAAAAAAACAGGCACAAATTATTCCTGTCCTGTGGTGCATCTGCTGCTGTGATCTGTCGACCTAATTATTCACTTCCTCTTTGAAGAATATTTTAAATTGGACTAACTTGTTAGTTTGCAGCAGAACTACAAGCAAATGTGGCTTGTTAGAGCAGATTGTATTGCTTATCCACAAAGTGTACAGAAAGCCATATGTGTTGTCTTACAGTTAAACAAAGTTTGGCTGTGTTTGTTTCTGAATCCAGGATAATACTATATGCAAAAACTCCAACTTTATATTGATGTTAAATACAAATGCGCACACATATATTCTGTTTGATGCACAAGGATGGCTTGACGAAAGAAGACCTGTTCTCAATTCCAAGTTGTAACATACTAACACTTGCTCAGGACCTGTAGGTATCATATAGCATGCTGGTTACTCGCGTACAGTCATTTTACAAAGTGCAGGGCAGTGCTATTGAGCCAGTAGTCTGTAGTGCTCTGCTTCTGTTGTCACTGCGAGTAACATAAAAACAAAAGAAATGCAAATGGGAGAAGTTTGCTTTAAAACACGTACTTAACACTATGAAAGGGTGTATTTTTGCCCAGTAAAATACCCAATAAACACTTGTGATTTGTACCATCTGGCACACCACCTACCTCTCAAAGCGAACTTTTGTAGTTTTCATTGTTGCTTCACTCTAAAAATGACGCTAAAGGGGTTTCCCTTGTAGTAGGAGTCTGTATATGATGTTTCAATGACCTGAAATAAATGCTGCAGAATGCCTGCAAAAATTGGGCATGACTTGCATGACATGACCACTCCTAACAATACCCAATTCAGGAGTGCTTGGGTTCATGTGGTTTTGCTTACTGGACGCTCAAACACACATACAGACAAGTAAGAGAGCTCAACAGCTGACAAAAGTGTCGGAGGAAGCTTGAAATGTGCATATGCACACAGTCTCTCATTTTGAATTGCTTACATACCAACATATTTATCCATGAACATGAATACAAAAGAGCACAGACACATTTCATGGAGAGAAGTTGTTTTAGCCTTGACCGCACGTTTACAGCCACATGCTGGTGTGACCTGCCTAGTATTTATTCACTGGGAGACCTTTAGAAACAAGACACAGGATTCTAATTTATAGCCCTGAACTTTACAGTCTTGCCAGTCCATCGCTCTCTCTTTCTCTCTCTGTTTCTGTCTCTCCCTGTCTCTTATTTCTCTCATGTTATAATATTTCACAGACTGGCCCGACTCGTGCTTTATTGCACTCTATGGCTGTAATTCAGCCTTCGAGGTTTAACATGACTGCAGTATCAAAACATCTCCCTCATTACAGCTCAGTTTCTGATAGTTGAAATCTTCAGCTGCTGCTATACTGATTTTTTTTCTTTCATTGTTTATTTGCAAGAACTTACTGAAAATTTAATTTGCCTACCTGTGCAAGTACGCTTTCACACTGTTGCACTGTTTACAGCATCTGGGATTGAATAAAACATCAGATAGCATTTTAAAAAATACTTGACTTGGTTCCGACTTCTCTTACACATATCCGGTTTCCAGGATTTTAACAGTATAAATAATGGAGACTTAAAGGCTGCACGCAAGAAATAATCCATCCGGCTGTGGTTACTAAAGGAGTTTGTGTAACGGAAAATCCCACAAACACGATAATGATGATGCTTGTGGTCTTCAGTTCAGTTTTTTTTTTTTTTTTTTTTTTTTATGCAACTAACTTCAAAATAAATGCCATCTGTAAGCTATTTTTTAAATGTTTGGTACATCTCGCACCAGTCAAAATTAATTCTTGAGGATGACCTTGAGAGCAGTGGAGAGAAAAATCCAGGATGTGTGACAAATTATTTGTTGATTAATTGCCAAGCCATTAGAACATACTGTCCTCAAACTAACGAAATAAAAAATGTTTAGAAAGAAAAATGAGGCCAGCTAATTTCTGTCTGACTTTTCAACAAGCATCATTTCTTAACCCTTGGCAAGTAAATTCCCTTTGTGAAGCTTTGAGCTTCTCTGTGCTGAGAAATTAATAATTCATGCTTTTTCCGACTTTTGAATGCTTTGAAATATAGGAAAGGTATTTTCTTCTCATAATGTATTTATTACTCTGTATTATCGACAAGGATCAAGTGGTTTTTTTTTCCAATGAAGGGAGTTCATTTTCACCTTCTGACTGGCTGCACAGTGGTAAAAAAAAGGTGCAAAAGCATTTTCATAGTCGCTTTAACGATGCCACAGAAAATATGCTTTAGTTTCATTTCCCAAGTATTAGTGGTGAGAACAAGTGAGCCCAACTTTTCAATATTTCCACTGCCTTCACACTGAAAACAAGCCTGGTTTCAAATGTAAGCAGCTGCTTAGTAGGACGTGACACAGGTGAGGTGGTGAAATATAACTCAGGGTTAAATGAATCAGTGACGTTGAAATGCCATACTGCTTTGGAAAGATATCTCTGTCTTACTTGTTTTTCTTTTTTCTCATTTTGCAAGAACTGTCAGACAATAGAAATGAAACTTTCTTATTAGAAAATAATCCCCCCGCTAGTTTTAATGCTTTTCAATAATGACTCAATTTTTTTCATTTTGAATGAGAAATCAGGGTTGTTAGTAGAGACAAAAGCCCTTTCCCTTTGCACCCTCAAATACTGGTAACTGAATCTAGTAGATGTTGCATTACATTTCTAATAATACCTTTTTTTTTTTTTTTTTTATAATAGTAAACCTGGAATTTTGTTTCTCTCCTCAAAATAATTTCTGTTTAAAAATAAATAAACAAATGAAAGGTGGAAAAACGTTGTCAGTGCACAGGAAGCATATATGCACGGTCACAGCAAAACATTTCCAACAGTACATTTGTGAGTGTGTATTACTGCGGCTCTGCATTAATTCACACCTCACCCTGCTGAGGAATATCATCTAATTTCTGCATACACTCACACCTCGATCGCCCCTCAGCATCCCTTGTACAGTTTTTGGCTTTATTTTTAGTGTCTGGAGGCTTGCTGACACCAGAATGACTACTCTTGTCAGCATAGGCCAGCTAGACTGGCAGTAGACATGGCATTGATCCCAGACACATCTTGTTATTAATTGCACAATGACTCACTCCTTCCCTTACCTCCTTCATCAACGCTTTCTGTAGCCCCCCTTGGCCAGCCATTTCCTCACACCCCTCTTTCATCACTCAAAGCCTGCTGGCTAGTTCATGGAGGGAGGTGGGGTATTGAGAATCCGCCCTTAGCCAACAGTAAATGTGTTTCTTAGATTGGGTTGTCATCTACCAAGAATAGACCACCTAAGACAAAGATCATAGGCTGTATCCATTGGTTATTTGCAGATTAAACTGACTCAAAGGAGTCTTCTGTTGCATACCTCTGACCTTGCAGTCCACAGAGTCAAACTCATGGCTACAGCCAGCCCCCAAAAACTTCACTAATGAAGGTCAATGATGACGTCTGATATGCTGGAAGGTGTTTGTTTCACAGCCACAGTCGCCACCTAAAACTTAGGTCACCTTTTAAGTGAGAAGCTCACCAGAGATGAGCAAGCCTGAGCAATCCATTTTTTAGTCTTGCAGTCTAAGAAATTAATGTTATAGTAGGTATTATGCCGGGTTCAGCCTATATGATATCAGCCTAGTTATGGCCACAGCACAGGGGCGTCAGTTTGGGTAAAGCGTGAAAAGGGTTGATTATTCAGCAAGACCTGACTGATAGTCAGTCAGTCATTTTGTCTTGTGTAGTGTGTCATAATGGACAAAAAACATTCTTGCATCTGGACACTAGGTTGGTATATGTGTTATGATTGGACATGATGTGATCATGTGACCAGCAACATGTAATTTAAGAAGCTGTTATTGTCTGATGAAGAGCAGGAGTGGTAGATATCATCAGACATTAAAAAAGACTAAATTGGAGTCTTGCAGCATGCATGCTGTTTTTATGGACACTTCAAGATGTCCACTTTTAACTTCTGTGATGTTGACCAAAAGTAGCACAGAGAGATCCACCAGCCATTAAACCATTTATTTATTTTTTCCCAGCTGTGTGTAGCTACACCTGTAAACATCACAAAATGAAAGAGGAAGTGGAATAATGCCAGCTGGCCACTATCACATACACTGTGGCAGTGGTTGCCATTGTCGGTTTACATTCTTTGCTTGGAAATAGCCAGCTCCTCCTTCCTGATGACATCATGCGCAATTTGTAAGAGAGCCAGCATGATCGATAGTGGAGCAGTCTACGGTGTCTCTCGGTCAAACAGATGCAAGACTTTATAATCACCTCAAACAATCACAAATATTGTGTAGTCTGAGCTCGGCATCACATTTGGATCCAGTGGAAATTTGCAAAACTGAACCCTGATTGGCCAGTAAAAGGTCAAAGCAACAGAAGAGCCCTTGCTACCTCTTTTCTAACCCTCTTACCTTCCATAACACCCCCACTCCTCACCTCACACCCTACTCCCTTGGCCTGTGCACGCGAGTGAAGCGCTGCTGAGACTAACATGAGCCCCCTCCTTGGTGTTTGCATGCAGTCATTGCATCCAGCAGATCCTGGAGGCGGTGCTTCACTGCCATCAAATGGGCGTGGTGCACCGGGACCTGAAGGTGAGTAATTAGGATCACCTTGCTGTCCCTTGAGAGTTATATATTCGTGTCGGGGGGGTTGTGGGTGTGTTATTTGTCTGGTCTGGTTTGTCTGATTTATTATTGACAGACTGTCTGTATTATTTGTTGATGTAATGTCGCTTGCAAAGCCTCCTGCCTTCTGATCTAACTGTAAAACATATAGTATTTACTCAGATTTAGGTAAAAGCTTTTGCCCCCAGTCAGCGCTCCAACAGCCCCTTTAGGCTTTGTGGTGATGACTGAGGGACTGTTAAATGCTTTTTCCAGCTTTTGTCTGGCTCTCTTCTGTCGTACGCAGCCTCCAGCTCTCTGCAGTCACCTTCTTGTTGTATAAACATGACTTTCCCTGGTGTAAGAGGATTTTAGACATGCATGCAGGTCACTCCACCTGACCTGCGCCTTCTCTCTGTAACCTTTTTGGAGCAGGAATTTGTCATTTACACAGCTGTCCCATTTTTATTGATGGATCCATCTAAGTTCTACCAAGAGGATACTTAATCTGATCTCTGGTTCATTTACCAGATAGAGATGGATGTGAACTATTGATTATCAGGCACCCTGTGAGGTTTAGATTGACTTAAACGTGACAGCTCATTTTTTGTAAAGGCCCGTTAATTAACTTGTAGTGTTCTGAAGTTTGCCTGTGTTAGCTGACTGCCAGCTAGTTCAGTCCATTTTAGAGCTGGAAACAGTTAATGCATTTTCACATTGTTCTCACTGCTCTCAGGGATTTTTTTTCTTTTCTCAAGATGCCTTTTAGTTTTCCAAAGCAACACCTTAAATATAAACCATGTGTGAATAAGCATCAGAATAGAAACAAGTCTTTTACCTGTTTGTGTTTTGCATTTGCATGCCTTTATGTTGCATCTTGTTTTACGTGATGCACCTCTGCTGTCCAGTAGACCTTTATGCAAATGTCAGGCATTCCAGTAAAGGCGTGTTGTGTTTATCAGAACTGTTGTGGCTCATGTCTTTATTTAGCTGACTCACCTATCTGGTTTCACACCCGAGTGTTGGAGAGTGTTTCATGCAGTAGGTCATAGTGTGATGGCTGAGGACAGTCTGAGTCACAAGAACCCTCAAATTGGGAAAATGGGATACAGAAAATGTCGGCAACACACTGTACACTTTCACGTGTGTGCCCCAAAAACCCATATCTATGTACAGACTGTAAAGCAGATGCTATATAGTGTTTTTGACATCTCAGAAATTAAATGTGTACTGATCCCAAGGCTATATGTCTATGTTGCTGGAAACCTCAGCAACAAAAGTAATGAAGGTAACCGGTCTTATAAGATGCATTAATTAAACTGTATCAAACTTAATTACTTGGGTATATAAGACATAACCTTGTTATTTTACTCTTGGATGACTGTTTTTTATGCTGCTAGTTTTTAAACCATCTATAAGATAAGGGTTTGCGTGTCTAGTGCAAAAAAAATCTGTACATATTAATCTCTTTAAGCATTTATGTCACTGTAAAATGAAATGGGAGCAATTTTCCTTCCACACCAGAGCAACATATTTGAAATGGTGTGCTTTCTTATTAGAGGTCTACATCCGTGCTGCTTTATCTAATGGCAGGAATGCCACAGCATCTCCAGATTCTCTACAGGCAAAGAAATAAAAGGGAGAAGAGAAAGCCTGGAATCATACCATTTAAAACACCCACTCATGACCTGCTCTTCAATACAGATTTTTCTGTCAGCTGTATTCTGTCCTTTTCTGCCCTCCTCAACCAAACCAGTTGCTAGTCATCTGTGTGCTGAGCTGTGTGTAGATGTCCAAGTGTATGTGTGCGCTGAAGAGATGGAAAAGGAAGCTGTGCCTCTGCCAAATGCTGATGGTGATTGCTGCTGTTATGTCTGAACGTTTGGCCTGCTTGTTTTGCATCACATTTATGCACCTTTTTGATGGAAGCGGATGCTTCATCGTGAATTCCGCCCACATCCGTTTTCACGGATTATCTTAGTGCTGCAGTGTTGGCAAGTTCTAACTCCCCATTTACAAAAGAGTAAAGCCTAACGAAGTGGTAGAGCCGGGAGAATGTGATGACACAAGGTAGGCTCAGAGCCTTCGGATTACTGCTTCACTCACTCAGTCGCTCTCTTTTACTTATGACCTCAAAGACTGTGAAAGAACACTTTCAACAATCTGTGCTTCAAATACACAGTATGCCTCTAAACATATTAGGAGAGGGAACAGATAGAGGAAGGCAGAGGATGTGAAAACGCATGCTGCTGCATTGCAGGGGAGTCAGTGACAGAAATGCAGTCTAAATATATTGTCCTCATTCTCATAAAGTTTAGATTAGTGTTGCTGTCTACTATTTAAGGAAACAACTACAGCGACTAATTGGACGAGCAGAGTAACTTAACAGGTGGAGTTAAACGAACAGAGGGAAGGACTTAACTGTTTCTGTCTCAGATTCAGTGTACAGGTTGGTGCGCAAAGCCTAGTATTATCAAGCCTCTGGTTATCGGCTGAAATAACACAGTATGTCTATGGACGTCAATGGAAAAGTTACTGTATTTCCCACCAGAGTGCTTTATTTGACATTCAAGATTGTCAGTTGCTTTTACGTAGGCACTGATTAAGTGAGATTGAGAGAGATGTAGTGAGTGAAAGTGAAAAAGAACAGGGACCAGTGGGGATTGCAGCCCATTATTAGAGCCCTCCTCTGACAGAGAATAATGAGGCTGACTGTATTATCTGGGCCACAGAGATGGAGACTACAGGGCCACAGCTCATCACATGAGCCTGGGACTAAAAAACACTGAAAACCAACAGAGTCACTACAGAAATGCGGACTAACCTTTATTGTATAATTTCCATGCATGTTGTTGAAATAACATCTGTTTCTGTGTGTGCGTGTGTGTGTGTGGGCGTGCACGCACTGGAAAAAAGTGAGAAACTGTCCAAACTTTTGCATGCATGCTTAGCTATGTGCCTGCAACTCTTTCTCCCTACTAGGACAGTTTATTTGTTTTGTACCCAATCCTCCATTTCAAAGTCTTAATGCCAATGTTGTTGTTTTTTTGTCCTCTTTCACTCTTCAGCCAGAGAACCTGCTCCTGGCAAGCAAGTGTAAGAATGCTGCAGTGAAACTGGCCGACTTTGGCCTCGCCATTGAGGTGCAGGGGGATCAGCAGGCCTGGTTCGGTGGGTACAGTCACATCTGCATTTTAACCCATAAGCTATTGATGGGCTCACAGTGACCGCAGTGATAGAAACGTAGACTGGTAATGAAAGATAAATTTAGCTTCCAGTTCTGAAAAAGCCACTGAACAGAGGCATTTGCACAAGTCAGTCTGGCAATATCAAGATTAGTAGTGCTGATACACCCGTACTGATCAGTGAGTGTGTCTGTGGCATTTCTCAAGGAAGAGATTAGCCAGTGCTTCACAATCAACTCATCTTAAATCCTCAAGATTTCAGTCCTGTTTGGACCAATGGGTCATATCTTACTGAAGATTATGTTGCTTCCTATATAAGCTGATCCACAGATAGCACCAACACAGTCTATTGCCTTGAGCATGTCAATCAATTGTTTGGGGGGGGTTTTTTCTGCAGGATTTGCTGGCACACCGGGGTATCTGTCCCCTGAGGTTTTGAGGAAGGAGGCATATGGCAAACCTGTGGACATCTGGGCCTGTGGTGAGTTGTTCAGAGAAATATACACAAGGCACATATGGTATTTCCTAGATGATAAAAACTGAGAAACAAACTGTCTGAAATCCAGTTTCTAACAAAATGTGCATTTTGTGTGTTTGTGTGTGTGTCTGTGTACTTGTTTGTCCATGTGTTTTTGTGTGTGTCTCAGGGGTGATCCTCTACATCCTGCTGGTGGGCTACCCTCCTTTCTGGGACGAGGACCAGCACAAGCTGTACCAGCAGATCAAGGCTGGGGCTTATGATGTGAGTCTCCTCTCCCGCTCTCTCATTTCTCCCTTCCTGCTGTAATGCCCTCCCCTCCCCTCCCACTGCCCTCTTTCCTTTTTGGCTGCTATTACATAACTCAGTCACCTCATTCATATTTCAGGGGGTGCAAGGGAATGAGCCTCACCTTAGAACACATGGCATGGAGATCAGATTGAGCTCCATGTCAGACAGAGATAGTGAGAGAGAGAGAGAGAGTCTTCCTGAGTCTGGCAGTGATTCTGGGCTCATAGGACACTGTGTTTATGCCTAAACACAACGGGACCTGATGGGTTGAGAATTTCTTAACAAATTGCTTGGGGCTGTGTTGGACTGGCCTTTTGGTATCGTTAAACAACACATCCGCAGGGAGCCTGAGTGGCTGTAATGTTGGATGGACATCTACTGGCAACATCCTGAGGTCATGTGTGGTCAGGGAGCTGGGTTGTTTGTTAGTCCCTCTGTGTTTCTCTGCTCTGCAGATTTCCAACAAAGACATGTAAGCTATAAGTAAAGCTGCTATTTTAACACATCGGGGTGTGTTACATACAAAGTTGCATTTCAGAATTGTAATATATTCTAGATGCACTGCAAGGAGGGTAAGCCACAGAAGTTTCATTGCTGAACAGTCTGGATGTTCACAGTGCTGTGTTGAAGTATTTTAGTGGAAGGTTGACTGGAACAGAAAAGTTTGGATAGGAAAAGGTGCACAAGGATGACCGTAGCCTTGAGGATTTTCACGTAAAGTCAATTCCTTGAAAAAAGAGCTACAGCGGTCACATTTCTTATATCAAGTCTCTTCTGAACCAGAAGTATCTTACCTGGGTTAAAGAGAAGAAGAACCGGGCTGTTGCTCAGTCGTCTAAAGTCCTAATTTCAGATAAAAGTAAATTTTGCATTTTGTTTGAAAATCTTCCATCTGCTGACAAGCTTCATGGAGATGCTGGTTTTCTTATTCAGCAGGACCTGGCACCCCCCCTCAGTCCCAAAAGTATTAACATGACCAAGTTGTTACTGTGTTCAACTGGCCAGCCAACTGGTCTGACCTGAACCCCACAGAGAATCTCTGAAGATGAGGGGAAGGCTGCGATCAAAGCAGCCTTAGTAGTGCCACAGCCTGATTGCTTACATGCCTCGCCGCTTTTATTTATGGTAAAGGAGCTTGAACAAAGTCTTGAGTATATCAGTTAACTAATTAAATTGGACATTTTTGATTTTTTTTTTTATCTTAATGAAATGTTTACTGGTGTTTACTGTGCTTTATTTTTTTTATATATTTTTATTTATTTACTTTTATTTACTTTTACTTGTTTGTTTTACTGGTTTTCTGTTATTCACGACCTATAAACTGTAACCATCAGAATGGAAACAAAGAAGGGTTGAAATATTTCACTTTTTTATTGAGTGTCGTATTTATGGAAATGAGGTTTTTTTTTTTTTAATTTAATAATGAAGAAACTGCACTTTTTCAGTATATTCAAATTTTTGAGCTACACATCTAAGCAGTACAGCAAACACACGTTCACTCTGTCAAACGAGAGAACGAACGTTGGTTCATCTACATGCATTAAATTTTGTAGTCACACTGTAAAAAAGCATGCCTGAAAATTAGAAGATTTGTACATGGTACAGGTGTAATACTTACAGAGACATAACATCAAAGAAAATAACTACATAAAGTCATGATAAAAGGCCAAGGCATAGTTAGATTTGCTATTTAAAATCTACTGACTGCAGCATAGATTTAGGAAGGATGTAAGATTGCCATAAACAGCTGGAAATGAGAAGGTAGTCAGAACCACTAAATGTTTAAAGAAGATGAGCCTGAGCTGAGGAGAGCAGCAGAAAGACAGCTTAGAACAGAGCAGGCATCAGTAACGGCACTTATTAAGACAGAAAGGGGAAGAAAAGAAGAAGCTGGGGTAGAGGTGGGTTGCAAAGCAGCCTACAGTGCTAAGGATATGGTAACTTAGAGAGCCAATTGGATAAATAGAGATAAACACAGATATGTGTTAATTTTCAGATGGTGATTATGAAGGATAATTTTGCTCCCCTTATGTGAGGTGTTTAGATGAAGATAGGCAGCAGGTGTAATATGAAAATATGTTTTAATCCATTTAAAGACTATCTAAGGACATTCTATATCCTCTCTGTGAATGTGAGATTTATGTTTTCTCTGCCTCTAGTTCCCATCCCCAGAGTGGGACACAGTCACCCCAGAGGCCAAAAACCTGATCAACCAGATGCTGACGATCAACCCAGCCAAGAGGATCACTGCTCAAGAGGCCCTCAAGCACCCATGGGTCTGCGTAAGTGTCCTCTGCTTGATCGACAAGCAGACAAAAGTTATTTGTACACATCTGGAGTACACTACTGGGTGCCTTAAATGTAAATCTAAAGAAGGCAGACAATGTTCTTTTTATCTTTTTCTTCTCCCTAAATATAATTCTGTATTTGTCACCCTCTTCCTCTACCCACCCCACTCCTCTTCTTCCGTCTCTTCTTCCTTTTCTCAGCAACGATCCACAGTGGCATCTATGATGCACAGACAGGAGACCGTGGAGTGCCTGAAGAAATTCAATGCCAGGAGGAAACTCAAGGTCTGTTCACATACTCACCCTATTACACTTCTTCCCCTTCTGCTCTAATAAGCTCTCAGTCCTTCTGCTGCTGTCCTCACTCACTTTTATTACCCCATTACTTTAGGGTTCACCAAAGTGATTCAAGAAAACATAAGTGGGTTTAATTGGCCTGCAGTATAAAATATAGCATTTGCTTCATCTATATGATATTTACATATGCAAAGTCATTTCAAATTTAGATTCAGTGTTATGCATGGTTTCCCTTTTACACTGATTTATTGCTTAGATTTTGTGTGGACGTAACAGCTTAGCCATTGGAGCATGACACTGTTACCCTGCTGCTTTTGGCCACTCTTGGCATGGCTTAAATACCAGCACATGGCAAGCTGAAGTGCAGGTGGCTGCAGGCAAATGTTGCACCATTCAACTAACATGCCAACAGCGTCAAACAATTGTCTCAGGCTTTTCACATTTAAAGTCAAGTGGCAAGGTTAGATGTTTTGCTACATAGTGAACAGAAACTGCAAAACACAACAAAAAATATAAGAAAATCAAAGCATGCACAGTATGAAAAGAGGACAAAATGTACAGACAATCAATCTGTGATTTAGTGCATTTAAATAAAAACGAACACAATAACAAATTTTAATTGAATAAATCCAATTCCAGGTTTATGCTAAAATTTAGCATACTATGATTAACTTATGGTCTTCTGGATACTTCCTAAAGCAGGGACATGTTTTATGTGTTAGTGGTCAATAGAAAAAATCTACAATAACCTTTCTGCACACTTAATTTTTGCCGTCTCAAGTCAAACCAATCTACTGTTTTTAGCTTTTAGAAACTCTAGTCCATGACAGGAGGCCAATTGCAAAGAGTTGATATCCAGATTTAACAAGTCCACACAGGAAATAAGAAGGGAGGCCCAAAGCTGATGCATTTCAAGCTGAGAGTGGGTTTTAAATTGTGTGTCGAGCCAAAATTCAAAATTGACTTCTTTTTAGTGTGCATTGTCTGGTGAGGGGCTAAAAAACTGAGAGTGAGAGAGTGGAGAGCATCAAGAGGAGGGCTGTTTATTTTCAAGCTTTTTTGTGTGTACTTTGTTTTTTAAGTCTTTTTTTTCTAGATTTTACTCTAGTGTAGCTTTAATTTTTTGTAATATGTTGCATAAAATCATTTAGAGATGCAAAAATCTCCTAGACATTTACTGCCTGTTCTTTTCTCTTTAATTCTGAATTTGAGCTGGATGTTTCAGATGTGGACTTCATATCTATTTCTGACCTTTTAGACATTTGTTACTGCCACTCTATTCGCTCTGATTACAGGGAGCGAGAGATGTGTCATGTGTTATCTATTCTGATATTAGGCATATCATCATCCCATCGTCTGTTTGAAATTCCAAACCATTTTTGAAAAGTTTTCGCCTCCAGTTTGAGATGATTTCTCCAGAGAAAAAAAAGTGCTAAGACGAGCTGCTTTCCTCATTGTTCTTTGTTTTTTCTCTCTTCTGTTTTCTTGCTTGTCCTTTGTCTCCTGTCTTTGTATCTCACACATTTTTGTTTGACTAGGACAATACTGCAGAACATTTTCGTGTGCCAGGCTATTATACGGACTCACTTTGCAGTCATGCTGCATTTTATCAAGTAGTTTTTTTGCTGTTGATTTTCATAGCCTGGCCTTGTTGTCAGCGCTTTAGATGTGAGTAGGTCTGAGTGGGTTACATGTGCAGCTTGGTATTCTTTGTTATTGTGGAGGAAAGTTTTTTTTTTCTCTCTCTATAATTTGAATCTTAATTTGGGGTTATATCTTTATTGCTGATGAATTACTGTGTGTATTTTACACTCCACATTTAAGAAATCATTTATAAATCAAACACAAATAGTGGCCTCTTTCAATTGACTTTTACGCCTCAGCTGTAAAAGACTAATGGGGTATTATTGTCACCCTGCTGGGCGGGTGGTGTAGACACCTAATTTTGAGAGACAGGAGGCTGAGGGGTAGCACTGAAAGCTTCCAGTGTGACTTTCACCTGCTGCAAATCAGGATTGTTCCAAATGAAGACAGTTTTATTGATTCAAGCGGCAAATATAACACTTTAATCACCTGAATGTTGGTTAAATGATGGCTGTGACCAATCAATTGCTAGCAGAAGAGGGGAAAAATGGGTTTTAATTTCCATAAAAATACCAAAATCATTAAGTTTATGTCCTTTTGTTTTCTTCTCAGGGGGCCATTCTTACTACCATGCTGGTTTCTCGAAATTTCTCCGGTAAGTGCTTCTTGAATCCTCCATTTTTGTAAACCTACCATTCATATCTGTGAACCAACACCTGCCGGTATTAAAATTCCTCCACCTAAGAACTTGACTTATCCTGTGTATTCACTATTGATCTCTGGTGCCTTCCACCACACATCTTTTCAGCCACAAACAAATTACTGTGTTTCCCACAGAATTACATTCTGTCTGTGAAAATATAGCCAGAGGATGGGGTGGGGGATCTGGTTAGGGTATGTAAGAAAAAGTAGGCTGTCCTAAAGTCTCTGTTTCAGATGCAAAGCTATTGTAGTAGAGCCTAGGAAGAAAATTGATTGGCAAAAAACCCCCCCTGTAAATTATGCTCTATATACAGTTTGTGACAATTAAATAAAGGACCGATAATTGGCTCGGTCTCCAGTAAATCACTCATTAAGTAGACTAACTCCACCTTAAACTGTATTTGGCGAGCGTAGCTGTAGTTTTGCTCTGCAGCACTGATGAACTGCAATGTAGTGGCACGTGAACTACTCTACTCACTTTGGGTTCTGGTTAGAGTGACCCTACATTAACAGCAGATCCCTGGAGTGGATATATGTCGGTGGAGTTGGAGTGTGTGTGGAGAAAAACCTCTGAAGAGGTAGCTTAACAATATCAAGGGCTGTCACATCAGTGACCTGGTGAGGCTGCCGGTATGGAAATATGAGACAGGCTAAAGCCATTAGTATCTGGTTAGCAATGACAAAACTTTTAAACTGTGAAAGGAAGTGTGAAAAGATTGTCCACTAGTAAATTGGCAGCTGGTGTCATTCTCCCGGACAGGTGAAAAAGAAAACACATTGCTAGTTGTTATTTTATGTCAGTGCAGCCCACTCGAGTAAGGTATTTCTGTGGGAAACTCAGTTTTTATTTCTTACAGTGAGAAAAGCAAAGCAGGTAAAATGAGGCTTTTGATGTTTAAAAAAAATGGTGGCATGCACCTGGTAAGCACAGGTAAATGTAAATATTTAATGACAGACTCATTTGTCTCTTTTTCAAGAGTTATATTTTACATAAAGATTAAAGAGCATGCTTTCAGATTCACATTTCCATTTCATTTCGATGCAGCTTCAGTGTTTCCCTTGGTTTTCTTGTGTATGTAGCTGTTAACATGTAATGCAGGATGTTTTTATGAAAAGAGCTGTTTTTATGTGATATTTTTCCAATAATTTCACATTTTAAAACCACATTTAGTCTAATAACAACAGCTGCACATTGTTTCTTCGCTGCTCTCACGTCCCGATGTCCTGAGAATATTTTCACACTCTGTAAATATGAGGTACAACACCTAAGACCATTTCAACCTGACATTACATTAACATTTAATGACAGTTTTTCAGCTACAGGAAGTGAATCACCCACAGCAGAATCTTAAAGTACAGCAACAATAGTTGGAAAATGATTCAGTCATTCTGTGTGTGTCTTTTGCACCACGCTGAACTGGAACAACAAAATGTGGGGAAACACTGAATTGATCCGCAAGCTGTTGATGTCTGTGTACTTGTCTTTGTATTTGTTTATAGCTCTGTAATAATAACTTTATTGAAGTTTTACATGATCTTGAATCTGTGCTTTAATTCAAGCAACATGGTGTACTTTAGCACTCCCTCTTCCCCTCCCAAACTTTGGGAAATTAATTTTTCAAACTGAGAATTTTTTTTTTTTACCTACGATGTATTAAATGCAGTAGATGGTTAAATAGGAACTTACTAGGTTGATTTTTATTGGCACTGTTGTGGTCTATGAAACGGGAGCTCATCTACTGTACAATGACAAAATATTTTGTCATTTACTGTGTATGAACATTCTAGTGCTTTAATGCATTCAGGGTAATCGCTTTGGAAGAATTATACCCACGGAGTCTTCATTCTTGTACAAATGTGTATTTTGCATATATAAATGTGTGTATACGTCTGTCTATAAGCATGCTGCTTTAGTAAACATGACTCACAGCAGCTGATTTAACACTGCAAGCATCGGCATGGGAAGCAGTCTGAATATCCACTAAACAATCAGTCAATTCTTAAATCCCCCCACACATACACACATTGACCCAGGTGTGTGGCCTGCCTGTGCGACCGCTCTCAGAGACCTTTTTTCCTACCATTTTTCCTCTTGTGAGAAAGCAGTACTCAAATATAAGAGTAGGTCAGCAGGTGAATGAGTCAGAGAGAAAATGAGACAGAGTTAAAAAAGTAAAAAGTCAGAGATGTGCCACAGCTATCTTTCTCTGAAAGCCTATTACATCAAGGCAGGATCCAACGTCAGTGCTTTATGCAATGGCTTGCTGTATTTTCAGCATATATTATGAATCATGTGTTACACAAATCAGTTTCAGTGTCTGTGCTGGTACAGAGGTGGTTCTATTTCTCATCACATTTCAATGTGTAACGTACCAAATAAAGATGCTGTCAGGAAAAGATGATGTTTTTTAGTTTAGTTTTAAAAGCACAGACGCTACAAATCTAACACAAACTAACTGCGGCTTGATTCTGCATCATCATTGCCATCATCATCCTAACATTAACACTCTTCTCAGGTATTCTTTGAGACAAATGGCAAGATTTAAAGTGTCCCACATGGAAGTAAAGATTTGTGTCACTGCCTGATGTTTTTCTGTGGATTCTTCTGTCAAAGCAGCGACTCCGTTTATAAAAATGCTTTCAGTGGTCTGTGTATATAAATTAATCCTCCTTCTAAACTAATGAGCCCCCGTGTGTCTCCGCCCCTTTTGTTCCTCACCTGTTATTTCCTTCCCCCACCCTACCTGCCTACCTCCTGTTGTATCCGACTCCTCGTCAATCACCTTCTTACTAAATATCACTCCACCCTTTCTCCATCTTTACCCCTTGTTCCTCTTTCACCCTTTTCTCACATCCCTTTCCTCCTGGCTTTGTAACTCTTTCTTCACGTGTGACTGGGTATTTGACTCTTAACAGTGGGCAGCAGGCAGACCACCGCTCCAGCCTCTGTCACTGCAGCTGCAGCAGCTGTGGCTGCAGCCGCCGGCACCACAGCAGGGCTGGTGGAACAAGGTATCACGGTGGCTCACCCAGGGCATGCCACCCCTCCCACCCTGCCCCTTGTCTGCACCTGTCTTTGACTCTTTGAACTTCTTCTTCTTCTGTTTTCCCTTTACTCAATCTTCTCTGCTACCCCTCCCTCCTTTCCGAGCATGGGAGTTCAGAGCATGATGGCTGACAACATTGCTAACTACACCTCCCCTCATCTCAACAGCTGCAGTATTAGCTATGCTTCCAGCTAACTATTACCGTGTTTTACATACGACAAATGAAAGAAATTTAAGCTTTTTCCTTTTCACATCTATTATGTTAATAATTTTTAATGTGAAAGAGTTTTGCTTCTAAAACATGTCTTTAAAATACTCATTTAGTTTCTTTTTGATAACCTGTTATTGGACATTTATACAAATTAATGACTATTTAATAGATTTTTAATTACAGATACAATATTTGCATATTCTATTTTCAAAAGATTGCAGTACATTTAAAAAATCCTGTCACTTTAAAAATAAGCTGAAGAAGCTGTATAGCAATAATGATATATTTTTACACATAACAATATATTCTTATAAAAATGACTGGAATTTTACAAACTTTAGTAGCACTGACAACACCAAATGTTTCCATATGACACCAAACGTGACATTTTTAAAACCAATTTACAGTCAATGTGCACTATATGCTTTTTTTCCCCAATGTAAAAGAAAGATACCCAACTTTTAATTTAAGCTAAATTAATTAATAAAACAAGGATTTTTACTTACATACAAAGTTTAATTGGCGAGCGCTTGAGATGCCCCATATCCTTTTCTAGAGGATCCTGAAACACATAACATAGGATCATATTAATACATATTTAAAAATATCATTAGAAATGCACTGACACAAGAACAACTAGCAGAGTAATATTAAAACAAACACATACGTTCTCTCCCACTATACAAACCCACACCTTCTGTGTCTGCTGGTAGTGAAAACGCGTAAGAAATAAAATAAATAGTCCAACATTATGACTAACTCTGTCTACTCCAAGTATGTTAAAAAGAATGAATATAAGGCCTATTTAATGTTTTAATGTAAGTTTCTTTTAATGTAACTGGGAAGTATTAATGGTGATCTGATCTATTGGTTTATACATATGTCTCTTCTTGATGTTAAAAACACCACTAACTTTAAATTTAATTTGGTAAGAAAGACTGAAAACATTTTTGTTTAATGAGAAAACCAGAAATTAATTTCCGCAAGATAACTAAATATTACAGCTTCCGTCTTTTTCAATCTATGTTTAGGCTTTTAAATTTGAAAAGGACATAAAGAGTGGAAGCCCAGCTACTGCTGTCATTTACTATGTCAGCACATCTCTCATCTCCTGTCTGGGATTTGATAGTTGCTTCAGAGCCCATCACTGCTCTGTCATTACCACACACCCCTGTTCATCGTATTATCTTCATCTCTGCACAGAGTCACCGAGCATGGCCCAAACGCACTGCTGTCCTGTCTCTCAGTTTCTCTTTTTTTTCTCCACTCTTTTCCTGCCATCTCAGTTGTGCCATCTCTGTCATCACTCAGTTTTACCCCATTTCCTTTTTCTGTATTCTGGCATTTTTACTTCTCTGGACATTGTTGATTCTTGAGTCATCCAATACTTTTCCACAACTTCACCAGTTTCACTCCCACTTTCCCTGTTTCCTCAAATGTCACATCTTACCTTTCCCCTCACTCCTCACTCTTCTTTCCCTTTCTCTTCTTTTCTCTGTCTGACAATGACACTGGAAAGTTCACCCCTGTAACTTTAAGGATGGAACTGCCTGAGAGCTGTCGGTGAATGCTGCATGGGGCACTGGACTGGTGCATGCGCTGCAACACAAGGGGACTCTGGTGCATGATGAACACTGTAAATGATGCAAGGCTGGGCTTGTTTTCATGAAGTCGAAGCCTTTTAAAGTTGTTGTTTTTTTTTTAAAGATAAGTCCCGTATTAGTACTTATTCAGTAATTGTGTTGTGAACTGAGCTGTAGGTTTTACAGTCCAGTTTCGTATGTAGCTGTATTGCTGTAACATGTAGTCATTGGTCGTTGGACCAATGTTTTAATTGTAAATGTTGGAGCCTTGTTGTTTTACTTTTCAGACTGAATTTAAGGCTTTGTTTTAGACAACCAGATCTAATTAAAGTCTGTTAACTTCAGCTTAATTTTTCAGTGGTGAAACTGAAAAGTGCTTTCCAAAAAAAATGCCTATTTGTAGTCCTGTAAACTAACCAATCACATTTGAGCAATATTTAGTTGCCTGTACATAACAGTCCACGTTGAGAGCAAGAAGTATTTTCCAGAATCCAAAAACAAGAAATCTTGAACCATCTACATCTGCCCTATCCAGGTATCCTGACTAAGAAAAACTCCAAAAACTTTACAAGGCTAAGTTCACGGGTTCCCAGATTGCAGTTGGCACATGCATTTCTGGATAGTTTAGACCAGATAGCAGTAATTGTTTGGCCTAACCTTGGCACATGCTTGCATGATGCTTTGGTCTACATGTGGCCTTGACTCAGGCATTAACTTGTGGCTCCTTTAACTCAGTCACAACTCAACCACATATTGGTTTGTTATCAGGTGTGCTGTGGTATTTTTTTCCCCCACATCAGACCACAGAAGACTCACCATAACCTATTTCAAGCCCACTATGTGGTGAATCAACACAGTGGTCATGTTTTAAGAAGTTATGCAAGGCAAGACAAAAAAAGACTTCATCGTCTGTCTAAACATATTAAGACAAGAAAATGATAAAACTCTGCAATGGCTGTATCAAGTGGTTCAGGTTGACCTAGCTGCCAAACAGCTGCACATCCAGCTGATGCACAACAACCTAAGCAACTCCTATGAGCTTTATATCTTCCCTCCTGACAAATGTAACTTAGCTTGTAGCTTCAGCAACCACTTCAAGAAAAATGTCTATCTTACTTCCTCTTTTATTTAAAAGATGTTAAGTCTGTTAAATTGAAATGTAAGCTTAAAAGCCTCCCTTCACAGACCACAGATCACCTAAATTTTTTACCGTATTGTTCCTTGATGCCATTGTGCATCGGGGAATGCTCATAAGCTTCTTATCACTGTACATTTGCTTAGTAGGGTGCCCGTTTAAGAACAGCAAAGAACTTCATGTGACAATCTAGCATTGAGCTAAGGAGACAGAAACAGTGGCTGTGTCCTTGTTTCTATAATCTACTGGGACACCACCGTCCTCTCTGTGTCCCTCAGCCTCCACGAGACTCCGATCAAATATTTATAGTGGACTGCCTCTCCATATCAGCCTCACTTTGCCTCACTGGATTACTAGAGGCCTTGTTCTTTTACACGTATTCATACATTAAAAGTACAAGTAAAATCTACTCAAACTCACTCCAACATCCTGCAGGACAGCAGCGGACAGTCTTTTAATCTGTCCTGGACTGTGTTATATGAAGAAGATATTGAGGGGCTCTTCATTATAGGCATATCTCTCCATTAGCTTATTCCGTTATGTGGGACTTCATGTGAATCAATGCCCATCCCTGCTTTGTTCTTGCAGTGGTCCATCTTGCATGATTTTAATAGAAATTTATTAGTGATGCCTTTGATTTAATCTCTTCCTCCTCTCTCTTCTTGCTTCATGTGTAATTTGTGGCAAGGTAAGGAGCACCCCTTGCTTCTAAACCTTTGGGTTGAACTAAGCTAACGTTGGCTCTTTTCAGATTTCCACAGCTATGCCTGGAACTTAAAGACATTTTTGGAAGATCCAGTTTGACTGAAAAATGTCACTTTGGAAAGCACATTTGAATACCTTCATCACTTCCACTCATGTTCTCCTTACTCTTCCTCTCTGCTCTCATATCCTCTCATTCTCTGCTAAGCCATCAGAGAATACGAGAGAATGAACTTGACACTATTTCTGACCCCATTTCTTCTCCTCAGTAACAACCGGCCTTTGGAAGGAGACTGAGGAAGAACAGCAAAACAATTAAACATGCACATTCATGCCTTCCTCACATCCCTCCAGATTACAAAGTGCTTATTTATCACTTCCTATTGCTCCCTTTTTGGCTGCTGAATATGCAAACCTCACTTCAAGCACAATATACTGAATCACTGAGGCAGAAAAGAAAAAATAAGATGTAGTGTGCACACCCTATCTTCCATGTATTTTTCTCTCTTGATCTTTATCTTAATGGCTATTTCAAATGTGCTCTTATAAGGATACAGTTTAAATTTGGCATGGCCTGCAGTGGTCTTTGAAGTAACCGCTCTCTGTTTGGACTTCTGCTCCCCCAAAGAAATCAGCACACAGTCCGAATTCTCATCGACTTGAAGCTTCTGATCACTCAGTGTAGCTGCTTTGGTACATGTTTTGAAATGGAAGTGGGGAAATCAAACAGGAGGTTGATGTTCAGAGAAAGAGGAATAAGGGAGAGAGGGAAGGAAAGAGGAAAAAGCAAAAAGAAAAGAAAAAACAGCCAGACTGCCATAAATAGTGTTTTATGTAACATGGCTGGATACTGATGTGATTGCATCTGATTAGACTTGAAGCTGCACTCAGGCTCTTAGCAAAAAGTCACAGCAAGCATCTATGGAAGTAACACTGAGAGGAATCTGGCTTTTTAACTCCCAGGTGATCACAGCTAGATTATTTACTATAAGATAGGCACACTATGGCAGTGATAATGTAAACATCTTTGTACAAGGTAACCTGTATGAGATCTATGTATAGCACTGACATCTATACTAAAGCAAAACAATATTTCTGAGAATCTTTTTTTTTTTCTTTTCAAAAACAACCCAATTTAAGCATGTTTAAATATATTTTATTTGCCTTTTGAGAAGGTAGATTTGTGCCTTCTATATCATGCTCTAGCTATTGTCTTCAGGAGTAATTAAACTAACTGAGTTAAGTGTTCACTTTGGTAAATTAAGACACCGCAGACAGAAAATAATGTTCCTATTGTAAAATAATAATGATGATCAAAATAGGAACTCTAGAAGTCATAACTATGCTCTCCTGAAGTCATTTTTCTATCCTTGTGTTGGTGTTTACAGCTGTAAAATACCAACAAGCAAGAAAGTGCATTTTGGTACCAACTTTAAAGCTGTTGAATTGCACTAATTTGCACGTCCAATCTCATCATCTGGTGTCGTGTTAGTGTTAATCCTCTGTCCACATCCCCACAGATGCAGCCACAGGCTCCACTGACCAGCAAGCCAGAGTCTGGCTCTTACTTTGGAGCCCTCTGGGTGAACATGTAGCTATCTAATGCAATCAGACCACCTTACTTTCTGGGCATTAGCAGTGCAGTCACAGTAAATGCCCTGCGGACTGTCTTCTGTTGACTACACGCACTTTCCACTGTTGTAAAGGATTATGGGTATTATGCTCATCAGTGGACTTTTTCTATAGTATCGTTCTTTCTTTCCTGCTTTCCTCCCTCACCCCCTCGTTCATTACCCCTCATTAGAGAGCAGACTGAACACTAATCCTCCTTTGGGCCTCTGTGGAGTTCTTTAAGGCAGGGCTTATTGTTGGGTTTATGGCTGCCGTGTGAGGCAGCCATCTTTACTTTGACTTCCTCATGGCTTCAGGGAGACTTTAGCCTGAGAATTCATGTGAAACAATGCAAATGGAGAGTATTTTTATTTCACTGACAACAGCGTCTTTGTGCCAACTATTCTTAAGATAAACTGATGTGAAAATTCCATATTCGGAAAATTTCTAGTCTGTCTGCTTGTAGCCTGTTTGAGTGGCTCGGGGACTACAGCGGGCTGGCCAACTATTCTTAAGACAAACTGATGTGAAAATTCCATATTCGGAAAATTTCTAGTCTGTCTGCTTGTAGCCTGTTTGAGTGGCTCGGGGACTACAGCGGGCTGGCTTATAATTGAAAGGTTGGTAGTTCAATTCCCTGGCTCCTCCGCTTTATATGCCAACTTCTCTTTGGGAGCAATACTGTTCCCAAGGAGACAGTGAGATTTGTGTGGCTGTTTAAAAGCATAGAACTACAGCTACAGCCGCCTGGTTCAACTCAGCTGTTCATCGAAGCGGTCACACCCCAACCCTGAAGCCTTAACAAATGAATGAGTAAAAACAAAACCCAAAAACCTCCCATCAAACAGTTGCTGTCAAGGGGGAAACTATACATAAAGCCCCAAACTGTTTTTTACCAGGCTGTAAGCACATTGTTGACTAATATAATGGTGGGCATTTAACATAAGAGTCAGTGGGGATTGACTGGTATTTAAAGCCAGCCTCAATGACCATCTTTAAGTACTGGTTTTTCTGCACTGGCTTAACTTTTCACCCTGCCACTTTGCAGTTTGACTACCTTGACATTAGTATTACACATCTTTGAGTTGTTGTACATTTGTAGTTCTATGTAAGCCTTATTAAGAAAGGTTGGTTTTAACTTTACTTTTCAGGCAGTCAAAGAATTCAGTTTTACAGGTAAATCCTGTTATGAAATTGGGGGGGGGAAAAGATCAAGGCAAGTTGTTTGACTAATAGATGAATCAATATACTCATACTGTATCCATCTGTAGACTCTAGTAAATTCAGGAGGTTGTAGTTGTTTAGCTTTGAGTCATTTTGTAAAAACACTTTTTTTTTTTAAGTTCAGTGTGCAAAAGGTTCCCTTTCTCTTTCAGCCTCAGGCAACCTTTACTTATCATTACTCAAAATAGACTATTACTACTAAGGTCAGTAAAGAACATTATTTCAGTCAAATCCAGATTATCTCTGAAGGCTTCAATGTAGGTTAAGGTTGTAGCTCATACCAAGACTCACTGAGAAACATGGAGTTGCTATTGCTCAGCTACACCTTTAACTGGTTGTTTTTCCCTGTTTGTCATTGCAGCAGCCAAGACTTTGCTCAACAAAAAGGCAGATGTCAAGGTAAGGGGCACACTCTTACTTCTCTACCTATCTCCTTCCTTGACTTTTCCTCCTTCCTTACATTTTCTGGGCTAGAAACTCTGCTTCTTCTTCCTCTTCCCCATTTTTTTTCTGCTCGATTGTTCATTTCTTTCTTAATCTTGCTAGTCTCACTTTTGCCTACAATGTCTTTCTTGTCATGTATGTTCTGTCATTGGATGTTTGTCTAGTGTTACATGTAAAAGTTGTGTTTTTTGGCTTGAGGTGTTGTGTATCAGAATGAGAGCTGCTGGATTTTTAAGTTATTATCTAATTATTTTATTAAAGTAAGTGGCCCATTCTGAATACACATCTGTACACACATCTGGATGTGTGTCTACATGTATGCGAGTCTGTGTGTGCTATGCGTATCAGCCTTCATGCCACTTGCCAGTGCACAAGCCTCGAGTAGCGCATCCTCCTGAAAGGACCTCTTATTTTGATTTAGCATTATTTAGCTCAGTGCCACCTCTCCATCTCCATTATTAAATCTAACCATCTGTCAGCCCTTCACATTTTGTTTTTTCATCACTTCCTCTCTCTCATCCCTCCATTTCTGCCTTTTGCTCCTCTTTCAATGCTTCTTTTTCCTCCTCACCCCATCTGGTCTTTAACCCCACATTCCTGTTCATCCATTTAATGAAGATCTCTCACATCCCACGCTCTCACATGCACACGCTGCAGTAGCACATCCCACACACAGCTATCATGAATGTGTCTGTGTGCACCACGTACATGCAACGTGCTATTCATGCTTCTCAGCATTATATTAGGCAAAGGTTTGGGCACATGCACGTGGACATGGAGGTATGTGTGTGTTTGTAAGACTGTGTGTGTGTGTGTGTGTGTGTGTGTGTGTGTGTGTGTGTGTGTGAAAACATCCCATTTGTTTATCAGCTTGAAAAGAGACTGAACGTGCAAACGGGGCTGTGAGCATGCCTGCACACAAGTGTGCGTAAGCGTGGGTGTCCATGCGTGTTACACTCATGCGCAGCATCGAGTGTCCATGCGTGTGTGTATGTATGGATTTGGTGTGAGTGTGTGTGCGTGAATGTGTCCCCCCCCTCCCGTTCCTCCCTGCGCAGTCGGTTCAGCAGGGAATGTGACTCCGGTTCCAGGAATAGCTGCCAGTCTGGACCCTGGAAACTCAGACGACAGAAATAGACGCTTACTTCCACTGCGGCGCACTCATTGCCTAGCAACAGGCTCCCCACACACTCGCCCCAAACCATTTCTAAAGGCGTCTTCTTCATTTGCTGCCGTCCCTGCTTGCCTCCTTTTTCTCCCTCTTCTCTTGTTTCTTCTTATAATCTCCAAATGTCCTTTTGTTCCTTTTGAAACTCTGAGCTCCTCTCATGGTCTTCTCCTCTTCCTGCTTTTTCTCCCGCTGGCTCATTAATGCCTAATGACACCTGACGCTTTTCAGTTGTAGCACCTGTCCAGTGCAAGCAAGCGGTCTCTCTCTGGCACTGGTTGCCCACCACCTTTCACCTCCTTCGACGCCAGCTACTGCTCAGAGGAACCAACATATTCTGCATTTTAAACAGTGTTGTTATATGACACACTGTTTATCCTTATTAAGTTTACACTAGTTATTATATACACAATGTGCAGATTTCTTTAGATTAAAAGCTGCAAAACAGTTTTAGATGAATGTAAAATAACAACATTGAGAACATTTATTTTGGTCTCCGATAAATTATTGATGCATTAATGCAACATGTAACAACAAAATTCAAGCCAGTTGTGATTTTAAATTTAAGATGAAGTCTGGGAAAACACTTACATAATAAATCTTGCAGTTCCTTGTCATGCTATTTTCTTACCGTGCCATCTTCCCTTTCACTGTCCCCGAAGCAATAGGTTGAATTTTTGCCTTCTGACTCTTCCATGAGCTGACTCCTCTTCTAATTTTCTCTCTCTGATGGCCTTCACTTCAACCACTGCTCCTTTCACTTCTTTGAAGGAGCTGCTCCTCCTTTTGCCTTTTCTAAGCTGTATAGGAACTTCTCTTCACTTGCCATCAAAGTGTACAGCTTTTGGTTTATGCTGACAAGTTCTATTTTGCTCTTTGTTTTTTAATTTCATTTTTTTTGACAGTACACTCACTTGTTGTTTTTTTGGTTACTTTATTTTCCTCCCCATCCCTCCTTCTTCTACCATCTGCTCATCCATCAATAAATCCATCCATCAATTGCCTGAGGACAGAAACGCAAGTCCAGCTCTACTGTCCAGTATATGGTGAGCATGCTATTTATGCATTTTGCCATGTCACTTCTTTTTTTGTTCCATCCCTTATGGTCTCCTTTCTTCCTTCTGTGTAATAGATTTGAGACTCCCTTCCTTCACTAACTTATTATTCTGTGGCACAGTGGGTGCCGATTCATAAATCATTTTTATTCAACAGCAGTCAGATGTCATGTAGGCACTTCTTGTTAAAAATGCTCTGGTGTACATGAGGTAATGCATTTTACATGACGGCAACAGCAGCACCTTGTTAGGAACTACAGAGGCTGAGTAGCTTCTGAGCGGCAACAGCTGCCATGTCACATAAAGAAAATGACAGCGTTAGAGCTGGGCGATATGAGATTTTTTCATATCACGATATGTTTTTTTCATTTCAGGCGATAACGATATCTATCACGATATAAGCCAAATAACTATATTTGTAAGATTTAAATGTGCCGTTGCTCACAAGTAAAATGTGAAATAATCAGCAGCTTGTTTTTAAATATTTATTTCCCATAATAAGTTCAACAGGGTAGATGTACTTAAGGAACATGAGACTTTTTCAGATAAATAAAGGCAAATATTGCAAACTACACAAAAGACAGCCGCTAAAGCGTTTAAGTTTCAAAATAGAACAAACGAAACAGAGACTACTAAATTGTCAATTCCACTTAGAAACAAAATATTAATTCTAAAAATAAATCTTAGTTTGTTTTACAGAAGATCAGACAAAACTGACTAACTTTTGTCAATATCAAATAAACAGAACTAAAAGGAAATTCTCAATCTCTCCTTGTTGTATAGCTGAGCTTTTCAAACAGTTTTAACAGTTACTTTAGTCTGACAAAAGCCGAATGACGAATTAGCGCTTCCAGTCAGAGACCGAGGCTACGTCCACACGTACACGGGTATTTTTGAAAACTGAGATTTTCCGTTTTCGTTTTAAAAAATAATCCCGTTCACACGTAAAGGCAGAAATGAAGGAAAACGCTGCTATGAACATGCCAAAGCAGCAGGTGGCGCTAGATTCCTAACCGTGCAGAAATGTTGGCCAATCAGAAGTCTAGAAGCCTCGGTGGGAAAAAGTAAACAAAGCTGGGGCATAGAAGCAGAACCGAGTCGTATGTGTGGACGGACAGTAACTGTGTGTATATGTAAGCATTTAAACACTGCAGAGAGTAGAATTAACAGTAACAGTATTGTAGAAATTCATTTCACCGAAACAATAACGTGGCGCACAGTGTGACGCATGCACCAGTTTATTGTATTTCCAGACTTGCTTTCGGCACAATTTACAGTGCACGCTACTCTGTTTTTTGTCAGACTTGAAATAGCCGAAATACCTTCACACTACGGAACTTCTGTGGCTCTTCCGTTCGACAATCTCTCCGGCATTGGAACCATCATCTGTTTTCTCTAGTCGGCACACTCATTTCCTCCATTATGCGCTGGCTCCATTACCCGCTGGCTGCTTCCCAAACAAACACACGTGCGGCTTGGCACTTGTGCTGTACGTAACAAGTCACGCGACGTGAAGCTGCGGCTGTGATTGGTTCGGCTCTGCGCTACTTAATTTGGATCGGCCGACCTTTTTTTTTTTTTTTTTTTAAAGAGGACAAGAGCGGCGAGGTCTATCGCGATAGCTTAATTTCTCTATCGAGTAAAAGTTATATCGCGATAGATATCGTTATCGTTCTATCGCCCAGCTCTAGACAGCGTATACAGAAAGTTATATTTCATTGACAGAAAAAACCAGGTACAAGTCACAGCAATGGTCTCGCTTGATTGACAGGCCAGGATGATCGTTGCAAAGTACGGCGTCACGAGAATACTCTGAAAACGTAATGGAAGCAGGGTGTTTTAGTTCCATCAGAGTTACTCTAGGGATGTTGCTCCAGATCTGTCAGGCACACACTTTTAGAACGGAGCCAGTACTTGTAGTTTTGAGACAGAGCCCTTGAGTTTAACAAGGTGCATACTTCAAACAAGAGTAAAAGTATAATTATTTAATCCTCCACCTCTAAGAACGCTATAGTTTTCACCTACTACGCTGAATCTGTAACCTATGCTGACCATTCACAGAGCAGATGCTGCAGCAGCCGGGCAGCATATGAAATTCCATTAAAAAAAACATGTTGAATATTAAATATTGTTTAATAAGGGTTTCATCCAGTGTGTTACAAGCCCAGCAGCCCACCTGGCCTAAGGTGACTCCCCACGAGGCTCCGGAGTTAAGTTAGCTCAGGACTCTTATTAACCTACTGTTCCTGTTAGCTATACTTCCATCTATTCAAAAACAACTTAGGGAAAAAAACTATAATAGGATTACAAATGAATAAAGAACCAGGCAAATATCAGAACCTAATACTGTTCAGCTGATATTCATGCACTAATGTCCAGTAATTACTGATTACAGTAGGCTAGGTCATTGATTGCTGTGGCTCGGTTCTCTCTCGCTGTTACAGGCTGTAAACGGGAAATCAACTCCTCACTTGACTCGTTACCCACGGTGTTTGCAGAGGCCAACATGCATGTGCATCAGAATTGGCCATTGCAGCGGCTCAGCATACTTTACTGTAGATAAACATTAGTGTGCTATTTTTCCAGTGTACTACTCACAGTGTATCAATGTATTTACTGCCACATTAACCTGTGAACATTGCTATATGAGGCTTGAGCAGAATATACAGTATGTGGTTCACATATGCCACTGAGTTCTCCTCTGCAAATGTAAAAATAGACCAGTCTTTTACTTTTAAGCAAGGCGCGCATGTTCCTTTTACACAGAAATGGGTCAAAAAGTGTTCCAGTTTTTAAATTAAGCTTCTGGTATACTGGAAATGACTCCAGCGTGTGCACTTATTTTGTCAGTACCAGCTTGACTTTAGACAGTCTTAGGTAGCGTTTAGATGTTTACTTATTTGTTTTAAACAAACTTGGGAGAAAAAAGCAGGTTTATAGCACAGTACTGCATCCAAACGCTGAAGACACGATCACAAAACAACAGCCTGGCTTTGCCTGACTAAACACAACATGCAGTACATGCAGTACAAAAGTCTGATCTAGGGCACATACACTCTGTGAATGGTCCATGTACCCTACATGTTCAGTGTCATACTTGGAGGATTTAAAATGAAACAGGAATTTGCATAAGAATATTAAACCACACAGAATTACTAGTTTCAGTTCACTTATTTCTGACCCCTAACTTCTTGCCCTGCCGTTACGCAGAAGGAACCTTTTTTTCCTCTCTGATCTTCTGATCTGGCTCATCCTTTACCACACTTGTCATCTCTTCTGCACCTTTCCCTCCTTTGTTCTTCCTGTACCCATCCTGGAAACCTCGTGTGGATACTTTAACCCCCTTTTAACCCTCATCTATGGTTATAATTGTCTGTGATCACTCCTGATGTCCGGTGTTCTGTTTCATAATTTAGAAATGATCTAATGGACATTTTGCTTTCAAGATGACAATGATTGGCAGTCGTCTCCACAACTGGCGAGCCGTAGCACTGCTGTCATCATTCCTTCTTTTTTTTTCTTTTTTTTCTTTCAATGCCTCCCTGAAGTGTTAGCAGTTTTCTCTCCACAAACACACATGACGTAAATGCTAAGGCCCCGAGTTGATACTGCAAACACGCTCTGACTAAGACGGCTCACGATGGTATCGTTGCTTTGAGGAATGCATTTCATCGTCACAAAGGCAGCGGAGTGACAGCCACTTTGTTTGGTGTAATTTGTGTGTGAGTGTGGAGATTTGTTTGGGAGTGGCTGTGTGTGGGTTACTGTATGGGTGCTTAAAATTTCTATATGTCAGCTTATTGTCAGCTAACACCAGCTTTTACTTGCTGTTTAGTGCGTGCTTGCATTATGTGGTGTTTTCGCACCATATGTGTGCTGGCATCCTCTCCTCTTCTCTCTCCTCTCCTCTCCTCTCGTCTCCTCTGAGTAAGCCCAGTGGCTTAAAAAATTCATATTATGGTAAACATACACACCCACAACCACACACACATCAGTCTTCATCTTTCCATCTTGAAAGTCAGTGTTAAAGAGTCACCATTACAGTCACTCTGATTCAGCACTGCTGCAGCACCAAGATTACCAAACATTTTGTTTTATTGAATCTTCTGGGCTTGTTTAAAATGTGCACTTTTAAATTCTCATATATTGTGCTTATCTAATTAATGTTAGGTGGAATCATTCACTAGCTTGGCAGCACACCAACATCATGCCATATCTTAGCCAAGTCTTAATAGGGGATTAGGTAATCCTCCTGATTACTTAAGACCTCTTGAAATTTCACTTACAAGCAAGATTGCTTGCATTTTACTGTATCAACTCACATAATTACCATTGACGTAATTGTAGCTTATTCACTGTCACACCCAGGGCTTGATCCTTTGTAGGGTTTAAACTGGATATTTCCCCCCCAGCAGGATTACAAATGTAATGTAGATTCAATGCAAAAATAATTTAGATCAATCTACGCTCCAAAGAGCCGGCCGCTCTTTGATGTTTGATCTTCAAAAGAGCATTTCATCCAGGCTTCTAAAGGTGATTCACTACGGCCAAACGGCACGTCTTGATGTGGAATCCCAAGCAGGGGAAGTCACTTGTGACATCACGATGATGTCAGAGTACCCCTCAGCCCGTGGTGTCACCTGAGAATTACAGATCAGTCTTGAGAGTGAACGTTTTAGGATAATCCCTTCACAGTTGCTGCGTCTGCCTGCCACCTTCAGGCCTCACTGGGATGCACACCTACATGTATCCTACTACTTTGCTCTGATCCGCACGGTACAAATTAAATAAATGTAACACAGAACAGCAGATAAATTCTGAACGATGAATATCAAAATGTTGCATTGAGTTTTTACTGAATGAAAAGACAAATCCTAACTCTTTACCTTACATGAGAGCCACTAAGGTGAGACCCTCAAAGTTGATTCTGTCAAAGAGACATATATGTGCTAATTCCAAAAACACACGAGCACAAGCATGGACACACACTCACAAGCCCACCTCTTGCTGTTGTTAACACTCTTGTTGTGTCTCCTTCTTTTCCTTACCTTTCCTTTCCTTTCCTGCACAGCCCCAGACAAACAGCACCAAAAACAGCATAGTCACCAGCCCCAAAGGAAACATCCCTTCACCCGCTCTGGTATTTATCTCCTAACCCGCCCTTCACCTGTGTGTTTGTGTGTGCCCGACTTCCCGCCGCCCTTATGTCCTTTAAGACCCTTACCTTCACCCTATCCCACACCTTTTCCTTCACCTTTGTGTGTTTTTCTTTTCTGTCCATTCTTGTTGGTTTTGTTTGGTCTTTATCGAGCCACTGAGATGGCCAAAGCAGTCGGGTAGGTCGTAAACCAGCAGTCGTGTCAGGAAGCATTTTCCCACGGCAGTTGGGAATGCTTTGTGACTTGGACTCGGGTTGATAGTCTACCGCCATGTTGTTTTCTCTGTCAGTGTAAGTTTGCCAAAGACAAATAGACAACCAGTGCCTGCAGGGACTGTCACTGCGATTTACCCCCTTCCTCCTGTATTGAAGCTGTCCCCCACCGTGTCAGTCCAAAGGTCTGCAGATTGTCCTTCCAGCGAAAAAAATTCCACCCGTGGATTTTAGAGAATTCCTCTGTAAAATTGGCTGATGTTTTGGAATAAAAACCTGTAAGCTAAAAAGGCCCACAGTATTCAGTCTTGTTTGTCAGCTTGTTAGAAAAAACATGTTTGAACTAAATCCAGCTACTCTCTTGCCTATGGATTTGTCTTTTATGTCAAAAAATGATGTTAAGTCCATTGTCAAATAGTTGGGAAAATTCAGCGATATTGCGAGTGAGGTTTTCTTATGGAACAGAAATGGGGAGTTCTAGTTTCCCTTTGGGACTCTTTATTGTTCTGATTACTATATATACACAGGGCAGCAGTTTGGCTTTATGTTCTAGAGGGCACTCTAGTAATCTCACCAAAGTAGATACAGTAGGATGCAAAGGTTTGGGCAACCTTGTTAATAGACATTATTTTCCTGTATAAATTGTTGGTTGTTACAATAAAAAATGTCAGTTAAATATATCATATAGGAGACACACACAGTGACATTTGGGAAGTGAAATGAAGTTTATTGGATTTATAGAAAGTGTGCAATAATTGTTTAAACAAAATCAGGCAGGTGCATAAATTTGGGCACCACAAAAAAAGAAATGAAATCGATATTTAGTAGATCCGCCATTGGCAGAAATTACAGCCTCTAAACGCTTCCTGTAGCTTCCAATGAGAGTCTGAATTGTGGTTGAAGGTATTTTGGACCATTCCTCTTTACAAAACATCTCTAGTTCATTCAGGTTTGATGGCTTCCGAGCATGGACAGCTCTCTTTAACTCACACCACAGATTTTCAATAATATTCAGGTCTGTGGACTAAGATGGCCATTCCAGAACGTTGTACTTGTTCCTCTGCATGAATGCCTTGGTGGATTTTGAGCTGTTTTTCGGGTCGTTGTCTTGTTGAAAGATCCAGCCCCGGCGCAGCTTCAGCTTTGTCACTGATTCCTGGACATTGGTCTCCAGAATCTGCTGATACTGAGTGGAATCCATGTGTCCCTCAACTTTGACAAGATTCCCAGTCCCTGCACTGGCCACACAGCCCCACAGCATGATGGAGCCACCACCATATTTCACTGTAGATGTTTTTCTTGGAATGCTGTGTTCTTTTTCCTTTATGCATAACACCCTTGTTATGCCCAAATAACTCTATTTTAGTTTCATCAGTCCACAGCACCTTATTCCAGAATGAAGAGTTGTTTTGAGACCCCCCCCCCATGTTGCTACTCTTCAGAGAAAATTAAAAGAGGAGGGAAACTTACAATTGTCCCCTTTAAATACTCTTTCTCATTATTGGATTCACCTGTGTATGTAGGTCAGGGGTCACTGAGCTTACCAAGCCAATTTTAGGTCCAATAATTAGTTCTAAAGGTTTTAGAATCAATAAAATGACAACAGTGCCAAAATTTTGTTTAAACAATTATTGCACACTTTCTGTAAATCCAATAAACTTCATTTCACTTCTCAAATATCACTGTGTGTTTCTCCTATACGATATATTTAACTGACATTTTTTATTGTAACAACCAACGATTTATACAGGAAAATAATGTCTATTAACAAGGTTGCCCAAACTTTTGCATCCCACTGTATATAACACAGCAGTAAGTGAGCCAGTTCCATTTAGCATCATGTGTAGCTATATGAGCTTTTTTTTTTTTTTTCCACAACAGAACGTTTTTCTTTTTGCCAATGTGTGTGTTTCTGTTTGACTACATGTGATGCTAACTTTAGCACTCTGCTTGGCACATGTACAATGACTCACATTCAGGGTTTGAATGGAAGTTCACATTTACGTGTTTCAAAGTCTTTGTGGTAGTGTGGGTTCAAGCATGGAGGACAGGTGTTTATTGCTGATCCTTGAAGGGAATAGAAAGTAGGAGGGCGGCTGCAATAATCGCACTGTTACCAGGGACTTCATCTAGTTTGTGTTCAGCCATTTGGTGCATTGTCTCCTTAATTACAGCTGGGGACTGACATTCTTCCCACCTGGAAGCAGTAGGCAGGTGGTAGTAAATCCACATGAATATATGTTTATATATATGAATACATTAGTGCTTCGTTTAAATGAATTCCATCTAGAGTGAAAAAGGGGAAATCATTTAATTAGCTGCACAGCAAAAGCATCCCTAGTAAAGCATCAGTGTTAATGTGGGGTCAACAGGGACGTGTCACCATCGAACCCTTCCCCCATCTGATGATGCCATCAGCACGTGCCCCCCCCCCCCCCCCTAATCTGCAAACCCCAGGTACTTTGTTCTCACTCATCGTCTTGTCCCACGTTGCCACCGGTGTCTGTTGCCCTAGGAGATGGTTGCCTTGACAACACCACTATCATCACCAGGGAGACAGCTGATGATTGGTCATCACAGAGGTGTCACTTCCTGGCGGGGGGGGCTACACAGGATATTCTACATCGAGTGACAGCTCCTAGTAGAGGGAGAAAATATCTCTGTCTCCAGTCTGAGTCATCAGCAATCAGTGGCTACTGTGTGAACTTGAGAGGAGGCAAGCCTTTGAGGGTTTCAAGACAAAGGTCAAGTACTGGTGTAAATGTGGTAAAACTATAACTGTTATAGCAAAAAGTGGCAAAGAAAGAGTACAGCTTTGTACCTCATGTGGTGATTTGCAAGCTGCAGTACAAGTGCTAAAGGAGATACTTCTGCAGTATCGAGGTAGTACGTGGACAGAATTGCACAGTGAATATGAAAAACAAAACAAAATTGCAGTGTAATTTAGGGTTTTTTGTTTTTTGGTGGATTTGAACAGCTTTTATCAGAAGATAGCATTGATAAACAGCAGAAAGTGAGACTCTAGATAAAAGCACTTTCATGGATTCAAATAAAGTAATTGCGAATTTTATTAATTACCAGATGAAATAATAGAAAATAGTCCAGATAAATTACTGAAATTGCAAATTAGAAAATGGAAAAATATATAGTAATGAATGATTGTTTATAAGGAAACTGTATGGCAAGCAGTTAAACTTAATTCTATATAGAGTATGTAGAAATATACTGAACTAGTTTGCTGAAATGATTGATAAAAAGTTGCAATTCATTAGCTAGACGTAACTACAAGCAAAATGGTTAAAATAGCCAAAAGTATAAATTAATAAGTAAAATTGCTAGATTAAAAGTATACATTGAAATTGTTAGCTAAAATAAGCGATTGGAAGTGGTCCCTGCACATAATGAGTAGTGTTTAAATGGAGACTATGCCTATACCTAAATGGTCATCATTCAGAAATGGTAAGCTAAATGCTTTGAGTAACTGGTGAGGTGAGAGTGGTTTGGGTCTGCCTGACAGGGTTTTGGGGTATGTCAGATAAAAGATAAAACTTGGGAACCACTACCTTGCTGTACTTTAAGAGACAGCTTAGTTTCAGCATGAAGTTTAGTGTTGGTAGCAGCAAAATTAGCATGACAAATTGTTATATGGCTAATCCTGTTGAGTGATTGAGCCATTTCTTTGCACATAGTCCTGAACAACAATAGCTGTTTCTGATTAAATTCCATTTCAAAAAGGACCCTGAAATGATGCCAGCGTCTGCCCGGCAGTGATCGCCGTTTCTGTTGAGACGAGTGTGAAAGAACAGAATGACCCGTTTTTCATCTTGTGGGGCATCTGAGTCTTTCTGCTGGGTATGCCAATGTTTTGCAAGATGTTGAGGCCATTTTCTTTTAATCTGTCACATTATATTTTATGCATATTGTATGAGCTGGCTGATTTTTTTGTCATTATGCCTTTGTCCCTTTCGATTTGCTATTTCTGTGTTTTGGCATGCATTTCCATCTTTTCAGGCATAGAAAACAGTTTGAAATTATGCATGCACAGCAAGGTGGTGCAGAAATAAGGAGTACCCATGTAAACAAAAGCCTAGATAAGTTAAAGTTCAAAAAGATGTCACAGCTTTGAGTGCAACTTCATGCCATCTCTTCCCTTAGGCTGTGTACTTACTCCGTGTATGTGTGTATTTGCACTTGTATTACTTATGTTGTGGGGACATATGTAGAGCTGTTTATATTACGGGGACTCGCCTCCGTTTTGAGATTTTAAAAAACAGGTCATTAGATTTTAGTGTAAGGATGTAGGATAAAATGATGGGCGCAGTGTGGGTCAAGTCTTCAGGAAAAGAAGAACAGTCAGTGTAATGTCCTCTGAAGTGATGCAAAAAAACACTGTGTGTGTGTGAATTTGCGTGAGCACTGATGTGCCCATTGCAGATTAATTTGTGTGTGTGTGTGTGTGTGCGTGTGTGTGTGTGCGTGTGTGTGTGTGTACAGGCAACAGAACTGACTCCAAATTACAGTCTTCAGTTCATCCACCCACTCTATGACTTTGGAGGATTCTCCCCCTCTCTTTTCTGCCATCCTTAACAAGCACTTTCTCTTCATACAACATTCATGTCACTCTTTCTGGTACACTTGGTTCATTTATATTTACGTTTATGTCAAATTCTGCTCTCTTCCTTTCCCTCCCTCTCTTTCTCTTCCACTTTTTCTTTACTTGCTCTCTTTTATTTCATCTTCCTTCATCTCCCCTCCTCATTTTCCTCTTCCTCCAGGAACCTCAGACAACTGTCATCCATAATCCGGTGGACAGGACAAAGGTATACGTCATTCCCCAGTCCAGACCTCTTCTTTCTCCTGCTCTGTCATTCTCCTCCTCTTCCTTACCTTCTCCTCTCCTTTGATATTTTTTTTCATGCTGCATCTGTGCGAGTGCAACATGGCTTTGTGCACTTGTCTATGTGTGTAACTAAATATTAATCTCAGATAAAAGTCTGTCTGAAGGGAACAGGTGCTAGGTAGCGAATGTTGTTTACCCCAACAACCAAACTTGTGTTAGTCTGCCACCAAGGGGGACCTCAACACACGCATGTATTAGGATTAAGGGAATTCTAACTATACTTAATGTCTATTCAAGTGAGAATAGTGGCAGTCCTTATAAGCTTAGATGTCATGTTTGAGCTCAGATGTTATATTTTAGCCAATGAATGGAACCTGAGACTGGTGTCTTTGGATCTTTAAGACTGTTATATTCAGCATTCAGCATTGTAATTTATTTATATATATGATATAGGTAAAACTTTTTATTTGCATTATACTGACTGATGGTGTCTCGTTGTACCCTCTCTTACTGTCATATAATCTCTTAAAAGTTGCTGGTGTAACCAGTGTGAATGTGTATGTGTTTATAGCTTGTGCATGAACATGCATGCCTTTGCAGTAAGATCACTTCCTCATAGGCATGACTGAGGTGTTTTTCCCGAGTTGTTATACCCAAAGTGAGAAGTAGCAGAACTTTGTTTGAAAGAGATATTCATGTTTTTTAATAAAGCGCAGTGATCTTTTGATTGTGGGTCAGTTATATGTGTGAAATACAGTACATGACTTTGAATTCTCACTCTCCAAGCTCAAACAGAGGCTATGCAGGAAGGCGATGAAAGTATGTGGAAGATTAGTCTTCAGTGCAGTTTATGTTTTCACACCCGCCTGGTTTAAAGAAGCACACTTGACCTCTTTAGCACTTACTCACTCAGCTCTGTCCATCTGGTAAGTTAAGTTTGATAGATTCTGGACTTTGTGAGGCAACAATAAAGAGGAGTCGAGATCAAGTAAATGCGAGGCTTCAATATGTGACCCGAGAAATGAATGTCGCATAAAAGAACAAAGAAAATAAATTCACCATATTTACACAATGAATAGTTTTCAAAGGAGGGTCAAACAAAATGAATAAGATGCAGAATGTTACAGGAAACATCTCAATGATTCAAACCAAAGAAAACAAACTGTAGGCGTAATCACACTTTTAATTATATTTCAAATAGTTGACAATCCTTTCCACACTTCTTTCCTTCGCATTCACATGAAAACAGTTTTTCTTTTCGCTCTTCCTCTCCGGTCAGGCCACCAGCTGCTCTTTAAAAGGCTATGTATGAAACCACTTTGGTGCTTTGTGCTCGTGAGGCTGTTAGCACACGTGCATGCTTCTAATGAGGTCACAGAGTCTCTCAACTCTTCATGCAGGGGAATTTAGGCCCATTTAATCTTCTAATTGGAAATGAGAAACTCCTCCTCTGGCAAAAGCCTAAGAAGAGGGAGACAGCCAGCCAGGCAGGCAAGCAGGCAGACGGGTAGATGATTAGATTTGAGGGATGCAGCCCCTGATTAAGATGACAACATATCGCCCTGTGAGAATCTGTTCTGTCTACTAGCGTTATTGAAATGGAAAGCAGTTTCTGTCAGTTTTAGCATGATATAAGTGCTCCCACTGAAGCAAAGGCATCATTTGTCCACTTGGTGCAGTACACAGATAGGACGAAGCTGCATGAGTAGAAGAAAAGAGGTTTGAGTGTAAAAAGGTTAAATATAGACTGACACTTTTAATTTTTTGAATTGTTAATGCAAAAATAAGTAAACAAATAATAGTTACAAAGGCTGGATGATAGTAACTAACGTATTTGCAGTTCGATTTTGTGTTTTGCTTATGAACTAAATCCACAGTAAGTAACTGGTCTTGGTGTATTTTACGCTGTTTTGGGTTTGTAAAGACATGACATGGCAACATAGGGTGCCCCCTGCTGGCCAGTCTTGTGTCTGTGTACATCAAGTCTCATTGCCCTTCTTGTGACGTCCCTCTTCATGTGCATTCAGCGCGAATGTGTGCCCTGTCATGGCCGAACCTTAGCTAACTGTTTATCTCTGATCTCCAGGAATCGTCGGACAGCAGCAACACCACTGTGGAGGACGAAGATGTGAAAGGTAAGACTGCAAATAAAAGGAGAAGCTGTTTGCTCCGAATGAAAAGTCACAACACTCCAGGGGTCTTGACCAGTTTTGGATCATCACTTGACATTTCCAGGCTTTTGTTTGTCACTGCAGTCAGTCAGTGAACAACTTGTGTGACAGCTGAACTTAATGTGCATCTAGTAATCAAAAATTTCAGGAGCCAGAAAAGTAAGTTTTTAAACAACAGAAACACTAAAACTGTTCATTACAAGTCGATGACAACCGTGTGACAGCGCACTTTAATGGAATATGTTGGAGATTTGGCTGATTGCCTTTCAGTTGTTAAGTTCTCAGCTTTATAATGGTGGATTTTGACAGGCTCTGTTATTGCTCTTTAGTTGCTGGGAAAATGGATTCTCCTTGCGGTGAAAGCTGCTCTTTGTTACTGACATAATTGTACCTGAATGAATGCCTCTTTATGAAATTGCTACAATTTTTAAAAGCTTAAAAATTACAGTCAAATGTACTGAGGGTCTAGGGAGGCTCTTAATACTTACATGCTCTGCTTTGCATGAGCTTCTCTTGTTTATTAGACTGTGTTATCACGAGCCTTGGGGCAGAAATTTTTTTTTTTGATGCCAACTGCTGACAAACTCTCATGCGACCGGCTTTGTCTTCATAGTGGCTTCGAGTGGAATGAAGAGCGTAATGACTGGATTTATTTAAAATTCTGTTGCTTTGCAGAAGGCTAAGCAGCACATGCTATATGTACTAAAAGGGTTATTGTTTAAAAAGAGTCCTAGATGCACATCATGTGTGGTGCACATGCAGTAGATTAGCTCTAATTTAGTCATCTGGCTCACGTCTAACCTCTTACTGATTCCTCACGGAGCTCTATAACGAAGACATGTATGGTTATGATTTTGTGTGTTTGAGATGTGAGACGAGGGCTGTGAAATGTAAGAGGCCTTGTAATGCTGTTGTGGTTTGGCTCAAAAGTGTTTGGCTGAAATCTTAATACTGAGGAGCACACACCCCTTAAATACCAACATGCCTGTGTGGGGTGTCAGCTTTTGGAGCTGTGTAGTTGTGGCTGTGTGTGCGTGTGTCACTTGGCTAGTGTTGCGAGAGAGGAAGAAAACACTCTTTCAAAGGCGTATCACACATATCAGCAAATAACTCCACAAAGTGTTTTTGTGTCTAGCCTTTTGTGTCCACTCGGTGTGTGTTTTTCTCTTGTGTTACTGTGAAAGCATAATTTCAGCTTATCTATACCAACACACTCAAACACCCCTGTTCTCCACATCTCAGCTGAGTACAATGCATCTAAATCGGGTCATGAATGTCTCATTTTGGTGCCAAGCATACAGAACAGGATGTGCGCTTCCATCTCCTCCTCCTCATCGTCCTCCTCCTCCTCCCTACAGAGGTTTTGCTGCTATGTCACAAATTCCCTAGCAACCGCAGAAGAGCCATCATGTAGGTCTCGTAGAAAAAAAATGTTGGAAACAGTACTCCAAATGCTTTTATTATAGTTGCTTATTACCTCTGCCAAGGAAGCGATGTGATCAGGGCGTTTGCCAGCACAAAACTTGCTCCAACTTGCTGGATTTGAATTAAAATTTTAGCACCAAGTTGGGAGTGATTAGTGTTTCGAGTTAATGCATCCTAAACGTTTTTCAAAAGAAGATTTAACCTTTTCTTCATATATTCAAAAAGACCTATTAAGGTGAAATAAGAAAAGTTGGGAGACATTATCTCGATGTTCTAGAGGAAATATCAAAAATTGATCCTGATCCAGATATCCTCCTGGAGTCAGGAGATCGGTTCATACAGAGGTGTGCAGTTTAGGATTCATGTTACTTTGATGGCTCTGAAGTCAATTAATGTGTTGTACTAAATGATACATGAAACTAATTTATTATTGAGACCATAAAATCAGTAGAAATGTGTTTATTGAAGTCATAAATCAAGCAAGAAGTAATTTTATCGTACATTTCTCCAGTCACTCTTTTTATAAACAGAGGTGTAGCACCCTGCTGGCTGTCAAGAAGGGTGCAGGTTTAGTCTTTTTAATCTATCAGTTTTTTTTTTTAAAAAAAATTGATGCAGTTCCAGTCAATTTAGTCTTTTGGCGCTTTGATTAATTTGTCTGAAATCTTTCAGTGAACTGATTGGAAGTGTTTCTGTACTGCACCTTAGTCAAATTGTCATCCAATGTCAAATGATGTGCCTAAACGTTAGCATTAAAACAAACGTTATGAAGGTAGGGCATCTTGACAGAACATTGTATCGCCTGGAAAAACTTTATGCACAAAGGAAGTACTGTATACTACTGTACTTTTCCTGCATCATCCCCCTACTCTAAATTGGAGCGCCACCACCCCACCCCTCTGGCAGAAGTGGAGGGGGCTAGGACACCTTTGGATGGAAGTCTGGGCTAAAGGGAGAGGTGTCTAAACTTAGCACCAGTGGCAGGAAACCGAGACGGAGCTCCCGGAGAGGTGTTAAAGACAAACCGCTCGGCTAGCGCCACCCTTGGATAGCAATAGTTTGAGGGCTCTTAGGGAGCTAACACTCAGATTGCTCAGAGAAAACTACAAGAACCAGGTGAGTGTGGCGTGTTTGGTTGGAGTAGTTTGTCTCTCGCTTGGCTTTATAGGATCTTCTTGTGAGGTCAGTGCTCGACAGCTGGCTTGTAACCCAACACCTGCACTGTCCTTCAGAGCATCTGAGTACATATCTGTTTTGTTAGCCTCAATAAGTCTGTAGAAGCGAATATGTTGCATGCAGCTTTCTGAGGGCTGATTGCTGTTTTCAGTCATTAATTTACATGTTTTTGTGTTAGAATTTGAAGGGTTATTGGGTGTTAATTTAATAATCCCAGTATTCTTCTTATTTGACATCTGTTGAATTAACTGTCCATCGCTGGAATATTTATGCTCTGCACTTCCGAGATATCGCTTGTCAGTCACCTACTGTTGGTTGCACACTGACAGATTTTTCTTGGTTTCCCCTCATTATACTTGGTTTCTGTACTTAGCACAACTAATTTTAGTGATAACAGAAAAATGTCAAAATTACTGTTGCAGAAGGTGTGGATTGTTTAATAGTTGGTCTGTGAATTTCATGTAATTGTGTTTGAGTGGGTGTACTTCCAGTGGCAGCAAATTCCTTGTTTCCCTGCAGGGGCCTTTTCTTTCCCTCTATTTGTCAATGAGTTGTTCGCGTGCCAGCTGATTAAACAGACAAGCGATAATGAGTAACATCCAACTCTCTCTCATTATCATCATGGCCATCACTGTTGTCATCATTCGTCCTCTGCTTACTGGCAAGACTCCCATTGAAGTCTCAGTAAAACCTCTCATGCAGCGGCAGCCGCAGTTGTAAATCCTGCCAAAATGGAGTCATTAACTGAGATAACGAGAAAAAAGCTTCTTTTTTTCCCTCTTTTTTTTTTTCCCTCTTGTTCAATCTATTGACAGACTGCTGTGCCAAATAGTAGCAGTAATTTTTCTGAAAAAGTAAAGACAGACTGCGCTCATCACATTCATCTGCCCCCTTCATGCCATCTCATATGTAGTTCCAACCGTTCCTCACTGGGACATTTCTGTTTTTGTGTGCAAAGTATGAATATGGCTCTCATCTCTCTTGTGATTGGTGTCACTATATATGTGTGTGTGTGTGTGTGTGTGTGTGTGTGTGTGTGTGTGTGTGTGTGTGTGTGTGTGTGTGTGTGTGTGTGTGTGTGTGTGTGTGTGTGTGTGTGTGTGTGTTAGGGAAGAGCTTAGACAACAGCTCGCTTAAGGCGCAGTCCAGCACAAGCTCCCAACCCGATAGCTCTCACAGCTCCTCAGCTGCTGTGCACTGTAAGTCAGCATGGCCGCCAAATGCCTATAACGCATTCAAAAAGTTGACTAAATCACTTTCTGCGTGTTTTGCTTGTATTAAAAACAGTCCTCGCTTATATTAAAAGCATGCATCTGCTGCTGTGTAGAGCCACTAAATCCCTGCAACGCCTTGACTTAGAAAGCCTTGTCTCTATTTCTGCATCAGTCTGAAATTAACAACTTAAATACAGAAAAGGGAAAAGTTCTATAAACCACCAGAGTGCTCTGTAGCATATCGCTCCTCTACCGTCCCTTCCTCCCACCTTGTGCCACCTACACCACATAGGATTAGGACAACTCTTTGTCTCCCTCAATTGGATGTTCATGGAATAACAACACAGTGCGACTGCTTTCCAGTTCTTGGCATGAACCCTGTCTTATGTTTCTTTCACTGTCTTTGTTTGAGTTTAACTTTGTCTTGAAGAGCTCTGATAATGTAGTCAGCACCGTAGCGCTACATCAAATGATGTGTCATTTGATATATTCATGTAAATAAATGTAGATCTTTTTTTTTTCACATTAGTCTGAGAGGACTGCTTGTCTTAGTGCTCTCCTAGACAAACTTTCATTCGTGCGGTTACATTTAAGTGTCATTCCTCATGTTCCTCCGTTCCTAAATTCAGCTGCCGCAAAGTTCGCTGACCTGCTGGGCTCAGTGCGTAGGGGATCAGGGCCCGTAGCTGACGGAGAAGGGAGAGCCAACACTCCACCTCCCTCTGCCCTCTCTGCCCCCTCCCCTCCACACACCCCGGTAGTCCCCATGCAGAGTAAGTAGAAAAGAGCGACAACAGACAGAGAAAACTAAATGAGAAATATATGTATAAGTTAGCATCTTCCTCTTGCTCTCATTTATTGCCAAGATGATGCATGAAAAGATGCACTGATACTGATCTGATTTTCATGTGCTATTTTGGGAAAGATGAGGAGGAATTAAAACTGCTGTTTTTTCACAGCTGTTTTCTGGATATTTCTGTAGTCCCTTTAACAGTTTTAAAAATAACCTTTATAGTTGCAGGAGAGATATAAATAAAGCTTATCCGTCTAAAGCGACCTCAAAATGCAGTCTCAAAATATATGTAGTGCAAATGGGGTTTTTTAATTTAAAAATGTCAATATTTATTGCATAATCATCACATAGTATTACTTTTGTATCCTGACATGTTTTTAGTTCAGTGTTACATTGTTTTAAATTTGAGCTTTCTTACATTTCACACATTTAATTAATTATTTAAATAAATGTGCACTTTAACATGTCAGACTGATGATAAATCATTCTTAAGACTTTATATGTAATCTTGCCGTACAAAGGCAGCTAAACCTTGCAGATCTATGATGGTCTATCTATGATTACCTGTAAAATTACTCTGCATAATTTAAGTTCACTGTACTGTTATAGTGAACTATAGTTCCTGAAGGGATTTCCTTGTTTATTCATTCCTCTCTTCTCCTTGTCTCTACCACCTTCTGACAATGTTTTTAATCTGTTTCTATGCGTTCCTCCTTCACCCATCCATCCATCCATCCATCTTGCCTGGACTGCACTCAGTGTCTCGGCTCACAGACCTGGTAAGCAGCGTTCGCAGGGCGCCGGCGGCCCCTGCGCCCGAAGTCGATGCTGTGCCGGCGCCGGTACCTAGTGCCAGGCCTACCCCTCCACATGCACACACCACTTCCCCACCTCCCCCTCACACCCCCTCCAGCCCTCCCCTGTCTTCCTCCCAGAGTGAGTACTTAGTGAGCCAAACCCCAACCCTGCGCATGGTATCCAGTCAGGAGCCCTTATCAAATGACGTGTTAGGATTTCACAGGGCGCCTGTTTGGTAGTTTGTGTTCTGATTGTGCGAACAGGTGTATATGGAGTGAAGTACTTTGTGTTTAATGTGATGCACTTTACTTCTGAGCCTTATTAACCTCCTGTGTGCTGCTCCACAGAGAGCACCGCTAACAGCACAGAGGATCTGTGTGTGTTGACTCACTGTTATGCCCTTAAATATATAGGTGACACGGTTTGTGGTGATGTAAAGAGAAGGCTGGTGTGTGCTCATGTTAAGGTGTGTTTGACAGTGTCCAGGATCACATGATCACCCGGCCTCTTGTATGTGTCTCTGTGGCGTGTATGAATTAACCTGCTGCTGCTACATTTTGCTCATTGATTTATTTTCTCAGTTTTTCTAGCGTAGCTGGTGCGCTAACTGCCTTTGCCTGAGCATCTGTTTGGTGTAAATGAGTTAAAACTGTGTTTAAATGACCTGAAGTTAAATGAGCTAACATTGATGGCTCTTGTGTTTGCCTCTGAATAACTTTTGCTCGTACATGTTCACTGCAGCACGCAAGCAAGAAATTATCAAGATAACCGAACAGCTGATAGAGGCCATCAACAACGGAGACTTTGAGGCATACGCGTGAGTCTCTTTTTGTATGTACTAGGTAGTTTCTGTGGTTTAAAGTTAGTGTTTGGCATCTTTAAAATGCGCTCATGTGTGCTCTTCAGTAAGATCTGCGACCCTGGACTGACTTCATTTGAGCCGGAGGCCCTGGGCAACCTGGTAGAGGGAATGGATTTCCACAGATTCTACTTTGAGAACCGTAAGATTAATAGATACATTTGATGAAAAGCATATTTGCCTAAACCACAAACCGAGATTAATACAGACGAATACTCCACGGCAGCGCTTACATTTACACTTGGATGAGTGTGTACTGGTAACACAATATATGCTTTTGTATGTTTACCTACTTTTTTCCTGCTTCCTGGTATTGTGAATTAATTTCCATTGATATAACTAAATTGAATCATCAGTAGTAACACTGGTCCTGTCATTATTGTAGTTGTGCCATCGTATTTGATGACGTTGTCCTCATCATCCTTTCAGTTTTGGCTAAGAACAGCAAGCCGATCCACACCACCATCCTGAACCCCCATGTGCACCTGATCGGCGAGGATGCAGCCTGCATCGCCTACATCCGCCTGACTCAGTTTGTTGACGGCCAGGGTCGGCCGCGGTCCAGCCAGTCAGAGGAGACTCGTGTCTGGCATCGCAGAGACAGCAAGTGGCAGAACATCCACTTCCACTGCTCAGGCGCACCAGCTGCGCCACTCCAGTAAGGTATGGACTGAGTAAACTGAAAGCAGAAGGATTTGTTCCAGTTCCATGTGTATTTTCTTGGACCTTACCAGTGTACCTTTACATGATTGATAGTTTAAGTTAAAAAATGATTTTTTTTAAAAACTGCATCTTGGTGCACCTCCTGGGCTCTGAATCAAGCTGTTTCTCTTACTCTAAGCCAAATTCCTTGTGATTGGCTGCCCCTCATAAACGTAAAGTTTAAACAGTAGATGCTCACAGCTCTCATTGACACTCTCTTTGAAATAATGCAGAGCCAAGAGCAGAAGAAAAGTATTGAGTACTCAAAGTATTCCTGAGCTTTTTGCTCACCTGTTATACGCTGAACCTGTTATGCCAAAGTGAATTGATATCAGCACCCACCTCTGTATATTTTCAACTGGAAATAAAGAAAAAGACCCTTAATCAGTTTGCTATGAACAGCTCTTTATATAACCAGACTGATTTTTTTTTAATCCTTGGGTGCATTTTGGTTTGTTCTCTTTGATTGTTTATACTGTTTAATAGTAGAAAGGGTAAGCATGTGAGAATCCACATCATATCAGATTTACCGATGTGCAAACTAAGTGCAGTGGTGTGATGTGTGCTGCTTTCTGCACGCTCTGTCCAGGCAGCTCTCTCTCTGGAGTATTTTCATTAGTGTGAACACATCCAAAGCAGGCTAATTCCTGCTGTGGGCTACACATTATGTGAGAAAGGACAAAATATTCCAACCTGATTCTCCTAAAATTTATAAACATTCTTGTGTCGAAACTGCAAGATGTGCATGCTTGTTAGTCGCCTTTCAATTGCACAGCTTCCTGGAACAAAGTGTGATGTGATGTTCGATTGGATCAATGTGGCAATAGTAGTAACAGGCTGGTGCATTCACTAATAACACGTGGGCATCGTGTGTGCTGCCTCCTGTGTGCTATATCCATATATTATTCAGGGCAGATGCATCAGAAGTGGCTATTTCCTGTTGTGTGCTACATGTGAGAAACAGCTGAGGAAAATATTCCAGCTCGATTCGACTAACAGTTGTTATGAATCCACTAAATCCATTTACCAGTGTTTTAAAGCCATTTTTTAAATTATGTATGTGTGTGACACTTTGATTTGTGTAATTATTTAATGTTCAGGGTGTTTTTGTTGTTGTTTTTCCTTCTCAGGGTTAAGTGCTGTAGTTTCATCTGTCAGGAGTGCTCTGCTGGAGAGAGGAGGAGGCAGAGGAGGAGGATGAGGAAGGGGTGAAAGAACACGTCCAGTAGTGGTCTGGGAGCTCTTTGTCCTCCAACAACAAACTGGACGCCCGGCCTCAACCCCCTCCCAGCATGCATCTCTTCTTTTACTACTACTGCCCCCTGTTTGTCACCTGTCCTACCGCACCTTCTGACAACCGTCGAACAGCAGCAGCGTCCTTCATCCCTCACGACTTCCTCTTCTTCCCTCCGGCACGCTGGGTGTTTGATGGGGGTGGGGGTGTTTTTCAGCACTGGGTGTGATTCCTTCCTGTGGTCTTTTGTGACACCAACCCTCTTGTCCTCCTGTGAATCCACACTTGTGTGACATAAACACTGCACTGGAAATACAGTATGTAAAGTTTTAAGTAAAATCTATTATCATTACTCTATTATTATGATTATTATTATAATTATTATTACACATTTGCAATTGTATATGTAATTTGTATAATTCAGAATTCTTGATGCCAGTGGTTTTTAGAGTTAAAGAAAATCGTTTTTTCTCTATCTTTTTAAGGAAGCATGTCCCCCTGCCCCATATTTACAGTGGCTGTTTTTTATTGTGGCTATTAAGTGGAAAATGATATTGGCAGTTTTTGTAATTTGCTTCTTGTATGTTAGCTATAACAGTGTGCCCAAACTCATGGTTAACATGTTTTTGATTGTGCGTTTGCAGTTTTATTTTTTAATGTTATTTTAATTGTATTTTCTTTTTTGTTCTTTTTTCTTTTTTCTTTTCTTTTTTTTTTTTCTTGGGAAGGGGTGCGTCTGATGGGCGTCCATGTAGAGATCGAGCCCTGAAGTGTGTGTATGGGTGTGCTGAGTAAGTGCATGTTAGTCCAGTCACGATAAGTCGGTACAGTTGGAGGAACTTGTTGTTTCTCCCTTGCTGCAAAGTAAAAGACAGGCGAACAGGTTTGCTTAACTGGGCTTCAAATCAAAGCAAACAGCATGCAGCAGGAGTGCTACTTTCCAACCCCGGTGACGCCCTGATCTCTAAATGTCTGAGCTGATGGGTGTAAAACGAAGCAGTAACAAGAACATGGACATGAAGAGGTTTGTCTCTGTGACCAGGATGCTTGATTCTAGAGTGATGTATCAAGCTGTTGTAAGAAAAATGTGTCACGGTGAAACCTCTGCTCCAATGAAGGCTATTCATTGCTGGTATTTGAAAAAACACAGATGATTAGGAATGGTTATAAAGTAACTGAAGCTGAGTACATCATAGTGCCTGTTGCCTCTTAGGTTGTTATAAATAATTTCTTTTGATGGGATAATTTGGCTTCTTTCAGGTGAATTATGTGAGGCATTTGTTCACATTCAGTATATTACTTACACTAGATCGAGGTCAGCAGGCGGCTAGCTTGGTGAAGCAGGGAGGAGTACTTTTATAGAGGCTGTATTGTACTGGGCTCGATTAACAGCAAAACCCAGTTAAAATGAATTAAAGTTTGCATTATAATTTAGAATATTTCCCAAAAGCTCAAAAATCAAAAAAAAAATTAATTTGCTGCACAACAAATAATAATAATGTTCCTGCGACTGAAACTTTACAGTGTTGAAGAAACGCTTGTAGAGTTTCAGGAGAATAACTCACGGCAAGAAACTCAATGTGAATTGGAACAAAGTGCTGTACTAACTTAAATTATTTATGGATTTCAAGACTTTCAAACAGGTTAGAAAGGACCACAATTTATTAAACGATATCAGATATATGTATTTCATCTTATAGTGACCATCTTGTGAAGGTGAATGTGTTTTGTTATAACCAATAATGAATCAGATATGCTGAATATTATTATAGCGTACAGATAATTTCTTCTGAAATAGTCTGGTCAGGGTTGCTTTGACGTGCTGTTTCCTAAACCTTGCTTCTCTCACGAATCTCTGTGAATGCTGGTTCAGCCTTCACCCCACCTGGAGATGGTTTTATTTTCTGGTCAGTGGTGCAGAAAAGGTGTTTGGCGGAGAGATGGGATGTTGGGCGAGTCCTGCTGTTTGCTAGGCGACAGCTAATATCAGAGCTCTGTGGTCTTTTCTGAACGTGTGAGGTATTTTTAAGTTCCAAAAATCTCGGTGAAAAACAGCAGGTCCTTTTTTCCCCACTCAAAATGACAAAAGCAGTCAGCACATTGAAGAAAGGATCCCGGTAGATGTTTGAGCTTTCTCACTTCCAGAGCCACAGCACAGCACGCTGGTGCTGCAGCTTGGTCTAAACGAAGCACACGCAGATCAGCGTAACGCCCATATCAGCGATGAAGAATGAAGGCTGCGTTTGGCTGGGCGTGTGCATTTTGCTAGTCTTTTGCCACAGGTGCAATATTTATGTGAGTGTGTCTGCACGCATGTACATTGGTTGCTTTCAGTGTGTATTCTTTACAAGCCTGGGAGGATATTTTGGAAGTGTGTGCCGTGTGGATGATGAAATGAGAAGGCTTTTTTTTTTCGGAGGGCACATCAGTCCCCTGCCTTCAGCCCAGGACTGTTTTCATCTGCTTTCTTTCATGTGTTTTTTTTTTCTTTTTTTCATGCTTTTACTCTGTTATTTTGGTTTGTTTGTGTTACAGTAAAGTGTTATCAGCTTTTTATGATATAAAGTGCTTGTGCCAGAGGTGGCAGGACTGAACGGATGGACTTTGCAGCACTGAAAACTGATTTTGTGGAGGTTTGACTTTTCATCAGCTCCACTTTACTTTGCTCATCCACCATTGGCTGCCTTCACATTTGTCTCGCCCCTATTGGTCAGACCAAGATAGAAAAAGACCGCTCAGTCGTCTTGGTGAACAGTCCTCAGGTTTTAATTTATTTTGAATATTTATTTATTTATTGTAGTCGACATTTTTACTGTGCTTTTTTTTTTTTTCTTTTCCTATTGTACAAATCATGCACTTGTGCAAGTGCTGTCTGCAGTTGTTTAAAGAGACGATGCTTCATGTATAAACATGACTGCTTTTAAATGGATAGTACACCCAATCTGCATTCTGCATGTGTTTTTGTTTAACGACCAACATGGTGGAAATGACTTTTGCTTTTTCTGCTGTTTTTCTTCTGCAGATTTACATTTTTTGCTGTTTTACGTTGTCCATTTTTTCCTTCTACTTAATGTCATTACCACTTTTACAGAGTGGGATACATGTTTGCTTTGAAATTCATATGATACAGGACTGTATTTTGTGTGAACTGTCCCACCCAACACTTCGCCTTTTTGATAAGATGGTGAAGATTTTGTCAGATTAACGTTTTGTTTTTTTTCTTGCAGTAAACAACAGAGATGTTGTATCATACTTGTGTCTCATCTAGTAATGATGTTCATGTCTAGTTCAGCCTGTTCTAATACTCAAAGGTCAAAGGTTACCTTTGACCACACATATGTGCGTGACCGTGCTAACATGACCCCCTCCCTCCAGAAAAAGAAGAAAAAGCAGCATGTACAGTACAAAGGTGTCATTCTTCTGTTCTTCTTTGTGTGTTTCTAAACTTTAAAATCATGATGAGATTCACATATTTAAAATGAGCTCACAGTATTACACAACTGCAACTAACAAGCAGAGTAGCTGGCCTTTTTTTCTTTGCATGACAGTCAATAGGACACTTGTTTTTACTTGTTTTTTGGTGTTTTTCTTTTTATTTGGGTTCATTTTCTACTGAATGCTGGTATACTCGACCTTTCTCTCTCTATTTTCTCAGCTTTTTAAGTGCATATAACTATTTTTGTCTCCAGATGATATAATGAAGATGATTGTAATGATAAGGAATATTATATATAGATTATAGAACTGAGGATGACTATGAGGAAGTTGACAGTTATGATGATGATGATGATGTGATGATGATTATTTGGCATGCTTCTCTATGGGGCTCTGTGTTGCCAGTGCAGACTGGCTGCCTTTTGTACATAGCTGAGTGACCGTCAGCACCAAGAGTCACTGCTGCTTCAAAGAGTAAAGATGCTCCAGCAGGGGGCGCTGTCACACAAAATAAAGCACAAACACACACTGAGGCAGCTTGATGCTTCTAATGTAGCTGCAGAATAACTTTAGATCAAACAGACAATCCAGTCAGAGACATCAGCAGTTCATCAGTGTAGAAGAAGAACCAGCTTCCATTCAGATTATTGATCAGGGCTGCACAGTTAGGACTCAAATGACACTGATGCCTCTAATAAATCATCATCTGTAAGAATCATCAAAGGTGAAATAAGGAACAGTGATTCATTGTGCAGCCCTGCATATAAACTACATGAAGTGTCCTCCTCTTGAGGCCACTGTGAGCTCTGCTGCCTTCCTGTTATTTAGTCAGATGAAGCATCACTGAGATGAGCTGGAGCCACTCTGAACTTCTGCCATCTTCTTTTTACAGTCGCTGACTGAGCTGCACTGACAACACTGAGCCGGCTTCTCTTCATAGGGTGTCTTTCACTCTTTCCCCACTCTCTCGGTTTCCAACCTTGTTCCATCATTTCTCTGCAGTTGGCTCTTTCTACTTTCCCTTTGTCTCTTTCTGTCACTTTGGTTTTCTTCTGTATAATAATATTAATCCTCTAGTTCTCTGATTCTTCTGATTATTGCTCTGTTCTCTTACATGCTTCACGTGTTTCTCTAACTTCAATAAAATGTGTTAAGGTGTTATCAATAAAATGACAGTTTAAATAGAAAGTTCAGCGTCCTTCTGTGTTTACAGACACATCAGACAGGCTTTGATGTATTTAACTGACAGAAAAAAAAGCAGGAGATTAATGAACTTGTTTTGCTGATATTTTCACAATTTTTGTTCATCAGGAGAAAAACTTGAACTCCACAGTTAATAAGACTAATTAGTATCAAATACAAATACAGAGGAAATGTTCTCAGCTTCAGTATTTGTATCAAGACTTGCCTGATGAGGTTTTCAAATGTTCAGTGTTTTCATTATAACATCTTCAGTGAGTTTTGTAAATCCTCCATGCAACAATAATAATTAAAAAGACTCAAATTGCTTTCAAATACAGGTGTCCAAAAAAGGAGAAAAAAAACGTTATTTTTAGTGTTTCAGCCACTGAAACAACCAAAAGATGAACTAGTCAAATTGTTATTTAAATGGTTTTTGATCACTTTTAGTCGCTCCAAATCACAGTGACTAACAGAAAAGTTTCAGATCAGGCTTCTCAGATTTCTGCCTGCAGGCCTGTAGTGACGGCTCTTGACCTTAAATGACAAGAAATGAACACATGACTGTTCTGTGTTTCAGTCATCAGCAGTTCATGTTGTACATTTCAGTTACTCCAAGAGATATTTTAGTGTTTTCTCACATAGAAAGAAATTGATGGGATTGATTAAAGATTGAAAGATGAAACAAATACATTCACAATAATTTACACAAAAATGTAAAATGAACCAAAGGAAAGAAATTCACTGAGATCTCACTGAACTACAATGAAAAGCTCTAAAAGTCTAAAACAGGTTATTATCAGTTGTTTTGGCATCTCCTGCTTTTCCAATATTACACAAATCTCAGTGAAAGTGTCTCTGTGGGTGCAGATGTGAGTCATGTCTTCAGGGTCATAGAAGGACACCTCCCCCCTGTCATAGTCCAGCTGGACTCTGATCCTCTGGAGACTCTTCTTCACTGTCACAGTCTGACCAACAACATCAGGGCTAGTGGGGACTAAAATGGCACTGATGCCTCTAATAAATCATCATTCTGTTTGAATTATCAACGATTAAATAATAAACACAGGTTTTTTGTGCAGCCCTACACATAAACTACATGAAGTTTCCTCCTCTTACTTTTCCTTTTGTCTCTTATTGCTACTTTAGATTTCTTCTGTATAATAATATTAATCCTTAAATTCTCTGATTCTTCAGATTATTGCTTTATTCTCTTAGGTGATGCACGTGTTTCTCTAACTTCAACAAGATGTGTTAATGTGTTACCAATAAAAGGACAGTTTGAATACAGTAAGAATTAAACAATAAAAATTAAGAGATCAAATTTTCTTCTATGTTTAAACACAAATCAAAACGCAGCCAGACTTTGATATTTTTATTGACAGAAAATAATCCAGGAAATCAGTGAACTCATGTTTCCGACATTTTCATCATATCTGCTCTGCAGGTGTAAAACAGGAAATCCACAGTTAACAAGACCAAATGCTGAATGTGCTGATGTGATCTGGAATATGAAGTGAGAGTTCACAGAAACACACTGGAACAAACAGCAGCTCCAACTGTACAAATGTTCAACAATTATGAAATAAATGCTTTGGGTCAGTCAGTAGCAAAGAAAACAGTGTCTGTATCTGACAAAGCAATTTACACAGAACTTAGGAACAATAATGAACTTTAGTTTGTATGAATACAACTGAATAAATGTCAGACAGTCAACATTATTCTGCAATGACACATTTTAAAGAAAAACATGGCTGAATTATTATGACAACCTACACAGTTTGGTTTATTTTGCAACATAATGGAGAACATGCTATAAGAAACACATTTAAATGAAGCAAATCACTTAAATGAATCACTGACAGTTAAGTATTAAAAGATGACATTAGGATTATTTAAGTCAAGTCTATTTATCATTTTGAAACCATTAAACACAAATTGTCACGATGCTGTTATTAGCTGATATGGATCTAAATAACTGATGAAGGAAAGGAAAGTGACATTTATCAGTGCTTGTTCATCAATGTCTGACACATGGAAGTATGTTCAACTTCGCACTGTTTAAATGTGTAAAAACTGTTTCATGAACACCCAATGACTTGAAACTGCTATATATTTGTCAAAAAAGGAAAAAATCAACCAAAAAAAGAACAAATAAATATAAAGTTTTAAGGACCTTCAAACTGAATTTGCAAGAAAACAAAGCAAAAATTACTTTTATCCTTTAATTTTACTGTGTTTTGAAAATGATTTTTATCACATTGTATAAAATGCTTCAGATACAAATCTTTCTTTCTGCAATTTCTTACCTAAAAAATAAAAACAGGAGTTGCCTAAATTGAAAAACAAACAACCACAAAACAAGCTGTAACTAAAAGGATGAGACAAGAGAAAAAAAGTTCACAGAGACGTCGTTGCAGTTTTCAGAGAAATCTCAGTCTGACAGATTTTGATATCAGAGGTTTTGGCATTTCCTGCCTTTCCAATACTGAAAAATGGGAAGAGTTTCTCAGTGAAAGTGTCTCTGTGAGTGCAGATGTGAGTCATGTCTTCAGGGTCATAGAAGGACACCTCCCCCCTGTCATAGTCCAGCTGGACTCTGATCCTCTGGAGACTCTTCTTCACTCTCACAGTCTGACCATCACCATTAGTGTATTTTCCACTGCCATGATTTAAACACCAGATTCCATATTTTAGTGAAACAAAAATCTCTCCCTTCCTGTCAACTGACTCTTTACTTAAACCCACAAGCCAGCCAGGATGGTCTCCCACCTCCACCTCCCAGCTGTGTTTCCCTGAGCTGAAACCCTCAGAGCCAAAAACAGTGGGATACTTAGTGTTTCTCTCTGGATGATCAGGAAGCTGCTGCTTTGTGTCTCCATTCCTCACACTGGTCAGATCATCAGACAGATAGAGCCAGCAGTTTGCAGTGTTTGGGTCCAGAATGACAGGACTAAAGTGGACCTTCTCCTTCATCTTCTCCCACACTCTGAAGGACAGGTTGCCCAGGTGTTTGGCCACATCTATCAGTGCTCCTGAGACCAGCTGTGGATCTGACACTGAGCTCTGGGCTCTGGCTCTGCTCTGAGTGTCTTTATAACTGCTGAGGAATGGCACGCTGTGTTTCTGCAGCTCTTCTTCAACAGCAGAGATGCTGTCTGACAGAGAGGAGATCTGCTCCTCAATCATCTTCATCTCTCTGCTGATAGTCCTCCCCTTCTGCTCCTCTTCCTCCCTCAGAGCTGCCAGTCTGGACTCCTCTTCCTCTTTCAGGAACTGCTGGAGCTTCTTGAACTCTGCTCTGATCTGCCTCTCTGTGGACAACAGCTGCTTCTTGGAGTGTTGAATCACTTCATTGTATGTTTCCTCCACTTGTTTGTATTTGTTCCTCTTGTCCTGCAGAGACTTTAAGTCAGATTTCAGCTGCTCCTTCAGGTCACTGACTGCTTCTTCTACAGGAACCACTTTGTGACTCTGGTGGAGAGAAAACTCACACACAGGACACACAGCTCTGTCTTCATCCTCACAGTACCAGTAAGGGACGTCTGGATGTTTATCACACACCACCTCCTCCTTCTCGTTTTCTGCCTCAGGTGAGCTCTCACTGTGTTTCTTAGCAAAGGAGTCAGCAAGTTCTTTGAGAGAAACGTTTATAGATGGTTCATCCTTTGAAGATTTTCTTTTACAAATGGGACAGTTTTTGTTTTTAGTTTGTTCCCAGAATTTCTGCAGGCAGCTTGAACAGAAGCTGTGGCTGCAGCTCAGAGACACAGGATCTCTGAAAGTCTCTGAACACACATGGCAGCTCAGATAGTTTTCAAAAAGTGCGACTTTCTCTGCCATTTTCCAGGGTTTGGTTTCAATGACTCACCGAAATACGACCTCTTTGCTTGATAATGCCGCCAAATTGTGCTCTTCGGTACAGAGCGCAGGTTTTAATGTGAAGGCGTCTCCAGCGTGGTCGACAATGAGTTTAAGTTTCATTTACTCTGTTAGGGGCGGAGCTGATAGTAATGGACTTGCTATTTTATTACATTCTCACTAGATGGCGCTGTGTCTGTGATATAGATGTTGAATACACCACCAGACTACCGCCGATAGTCTCTATGCTTCAGAGAGAAATGTGACTGAACCAACATTAATATGCGTCGCTTTTTAAATTCTGGTTTGAACTTAGGCTGCACTGAGCTGTCATTAATAAATGCTTCTCTTGGGGACGGTCATTGATCCTCTGGAGACTCTTCGTCACTCTTAGAGTCTGATAAACAACATCAGTGTATTTTCCACTCTCATAATTTAAACACCAGGTTCCAGTTTCTGGTGAAATGAATGATTCATTCTTGTCAGCTGACACTTTTATTAAACCCACACTCCACTCAGGATGGTCTCCCACCTCCCAGCTGTGTTTCCCTGAGCTGAAGCCCTCAGAGCCAAAAACGTCGGGATACTTAATGTTTTTCTGTGGATTGTCAGAAATCTGCTGTTTTTTTTTAATCCAAGTCTCACACTGATCAGATCATCAGACAGATAGCGACAACAGTGTGCAGTGTTTGGGTCCAGAATGACAGGACTGAAGTGGACCTTTTCCTTCATCTTCTCCCACACTCTGAAGGACACGTTGATAGAATATGATACCCATTTACACAAAAATTAAAAATAAACCAAAAATAAAAACCAAAAAACAGAAAATTACTGAGATCTCACTGAACTATGATGAAAACTCCCTTAGACTGTTTTGGCATCTCCTGCTTTCCAAATATTAAACGTGTCTCAGTGAAAGTGTCTCTGTGAGCTGTGAGTGTAGATGTGAGTCATGTCTTCAGGGTCACAGTCTGACCAACAACATCTGTATGTTGTCTATTGTTATATTAGAAACACCAAATGTCTAACTTTGGTAAAGCAGGATATTCTTCCTTCCTGTTAACTAAGCCTGTAATTCTATTAACTTTTATTTATATGATGCTAAATCAGAACAACATTCGCCTTAAGAAGTTTTATACTGTAAGGGAAAGACCCTACAATAATACCAAGAAAACAGAGAAAATCCCAACAGTCGTATGACTCTCTATGATTTTGGGCTTTGGCAACAGTGGGAAGGAAAAACTCCCCTTTAGCAGGAAGAAGCCTCCAGCAGAACCAAGTTCAGGGAGTGGGCAGCCATCTGCCACTTGTAGTCAAAGTAAAAACAAATAAAGGAACAAACATAATCAAACAGAAAGTCCAGTCAGAGACATCCGCAGTTCATCAGAAATTGAACAGAGACTGTTTGTGCAGCCCTGCACATAAACTACATGAAGTGTCCTCCTCTTACTTTCCTTTTATCTCTTATTGACACTTTTGGATTTCTTCTGTATAACACTATTAATCCTCTAGTTCTGTTTCCTCAGATTAGATGCTTTATTCTCTTATATGCTACACGTGTTTCACTAACTTCAAGAAAATGTGTTAAGGTGTTATCAATAAAATGACAGTTTAAATAGAAAGTTCAGCGTCTTTCTGTGTTTACAGACACATCACACAGGCTTTGATGTATTTATTGACGGAAAATAATCCAGGAAATCAGTGAACTCGTGTTTCCAACATTTTCATCATATTTGCTCTGCAGGTGTAAAACAGGAAATCCACAGTTAACGAGACGAAATCCTGAATGTGCTGATGTGATCTGGAATATGAAGTGAGAGTTCACAGAAACACACTGGAACAAACAGCAGCTCCAACTGTACAAATGTTCAACAATTATGAAATAAATGCTTTGGGTCAGTCAGTAGCAAAGAAAACAGTGTCTGTATCTGACAAAGCAATTTACACAGAACTTAGGAACAATAATGAACTTTAGTTTGTATGAATACAACTGAATAAATGTCAGACAGTCAACATTATTCTGCAATGACACATTTTAAAGAAAAACATGGCTGAATTATTATGACAACCTACACAGTTTGGTTTATTTTGCAACATAATGGAGAACATGCTATAAGAAACACATTTAAATGAAGCAAATCACTTAAATGAATCACTGACAGTTAAGTATTAAAAGTAGACATTAGAAGCACAAATTGTCACGATGCTGTTATGAGCTGATATGGATCTAAATAACTGATAAAGGTAAAGAAAGTGACATTTATCAGAGCTTGTTTATCAATGTCACATCTATTTTATACTGATTAAATGTTTAAAAACAGTTTCATGAACACTTAATGGCTTTAAACACCTTCAAACTGAATTTGCAACAAAACAAAAAATATTACATTTATGATTTTGTTTTACTCTGTGTTTTGAAAATAATTTGTATCTTATTGTATAAATTGCTTCAGGTGCTAAATTTTTCTTTCTGAAATTTCTCTCATAAAAAATAACAACAGGAGTAGCCGAAACTGAAAAACAAACAACCACAAAACAAGCTGTAACAAACAACGAGAAAGTTTGAAACAAGAGAAAAGAAAAAAGAATTCACAGAGACGTCGTTGCAGTTTTCAGAGAAATCTCAGTCTGACAGATTTTGATATCAGAGGTTTTGGCGTCTCCTGCTTCTCCAACCTCAAAAAATGGGAAGAGTTTCTCAGTGAAAGTGTCTCTGTGAGTGCAGATGTGAGTCATGTCTTCAGGGTCATAGAAGGACACCTCCCCCCTGTCATAGTCCAGCTGGACTCTGATCCTCTGGAGACTCTTCTTCACTTGTAGAGTCTGACAAACAAAATTAGTGTATTTTCCACTGTTATGCCATAAACACCAGATTCCATATTTTGGTAAAGGAAAACGCTCTCCCTTTCTGTCAACTGACTCTTTAACTAAACCCACAGTCCAGCCAGGATGGTCTCCCACCTCCACCTCCCAGCTGTGTTTCCCTGAGCTGAAGCCTTCAGAGCCAAAAATATTGGCATACTCAGTGTTTCTCTCTGGATTATCAGGAAGCTGCTGCTTTGTGTCTCCATTCCTCACACTGGTCAGATCATCAGACAGATAGAGCTGGCCACTTGCAGTGTTTGGGTCCAGAATGACAGGACTGAAGTGGACCTTCTCCTTCATCTTCTCCCACACTCTGAAGGACAGGTTGCCCAGGTGTTTGGCCACATCTATCAGTGCTCCTGAGACCAGCTGTGGATCTGACACTGAGCTCTGGGCTCTGCTCTGAGTGTCTTTATAACTGCTGAGGAATGGCACGCTGTGTTTCTGCAGCTCTTCTTCAACAGCACAGATGCTGTCTGACAGAGAGGAGATCTGCTCCTCAATCATCTTCATCTCTCTGCTGATAGTCCTCCCCTTCTGCTCCTCTTCCTCCCTCAGAGCTGCCAGTCTGGACTCCTCTTCCTCTTTCAGGAACTGCTGGAGCTTGTTGAACTCTGCTCTGATCTGCCTCTCTGTGGACAACAGCTGCTTCTTCATGTGTTCCCTCACTTCATTGTATGTTTCCTCCACTTGTTTGTATTTGTTCCTCTTGTCCTGCAGAGACTTTAAGTCAGATTTCAGCTGCTCCTTCAGGTCACTGACTGCTTCTTCTACAGGAACCACTTTGTGACTCTGGTGGAGAGAAAACTCACACACAGGACACACAGCTCTGTCTTCATCCTCACAGTACCAGTAAGGGACGTCTGGATGTTTATCACACACCACCTCCTCCTTCTCTTCCTCCTTCTCGTTTTCTGTCTCAGGTGAGCTCTCACTCTGCCCCTTAGCAAAGGAGTCAGCAAGTTCTTTGAGATCAAAGATCATAGATGGTTCATCCTTTGAAGATTTTCTTTTACAAATGGGACAGTTTTTGTTTTTAGTTTGTTCCCAGAATTTCTGCAGGCAGCTTGAACAGAAGCTGTGGCCGCAGCTCAGAGACACAGGATCTCTGAAAGTCTCTGAACACACATGGCAGCTCAAGTAACCTTCTAAAAGCAATTTCTCAGCCATCCCTGATAATTTACAGATTACTTAAAGGACAAGACTCACCGAAATACAGTCACTCTGACTTTTGAACAAAATTGTATTCGTCAGTACAGATCCCAGCCTTTACTGTAATGCGTTCCCGGGTGATCGTGAAAGTGAGTCTTTAGGTTTCATTTACTCTCTTATGGGTGGAGCTGATATCAATGACCCCGCCATTTCACTCTGTCACCACTAGATGGCGCAGTTTTTCAGAGTGTTAAAGAAATACTGCATCAGACATGCTCATACCTGTCTGTGTCTGTGAACTTGTGCAGAAATACTGTTCAGTTGTGCTGCTGTTTTAAAGGCAGGTTAGACACTGAGCAGGTCAACAATCTGTGGCAGGGTTAAAAAAGTAGAGACAGACAGACAATTTTGGATCATCAGTTAACCTAACCTGCATGTGTTTGAACTGTGGGAGGAAGCCAGATTACTCGGACTGAACCCACAGAGACAGAGGAACAACATCTAAGCTGCAGAGAAAACCCCCACCCTGAATAAACCCAGGAACATGTTGTTGTGAGGTGACAGGACTCACCACTGCATCACTCTTCACTAGGATTAATCTGAAAATGTTCTAAACAACATGCAGTGGTAGGTAAACTCTAAAGAGTGCTGTGACATTATTATTATTTTTTATTTTTTTGCCAAACCAGCATTTTATCCAAATAAAGGTTTAAAGACCAATAATTTATTATTTGGGAAAGATGCATCACTTCAAAGTATTCAATTCAATTCAAAGTAATATCTTTAAACTGGACTTACTGTCCAGTACAACCTTCAGGTAACATGAAAATATTATGTTTAAATTTTCTGTCAAAGACATTTATCTATACAATATAGAATAGAAGGTCCCGTGATGACGTAACTGCCTTCATCACCTGGATATCTGGGAAGATGAACCAGTCCTTTCACTTGTGACACCACCGTGAAACTGCAGTTTCTCTTTACATGTCTAATCCTTGTAGCCAATTTAGATACCAACAAGTCAGATGAGGCATCACTGAGATGAGCTGGAGACACTGTAAACATCTGCCATCTTCTTTCTCCAGCCAGTGACAACACGGAGTCAGCTTCTCTTCTTAGGGTGTCTTTCACTCTTTCCCCCACTGCCTCTGTTTCCAACCTTAGTGCATCATTTCTCTGCAGTTGGCTCTTTCTACTTTTGTTATGTCTCTTTTTTTCATTGTGGCGGGGCCTGATCTGCAGTGCCGCTGCAGGTGAGGCAGACACATCAAAGCGGCATCCACAATCACGCCTCTCCGGCATAAACCAATGAACTGAGTCCAGAGTGAATGTTGTTGTTGTGTATGTGTGGCTGGCAGCAGGGAAGCTGCAGCTGCGGGGTGTTGTGACAGCAACCGTGCAATAAAAGTGGTTAAAGATGCTGAAAAGCATAAGTGTGTCATCGGGTCTGTCGTGGGTTGTTTACTTCCACCTCATTTTTGAAGAAATCTCATCGGACACATTTTGATATCAGAGGTTTTGGTGTCTCCTGCTTCTCCAACCTCAAAAAATGGGAAGAGTTTCTCAGTGAAAGTGTCTCTGTGAGTGTAGATCAGAGTCATGTCTTCAGGGTCATAGAAGGACACCTCCCCCCTGTCATAGTCTTTCCCTTTGTCTCTTATTGTCATGTTGGGTTTCTTCTGTATAATAATATTAATCCTCTAGTTCTCTGATTCTTCTGATTATTGCTCTGTTCTCTTACATGCTTCACGTGTTTCTCTAACTTCAATAAAATGTGTTAAGGTGTTATCAATAAAATGACAGTTTAAATAGAAAGTTCAGCGTCCTTCTGTGTTTACAGACACATCAGACAGGCTTTGATGTATTTAACTGACAGAAAAAAAAGCAGGAGATTAATGAACTTGTTTTGCTGATATTTTCACAATTTTTGTTCATCAGGAGAAAAACTTGAACTCCACAGTTAATAAGACTAATTAGTATCAAATACAAATACAGAGGAAATGTTCTCAGCTTCAGTATTTGTATCAAGACTTGCCTGATGAGGTTTTCAAATGTTCAGTGTTTTCATTATAACATCTTCAGTGAGTTTTGTAAATCCTCCATGCAACAATAATAATTAAAAAGACTCAAATTGCTTTCAAATACAGCAGGTGTCCAAAAAAGGAGAAAAAAAAACGTTATTTTTAGTGTTTCAGCCACTGAAACAACCAAAAGATGAACTAGTCAAATTGTTATTTAAATGGTTTTTGATCACTTTTAGTCGCTCCAAATCACAGTGACTAACAGAAAAGTTTCAGATCAGGCTTCTCAGATTTCTGCCTGCAGGCCTGTAGTGACGGCTCTTGACCTTAAATGACAAGAAATGAACACATGACTGTTCTGTGTTTCAGTCATCAGCAGTTCATGTTGTACATTTCAGTTACTCCAAGAGATATTTTAGTGTTTTCTCACATAGAAAGAAATGGATGGGATTGATTAAAGATTGAAAGATGAAACAAATACATTCACAATAATTTACACAAAAATGTAAAATGAACCAAAGGAAAGAAATTCACTGAGATCTCACTGAACTACAATGAAAAGTTCTAAAAGTCTAAAACAGGTTATTATCAGTTGTTTTGGCATCTCTTGCTTTTCCAATATTACACGAATCTCAGTGAAAGTGTCTCTGTGAGTGCAGATGTGAGTCATGTCTTCAGGGTCATAGAAGGACACCTCCCCCCTGTCATAGTCCAGCTGGACTCTGATCCTCTGGAGACTCTTCTTCACTGTCACAGTCTGACCAACAACATCAGGGCTGCACAGTGGGGACTAAAATGGCACTGATGCCTCTAATAAATCATCATTCTGTTTGAATTATCAACGATTAAATAATAAACACAGGTTTTTTGTGCAGCCCTACACATAAACTACATGAAGTTTCCTCCTCTTACTTTTCCTTTTGTCTCTTATTGCTACTTTAGATTTCTTCTGTATAATAATATTAATCCTTAAATTCTCTGATTCTTCAGATTATTGCTTTATTCTCTTAGGTGATGCACGTGTTTCTCTAACTTCAACAAGATGTGTTAATGTGTTACCAATAAAAGGACAGTTTGAATACAGTAAGAATTAAACAATAAAAATTAAGAGATCAAATTTTCTTCTATGTTTAAACACAAATCAAAACGCAGCCAGACTTTGATATTTTTATTGACAGAAAATAATCCAGGAAATCAGTGAACTCATGTTTCCGACATTTTCATCATATCTGCTCTGCAGGTGTAAAACAGGAAATCCACAGTTAACAAGACCAAATGCTGAATGTGCTGATGTGATCTGGAATATGAAGTGAGAGTTCACAGAAACACACTGGAACAAACAGCAGCTCCAACTGTACAAATGTTCAACAATTATGAAATAAATGCTTTGGGTCAGTCAGTAGCAAAGAAAACAGTGTCTGTATCTGACAAAGCAATTTACACAGAACTTAGGAACAATAATGAACTTTAGTTTGTATGAATACAACTGAATAAATGTCAGACAGTCAACATTATTCTGCAATGACACATTTTAAAGAATAACATGGCTGAATTATTATGACAACCTACACAGTTTGGTTTATTTTGCAACATAATGGAGAACATGCTATAAGAAACACATTTAAATGAAGCAAATCACTTAAATGAATCACTGACAGTTAAGTTTTAAAAGATGACATTAGGATTATTTAAGTCAAGTCTATTTATCATTTTGAAACCATTAAAACACAAATTGTCACGATGCTGTTATTAGCTGATATGGATCTAAATAACTGATGAAGGAAAGGAAAGTGACATTTATCAGTGCTTGTTCATCAATGTCTGACACATGGAAGTTTGTTCAACTTCGCACTGTTTAAATGTGTAAAAACTGTTTCATGAACACCCAATGACTTGAAACTGCTATATATTTGTCAAAAAAGGCAAAAATCAACCAAAAAAAAGAACAAATAAATATAAAGTTTTAAGGACCTTCAAACTGAATTTGCAAGAAAACAAAGCAAAAATTACTTTTATCCTTTAATTTTACTGTGTTTTGAAAATGATTTTTATCACATTGTATAAAATGCTTCAGATACAAATCTTTCTTTCTGCAATTTCTTACCTAAAAAATAAAAACAGGAGTTGCCTAAATTGAAAAACAAACAACCACAAAACAAGCTGTAACTAAAAGGATGAGACAAGAGAAAAAAAGTTCACAGAGACGTCGTTGCAGTTTTCAGAGAAATCTCAGTCTGACAGATTTTGATATCAGAGGTTTTGGCATTTCCTGCCTTTCCAATACTGAAAAATGGGAAGAGTTTCTCAGTGAAAGTGTCTCTGTGAGTGCAGATGTGAGTCATGTCTTCAGGGTCATAGAAGGACACCTCCCCCCTGTCATAGTCCAGCTGGACTCTGATCCTCTGGAGACTCTTCTTCACTGTCACAGTCTGACCATCACCATTAATGTATTTTCCACTGCCATTTTTTAAACACCAGATTCCATATTTTAGTGAAACAAAAATCTCTCCCTTCCTGTCAACTGACTCTTTAGCTAAACCCACAATCCAGTCAGGATGGTCTCCCACCTCCACCTCCCAGCTGTGTTTCCCTGAGCTGAAGCCTTCAGAGCCAAAAATATTGGCATACTCAGTGTTTCTCTCTGGATGATCAGGAAGTTGCTGCTTTGTGTCTCCAACTCTCACACTGGTCAGATCATCAGACAGATAGAGCCAGCAGTTTGCAGTGTTTGGGTCCAGAATGACAGGACTGAAGTGGACCTTCTCCTTCATCTTCTCCCACACTCTGAAGGACAGGTTGCCCAGGTGTTTGGCCACATCTATCAGTGCTCCTGAGACCAGCTGTGGATCTGACACTGAGCTCTGGGCTCTGGCTCTGCTCTGAGTGTCTTTATAACTGCTGAGGAATGGCACGCTGTGTTTCTGCAGCTCTTCTTCAACAGCAGAGATGCTGTCTGACAGAGAGGAGATCTGCTCCTCAATCATCTTCATCTCTCTGCTGATAGTCCTCCCCTTCTGCTCCTCTTCCTCCCTCAGAGCTGCCAGTCTGGACTCCTCTTCCTCTTTCAGGAACTGCTGGAGCTTGTTGAACTCTGCTCTGATCTGCCTCTCTGTGGACAACAGCTGCTTCTTGGAGTGTTGAATCACTTTATTGTATGTTTTCTTCACTTGTTTGTATTTGTTCCTCTTGTCCTGCAGAGACTTTAAGTCAGATTTCAGCTGCTCCTTCAGGTCACTGACTGCTTCTTCTACAGGAACCACTTTGTGACTCTGGTGGAGAGAAAACTCACACACAGGACACACAGCTCTGTCTTCATCCTCACAGTACCAGTAAGGGACGTCTGGATGTTTATCACACACCACCTCCTCCTTCTCTTCCTCCTTCTCGTTTTCTGTCTCAGGTGAGCTCTCACTCTGCCTCTTAGCAAAGGAGTCAGCAAGTTCTTTGAGAGCAACGTTTATAGATGCTTCATCCTTTGAAGATTTTCTTTTACAAATGGGACAGTTTTTGTTTTTAGTTTGTTCCCAGAATTTCTGCAGGCAGCTTGAACAGAAGCTGTGGCCGCAGCTCAGAGACACAGGATCTCTGAAAGTCTCTGAACACACGTGGCAGCTCAAGTAACCTTCTAAAAGCAATTTCTCAGCCATCCCTGATAATTTACAGATTACTTAAAGGACAAGACTCACCGAAATACAGTCACTCTGACTTTTGAACAAAATTGTATTCGTCAGTACAGATCCCAGCCTTTACTGTAATGCGTTCCCGGGTGATCGTGAAAGTGAGTCTTTAGGTTTCATTTACTCTCTTATGGGTGGAGCTGATATCAATGACCCCGCCATTTCACTCTGTCACCACTAGATGGCGCAGTTTTTCAGAGTGTTAAAGAAATACTGCATCAGACATGCTCATACCTGTCTGTGTCTGTGAACTTGTGCAGAAATACTGTTCAGTTGTGCTGCTGTTTTAAAGGCAGGTTAGACACTGAGCAGGTCAACAATCTGTGGCAGGGTTAAAAAAGTAGAGACAGACAGACAATTTTGGATCATCAGTTAACCTAACCTGCATGTGTTTGAACTGTGGGAGGAAGCCAGATTACTCGGACTGAACCCACAGAGACAGAGGAACAACATCTAAGCTGCAGAGAAAACCCCCACCCTGAATAAACCCAGGAACATGTTGTTGTGAGGTGACAGGACTCACCACTGCATCACTCTTCACTAGGATTAATCTGAAAATGTTCTAAACAACATGCAGTGGTAGGTAAACTCTAAAGAGTGCTGTGACATTATTATTATTATTTTTTATTTTTTTGCCAAACCAGCATTTTATCCAAATAAAGGTTTAAAGACCAATAATTTATTATTTGGGAAAGATGCATCACTTCAAAGTATTCAATTCAATTCAAAGTAATATCTTTAAACTGGACTTACTGTCCAGTACAACCTTCAGGTAACATGAAAATATTATGTTTAAATTTTCTGTCAAAGACATTTATCTATACAATATAGAATAGAAGGTCCCGTGATGACGTAACTGCCTTCATCACCTGGATATCTGGGAAGATGAACCAGTCCTTTCACTTGTGACACCACCATGAAACTGCAGTTTCTCTTTACATGTCTAATCCTTGTAGCCAATTTAGATACCAACAAGTCAGATGAGGCATCACTGAGATGAGCTGGAGACACTGTAAACATCTGCCATCTTCTTTCTCCAGCCAGTGACAACACGGAGTCAGCTTCTCTTCTTAGGGTGTCTTTCACTCTTTCCCCCACTGCCTCTGTTTCCAACCTTAGTGCATCATTTCTCTGCAGTTGGCTCTTTCTACTTTTGTTATGTCTCTTTTTTTCATTGTGGCGGGGCCTGATCTGCAGTGCCGCTGCAGGTGAGGCAGACACATCAAAGCGGCATCCACAATCACGCCTCTCCGGCATAAACCAATGAACTGAGTCCAGAGTGAATGTTGTTGTTGTGTATGTGTGGCTGGCAGCAGGGAAGCTGCAGCTGCGGGGTGTTGTGACAGCAACCGTGCAATAAAAGTGGTTAAAGATGCTGAAAAGCATAAGTATGTCATCGGGTCTGTCGTGGGTTGTTTACTTCTACCTCATTTTTGAAGAAATCTCATCGGACACATTTTGATATCAGAGGTTTTGGTGTCTCCTGCTTCTCCAACCTCAAAAAATGGGAAGAGTTTCTCAGTGAAAGTGTCTCTGTGAGTGTAGATCAGAGTCATGTCTTCAGGGTCATAGAAGGACACCTCCCCCCTGTCATAGTCTTTCCCTTTGTCTCTTATTGTCATGTTGGGTTTCTTCTGTATAATAATATTAATCCTCTAGTTCTCTGATTCTTCTGATTATTGCTCTGTTCTCTTACATGCTTCACGTGTTTCTCTAACGTCAAGAAAATGTGTTAAGGTGTTATCAATAAAATGACAGTTTAAATAGAAAGTTCAGCGTCCTTCTGTGTTTACAGACACATCAGACAGGCTTTGATGTATTTAACTGACAGAAAAAAAAACAGGAGATTAATGAACTTGTTTTGCTGATATTTTCACAATATTTGTTCATCAGGAGAAAAACTTGAACTCCACAGTTAATAAGACTAATTAGTATCAAATACAAATACAGAGGAAATGTTCTCAGCTTCAGTATTTGTATCAAGACTTGCCTGATGAGGTTTTCAAATGTTCAGTGTTTTCATTATAACATCTTCAGTGAGTTTTGTAAATCCTCCATGCAACAATAATAATTAAAAAGACTCAAATTGCTTTCAAATACAGCAGGTGTCCAAAAAAGGAGAAAAAAACGTTATTTTTAGTGTTTCAGCCACTGAAACAACCAAAAGATGAACTAGTCAAATTGTTATTTAAATGGTTTTTGATCACTTTTAGTCGCTCCAAATCACAGTGACTAACAGAAAAGTTTCAGATCAGGCTTCTCAGATTTCTGCCTGCAGGCCTGTAGTGACGGCTCTTGACCTTAAATGACAAGAAATGAACACATGACTGTTCTGTGTTTCAGTCATCAGCAGTTCATGTTGTACATTTCAGTTACTCCAAGAGATATTTTAGTGTTTTCTCACATAGAAAGAAATTGATGGGATTGATTAAAGATTGAAAGATGAAACAAATACATTCACAATAATTTACACAAAAATGTAAAATGAACCAAAGGAAAGAAATTCACTGAGATCTCACTGAACTACAATGAAAAGCTCTAAAAGTCTAAAACAGGTTATTATCAGTTGTTTTGGCATCTCCTGCTTTTCCAATATTACACAAATCTCAGTGAAAGTGTCTCTGTGAGTGTAGATGTGAGTCATGTCTTCAGGGTCATAGAAGGACACCTCCCCCCTGTCATAGTCCAGCTGGACTCTGATCCTCTGGAGACTCTTCTTCACTGTCACAGTCTGACCAACAACATCAGGGCTGCACAGTGGGGACTAAAATGGCACTGATGCCTCTAATAAATCATCATTCTGTTTGAATTATCAACGATTAAATAATAAACACAGGTTTTTTGTGCAGCCCTACACATAAACTACATGAAGTTTCTTCCTCTTACTTTTCCTTTTGTCTCTTATTGCTACTTTAGATTTCTTCTGTATAATAATATTAATCCTTAAATTCTCTGATTCTTCAGATTATTGCTTTATTCTCTTAGGTGATGCACGTGTTTCTCTAACTTCAACAAGATGTGTTAATGTGTTACCAATAAAAGGACAGTTTGAATACAGTAAGAATTAAACAATAAAAATTAAGAGATCAAATTTTCTTCTATGTTTATACACAAATCAAAACGCAGCCAGACTTTGATATTTTTATTGACAGAAAATAATCCAGGAAATCAGTGAACTCATGTTTCCGACATTTTCATCATATCTGCTCTGCAGGTGTAAAACAGGAAATCCACAGTTAACAAGACCAAATCCTGAATGTGCTGATGTGATCTGGAATATGAAGTGAGAGTTCACAGAAACACACTGGAACAAACAGCAGCTCCAACTGTACAAATGTTCAACAATTATGAAATAAATGCTTTGGGTCAGTCAGTAGCAAAGAAAACAGTGTCTGTATCTGACAAAGCAATTTACACAGAACTTAGGAACAATAATGAACTTTAGTTTGTATGAATACAACTGAATAAATGTCAGACAGTCAACATTATTCTGCAATGACACATTTTAAAGAAAAACATGGCTGAATTATTATGACAACCTACACAGTTTGGTTTATTTTGCAACATAATGGAGAACATGCTATAAGAAACACATTTAAATGAAACAAGTCACTTAAATGAATCACTGACAGTTAAGTTTTAAAAGATGACATTAGGATTATTTAAGTCAAGTCTATTTATCATTTGGAAACCATTAAAACACAAATTGTCACGATGCTGTTATTAGCTGATATGGATCTAAATAACTGATGAAGGAAAGGAAAGTGACATTTATCAGTGCTTGTTCATCAATGTCTGACACATGGAAGTTTGTTCAACTTCGCACTGTTTAAATGTGTAAAAACTGTTTCATGAACACCCAATGACTTGAAACTGCTATATATTTGTCAAAAAAGGAAAAGATCAACCAAAAAAAGAACAAATAAATATAAAGTTTTAAGGACCTTCAAACTGAATTTGCAAGAAAACAAAGCAAAAATTACTTTTATCCTTTAATTTTACTGTGTTTTGAAAATAATTTTTATCACATTGTATAAAATGCTTCAGATACAAATCTTTCTTTCTGCAATTTCTTACCTAAAAAATAAAAACAGGAGTTGCCTAAATTGAAAAACAAACAACCACAAAACAAGCTGTAACTAAAAGGATGAGACAAGAGAAAAAAAGTTCACAGAGACGTCGTTGCAGTTTTCAGAGAAATCTCAGTCTGACAGATTTTGATATCAGAGGTTTTGGCGTCTCCTGCCTCTCCAACCTCAAAATATGGGAAGAGTTTCTCAGTGAAAGTGTCTCTGTGAGTGTAGATGTGAGTCATGTCTTCAGGGTCATAGAAGGACACCTCCCCCCTGTCATAGTCCAGCTGGACTCTGATCCTCTGGAGACTCTTCTTCACTGTCACAGTCTGACCAACAACATCAGGGCTGCACAGTGGGGACTAAAATGGCACTGATGCCTCTAATAAATCATCATTCTGTTTGAATTATCAACGATTAAATAATAAACACAGGTTTTTTGTGCAGCCCTACACATAAACTACATGAAGTTTCCTCCTCTTACTTTTCCTTTTGTCTCTTATTGCTACTTTAGATTTCTTCTGTATAATAATATTAATCCTTAAATTCTCTGATTCTTCAGATTATTGCTTTATTCTCTTAGGTGATGCACGTGTTTCTCTAACTTCAACAAGATGTGTTAATGTGTTACCAATAAAAGGACAGTTTGAATACAGTAAGAATTAAACAATAAAAATTAAGAGATCAAATTTTCTTCTATGTTTATACACAAATCAAAACGCAGCCAGACTTTGATATTTTTATTGACAGAAAATAATCCAGGAAATCAGTGAACTCATGTTTCCGACATTTTCATCATATCTGCTCTGCAGGTGTAAAACAGGAAATCCACAGTTAACAAGACCAAATGCTGAATGTGCTGATGTGATCTGGAATATGAAGTGAGAGTTCACAGAAACACACTGGAACAAACAGCAGCTCCAACTGTACAAATGTTCAACAATTATGAAATAAATGCTTTGGGTCAGTCAGTAGCAAAGAAAACAGTGTCTGTATCTGACAACGCAATTTACACAGAACTTAGGAACAATAATGAACTTTAGTTTGTATGAATACAACTGAATAAATGTCAGACAGTCAACATTATTCTGCAATGACACATTTTAAAGAAAAACATGGCTGAATTATTATGACAACCTACACAGTTTGGTTTATTTTGCAACATAATGGAGAACATGCTATAAGAAACACATTTAAATGAAGCAAATCACTTAAATGAATCACTGACAGTTAAGTATTAAAAGATGACATTAGGATTATTTAAGTCAAGTCTATTTATCATTTTGAAACCATTAAAACACAAATTGTCACGATGCTGTTATTAGCTGATATGGATCTAAATAACTGATGAAGGAAAGGAAAGTGACATTTATCAGTGCTTGTTCATCAATGTCTGACACATGGAAGTTTGTTCAACTTCGCACTGTTTAAATGTGTAAAAACTGTTTCATGAACACCCAATGACTTGAAACTGCTATATATTTGTCAAAAAAGGAAAAAATCAACCAAAAAAAGAACAAATAAATATAAAGTTTTAAGGACCTTCAAACTGAATTTGCAAGAAAACAAAGCAAAAATTACTTTTATCCTTTAATTTTACTGTGTTTTGAAAATGATTTTTATCACATTGTATAAAATGCTTCAGATACAAATCTTTCTTTCTGCAATTTCTTACCTAAAAAATAAAAACAGGAGTTGCCTAAATTGAAAAACAAACAACCACAAAACAAGCTGTAACTAAAAGGATGAGACAAGAGAAAAAAAGTTCACAGAGACGTCGTTGCAGTTTTCAGAGAAATCTCAGTCTGACAGATTTTGATATCAGAGGTTTTGGCATTTCCTGCCTTTCCAATACCAAAATATGGGAAGAGTTTCTCAGTGAAAGTGTCTCTGTGAGTGCAGATGTGAGTCATGTCTTCAGGGTCATAGAAGGACACCTCCCCCCTGTCATAGTCCAGCTGGACTCTGATCCTCTGGAGACTCTTCTTCACTCTCACAGTCCGATCAACAACATTGATATATTTTCCACTGTTATGCAATAAACACCAGATTCCATATTCTGTTGAAGAAAAACACTCTCCCTTCCTGTCAACTGACTCTTTAACTAAACCCACAATCCAGCCAGGATGGTCTCCCACCTCCACCTCCCAGCTGTGTTTCCCTGAGCTGAAACCCTCAGAGCCAAAAACAGTATGATACTTAGTGTTTCTCTCTGGATGATCAGGAAGCTGCTGCTTTGTGTCTCCACGCCTCACACTGGTCAGATCATCAGACAGATAGAGATAGGGGTTTGCAGTGTTTGGGTCCAGAATGACAGGACTGAAGTGGACCTTCTCCTTCATCTTCTCCCACACTCTGAAGGACAGGTTGCCCAGGTGTTTGGCCACATCTATCAGTGCTCCTGAGACCAGCTGTGGATCTGACACTGAGCTCTGGGCTCTGGCTCTGCTCTGAGTGTCTTTATAACTGCTGAGGAATGGCACGCTGTGTTTCTGCAGCTCTTCTTCAACAGCAGAGATGCTGTCTGACAGAGAGGAGATCTGCTCCTCAATCATCTTCATCTCTCTGCTGATAGTCCTCCCCTTCTGCTCCTCTTCCTCCCTCAGAGCTGTCAGTCTGGACTCCTCTTCCTCTTTCAGGAACTGCTGGAGCTTGTTGAACTCTGCTCTGATCTGCCTCTCTGTGGACAACAGCTGCTTCTTCATGTGTTCCCTCACTTCATTGTATGTTTCCTCCACTTGTTTGTATTTGTTCCTCTTGTCCTGCAGAGACTTTAGGTCAGATTTCAGCTGCTCCTTCAGGTCACTGACTGCTTCTTCTACAGGAACCACTTTGTGACTCTGGTGGAGAGAAAAGTCACACACAGGACACACAGCTCTGTCTTCATCCTCACAGTACCAGTAAGGGACGTCTGGATGTTTATCACACACCACCTCCTCCTTCTCTTCCTCCTTCTCGTTTTCTGTCTCAGGTGAGCTCTCACTCTGCCCCTTAGCAAAGGAGTCAGCAAGTTCTTTGAGAGCAACGTTTATAGATGCTTCATCCTTTGAAGATTTTCTTTTACAAATGGGACAGTTTTTGTTTTTAGTTTGTTCCCAGAATTTCTGCAGGCAGCTTGAACAGAAGCTGTGGCCGCAGCTCAGAGACACAGGATCTCTGAAAGTCTCTGAACACACGTGGCAGCTCAAGTAACCTTCTAAAAGCAATTTCTCAGCCATCCCTGATAATTTACAGATTACTTAAAGGACAAGACTCACCGAAATACAGTCACTCTGACTTTTGAACAAAATTGTATTCGTCAGTACAGATCCCAGCCTTTACTGTAATGCGTTCCCGGGTGATCGTGAAAGTGAGTCTTTAGGTTTCATTTACTCTCTTATGGGTGGAGCTGATATCAATGACCCCGCCATTTCACTCTGTCACCACTAGATGGCGCAGTTTTTCAGAGTGTTAAAGAAATACTGCATCAGACATGCTCATACCTGTCTGTGTCTGTGAACTTGTGCAGAAATACTGTTCAGTTGTGCTGCTGTTTTAAAGGCAGGTTAGACACTGAGCAGGTCAACAATCTGTGGCAGGGTTAAAAAAGTAGAGACAGACAGACAATTTTGGATCATCAGTTAACCTAACCTGCATGTGTTTGAACTGTGGGAGGAAGCCAGATTACTCGGACTGAACCCACAGAGACAGAGGAACAACATCTAAGCTGCAGAGAAAACCCCCACCCTGAATAAACCCAGGAACATGTTGTTGTGAGGTGACAGGACTCACCACTGCATCACTCTTCACTAGGATTAATCTGAAAATGTTCTAAACAACATGCAGTGGTAGGTAAACTCTAAAGAGTGCTGTGACATTTTTTTTATTTTTTATTTTTTTGCCAAACCAGCATTTTATCCAAATAAAGGTTTAAAGACCAATAATTTATTATTTGGGAAAGATGCATCACTTCAAAGTATTCAATTCAATTCAAAGTAATATCTTTAAACTGGACTTACTGTCCAGTACAACCTTCAGGTAACATGAAAATATTATGTTTAAATTTTCTGTCAAAGACATTTATCTATACAATATAGAATAGAAGGTCCCGTGATGACGTAACTGCCTTCATCACCTGGATATCTGGGAAGATGAACCAGTCCTTTCACTTGTGACACCACCATGAAACTGCAGTTTCTCTTTACATGTCTAATCCTTGTAGCCAATTTAGATACCAACAAGTCAGATGAGGCATCACTGAGATGGGCTGGAGACACTGTAAACATCTGCCATCTTCTTTCTCCAGCCAGTGACAACACGGAGTCAGCTTCTCTTCTTAGGGTGTCTTTCACTCTTTCCCCCACTGCCTCTGTTTCCAACCTTAGTGCATCATTTCTCTGCAGTTGGCTCTTTCTACTTTTGTTATGTCTCTTTTTTTCATTGTGGCGGGGCCTGATCTGCAGTGCCGCTGCAGGTGAGGCAGACACATCAAAGCGGCATCCACAATCACGCCTCTCCGGCATAAACCAATGAACTGAGTCCAGAGTGAATGTTGTTGTTGTGTATGTGTGGCTGGCAGCAGGGAAGCTGCAGCTGCGGGGTGTTGTGACAGCAACCGTGCAATAAAAGTGGTTAAAGATGCTGAAAAGCATAAGTATGTCATCGGGTCTGTCGTGGGTTGTTTACTTCCACCTCATTTTTGAAGAAATCTCATCGGACACATTTTGATATCAGAGGTTTTGGTGTCTCCTGCTTCTCCAACCTCAAAAAATGGGAAGAGTTTCTCAGTGAAAGTGTCTCTGTGAGTGTAGATCAGAGTCATGTCTTCAGGGTCATAGAAGGACACCTCCCCCCTGTCATAGTCTTTCCCTTTGTCTCTTATTGTCATGTTGGGTTTCTTCTGTATAATAATATTAATCCTCTAGTTCTCTGATTCTTCTGATTATTGCTCTGTTCTCTTACATGCTTCACGTGTTTCTCTAACTTCAATAAAATGTGTTAAGGTGTTATCAATAAAATGACAGTTTAAATAGAAAGTTCAGCGTCCTTCTGTGTTTACAGACACATCAGACAGGCTTTGATGTATTTAACTGACAGAAAAAAAAACAGGAGATTAATGAACTTGTTTTGCTGATATTTTCACAATTTTTGTTCATCAGGAGAAAAACTTGAACTCCACAGTTAATAAGACTAATTAGTATCAAATACAAATACAGAGGAAATGTTCTCAGCTTCAGTATTTGTATCAAGACTTGCCTGATGAGGTTTTCAAATGTTCAGTGTTTTCATTATAACATCTTCAGTGAGTTTTGTAAATCCTCCATGCAACAATAATAATTAAAAAGACTCAAATTGCTTTCAAATACAGCAGGTGTCCAAAAAAGGAGAAAAAAAACGTTATTTTTAGTGTTTCAGCCACTGAAACAACCAAAAGATGAACTAGTCAAATTGTTATTTAAATGGTTTTTGATCACTTTTAGTCGCTCCAAATCACAGTGACTAACAGAAAAGTTTCAGATCAGGCTTCTCAGATTTCTGCCTGCAGGCCTGTAGTGACGGCTCTTGACCTTAAATGACAAGAAATGAACACATGACTGTTCTGTGTTTCAGTCATTAGCAGTTCATGTTGTACATTTCAGTTACTCCAAGAGATATTTTAGTGTTTTCTCACATAGAAAGAAATTGATGGAATTGATTAAAGATTGAAAGATGAAACAAATACATTCACAATAATTTACACAAAAATGTAAAATGAACCAAAGGAAAGAAATTCACTGAGATCTCACTGAACTACAATGAAAAGTTCTAAAAGTCTAAAACAGGTTATTATCAGTTGTTTTGGCATCTCCTGCTTTTCCAATATTACACAAATCTCAGTGAAAGTGTCTCTGTGGGTGCAGATGTGAGTCATGTCTTCAGGGTCATAGAAGGACACCTCCCCCCTGTCATAGTCCAGCTGGACTCTGATCCTCTGGAGACTCTTCTTCACTGTCACAGTCTGACCAACAACATCAGGGCTGCACAGTGGGGACTAAAATGGCACTGATGCCTCTAATAAATCATCATTCTGTTTGAATTATCAACGATTAAATAATAAACACAGGTTTTTTGTGCAGCCCTACACATAAACTACATGAAGTTTCCTCCTCTTACTTTTCCTTTTGTCTCTTATTGCTACTTTAGATTTCTTCTGTTTAATAATATTAATCCTTAAATTCTCTGATTCTTCAGATTATTGCTTTATTCTCTTAGGTGATGCACGTGTTTCTCTAACTTCAACAAGATGTGTTAATGTGTTACCAATAAAAGGACAGTTTGAATACAGTAAGAATTAAACAATAAAAATTAAGAGATCAAATTTTCTTCTATGTTTAAACACAAATCAAAACGCAGCCAGACTTTGATATTTTTATTGACAGAAAATAATCCAGGAAATCAGTGAACTCATGTTTCCGACATTTTCATCATATCTGCTCTGCAGGTGTAAAACAGGAAATCCACAGTTAACAAGACCAAATGCTGAATGTGCTGATGTGATCTGGAATATGAAGTGAGAGTTCACAGAAACACACTGGAACAAACAGCAGCTCCAACTGTACAAATGTTCAACAATTATGAAATAAATGCTTTGGGTCAGTCAGTAGCAAAGAAAACAGTGTCTGTATCTGACAAAGCAATTTACACAGAACTTAGGAACAATAATGAACTTTAGTTTGTATGAATACAACTGAATAAATGTCAGACAGTCAACATTATTCTGCAATGACACATTTTAAAGTAAAACATGGCTGAATTATTATGACAACCTACACAGTTTGGTTTATTTTGCAACATAATGGAGAACATGCTATAAGAAACACATTTAAATGAAGCAAATCACTTAAATGAATCACTGACAGTTAAGTTTTAAAAGATGACATTAGGATTATTTAAGTCAAGTCTATTTATCATTTTGAAACCATTAAAACACAAATTGTCACGATGCTGTTATTAGCTGATATGGATCTAAATAACTGATGAAGGAAAGGAAAGTGACATTTATCAGTGCTTGTTCATCAATGTCTGACACATGGAAGTTTGTTCAACTTCGCACTGTTTAAATGTGTAAAAACTGTTTCATGAACACCCAATGACTTGAAACTGCTATATATTTGTCAAAAAAGGAAAAAATCAACCAAAAAAAGAACAAATAAATATAAAGTTTTAAGGACCTTCAAACTGAATTTGCAAGAAAACAAAGCAAAAATTACTTTTATCCTTTAATTTTACTGTGTTTTGAAAATGATTTTTATCACATTGTATAAAATGCTTCAGATACAAATCTTTCTTTCTGCAATTTCTTACCTAAAAAATAAAAACAGGAGTTGCCTAAATTGAAAAACAAACAACCACAAAACAAGCTGTAACTAAAAGGATGAGACAAGAGAAAAAAAGTTCACAGAGACGTCGTTGCAGTTTTCAGAGAAATCTCAGTCTGACAGATTTTGATATCAGAGGTTTTGGCGTCTCCTGCCTTTCCAATACTGAAAAATGGGAAGAGTTTCTCAGTGAAAGTGTCTCTGTGGGTGCAGATGTGAGTCATGTCTTCAGGGTCATAGAAGGACACCTCCCCCCTGTCATAGTCCAGCTGGACTCTGATCCTCTGGAGACTCTTCTTCACTCTCACAGTCCGATCAACAACATTGATATATTTTCCACTGTTATGCAATAAACACCAGATTCCATATTCTGTTGAAGCAAAACACTCTCCCTTCCTGTCAACTGACTCTTTAACTAAACCCACAATCCAGCCAGGATGGTCTCCCACCTCCACCTCCCAGCTGTGTTTTCCTGAGCTGAAGCCCTCAGAGCCAAAAACAGTGGGATACTTAGTGTTTCTCTCTGGATTATCAGGAAGCTGCTGCCCTGTGTCTCCAAATCTCACACTGGTCAGATCATCAGACAGATAGAGACAGCCACTTGCAGTGTTTGGGTCCAGAATGACAGGACTGAAGTGGACCTTCTCCTTCATCTTCTCCCACACTCTGAAGGACAGGTTGCCCAGGTGTTTGGCCACATCTATCAGTGCTCCTGAGACCAGCTGTGGATCTGACACTGAGCTCTGGGCTCTGGCTCTGCTCTGAGTGTCTTTATAACTGCTGAGGAATGGCACGCTGTGTTTCTGCAGCTCTTCTTCAACAGCAGAGATGCTGTCTGACAGAGAGGAGATCTGCTCCTCAATCATCTTCATCTCTCTGCTGATAGTCCTCCCCTTCTGCTCCTCTTCCTCCCTCAGAGCTGCCAGTCTGGACTCCTCTTCCTCTTTCAGGAACTGCTGGAGCTTGTTGAACTCTGCTCTGATCTGCCTCTCTGTGGACAACAGCTGCTTCTTGGAGTGTTGAATCACTTCATTGTATGTTTCCTCCACTTGTTTGTATTTGTTCCTCTTGTCCTGCAGAGACTTTAAGTCAGATTTCAGCTGCTCCTTCAGGTCACTGACTGCTTCTTCTACAGGAACCACTTTGTGACTCTGGTGGAGAGAAAACTCACACACAGGACACACAGCTCTGTCTTCATCCTCACAGTACCAGTAAGGGACGTCTGGATGTTTATCACACACCACCTCCTCCTTCTCTTCCTCCTTCTCGTTTTCTGTCTCAGGTGAGCTCTCACTCTGCCCCTTAGCAAAGGAGTCAGCAAGTTCTTTGAGAGCAAAGATCATAGATGGTTCATCCTTTGAAGATTTTCTTTTACAAATGGGACAGTTTTTGTTTTTAGTTTGTTCCCAGAATTTCTGCAGGCAGCTTGAACAGAAGCTGTGGCCGCAGCTCAGAGACACAGGATCTCTGAAAGTCTCTGAACACACGTGGCAGCTCAAGTAACCTTCTAAAAGCAATTTCTCAGCCATCCCTGATAATTTACAGATTACTTAAAGGACAAGACTCACCGAAATACAGTCACTCTGACTTTTGAACAAAATTGTATTCGTCAGTACAGATCCCAGCCTTTACTGTAATGCGTTCCCGGGTGATCGTGAAAGTGAGTCTTTAGGTTTCATTTACTCTCTTATGGGTGGAGCTGATATCAATGACCCCGCCATTTCACTCTGTCACCACTAGATGGCGCAGTTTTTCAGAGTGTTAAAGAAATACTGCATCAGACATGCTCATACCTGTCTGTGTCTGTGAACTTGTGCAGAAATACTGTTCAGTTGTGCTGCTGTTTTAAAGGCAGGTTAGACACTGAGCAGGTCAACAATCTGTGGCAGGGTTAAAAAAGTAGAGACAGACAGACAATTTTGGATCATCAGTTAACCTAACCTGCATGTGTTTGAACTGTGGGAGGAAGCCAGATTACTCGGACTGAACCCACAGAGACAGAGGAACAACATCTAAGCTGCAGAGAAAACCCCCACCCTGAATAAACCCAGGAACATGTTGTTGTGAGGTGACAGGACTCACCACTGCATCACTCTTCACTAGGATTAATCTGAAAATGTTCTAAACAACATGCAGTGGTAGGTAAACTCTAAAGAGTGCTGTGACATTATTATTATTTTTTATTTTTTTGCCAAACCAGCATTTTATCCAAATAAAGGTTTAAAGACCAATAATTTATTATTTGGGAAAGATGCATCACTTCAAAGTATTCAATTCAATTCAAAGTAATATCTTTAAACTGGACTTACTGTCCAGTACAACCTTCAGGTAACATGAAAATATTATGTTTAAATTTTCTGTCAAAGACATTTATCTATACAATATAGAATAGAAGGTCCCGTGATGACGTAACTGCCTTCATCACCTGGATATCTGGGAAGATGAACCAGTCCTTTCACTTGTGACACCACCATGAAACTGCAGTTTCTCTTTACATGTCTAATCCTTGTAGCCAATTTAGATGCCAACAAGTCAGATGAGGCATCACTGAGATGAGCTGGAGACACTGTAAACATCTGCCATCTTCTTTCTCCAGCCAGTGACAACACGGAGTCAGCTTCTCTTCTTAGGGTGTCTTTCACTCTTTCCCCCACTGCCTCTGTTTCCAACCTTAGTGCATCATTTCTCTGCAGTTGGCTCTTTCTACTTTTGTTATGTCTCTTTTTTTCATTGTGGCGGGGCCTGATCTGCAGTGCCGCTGCAGGTGAGGCAGACACATCAAAGCGGCATCCACAATCACGCCTCTCCGGCATAAACCAATGAACTGAGTCCAGAGTGAATGTTGTTGTTGTGTATGTGTGGCTGGCAGCAGGGAAGCTGCAGCTGCGGGGTGTTGTGACAGCAACCGTGCAATAAAAGTGGTTAAAGATGCTGAAAAGCATAAGTGTGTCATCGGGTCTGTCGTGGGTTGTTTACTTCCACCTCATTTTTGAAGAAATCTCATCGGACACATTTTGATATCAGAGGTTTTGGTGTCTCCTGCTTCTCCAACCTCAAAAAATGGGAAGAGTTTCTCAGTGAAAGTGTCTCTGTGAGTGTAGATCAGAGTCATGTCTTCAGGGTCATAGAAGGACACCTCCCCCCTGTCATAGTCTTTCCCTTTGTCTCTTATTGTCATGTTGGGTTTCTTCTGTATAATAATATTAATCCTCTAGTTCTCTGATTCTTCTGATTATTGCTCTGTTCTCTTACATGCTTCACGTGTTTCTCTAACTTCAATAAAATGTGTTAAGGTGTTATCAATAAAATGACAGTTTAAATAGAAAGTTCAGTGTCCTTCTGTGTTTACAGACACATCAGACAGGCTTTGATGTATTTAACTGACAGAAAAAAAACAGGAGATTAATGAACTTGTTTTGCTGATATTTTCACAATTTTTGTTCATCAGGAGAAAAACTTGAACTCCACAGTTAATAAGACTAATTAGTATCAAATACAAATACAGAGGAAATGTTCTCAGCTTCAGTATTTGTATCAAGACTTGCCTGATGAGGTTTTCAAATGTTCAGTGTTTTCATTATAACATCTTCAGTGAGTTTTGTAAATCCTCCATGCAACAATAATAATTAAAAAGACTCAAATTGCTTTCAAATACAGCAGGTGTCCAAAAAAGGAGAAAAAAAAAACGTTATTTTTAGTGTTTCAGCCACTGAAACAACCAAAAGATGAACTAGTCAAATTGTTATTTAAATGGTTTTTGATCACTTTTAGTCGCTCCAAATCACAGTGACTAACAGAAAAGTTTCAGATCAGGCTTCTCAGATTTCTGCCTGCAGGCCTGTAGTGACGGCTCTTGACCTTAAATGACAAGAAATGAACACATGACTGTTCTGTGTTTCAGTCATCAGCAGTTCATGTTGTACATTTCAGTTACTCCAAGAGATATTTTAGTGTTTTCTCACATAGAAAGAAATTGATGGGATTGATTAAAGATTGAAAGATGAAACAAATACATTCACAATAATTTACACAAAAATGTAAAATGAACCAAAGGAAAGAAATTCACTGAGATCTCACTGAACTACAATGAAAAGCTCTAAAAGTCTAAAACAGGTTATTATCAGTTGTTTTGGCATCTCCTGCTTTTCCAATATTACACGAATCTCAGTGAAAGTGTCTCTGTGAGTGCAGATGTGAGTCATGTCTTCAGGGTCATAGAAGGACACCTCCCCCCTGTCATAGTCCAGCTGGACTCTGATCCTCTGGAGACTCTTCTTCACTGTCACAGTCTGACCAACAACATCAGGGCTGCACAGTGGGGACTAAAATGGCACTGATGCCTCTAATAAATCATCATTCTGTTTGAATTATCAACGATTAAATAATAAACACAGGTTTTTTGTGCAGCCCTACACACAAACTACATGAAGTTTCCTCCTCTTACTTTTCCTTTTGTCTCTTATTGCTACTTTAGATTTCTTCTGTATAATAATATTAATCCTTAAATTCTCTGATTCTTCAGATTATTGCTTTATTCTCTTAGGTGATGCACGTGTTTCTCTAACTTCAACAAGATGTGTTAATGTGTTACCAATAAAAGGACAGTTTGAATACAGTAAGAATTAAACAATAAAAATTAAGAGATCAAATTTTCTTCTATGTTTAAACACAAATCAAAACGCAGCCAGACTTTGATATTTTTATTGACAGAAAATAATCCAGGAAATCAGTGAACTCATGTTTCCAACATTTTCATCATATCTGCTCTGCAGGTGTAAAACAGGAAATCCACAGTTAACAAGACCAAATGCTGAATGTGCTGATGTGATCTGGAATATGAAGTGAGAGTTCACAGAAACACACTGGAACAAACAGCAGCTCCAACTGTACAAATGTTCAACAATTATGAAATAAATGCTTTGGGTCAGTCAGTAGCAAAGAAAACAGTGTCTGTATCTGACAAAGCAATTTACACAGAACTTAGGAACAATAATGAACTTTAGTTTGTATGAATACAACTGAATAAATGTCAGACAGTCAACATTATTCTGCAATGACACATTTTAAAGTAAAACATGGCTGAATTATTATGACAACCTACACAGTTTGGTTTATTTTGCAACATAATGGAGAACATGCTATAAGAAACACATTTAAATGAAGCAAATCACTTAAATGAATCACTGACAGTTAAGTTTTAAAAGATGACATTAGGATTATTTAAGTCAAGTCTATTTATCATTTGGAAACCATTAAAACACAAATTGTCACGATGCTGTTATTAGCTGATATGGATCTAAATAACTGATGAAGGAAAGGAAAGTGACATTTATCAGTGCTTGTTCATCAATGTCTGACACATGGAAGTTTGTTCAACTTCGCACTGTTTAGATGTTTAAAAACTGTTTCATGAACACCCAATGACTTGAAACTGCTATATATTTGTCAAAAAAGGAAAAAATCAACCAAAAAAAGAACAAATAAATATAAAGTTTTAAGGACCTTCAAACTGAATTTGCAAGAAAACAAAGCAAAAATTACTTTTATCCTTTAATTTTACTGTGTTTTGAAAATGATTTTTATCACATTGTATAAAATGCTTCAGATACAAATCTTTCTTTCTGCAATTTCTTACCTAAAAAATAAAAACAGGAGTTGCCTAAATTGAAAAACAAACAACCACAAAACAAGCTGTAACTAAAAGGATGAGACAAGAGAAAAAAAGTTCACAGAGACGTCGTTGCAGTTTTCAGAGAAATCTCAGTCTGACAGATTTTGATATCAGAGGTTTTGGCATTTCCTGCCTTTCCAATACTGAAAAATGGGAAGAGTTTCTCAGTGAAAGTGTCTCTGTGAGTGCAGATGTGAGTCATGTCTTCAGGGTCATAGAAGGACACCTCCCCCCTGTCATAGTCCAGCTGGACTCTGATCCTCTGGAGACTCTTCTTCACTCTCACAGTCTGACCATCACCATTAGTGTATTTTCCACTGCCATGATTTAAACACCAGATTCCATATTTTAGTGAAACAAAAATCTCTCCCTTCCTGTCAACTGACTCTTTACTTAAACCCACAAGCCAGCCAGGATGGTCTCCCACCTCCACCTCCCAGCTGTGTTTCCCTGAGCTGAAACCCTCAGAGCCAAAAACAGTGGGATACTTAGTGTTTCTCTCTGGATGATCAGGAAGCTGCTGCTTTGTGTCTCCATTCCTCACACTGGTCAGATCATCAGACAGATAGAGCCAGCAGTTTGCAGTGTTTGGGTCCAGAATGACAGGACTAAAGTGGACCTTCTCCTTCATCTTCTCCCACACTCTGAAGGACAGGTTGCCCAGGTGTTTGGCCACATCTATCAGTGCTCCTGAGACCAGCTGTGGATCTGACACTGAGCTCTGGGCTCTGGCTCTGCTCTGAGTGTCTTTATAACTGCTGAGGAATGGCACGCTGTGTTTCTGCAGCTCTTTTTCAACAGCAGAGATGCTGTCTGACAGAGAGGAGATCTGCTCCTCAATCATCTTCATCTCTCTGCTGATAGTCCTCCCCTTCTGCTCCTCTTCCTCCCTCAGAGCTGCCAGTCTGGACTCCTCTTCCTCTTTTAGGAACTGCTGGAGCTTGTTGAACTCTGCTCTGATCTGCCTCTCTGTGGACAACAGCTGCTTCTTCATGTGTTCCCTCATTTCATTGTATGTTTCCTCCACTTGTTTGTATTTGTTCCTCTTGTCCTGCAGAGACTTTAAGTCAGATTTCAGCTGCTCCTTCAGGTCACTGACTGCTTCTTCTACAGGAACCACTTTGTGACTCTGGTGGAGAGAAAACTCACACACAGGACACACAGCTCTGTCTTCATCCTCACAGTACCAGTAAGGGACGTCTGGATGTTTATCACACACCACCTCCTCCTTCTCGTTTTCTGCCTCAGGTGAGCTCTCACTGTGTTTCTTAGCAAAGGAGTCAGCAAGTTCTTTGAGAGAAACGTTTATAGATGCTTCATCCTTTGAAGATTTTCTTTTACAAATGGGACAGTTTTTGTTTTTAGTTTGTTCCCAGAATTTCTGCAGGCAGCTTGAACAGAAGCTGTGGCTGCAGCTCAGAGACACAGGATCTCTGAAAGTCTCTGAACACACATGGCAGCTCAGATAGTTTTCAAAAAGTGCGGCTTTCTCTGCCATTTTCCAGGGTTTGGTTTCAATGACTCACCGAAATACGACCTCTTTGCTTGATAATGCCGCCAAATTGTGCTCTTCGGTACAGAGCGCAGGTTTTAATGTGAAGGCGTCTCCAGCGTGGTCGACAATGAGTTTAAGTTTCATTTACTCTGTTAGGGGCGGAGCTGATAGTAATGGACTTGCTATTTTATTACATTCTCACTAGATGGCGCTGTGTCTGTGATATAGATGTTGAATACACCACCAGACTACCGCCGATAGTCTCTATGCTTCAGAGAGAAATGTGACTGAACCAACATTAATATGCGTCGCTTTTTAAATTCTGGTTTGAACTTAGGCTGCACTGAGCTGTCATTAATAAATGCTTCTCTTGGGGACGGTCATTGATCCTCTGGAGACTCTTCGTCACTCTTAGAGTCTGATAAACAACATCAGTGTATTTTCCACTCTCATAATTTAAACACCAGGTTCCAGTTTCTGGTGAAATGAATGATTCATTCTTGTCAGCTGACACTTTTATTAAACCCACACTCCACTCAGGATGGTCTCCCACCTCCCAGCTGTGTTTCCCTGAGCTGAAGCCCTCAGAGCCAAAAACGTCGGGATACTTAATGTTTTTCTGTGGATTGTCAGAAATCTGCTGTTTTTTTTAAATCCAAGTCTCACACTGATCAGATCATCAGACAGATAGCGACAACAGTGTGCAGTGTTTGGGTCCAGAATGACAGGACTGAAGTGGACCTTTTCCTTCATCTTCTCCCACACTCTGAAGGACACGTTGATAGAATATGATACCCATTTACACAAAAATTAAAAATAAACCAAAAATAAAAACCAAAAAACAGAAAATTACTGAGATCTCACTGAACTATGATGAAAACTCCCTTAGACTGTTTTGGCATCTCCTGCTTTCCAAATATTAAACGTGTCTCAGTGAAAGTGTCTCTGTGAGTGTAGATGTGAGTCATGTCTTCAGGGTCACAGTCTGACCAACAACATCTGTATGTTGTCTATTGTTATATTAGAAACACCAAATGTCTAACTTTGGTAAAGCAGGATATTCTTCCTTCCTGTTAACTAAGCCTGTAATTCTATTAACTTTTATTTATATGATGCTAAATCAGAACAACATTCGCCTTAAGAAGTTTTATACTGTAAGGGAAAGACCCTACAATAATACCAAGAAAACAGAGAAAATCCCAACAGTCGTATGACTCTCTATGATTTTGGGCTTTGGCAACAGTGGGAAGGAAAAACTCCCCTTTAGCAGGAAGAAGCCTCCAGCAGAACCAAGTTCAGGGAGTGGGCAGCCATCTGCCACTTGTAGTCAAAGTAAAAACAAATAAAGGAACAAACATAATCAAACAGAAAGTCCAGTCAGAGACATCCGCAGTTCATCAGAAATTGAACAGAGACTGTTTGTGCAGCCCTGCACATAAACTACATGAAGTGTCCTCCTCTTACTTTCCTTTTATCTCTTATTGACACTTTTGGATTTCTTCTGTATAACACTATTAATCCTCTAGTTCTGTTTCCTCAGATTAGATGCTTTATTCTCTTATATGCTACACGTGTTTCACTAACTTCAAGAAAATGTGTTAAGGTGTTATCAATAAAATGACAGTTTAAATAGAAAGTTCAGCGTCTTTCTGTGTTTACAGACACATCAGACAGGCTTTGATGTATTTATTGACGGAAAATAATCCAGGAAATCAGTGAACTCGTGTTTCCAACATTTTCATCATATTTGCTCTGCAGGTGTAAAACAGGAAATCCACAGTTAACGAGACGAAATCCTGAATGTGCTGATGTGATCTGGAATATGAAGTGAGAGTTCACAGAAACACACTGGAACAAACAGCAGCTCCAACTGTACAAATGTTCAACAATTATGAAATAAATGCTTTGGGTCAGTCAGTAGCAAAGAAAACAGTGTCTGTATCTGACAAAGCAATTTACACAGAACTTAGGAACAATAATGAACTTTAGTTTGTATGAATACAACTGAATAAATGTCAGACAGTCAACATTATTCTGCAATGACACATTTTAAAGAAAAACATGGCTGAATTATTATGACAACCTACACAGTTTGGTTTATTTTGCAACATAATGGAGAACATGCTATAAGAAACACATTTAAATGAAGCAAATCACTTAAATGAATCACTGACAGTTAAGTTTTAAAAGATGACATTAGAAGCACAAATTGTCACGATGCTGTTATTAGCTGATATGGATCTAAATAACTGATAAAGGTAAAGAAAGTGACATTTATCAGAGCTTGTTTATCAATGTCACATCTATTTTATACTGATTAAATGTTTAAAAACAGTTTCATGAACACTTAATGGCTTTAAACACCTTCAAACTGAATTTGCAACAAAACAAAAAATATTACATTTATGATTTTGTTTTACTCTGTGTTTTGAAAATAATTTGTATCTTATTGTATAAATTGCTTCAGGTGCTAAATTTTTCTTTCTGAAATTTCTCTCATAAAAAATAACAACAGGAGTAGCCGAAATTGAAAAACAAACAACCACAAAACAAGCTGTAACAAACAACGAGAAAGTTTGAAACAAGAGAAAAGAAAAAAGAATTCACAGAGACGTCGTTGCAGTTTTCACAGAAATCTCAGTCTGACAGATTTTGATATCAGAGGTTTTGGCGTCTCCTGCTTCTCCAACCTCAAAAAATGGGAAGAGTTTCTCAGTGAAAGTGTCTCTGTGGGTGCAGATGTGAGTCATGTCTTCAGGGTCATAGAAGGACACCTCCCCCCTGTCATAGTCCAGCTGGACTCTGATCCTCTGGAGACTCTTCTTCACTTGTAGAGTCTGACAAACAAAATTAGTGTATTTTCCACTGTTATGCCATAAACACCAGATTCCATATTTTGGTAAAGGAAAACGCTCTCCCTTTCTGTCAACTGACTCTTTAACTAAACCCACAGTCCAGCCAGGATGGTCTCCCACCTCCACCTCCCAGCTGTGTTTCCCTGAGCTGAAGCCTTCAGAGCCAAAAATATTGGCATACTCAGTGTTTCTCTCTGGATTATCAGGAAGCTGCTGCTTTGTGTCTCCATTCCTCACACTGGTCAGATCATCAGACAGATAGAGACAGCCACTTGCAGTGTTTGGGTCCAGAATGACAGGACTGAAGTGGACCTTCTCCTTCATCTTCTCCCACACTCTGAAGGACAGGTTGCCCAGGTGTTTGGCCACATCTATCAGTGCTCCTGAGACCAGCTGTGGATCTGACACTGAGCTCTGGGCTCTGGGCTCTGCTCTGAGTGTCTTTATAACTGCTGAGGAATGGCACGCTGTGTTTCTGCAGCTCTTCCTCAACAGCAGAGATGCTGTCTGACAGAGAGGAGATCTGCTCCTCAATCATCTTCATCTCTCTGCTGATAGTCCTCCCCTTCTGCTCCTCTTCCTCCCTCAGAGCTGCAAGTCTGGACTCCTCTTCCTCTTTCAGGAACTGCTGGAGCTTGTTGAACTCTGCTCTGATCTGCCTCTCTGTGGACAACAGCTGCTTCTTCATGTGTTCCCTCATTTCATTGTATGTTTCCTCCACTTGTTTGTATTTGTTCCTCTTGTCCTGCAGAGACTTTAAGTCAGATTTCAGCTGCTCCTTCAGGTCACTGACTGCTTCTTCTACAGGAACCACTTTGTGACTCTGGTGGAGAGAAAACTCACACACAGGACACACGGCTCTGTCTTCATCCTCACAGTACCAGTAAGGGACGTCTGGATGTTTATCACACACCACCTCCTCCTTCTCTTCCTCCTTTTCTTTTTCTGTCTCACATGAGCTCTCACTGTGTGTCTTAGCAAAGGAGTCAGCAAGTTCTTTCAGAGCAAAATTCATGGATGCTTCATCCTTTGAAGATTTTCTTTTACAAATGGGACAGTTTTTGTTTTTAGTTTGTTCCCAGAATTTCTGCAGGCAGCTTGAACAGAAGCTGTGGCTGCAGCTCAGAGACACAGGATCTCTGAAAGTCTCTGAACACACATGGCAACTCAAGTAACCTAAAAGCAATTTCTCAGCCATCCCTGATAATTTACAGATTACTTAAAGGAAAAGACTCACCGAAATACAGTCACTCTGACTTTTGAACAAAATTGTATTCGTCAGTACAGATCCCAGCCTTTACTGTAATGAGTTCCCGGGTGATCGTCGAAGTGAATCTTTAGGTTTCATTTACTCTGTTATGGGTGGAGCTGATATCAGTCACCCTGACATTTCACTCTGTCACCACTAGATGGTGCAGTTTCTCACGGTGTTAAAGAAATTCTGCATCAGACATGCTGATAGCCTCTCTGTGTCAGTGAAGTTGCGCAGAAGTACTGATCATTCACGCTGCTGTTTTAAAGACAGGTTACTCGGCAGATCAACAATCTGTGCCAGGGTTAACAAATAGAGATAGTTAGTTAACCTAACTTGCATGTGTTTGAACTCCCTTCCAATCCACTCCGTTCAGTCCGACCTCGCCTCGTATCTGCTCCTCCTGGAATCAGAAAGACAAAGAAGAAAAACAACCCTATGTAGCCTTGATCATCTAATATTATCCCTCAGCTGATTTTAAGGCCCAGTTCAGGGCATCTTGTTTGGACTTCCTGACCTAGAAAGACTTATTCTAACCATTATCAGTGTATGTGTAAGCATGCAGCAAAAAAGGAACCTCAAGCGATCTACATCCACGTCAATATTTCAGCACAGGCATAGCGCCGGACGAAGCTTATGGCCCTCAAAACACAGAGAGCCAACTCATTCATGAGCACATTTGCATTGTGTATAAATAGAATAATTAAAACAGCTTTATCAAATAATTTAAATAAATAATCAAGGATTTACAACCCTAACAGGTGACAGGACTCACCACTGCATCACTCTTCACTAGGATTAATGTGAAAATGTTCTAAACAACATGCAGTAGGTAAACTGGTAAAGTCTGAGGTGGCATGATTTCTTTTTTTCCCAAACCAGCATTTTATCCAAACAAAGGTGAAAGATGCACCAGTTATCAGTTTAATATCTTATTCTCTGTTCTGAGAATATATCAAACAACCAAGCCTGAAACTGATCAGATAATTTTTAGAGACTTTATTCCGCCTAAATGCTTTTTCTCAGTTTATAGTGTGTTTGGTTTCCCTGTTCATTAGAAATCATTAATAAGAAAAGAACATTTGTTACATTATAGCTCTTAGTATGTACTTTGTGTCATCCGCTTCATTAAGGTGGCAGTTACTTTTTTCAGGGTGAGCAGCTTTGTTGTATCGCACTCATGTTTCATTCCATAAAAATGTTTGTCTAGTTCAGCCTGTTCTAATACTGCACGGTAAAAGATTACCTGAAGGCATTTCTGCATGCTAATGCTAAACAAACATGACCTGAACTGAATGTTGTAAAGTGCATGTAATTATTTTTAACACAGCATGAAATAATACAGATAATGATAGGGATGTTTTTGTTAATATATATTACTTTGATAACTACTGTTGACAGTAATAACAATGATGATGTGATAAATATTATTTCTCATCCTTTTTCTACATATCTGAGTAAAGTAAGAGTGCACCAACTGTACTACTTCATCCACCATCTTTGATGTTGCAAAAGTCTCAGAGAAATGTAAAACTAGAACTGTTTCAGTACCATCTCTTCTTGTCATGACGTCTCTCCTGCTGCCCAGGACCTGATGTATCAGTCTTTAGGGATGCCTCAGTCTACCCTGCAACAGTACAAATCACATCATAGAATATGCGCATGTGCTGCCTACACTACCACTGGGAAACCATGATCTTCAGCAGGCCTGGGAATCAATGACCTGGTCCACTCACTCACTCTTCTCTATACAATACAGAACAGAAGCTCCCATGATGACGTAACTGCCTTTGTCAGCTGGATGCCTGTGAAAAATAACCAGTCCTTTCACTTGTGACACCACCATGAAACCTCAGTTTCTCTTTACATGTCTAATCCTTGTAGCCGATTCAGATACCAACAAGTCAGATGAGGCATCAATGAAATGAGCTGGAGACACTCTAAACTTCTGCGATCTTCTTTCTCCAGTCAGTGACAACACTGAGACGACTTCTCTTCATTCACTCTGTCCCCCACTGCCTTTGTTTTAGGGCTGAACGATATATCGCATTTGCGATAATATCGCGACATGATCAAGTGCAATTTTCTAACCGCAAAGGCTGCGATTATACGCTGCGATTATACTCCGTTTACGTGACATGCGCGAGTAAAACATGTGATATGATCAAACGAGATTGTCTAACCACAGAGGCTGCACTCTGGTCACGTGACACGGGGAGCAAAGTTTTGAAACAGTCTACCGAGAGTGAACTAGCAAGCAAAGCTGTAGCCTACACAATGGCCTCAGGTTCAACAGAACCAGAGCCTGCGGGGATGCTAGTACCAAAGAGGAATGGAACATCAGCCGTGTGGGAATATTTTGGGTTTAAAACAGATGATGTCGCACAGAGTCAAGTACTGTGTAAAACCTGTCTTGGTAGAGTTTCTACATCTCGCGGAAACACTACGAATTTGTACCAGCACCTTAAGACTCGGCACAAAACAGAGTATGGTAGATGTATGGCTAAAAAATCTAGTAGTGTGCAGAATAAACCTAGTAACGTTACTCGGCAAGGATCACTGACCGAACTGTTTGACGGTGTTACGCCATATGAACGCACTTCAAAACGGCACGTGGAAATCACCAAAGCAGTAACCCACTGCATCGCGAAAGACATGATGCCCGTCAATACGGTGACCAAGCCTGGGTTCAATAATTTGGTAACTACACTGGATAAGAGGTACAGAATGCCCTCCCGCACGTATTTCAGTCAGACTGCAATACCCGAGCTACATATGCAATGTAGGCGGAGGGTCGCAGCGGAGTTAAAGGCTGTTGAGTTTTTTGCGGCGACAACAGACATGTGGTCAAGCCGTACAGCAGAGCCCTATCAAAGTCTGACGGTGCATTACATTACCGAAGACCTCCACCTCGAAGCTCGCAGCCTACAAACGGCCTACTTCCCCGAAGACCACACAGGGGAAAACATTGCTGCTGGCCTGAGAGAGGGGCTTGCGTGTTGGGATCTCCCTGAAGACAACCTTGTCTGCATAACGACGGACAACGCGTCAAATATGGTGAAAGCAGCACAGCTGAACGAATGGACCAGGCTCCAGTGTTTCGGACACAGATTACATCTTGCTATTGGTAAGTTACTGCCGTGAGAGAGAGAGAGAGAGAGAGAGAGAGAGAGAGAGTGTGTGCGTGTGCATGCATGTATGTGCGAGCCTGTGTATCACTCTCTCCTACAAACACACCACACTATTATTTATCTTGTTCTTTACTGCTGTTAATTCTAGATATGTTATGTCAACCCCACCCTGATGTACCCACCTCTTCTTATGTATTTTCTTTTTTGTTTTTGTCTTATGGTCTTATGTTCTTGTATGTCATGATGTATGTAACAATAGCTTTGGCAACACTGTTCCCATAGTCATGCTAATAAAGCAACTTTGAATTTGAGAGAGAGAGAGAGAAATGGTGAAACCTTGCATCATAACTGCAATTGTATGTCTAACACTAATTTTACTTTTTACTTTATTTTTTTTTCCCTCCAGAAAATGCAATCAAAGATGGTAGAGTATCAAGAGCAATTGGGCTGTGCAAGAAGTTGGTGGGACACTTCTCGCACAGTTGGAAGAAAAAGGCAGCTCTCACTGAGGCACAGAAGGAGCTTAAGCTTCCTGAGCACTCTCTCATTACTGAGTGCCCTACAAGATGGGGGTCCAAAGAGAAAATGATTGCCAGAGTGCTGGAACAGATGAAAGCCATATCGCAGGTATTGACAGGTGACCGACATGCACGCTCCCTCATCCCAATCTGGCAGGATGCTGAAGTGTTGGAGTCCATTCATAAGGCACTGCATCCTCTCTCCGAATTTACTGATGCTCTTTCTGGAGAAGAGTATGTGAGCATCTCCTACCTCAAGCCAGTTCTCCATCTTCTGGCAACATCAGTCTTGGCTGAAGATGCTGCGGACACTGATCTGACTAGATCAATTAAAACCAAGGTCCTGGCATACCTCAACGACAAGTATAGTGACCTCAACACCCAGGAGCTTTTGGATGTTGCGTCGTTCATGGACCCTAGGTTCAAAACGCAATACATCAGCGCAGACAACCTTCCTGCCATTAAGGCCCGACTGAAGACAGAAATGGTGGAATCGGCTAGACGTACACATAATCAGGTAAATCCTTGAAAATTATATTTCCACAAACACATAATATTTAAAAATAAGCTAACTGCAAAACTAATGTCTCTCTTCCCATCTGGCAGGAGAAGAGGTCTCGCACTGAAACTGCTCAAAATTCTCCAAGTGCACAGGCCTCTGGGGGAAAGGCAAAGAAGACTATTGGTAGTCTTTTTAAAACCAGTGCGGCCTCTTCAGCTTTGCCTCTGCCACTTGAAGATGTCGTGGAGGCAGAGTTGAATAGTTACCTGTTGACCCCTGTCATTGACGGAGAGGATGATCCCTTAGCCTGGTGGAAGGTGCACAACATTCACTTTCCACGACTGTGCAAGATGGCCCGCAAATATCTGTGTGTGCCAGCCACAAGTGCCCCCTCAGAGCGTCTGTTCAGCACTGGAGGGAATATAGTGACCTGCACTCGCTCATCCTTAAAGCCAGCAAAAGTAGATATGCTAGTCTTCCTAGCAAAAAAACCTGTGAGCTAGGATGATTATGGCTAGCTGAGCCATACTCATTGTGCACTTTAGTTTGTGCTGTGTTGCTGTTACTTACTGCAGATAATCAAGATGTTCAGCCAGTTTTAATTTAAAGGCGTGTTTGTGTTTGTGTGTGTGTTTACACAATTGTTATTATGTTTGCACCTTATGTGTAATGTTACTGACTGCAGAGATCAGTAAGATGTGTGTATTTTTTATTTATTAGTTTTATTTATTTAATATTATTTTTTAATTTAATGACTGTCTAGTAGTTCACAGATGTCGAAAAACTGAGTGTGGTAAAGCCACTGATTTATTTTATTTATATTTCTGCAATCTGCACATTGTACTGACTTTCATTTTAATGTTTACACCAGGGTTCCTTGTCAGCACTTTATGCTCAGATGTTTGTAAGCTAAAAATAAACTATTGTGTATGTTCAAATATACTGTTGTGATTGAAGAAGTTAAATAAAAATGTCAGTCATCAATTCATGCATCACCTCATGTCATCATAACAGAGGTCTGTCTTCCAGGAAAGAACAGTTTAAAATTAATGTAATATAGTATTGGCCATACTATATGATGTATTGCTTGTCTTTGTTTAATAATACAGAAGACAAAGACCTTAAAAAATAATCGCATATCGCATCGCAATCGCAATATTGGGGCAAAAAATCGCAATTAGATTATTTTCCATAATCGTTCAGCCCTACTTTGTTTCCAATCTTATTGCATCATTTCTCTGGAGTTGGCTCTTTCTACTTTTGTTATGTCTCTTTATGTCATTGTGGTGGGGCCTGATCTGCGGTGCCGCTGCAGGTGAGGCGGACGCAGCTGAGTGGCATCCACAATCACACCTCTCCAGCATAAAACAATGAATTGAGTCCGGACTGAATGTTGTTGTTGTGTTCGTGTGGCTGGCAGCAGGGAAGCTGCAGCTGAGGTGTGCTGTGACAGCAAATGTGCAATAAAAGTGGTTAAAGATGCTGAAAAGCACAAATGTGTCATCGGGTCTGTCGTAGGTCGTTTACAGTCATGTTTGGTTTCTTCTTTATGATATTATTAATGTTATACTTCTCACTCTGTGGATTTTTGCCCACATGTAACTTCCAGAAAATATGTCAGTAAAATAAAATAGAAAATTCTTCTGAGTTTACAGACACATAAAAGAGCAGCCAGGCTTTGATATTTTGATTGAGAGAAAACTCAGGATTTTGTCACAGTAACTGTGATCATCCTGATCAAACATAATAATGCTCTTTATAATTTTCTAAGCTTTTGGTAAAAATAAACATTTGAAAAATCATCGACAAAAACAACAATATATATTTTAGCATTAAAATATGATTTCAGTTAAAGAGGATGTTTACTTTCATGAATGAACCATTACAGAAACATAATCTTACACAGGTGGTGCTCTTTTTTTCTTTTTTCTCACTTTCACCTCATTTTCAAAGAAATCTCATCGGACACATTTTGATATCAGTGGTTTTGGCATCTTCTGCAAAATGGGTCAAAAGAAGGACTTGACAGGCTCAAAAAAGTAAAAAATAGTGAGATATCTTGCAGAGGGATGCAGCAGTCTCAAAATTGCAAAGCTTCTGAAGCGTGATCATCAAACAATCAAGCGTTTCATTCAAAATAGTCAACAGGGTCGCAAGAAGCGTGTGGAAAAACCAAGGCGCAAAATAACTGTCCATGAACTGAGAAAAGTCAAGCGTGCAGCTGCTAAGATGCCACTTGCCACCAGTTTGGCCATATTTCAGAGCTGCAACATCACTGGAGTGCCCAAAAGCACAAGGTGTGCAATACTCAGAGACATGGCCAAGGTAAGAAAGGCTGAAAGACGACCACCACTGAACAAGACACACAAGCTGAAACGTCAAGACTCGGCCAAGAAATATCTCAAGACTGGTTTTTCTAAGGTTTTATGGACTGATGAAATGAGAGTGAGTCTTGATGGGCCAGATGGATGGGCCCGTGGCTGGATTGGTAAAGGGCAGAGAGCTCCAGTCCGACTCAGACGCCAGCAAGGTGGAGGTGGAGTACTGGTTTGGGCTGGTATCATCAAAGATGAGCTTGTGGGGCCTTTTCGGGTTGAGGATGGAGTCAAGCTCAACTCCCAGTCCTACTGCCAGTTTCTGGAAGACACCTTCTTCCTCTCTGAACAGTGTCTGAGAGGCTGTGGTTGCTGCTGCACGCAATGTTGATGGTGAACAGATCAAAACACTGACAGGATCCATGGATGGCAGGCTTTTGAGTGTCCTTGCAAAGAAAGGTGGCTATATTGGTCGCTGATTTGTTTTTGTTTTGTTTTTGAATGTCAGAAATGTATATTTGTGAATGTGGAGATGTTATATTGGTTTCACTGGTAAAAATAAATAATTGAAATGGGTATATATTTGTTTTTTGTTAAGTTGCCTAATAATTATGCACAGTAATAGTCACCTGCACACACAGATATCCCCCTAAAATAGCTAAAACTAAAAACAAACTTAAAACTACTTCCAAAAACATTCAGCTTTGATATTAATGAGTTTTTTGGGTTCATTGAGAACATGGTTGTTGTTCAATAATAAGATTATTCCTCAAAAATACAACTTGCCTAATAATTCTGCACTCCCTGTAGTAAATCACAGCATTCACCACTTCTTTGACAGATTTGTGACATCGGAGGTTTTCACATCGATAACCTGAGTTCTTTTACTCTTTTTTCAGCTTCAGATGGTCACCGTCTGTAAGACCTACTTTATCAGAGGCACTTCAATGAGTGAATGAGCTTCAGCAAGGGTGCTACTCAAAGGGATGGTGAGTCTTTGTGTCAGTGAGTCATCTGCTAATTAGAGAGTCAGCAGTTCAATCCTGTCTCCTCCTCCTGCAAGATACTGAACCCTGATTTTACCCTGATGACTGTGTGTGCATGTTAGGATTAAAGTGCACAGGATAGAGTGTGAATGGGTAAGTGAGGCTTCTAGTAAAATGTACTTAAAATTTGAAAATATAATACAAAAGTACCATGTAAGTACCAGTCCATTTACAAAATAAAGCACAATCACACACTGGTGGCAGATTGATGGTACTAATGTAACTACACAATAACTTAAGTGTCAAATCAAACAGACAATCCAGTCAGAGACATCAGCAGTTCATCAGTGTAAAGAAGAACCAGTTTCCATTCAGATTATTGATCAGGTCTGCACAGTTAGGACTGAAATGGCACTGATGTCATTTAACATAATAGATCAGGAATCGACATGATTGATTGTGCTGCCCTTCATTAGTGTAGCGGTATGTATATATATGAAACAATCATCTGCAACCATGCAGCTGCACTGCTTTTTAAAGTTGAGCTGCATGTGAGGATAGAAAGAACAGACACAGAAACCACATCCTGAAGAATGACCAATAAATGGACCTTCCCATAGAGATTAAGATTAATAAAATTCTATTCTATTCTACATCAGTGACCTGCATGTAAAAGAAAGATGTGTCCGGGAGAGAAGCCAGCACCACTGAGTCTTGTATTTAGAAGAGACTTTTTCTATGGCCTGTGAAACCACCAACTGAATAACTCTGTGGACACACAACTTCTCCCCATGTTCTGTGTTTTCGTGTTGACTCCGCCCTTCTCAGCGCTCTGATTCACCTCCTGTATTTCTAATGAGGAGGACTCTGGGGTTGCCGTGTCTTCTATCTCCATCTTAGCCTCCGCTAATTCTTTTCTCTGCGTGTCCAGTTTGTTCTGCATTTCTTTTGTGTCCTTCACCAGTTTCTGATCTTCCAGGACTTTCTCTTTTTCTTCCTCCAGATTTTCTGTCTGTGTTTTCTGATTCCACTGAGTTTCTTTCAGAGGGGCCTCGTGTTTCTGAAGCTTTGCGAGCTCGGCAGACAGGCCGTCCTTCTCCTGTTTCAGGATCAGGATTTCACTGTCCCTCTGCCTAAGCTGCTCTTTCAGACGGTTCATCTCAAGGTCAAAGATGCTGGTCTTTTCCTGATCTGAACAAGTCTGTTCCTCTTTTTCTTCCTCAGCTTGGATCCCATATTGTTCCAGCTTGGTAGCATCAGTGAAATTTGGGCCAACAGCTGTTTGACTTGCTGTCTGGCTGTCTTTGAATCCTCTTTTAAAAGTTGATTTTCCGACAGAGTGTTTCGAAAGGCTTCCTAACCTGAGTAAGTTTGTCCAGAACACTTTCCCAGCCAACATTTATATGTGGGGCCCATATGGTTTGGAAATGGGCTGAAAAATGGGCCCCATATAGGATTGTCCACAGGTTCCGTAATGGCCCCATGTTAAATGCCCATATAGGTGCTATGTTGGTAAAATCTGGGAACTAATGGGCCCCAACTGGGCAAAGTACACAGAAACCCCCCCGGGCCCCATCTTTCAAGCTTTTTGTGGGTACCATGTGGGCACCACAAAGACTAAAAAGTGGGTTTTAAGTGTGATTGTCCGCGGGTTCCATAATGGCCCCATTTTATAAGCCCATCTCGGTGTTATATTGGTAGAATCTGGGAACTAAATGGACCCCAACTAGGCAAAGTACATAGAAATCCATCCGGGCCCCATCTTTCAAGTTTTTTGTGGGTACAACACGAGCTAAAAAGTTGGAATGGCATTATCATTGGGTTCTGTAGTTGCATCTTACTTCTAGTTTGAATTGGCTAATTTATGGCACTGGGTGGGCCCCATGTAGCAAAACAGTCACAAAATCAATTTATCAGACGGCCAATACGACACCAAATATATTAAAGCTGACCGCAAACAAAAACAAGTTTGTAAATAAAACCATTTCAAAAATCACGAGGGTAAACAAAACAACATTTTTCACATTTATTTTGTCCAACAACTGTGACTTTACGTAACTGTATTCCAAAGTGCGTAAACTTTTAAAAATTACACAGCCTTTGTACGTGCTATGGAGTTTTTACGTGTTTTGGGGTTTGTACGTGCTTTGTCTCTAGCAGGCACCATAAATATACTTTTATTTATTCACTCCACATAAAATCTTTAACCCTTAGATGCACACGTGGGGTCAAAAATGACCCCACAGGTTGTTTTTCTTCAAAATCTTTAAAATGAAAAGTTGTAATATATTCATATTCCAGGTACTCCTCATAAAATATGTTTGTAACATGAAGCCATTTCTATTTTTATTTATTTTTTCATTAATTAAAAAAAAAAAAATGCAGTTTTTGTATCACTACCCCACTCCTCCACAAGTGGGGTCGAAAATGACCCCAAGCAGTTCCTATGGAATCTTCTATGAAACCTTCATTGTTAGCACGAAATAAAGAGGATCTCGTACATTTACGAGCATTTAATTTCCTGGATTTAATGGTTTAAAAGTTTAATAGATCTTTGAATATAAAATTGAGTCCATTATTAGCAAAAATAATTTTAAAAAGAGCAAAAAAAAATGCTTAATAAATAATAATTTTTTTAAACTTAAGCTTTGTAATTGTAGCAGATTTCATTATGTCTGTAATTTTTTATTTAGCCCCACAGTAGTAAAAGCCATAAATGGGAGTTAGATTTATTACTAGTATTTTACACAGCATTCAGCTATAGTAACATGTTTTGCATTTTCCTACTTCACCGAACAGCTGCACTCTCTTAATAAATTAATAACCAAACATTTCTCAATAACCAATAACTAGATGGAACAGCACAGTATCTAAGAGAGAGATCAGACAGTGTTTGAGCTAAAGAAGCTGTGTGCTTCTTTTGGGGGCTTTTTGCACACTGATCCACCACTGTTTTCCTATAGTACAACGCATATCTGGTAACATTACCGTAAACGTGACCAGTAGGGTCAGGTTCAGATCAGAAAACCGTTTCAGCTGCAGGCATCTACTGCTGTAATTTAAACAATCACTTCATACGCCTCATGTTTTACACCCCTATAAGGTGAGCTTGCTATACTGCACATGAATATTACGTTACATGGCATGACTAGCTCATGTTCAAACATTTAAGATATTGTTCAGTCATTTTGTTTACTGGATAGTGCATAATGGCCAAGTTACGTGAGTGGGAATCCAGTAAAGCCAAAAAAAGAATAATTTTTTTTAAGATAAGATAAGATACCTTTATTAGTCCCACAAGGGGAAATTTCATGTTAATTAATTACAAATACCTTATAGGAAAACCCAAGAAAAGGTTGCAGAAGTACAGAAAAAAACTGCCGTGTACGTTACAGTATGTAAATTCAAAAACTGTAGAGAGAGAATGGCGGAATGAAAACAGAATAAGAAAAGATGAACTTTATTGAGTAGAATATAGGCAGTAAGAGTTTAGTAATTAACTTTTAATTATGTTTGCCAAAGACAATGACAGTAAATTAACCCAATTCTACTTGCTAGCTAAAGATGTTATGCTTCTCCCCCTGAGGGACTAGTAAAAGCGCTATACAAATACAGGCCATTTACCATTTATACCGTTTAGGACAACTATAGAAAGTTAAAATAATCATTGATGAAAACTTATCAAACTTTGAGTATTTAGCTTTGTCATAGTTTTCGATTCTTTGGTATCCTTTTGTCCTCCACGTTCTCAAACACCAGGGAGAGAAAAGGCCGCAACTGACGAAAGACCGCAAAGACCAGTTTTGCCAACTCCTCAGTAAGGAAAATCGCTATCGGTTGTCCTAAAAGTAGCTAGAAGTCGCTAAATGACGTCATTGCCTAATTTGCATAATTGGTCATGCTAATCTAATTGTAACCTATGTTGTTGGAGAGAGAAATAACATCGTGGAAGAGACATAAAGTGAGTAAAAAACGTCCTAAATGCATTTAGAGTTTATTTAGAACTACAAATTAAATGTCTTTTAGCAATTATTGTTTTTTTTTATGTCACAATTCCAACCCTGCTCCTTTACCCGGGCTTGGACCGTCAAAAGTGACCCGAAATAGGCACTCTGGTGGAGTTACTTTGTGTGTGTGTTTATAAGTAGTTTTAAACCTTGTGATCCACAAAACAGCATAAGAGTAAAAGAAGAACTGACTGCGTTACAGCACCCGCTGCTTGTTGAGAGTAAAAGCGATACGCGCTTTCACGTCTTTTTAGAGACTTTTTTTTTAGAAAAAAAGTCGCTAAGGGGTCTGAAAACTCGCTAAATATAGCGACAAAGTCGCTAAGTTGGCAACACTGGGGAAGACTAGACGCTAGGCGGTGCAATCTGCTCCTCCCTCTTTTTAAACGAGCCAATTCGATTGTTCAGTGATGACGTGATGAATCCTACTTCCAGGCCTAAAGTAGTCTGCATTTAATATGGCTTTTGTGTTGAGTGCTTTTCAGACATGGACCCGCAGGAGCCCCAAAGTGAGCCAATGGAGAGAATAGATGAGCGCCTCGAGCTTGTCATAGAGCAAAATATAAGGCTTTATGACAAGATGGACATCATTCAAAAGGAGTTGAATGAACATGAGATGAGGCATGAGGAAGCATCACAGAGTGATTTTGGCAACTTTGTGAGCTTCGTAGGTCTAGGTCTTGCCATAACGAGCACCATTCTCGTTGCATTTTTCGGCAAGTTGCCTCATTAACCTTCAGTTCCGCGACTGAGCGGAACTGTCAATAAATAAATGAATGCATCAAAAAATTGAAAAATATGGCTTTTGTGTTGTTAACTCATTCACTGCCATTGACGTCTATAGACGTCAATTGAAAAACTTACGACGTCAATGGCAGTGAATGAGTTAACTCATTCACTGCCATTGACGTCTATAGACGTCAATTGAAAAACTTACGTTGACTGCCATTGACGTCTATAGACGTCAATTGAAAAACTTACGACGTCAATGGCAGTGAATGAGTTAACTCATTCACTGCCATTGACGTCTATAGACGTCAATTGAAAAACTTACGTTGACTGCCATAGACGTCAATGGCTATAGAAATAAATGTACTATGTACATTTTATTTTTTCATATATTTGTAAATAAATTGTTTTGATAAAACATAACCTTTCTCAGTGTTATTTCTGTTTTATAGAAGTGAAAAACTATGTTATATGTTAGAGGTGTCACAAAGCAAGAAATATTAGTGTCAAAGGCACTTTTCTGCTTGAAATGTATTTTTCACAAAAAGCTCGTTTTCTCCCTTTTTTTGGTCAAAACAGGCATTTTTGGTGGAACCCACCTCTCTTCTACAGCTGATTACTAAAGAATGGAAAATGGTAGAAACAAGCTTTTTTTATGGATGAAAGAAGAGTCTGTTCTTCATTTTGGTAGGTTCAGCGTTTATATGATCATAACACACAGTTTTCTGTGGCTCTTCAAAAATGAGTAAAAATGCTCAAAAACCCTGGCAGTGGGGAGTTACCTGATTTGAAAATGGCTGGCAGTGAATGAGTTAACATGTTTATTGTTATGTATTTTCTTCTATTTAATCTCAAAAAGCTCCTAAAACAGTCAGTGATCACTGTTGACCTCCCTCGGCTTTTATTACCGCAAATCATTTATTTAAGCTCAGTTTTTAAAACCTTAGGGTGTAACTACAGCCCATCCCATGCAGCAGTATATGAATGACTAACTTCGTATTGTGGATGGATTATCTCAGTTGTTCTCCTGGCTGAAGTTTGGTCCTTTTACAGCATCCTGCCATGCGATTACATTTGTTCCTGACCACCGAGAACACTCACGTTAACTTTTATCGAGTGGAAAAAAGTTAGCTTGTTTATATTATGCTAACATAGCTGTGTTGCTAGCGGTCACGTAGCACATCATTATATACCAGCTAGCCCACTTCAATAACCCTACAAACATCACTGCTGTTTAGTTTTCTGTCTTCATTTAAGCTGGAAGTGATAACAGAGCTGTATGTTTTAATTTGTTTCCAAAACCCAGCAGTCAGGACATGCTATATTGTGTTTAGATAGAAGCTAGCGAGCTAACTCCCTGCTAACTTCTAACTCCGTTAAATGTCATAAATTCTGTTTTCATGGATGCCTGGATGTTAAACTCAATTGTTACACCTGGTAGAGCAGAACGCTGATCATTTTATTAAAGATGAAAGACTTTAGACAGTTTTTCAACTCTCAGTAATGCCATAGTGATCGTTTGATATATGGACCTGCAGCGGAGTTTAGGTCCAGACACGGCTAGTGATGTCAGACTGAACAACCGGATAGGAGCTGCTCACATTAAAAACAACTTTAGTTAAAAAGTAATTTTACACCTGATACAAACATTTTAGAAGTCAAACAATACACAAGTTTAAAAGAAAAAAAATATTTTTAAGTTGTTTTTTTTTTAGCATAAGGATGGTTAATATGTTTAGAAAATTAATATTATATAATATTTGTCAAATAATTGTCACCCAAATCAACATCATAATAAAAATATAATTAATAAAATATATAATAATGATGATAATAATAATAACAACAGAAACAGTCTCCATTGAGGCCACTGTTGTTGTGCTAGTGACAGCAGTGTCCTGGCAAAACCTCATTTCTGCACCTGCCGACAGTGAGCATAAGGCAATGACATTATCTACAAAATTACACAGCCTTTGTAGATGCTATGGAGTTTTTACGTGTTTTGGAATTTTTACGTGTTTTGGGGTTTGTACGTGCTTTGTCTCTAGCAGGCACCATAAATATACTTTTATTTATTCACTCCACATAAAATCTAATAAATAAATCATATAATAGAAAAACCAACTATTTACATTTCAACTTTTAACTATTTAAATTTTCAGGGGTTTTTTTTATTATTAATTTTTATTTCCTTTTGTCTAGTGGTTTGGTGCTGTTTCTCAACTCAAAATGTCCTGTTGTAATTGGACATTTTGAGTTAAGAAACAGCACCAAACCCCAACAACACTTCCCTCATGGTGCTTTATATTGTAAGGTCAAGACCCTACAATAATGCACAAAAACTCCAACCCCCTAGAGCAAGCACTTTGGCGACAGTGGGAAGGAAAAACTCACTTTTAAAAGAGAGAAACCTCCGGCAGAACCAGGCTCTGGGATGGGGTGGCCATCTGCCTCGGCCAGTTGGTGATGAGGGAAGGAAGTTGGGAAGAGAAGAGTACGGTAGTTATTTTTTAACCACTCTGGTTTTAAAATTAAATTTAGATTGCCCAATGTAAATGCATATTTTAAGCCAGTTTCAGAGCTTTGTCACGTAATCACATGCACGTTTCAGTTCAATTTTAGCGTGCACATGAGAAAGCCCTAAGGATGATATTTTGGCTCCTCAGTTTGGCATGTGTTTTGAAGGTTTTGACGATTGCTTCGTCAGCCACTGGGTTGTTTGACTTCATTAAGAAGACTAGAGAAGGCCACCTGTCATGGAGTTCGTTGTACACCGTCAGGCTGAGCTGTTCAATGTTCTCTAAGGACATTTTGTAGGTTTTGGACAAGATTTTGTCCCAGACCTTATGGGAAAGCCTCTGTATAATGAAATCTGATGTTCCTGGATGCTATGTCGCTGTCTCATTTTCTTGGCTCATGGCGTGCATTACCAGATCTTTAGTGAAATTTTTCACCACTTCTTTGTATTCTTCCCTGTTTTTAGAGACACTGAGTACTCGTCTTGGTAAAGCCAAAAGGTGTTTGGTGAAGGTTGGGACTGTGATATTATCAAGTTGTTCCCTCAGATAAAAAATCAGATACTTTTCCTTGCAGTTGTGTGTTTGGCACAGATCCTTGAGAATGGCCTTGTCTATCTTTTTCAGCCATTTTGTGGATATGTCCAAATGTTTCAGCCCAATTTCAGGCCAGATTCTCTCAATCAGGCGATCGCTGATGCAGTCAGGAGTCAGGCGCTCTGTGAAGAGCTTGTATTTAGAAGAGACTTTTTCTATGGCCTGTGAAACCACCAACTGAATAACTCTGTGGACACACAACTTCTCCCCCATGTTCTGTGTTTTCGTGTTGACTCCGCCCTTCTCAGCGCTCTGATTCACCTCCTGTATTTCTAATGAGGAGGACTCTGGGGTTGCCGTGTCTTCTATCTCCGTCTTAGCCTCCGCTAATTCTTTTCTCTGCGTGTCCAGTTTGTTCTGCATTTCTTTTGTGTCCTTCACCAGTTTCTGATCTTCCAGGACTTTCTCTTTTTCTTCCTCCAGATTTTCTGTCTGTGTTTTCTGATTCCACTGAGTTTCTTTCAGAGGGGCCTCGTGTTTCTGAAGCTTTGCGAGCTCGGCAGACAGACCGTCCTTCTCCTGTTTCAGGATCAGGATTTCACTGTCCCTCTGCCTAAGCTGCTCTTTCAGACGGTTCATCTCAAGGTCAAAGATGCTGGTCTTTTCCTGATCTGAACAAGTCTGTTCCTCTTTTTCTTCTCCAGCTTGGATCCCATATTGTTCCAGCTTGGTACGCATCAGTGAAATTTGGGCCAACAGCTGTTTGACTTGCTGTCTGGCTGTCTTTGAATCCTCTTTTAAAAGTTGATTTTCCGACAGAGTGTTTCGAAAGGCTTTCCTAACCTGAGTAAGTTTGTCCAGAACACTTTTTGGCAGAGTGCACCTAATTTTTTCTTCCTTGCCTTTCTGAAGCTGTGCAAGCTCAGCAGACAGACTGTCCTTGTCCTGTTTGAGGATCAGGATTTCGCTGTCCCTCTGCCTAAGCTGCTCTTCCAGACGGTTCATCTCAAGGTCAAAGATGCTGGTCTTTTCCTGATCTGAACAAGCCTGAGCCCCTTTTTTGTTAGTGGTGCTCCTCATTTGCACTTTGCGTGACACTGACTCATCAGTGAGTTCTCCAGCTTGGATCTCATATTGGTCCAGCTTGGCACGCATCAGTGAAATTTGGCCGCCCATAAAGAACAGGCTGTCAGATTTTCTGACGTCATGGCCCCGTTCTCTTGGCTTTCATGTTTGAAACAGGCTCCGCCCTCCACAACGTTCCATATTGGCTCATTGAAAATAGATCCCGCCCACAAAGAACAGGCTGCCAGAGTTTTACAATTAAATTCATATTTAGAAATAATAAAATAGAAATTATTGAAAAATATATTCATTTAAATTTATTATGATTCATCCCTCTTCATTTACCCGAAAACCATTTTCACCACTTACTCAAAAGCCCTTCTCTGTGGTAGAAAACCTTTATTTTCCACGCTCACTTCACTTCCATCCGCCTCTATCACGTCTTTTGCCCACTCCGAGATTATTGCCTGTGCCCCTGTTGCTTACTCATAATAAGGTAGAAAGGAGAGTATTTCAAACCAGCAGGTGACCTGATCTATTAATGTTTTCGACACACAGTTTACTTCTATCTGCACAATTTTTAACAATGAAAAAATTATATCTTCATTTTCTTTGTTGAAATAAGCTGAACTCTCTTGTGTTTAGAAAAGAATGCAAATTTTTAAATCAACCTTAAAACCAACCACACAGATAAAAGCTATTTGCTGTTTTAATAACGTTTAATTGCCACTGTATGAGCTTATCTTGTGTTGCATCCTTGAGAGAGAGACCTGCTGCTGCCTCCTTCCTTTGGCTCCTTGTTTGTCTTTATCTGAGCATCACTTTTGCCTCCACTATGACGCCCCTCGTAGCAACATTTAACTTTCAAGGCAGATAAAAAAAAAAGTCTCAGTTTTGAGCGTAATCAGCTCTTAGTTATTCTGACCTCACCATAGCGCCATATGTTCAACACGACGTCTGTGTGCAGGTTCATGACCAAGGAATTAATTGTGGATTTTAGGAATACCGGGAAACCCTTGACCCCTTTGACACTCAAGGGGTCAACGTGGACATTGTGGAGGACTATAAATATCTCGGAGTACACATAAACAATAAATTTGACTCGGTCAAAAACACCACTGCACTTTACAGGAAGGGCCAGTGTCGTCTCTATTTTCTGAGGCGGCTGAGGTCCTTCATCTGTCGGACAATGCTCAGAAATTTCTATGAGTCTGTTGTGGCCAGAGCTATCCTCTATGCTGTTGCATGCTGGGGCAGCAGGTTGAGCATTGCTGATGCCAACAGACTCAATAAACTGATCCACAAGGCCAGTAATGTTGTGGGTATGGAGCTTGACTCTCTTAAGGCGGTGTCAGAGAGGTGAATGTTGTCCAAGATAAAGACAATGTTGGACAATACCTCCCACCCACTCCATGACATGCTGGCTAGCCACAGGAGCACGTTCAGTGAGAGACTGAGATTACCAAAAAGCGCCACTGAACGACACAGGAAATCATTCCTGCCTGTGGCCATCTCCCTGTACAACTCCTCCATCTAACACACTGTAAACACTGCAATAGTTACATCCTTTTGCACATGCTCCTTCCTGCTTGGTAATGTTGCTGTCTATTTTCTGGATATATTTATTTTTTAGTTTTTTTCACACTGAGCAGCTGACATGTTGTACTGCACTCATGTCTCATCCCATAAACCAGTTTCATCCTGCTCTAAAAAAACAGTCAATGCTTTTACTTGTATTTTTCTTTTTATTTGGGTTCATTTTTTTTCACTGAATGCTGGTATACTCGACCTTTCTCTCTCTATTTTCTCAGCTCTTTAAGTGCATATAACTATTTTTGTCTCCAGATGATATAATGAAGATGATTATAATGATAAGGAATATTATACACGGGTGATCACACCCACAAACTACACCCTTTTTGGCTCCTACCTCAAAGCACACTGTGTTCTGTTGATCTTATGTGCTGCACAATAATGTTTAATATTTAGTATTTACTGTCATATTCCCATATATCATTGTGATGTTGTTTATTCTATTACTCTTGTTCTCTTCTGCTTGTTTTCTTTTTTCTTTCTCAGCAGGTGATCCAGGTGATTGATATATGCATTTTTTTTTCTCTGCCCGTTCTGTTGGTTTTTGTCTTTTGCCCTTCTCCCCCGTCCCTCTTCTCAGCTGTTTCTCTTTCCCTCTTTCTTTCTCCCCTTCTTTCCCCCAGTCAAGTCTGTCCCGTATTCAGTAAGTGAAAATAAAATAAACAAAAAAAAAAAACAATAAAAGGTGAATCAAATGGACCATTACGGCAAGGCTGGGATGGTCAATTTGGTAAAGTAAATCCGTTGGGCATCTTTCTTTGCCTTTAGACAACAATTCTGATGGCAAAAGAGCCAAACGGGACAGGCAAAAAAAAAAAAAAAAAAAGATAAGGAATATTATATATAGATTATAGAACTGAGGATGACTATGAGGAAGTTGACAGTTATGATGATGATGTGATGATGATTATTTGGCATGCTTCTCTATGGGGCTCTGTGTTGCCAGTGCAGACTGGCTGCCTTTTGTACATAGCTGAGTGACCGTCAGCACCAAGAGTCACTGCTGCTTCAAAGAGTAATGATGCTCCAGCAGGGGGCGCTGTCACACAAAATAAAGCACAAACGCACACTGACGGCAGCTTGATGCTTCTAATGTAGCTGCAGAATAACTTTAGATCAAACAGACAATCCAGTCAGAGACATCAGCAGTTCATCAGTGTAGAAGAAGAACCAGCTTCCATTCAGATTATTGATCAGAGCTGCACAGTTAGGACTCAAATGACTAAAATGATTCATTGTGCAGCCCTGCATATAAACTACATGAAGTGTCCTCCTCTTGAGGCCACTGTGAGCTCTGCTGCCTTCCTGTTATTTAGTCAGATGAAGCATCACTGAGATGAGCTGGAGCCACTCTGAACTTCTGCCATCTTCTTTTTACAGTCACTGACTGAGCTGCACTGACAACACTGAGCCGGCTTCTCTTCATAGGGTGTCTTTCACTCTTTCCCCACTCTCTCTGTTTCCAACCTTGTTCCATCATTTCTCTGCAGTTGGCTCTTTCTACTTTCCCTTTGTCTCTTTTTGTCACTTTGGGTTTCTTCTGTATAATAATATTAATCCTCTAGTTCTCTGATTCTTCTGATTATTGCTCTGTTCTCTTACGTGCTTCACGTGTTTCTCTAACTTCAATAAAATGTGTTAAGGTGTTATCAATAAAATGACAGTTTAAATAGAAAGTTCAGCGTCCTTCTGTGTTTACAGACACATCAGACTGCAGACAGGCTGTGATATACAGGGAGTGCAGAATTATTAGGCAAATGAGTATTTTGTCCACATCATCCTCTTCATGCATGTTGTCTTACTCCAAGCTGTATAGGCTCGAAAGCCTACTACCAATTAAGCATATTAGGTGATGTGCATCGCTGTAATGAGAAGGGGTGTGGTCTAATGACATCAACACCCTATATCAGGTGTGCATAATTATTAGGCAACGTCCTTTCCTTTGGCAAAATGGGTCAAAAGAAGGACTTGACAGGCTCAGAAAAGTCAAAAATAGTGAGATATCTTGCAGAGGGATGCAGCAGTCTCAAAATTGCAAAGCTTCTGAAGCGTGATCATCGAACAATCAAGCGTTTCATTCAAAATAGTCAACAGAAGCGTGTGGAAAAACCAAGGCGCAAAATAACTGCCCATGAACTGAGAAAAGTCAAGCGTGCAGCTGCCAAGATGCCACTTGCCACCAGTTTGGCCATATTTCAGAGCTGCAACATCACTGGAGTGCCCAAAAGCACAAGGTGTGCAATACTCAGAGACATGGCCAAGGTAAGAAAGGCTGAAAGACGTCCACCACTGAACAAGACACACAAGCTGAAACGTCAAGACTGGGCCAAGAAATATCTCAAGACTGATTTTTCTAAGGTTTTATGGACTGATGAAATGAGAGCGAGTCTTGATGGGCCAGATGGATGGGCCCATGGCTGGATTGGTAAAGGGCAGAGAGCTCCAGTCCGACTCAGACGCCAGCAAGGTGGAGGTGGAGTACTGGTTTGGGCTGGTATCATCAAAGATGAGTTTGTGGGGCCTTTTCGGGTTGAGAATGGAGTCAAGCTCAACTCCCAGTCCTACTGCCAGTTTCTGGAAGACACCTTCTTCAAGCAGTGGTACAGGAAGAAGTCTGCATCCTTCAAGAAAAACATGATTTTCATGCAGGACAATGCTCCATCACACGCGTGTCCAAGTACTCCACAGCGTGGCTGGCAAGAAAGGGTATAAAAGAAGAAAAACTAATGACATGGCCTCCTTGTTCACCTGATCTGAACCCCATTGAGAACCTGTGGTCCATCATCAAATGTGAGATTTACAAGGAGGGAAAACAGTACACCTCTCTGAACAGTGTCTGGGAGGCTGTGGTTGCTGCTGCACGCAATGTTGATGGTGAACAGGTCAAAACACTGACAGGATCCATGGATGGCAGGCTTTTGAGTGTCCTTGCAAAGAAAGGTGGCTATATTGGTCGCTGATTTGTTTTTGTTTTGTTTTTGAATGTCAGAAATGTATATTTGTGAATGTGGAGATGTTATATTGGTTTCACTGGTAAAAATAAATAATTGAAATGGGTATATATTTGTTTTTTGTTAAGTTGCCTAATAATTCTGCACAGTACTAGTCACCTGCACACACAGATATCCCCCTAAAATAGCTAAAACTAAAAACAAACTAAAAACTACTTCCAAAAACATTCAGCTTTGATATTAATGAGTTTTTTGGGTTCATTGAGAACATGGTTGTTGTTCAATAATAAAATTATTCCTCAAAAATACGACTTGCCTAATAATTCTGCACTCCCTGTATTTAACTGACAGAAAAAAACAGGAGATTAATGAACTTGTTTTTCTGATATTTTCACAATTTTTGTTCATCAGGAGAAAAACTTGAACTCCACAGTTAATAAGACTAATTAGTATCAAATACAAATACAGAGGAAATGTTCTCAGCTTCAGTATTTGTATCAAGACTTGCCTGATGAGGTTTTCATTGAGACTAAAAATGTTCAGTGTTTTCATTATAACATCTTCAGTGAGTTTTGTAAATCCTCCATGCAACAATAATAATTAAAAAGACTCAAATTGCTTTCAAATACAGCAGGTGTCCAAAAAAAGGAGAAAAACATTATTTTTAGTGTTTCAGCCACTGAAACAACCAAAAGATGAACTAGTCAAATTGTTATTTAAATGGTTTTTGATCAGTTTTAGTCGCTCCAAATCACAGTGACTAACAGAAAAGTTTCAGATCAGGCTTCTCAGATTTCTGCCTGCAGGCCTGTAGTGACGGCTCTTGACCTTAAATGACAAGAAATGAACACATGACTGTTCTGTGTTTCAGTCATCAGCAGTTCATGTTGTACATTTCATTTACTCCAAGAGATATTTTAGTGTTTTCTCACATAGAAAGAAATTGATGGAATTGATCAAAGATTGAAAGATGAAACAAATACATTCACAATAATTTACACAAAAATGTAAAATGAACCAAAGGAAAGAAATTCACTGAGATCTCACTGAACTACAATGAAAAGTTCTAAAAGTCTAAAACAGGTTATTATCAGTTGTTTTGGCATCTCCTGCTTTTCCAATATTACACAAATCTCAGTGAAAGTGTCTCTGTGAGTGCAGATGTGAGTCATGTCTTCAGGGTCATAGAAGGACACCTCCCCCCTGTCATAGTCCAGCTGGACTCTGATCCTCTGGAGACTCTTCTTCACTGTCACAGTCTGACCAACAACATCAGGGCTGCACAGTGGGGACTAAAATGGCACTGATGCCTCTAATAAATCATCATTCTGTTTGAATTATCAACGATTAAATAATAAACACTGTTTTTTGTGCAGCCCTACACATAAACTACATGAAGTTTCCTCCTCTTACTTTCCCCTTTGTCTCTTATTGACACTTTAGATTTCTTCTGTATAATAATATTAATCCTTAAATTCTCTGATTCTTCAGATTATTGCTTTATTCTCTTAGGTGATGCACGTGTTTCTCTAACTTCAACAAGATGTGTTAATGTGTTACCAATAAAAGGACAGTTTGAATACAGTAAGAATTAAACAATAAAAATTAAGAGATCAAATTTTCTTCTATGTTTAAACACAAATCAAAACGCAGCCAGACTTTGATATTTTTATTGACAGAAAATAATCCAGGAAATCAGTGAACTCGTGTTTCTGACATTTTCATCACATTTGCTCTGCAGGTGAAAAACAGGAAATCCACAGTTAACAAGACCAAATCCTAAATGTGCTGATGTGATCTGGAATATGAAGTGAGAGTTCACAGAAACACACTGGAACAAACAGCAGCTCCAACTGTACAAATGTTCAACAATTATGAAATAAATGCTTTGGGTCAGTCAGTAGCAAAGAAAACAGTGTCTGTATCTGACAAAGCAATTTACACAGAACTTAGGAACAATAATGAACTTTAGTTTGTATGAATACAACTGAATAAATGTCAGACAGTCAACATTATTCTGCAATGACACATTTTAAAGTAAAACATGGCTGAATTATTACACCAATGTACACAGTTTGGTTTATTTTGCAACATAATGGAGAACATGCTATAAGAAACACATTTAAATGAAGCAAATCACTTAAATGAATCACTGACAGTTAAGTATTAAAAGATGACATTAGGATTATTTATGAGTCAAGTCTATTTATCATTTGGAAACCATTAAAACACAAATTGTCACGATGCTGTTATTAGCTGATATGGATCTAAATAACTGATGAAGGAAAGGAAAGTGACATTTATCAGTGCTTGTTCATCAATGTCTGACACATGGAAGTATGTTCAACTTCGCACTGTTTAAATGTGTAAAAACTGTTTCATGAACACCCAATGACTTGAAACTGCTATATATTTGTCAAAAAAGGAAAAAATCAACCAAAAAAAGAACAAATAAATATAAAGTTTTAAGGACCTTCAAACTGAATTTGCAAGAAAACAAAGCAAAAATTACTTTTATCCTTTAATTTTACTGTGTTTTGAAAATGATTTTTATCACATTGTATAAAATGCTTCAGATACAAATCTTTCTTTCTGCAATTTCTTACCTAAAAAATAAAAACAGGAGTTGCCTAAATTGAAAAACAAACAACCACAAAACAAGCTGTAACTAAAAGGATGAGACAAGAGAAAAAAAGTTCACAGAGACGTCGTTGCAGTTTTCAGAGAAATCTCAGTCTGACAGATTTTGATATCAGAGGTTTTGGTGTCTCCTGCCTTTCCAATATTAAAAAATGGGAAGAGTTTCTCAGTGAAAGTGTCTCTGTGAGTGCAGATGGGAGTCATGTCTTCAGGGTCATAGAAGGACACCTCCCCCCTGTCATAGTCCAGCTGGACTCTGATCCTCTGGAGACTCTTCTTCAGTGTCACAGTCTGACCAACAACATTGATATATTTTCCACTGTTATGCAATAAACACCAGATTCCATATTCTGTTGAAGCAAAACGCTCTCCCTTCCTGTCAACTGACTCTTTAACTAAACCCACAGTCCAGCCAGGATGGTCTCCCACCTCCACCTCCCAGCTGTGTTTCCCTGAGCTGAAGCCCTCAGAGCCAAAAACAGTGGTATAATTAGTGTTTCTCTCTGGATTATCAGGAAGCTGCTGCCATGTGTCTCCTTGTCTCACACTGGTCAGATCATCAGACAGATAGAGCCAGCAGTTTGCAGTGTTTGGGTCCAGAATGACAGGACTGAAGTGGACCTTCTCCTTCATCTTCTCCCACACTCTGAAGGACAGGTTGCCCAGGTGTTTGGCCACATCTATCAGTGCTCCTGAGACCAGCTGTGGATCTGACACTGAGCTCTGGGCTCTGGCTCTGCTCTGAGTGTCTTTATAACTGCTGAGGAATGGCACGCTGTGTTTCTGCAGCTCTTCTTCAACAGCAGAGATGCTGTCTGACAGAGAGGAGATCTGCTCCTCAATCATCTTCATCTCTCTGCTGATAGTCCTCCCCTTCTGCTCCTCTTCCTCCCTCAGAGCTGCCAGTCTGGACTCCTCTTCCTCTTTCAGGAACTGCTGGAGCTTGTTGAACTCTGCTCTGATCTGCCTCTCTGTGGACAACAGCTGCTTCTTCATGTGTTCCCTCACTTCATTGTATGTTTCCTCCACTTGTTTGTATTTGTTCCTCTTGTCCTGCAGAGACTTTAGGTCAGATTTCAGCTGCTCCTTCAGGTCACTGACTGCTTCTTCTACAGGAACCACTTTGTGAGTCTGGTGGAGAGAAAACTCACACACAGGACACACAGCTCTCTGCTCGTCCACACAGAACAGTTTGGCCTCATCTTGATGTTTTCCACATGCCACCAATAATTCATTTTTGCCTTTTTCTGTCTCAGATAATCCAGATTTTTGTTTCTCAGCAAATGAATCAGCAAGTTCTTTCAGAGCAAAGTTTACAAGTGGATGAGCCTTTGAAGATTTTCTTTTACAAATGGGACAGTTTGTGTTTTTAGTTTGTTCCCAGAATTTCTGCAGGCAGCTTGAACAGAAGCTGTGGTTGCAGCTCAGAGACACAGGATCTCTGAAAGTCTCTGAACACACATGGCAGCTCAGGAAATTTTCCAAGAGTTCCTCAGCCATCTCAGCTGGTTTGCAGATGTTCTTAAATATTCAAACTTACCAAAATACAGCCGCTGACTAGTATTCCAGGTAATTTGTCTTGTTCAGTACAGAATGTACTAATGTAATGGCGTCTTCGCTCTGAACGGCAAAACGTGTCTCTTAGTTTCATTTACGCAGAGGTGGAGCAGGTAACTACACTGAACCTGGTATTTGACTTTGTTCCCACTAGATGGTGTAGTTGCTATGTTGTCAACCAGACTACAAAATACTGGTAGCTCCTGAAGAGAAATGGAGACTTAAACTGTGAGTCTGTTGTTTATTTCAGCAGCTTTGCTCGATACAGTCAGACGTAAACAAAAGAGCACATTAAACACTATTAACAGAAACATTTTGATTTCACTATATGATGCTAAAATGATTAAATACAATGCATGCATTTGGTAAAATTGTCAAGTGGTTCTATCAGAAGAGAAACTCAGTGAGGGAGCCAAGGTAGTAGAGAAACTGTTGCTAAAATACAATTTATTTACCACATAAAACAAGCAATAAAACAATCCTTACCAGGGACAACAAATTTAAATATGTTAAAACGATGAAACTAAAAAGTTTCAATCGCCTCAGCCGATCAATTAGAACCGCTAAAAGTCCAACAAAGATCTATTAAAATCCAAAAGCTGGCAGCGTCCTCACCACTACCTCGCTCCGGTGAGCCCGAATGGGCAGAGCTCTTAACTGTACTTGACACGCGTGACTAGTATCTCGCCGTCCAACGATGTATGACGCGATACTATCGCGTCACCTCTTCACTCTTCGCCGACGGTGTTTCTTTCCGTTTTCGTCTCCAGTTGGACCGCCGCCAGGCACTCTTATTGGTCTGTTTGTGGCGCGAATGCGAACTGTGATTTGTCAAACGCGCAATCCTTCCAGGGCATGAACTCTCACAGGTGTGTGATAGGGGAGGTGGGGAGTCTCCCGGAAACAAGTCAACAAATGTCACAATAAAAGCATGCAATAAAACTGCAAGAGTACCACCCTTCACATTATTAAAAGATTAAAAATAATAAAATACAGCTACACATTCAAAATAAGACAACATTTAAAACACCACTCTTTCCCAGGATGACAAAATGATATTTACTTTAAAGGCCTGCGGTTTTAGGCTGAAGTCAGCGTTTTCTTCTCTGCACAAATGAGCAAAATTCAAATTTCAAGGGGCTCGAATTAATAAATACTGACTACCTGTCCAGTCATACACATAAACTACATGAAGTGTTGTCCTCTTAATTTGAGCATGAACTCCGCTGCCTTCCTGTCATTTAGTCAGATGAAGCATCACTGAACTCTGAACGTCTGCTGTCTGCTATCTCCAGTCACTGCCTGAGCCGCACGGACATCACTGAGACGTCCGCTCTTCACAGGGTGTCTTTCCAAACTTACTCCATCATTTCTGTTCAGGTGCCTTTTTCTAGTTTCCCTTTTCTCTTTTTATCACTTTAGTTTTCTTCCTCTATGTCTCTGTTTTTTCTGATTATTGTGGTGTTATTTATCAAATTATAATTCAGTATGAAATTCTGTTTTTGAAGAAATATCAGACTATACCCAGGAGTTTATATGTTTTATTGATAGAAAACTCAAGAGATCAATAAACTCATGATTTTGACATTTGATCATATTTGCAATACCTGCATTTACAAAAAAACAAAACAAAACAGGAAATCCACAGTTAACACAACAAAATCCTGAATGTGCTGATGTGTTGTTTCACATCTGGAATGTGAAGTGGGAGTTTCCAGAAACACACTGGGACAAACAACAGCTCCAACCAAAATGTGCATCCACAGTTAGGTAACTCTGTCCCAGTGTTACATTTATGTTGTATTAAAACAGAGACAAATAGAGATCCAGATTGTTTTTGTATGAAGAAAACAGAAAAATATACAGAAGATTTTGAGACAGTAATCTGCACTGATGTACAGCAGAATAAATTTTGCATTAAAGTACACAATTGGATTCGTTTTGCACAGTAACACATAGTGCGTTGTTGCAATAACAAGAAAAAATAACACAATTTCCCGAATGCTTTAAAACAGAGATTAGAGTCTAATAAAAAAATATTTTAGTGTTCATTTTAGTGTTCTGTTAAAGCGCTGCTATAATTGGGAGACACTGACTTGTTAAATGATAAATGATATCAAAATATCAAAAAATATCATCTTAGTTACAGATATTTATCTTAATCATCATATCTCTGGAAATATTTAAATGTTTAAAAATAATTTGATGAAAAATTAAGAGATTTTAAACAGAGAGGGGCAAATACCAAAATCAAAGAAAGTGACATTGATATCAGCGTCCAGGATCATTGTTATCAATCTCATATTAAGGGGATGATATTTGAAACCAACTGTTAAATAATATTGCATAGTCTCAAAAACCACAAACTACATTCATGACTTTGTTTAATATAAAATATTATAATGTATAATAATTTTAGACCTCCAAGTTTTCAATCAAATCTCAGTCTGACAGATTTTGATATCAGATGTTTTTCGACTTCCATCCCCTCCAAAACTGAAATATGGGAAGAGTTTCTCAGTGAAAGTGTCTCTGTGAGTGCAGATCAGAGTCATGTCTTCAGGGTCATAGAAGGACACCTCCCCCCTGTCATAGTCCAGCTGGACTCTGATCCTCTGGAGACTCTTCTTCAGTGTGAGAGTCTGACCGTCACGGTTAAAGTATTTTCCACTACAATACAATAAACACCAGAATCCACAGTCTGGTGAGCCAAAAGACATCCCCTTCCTGTCAAGTGACTCTTTAGCTAAACCTACAAAATAGCTAGGATGGTCTCCCACCTCCACCTCCCAGCTGTGTTTCCCTGAGCTGAAACTTTCATAACCAAAAACAGTTATGTAATAAGTGTTTCGCTCTGGATTATTAGGAAGCTGCTGCTTTGTGTCTCCACGTCTCACACTGGTCAGATCATCAGACAAACAGAGACTGGGGTTTGCAGTGTTTGGGTCCAGAATGACAGGACTGAAGTGGACCTTCTCCTTCATCTTCTCCCACACTCTGAAGGACAGGTTGCCCAGGTGTTTGGCCACATCTATCAGTGCTCCTGAGACCAGCTGTGGATCTGACACTGAGCTCTGGGCTCTGGCTCTGCTCTGAGTGTCTTTATAACTGCTGAGGAATGGCACGGTGTGTTTCTGCAGCTCTTCTTCAACAGCAGAGATGCTGTCTGACAGAGAGGAGATCTGCTCCTCAATCATCTTCATCTCTCTGCTGATAGTCCTCCCCTTCTGCTCCTCTTCCTCCCTCAGAGCTGCCAGTCTGGACTCCTCTTCCTCTTTCAGGAACTGCTGGAGCTTCTTGAACTCTGCTCTAATCTGCCTCTCTGTGGACAACAGCTGCTTCTTCATGTGTTCCCTCACTTCATTGTATGTTTCCTCCACTTGTTTGTATTTGTTCCTCTTGTCCTGCAGAGACTTTAAGTCAGATTTCAGCTGCTCCTTCAGGTCACTGACTGCTTCTTCTACAGGAACCACTTTGTGACTCTGGTGGAGAGAAAACTCACACACAGGACACACAGCTCTCTGCTCGTCCACACAGAACAGTTTAGATTCTTTTTGGTGTTGATTGCAAGACATTTCCACCATCTTCTTTTCTTTTACTGTCTCAGATAATCGAGCTGTATTTATCCCATCATACTTATCAGCCACTTCATTCTGATCAAAGTTGGCCAGATGGGTAAGAGAGTGCATTTGATCTTCCATGTGGTTTGAGGGTCTCCTTTTACAAATAGGACAGATTTTGTTTTTGACTTGTTCTCAAAATTGTTGCGGGCAGCTTGAATAGAATCTGTGGTTACAGATCAGAGACACAGCATCTTTGAAAATCTAAGAACACAAAGTGGATTAAAGTGCATAAGAAAATAAGTCTTTTTCTGCATTTTCTCTGTTTTCAAATGAGAAACTCACCAAATCAAAATTCCTCGCAGTTTTCCTCCTACTGTCCACCAAGTAAGTACAGACTGGTAACAGACACCAAACCCTGTAATGACTACTTGGTTTCAACAGTCTCTTCAAATTTCATCTAAATCATTCATTGGTTGATTATTAACTGCATTGTGCTAGCTTTTACTACCCTTATGGAGAATGGGATCTGTCCCAAAACAACCATAAACTAACCTACTGACTCAAAACTCTCGAGGATCTTATTTTGGGGATAAAATTATTACTTTTTTAGTTTAAGTTTGTGTTTTCCAAGCAAATGTCAAACATTTGTTTACATTATAAATCTCCTCTTTTATTTTAGATTGCAGCTCTTTCTTTGGATGTTGCTTCACAGCTTTTATTGTCCTCCTGTTGCAGCCTTGATGTCAACAGTTATTACCTTGTGTATTCTTATAGACAAAGGAGTTCTTCATACTTCCCTGTGGTTTATGATTTTATTTTTTATTTTTTGCAATAAGTCATCGTATAGGCTCAGTTCCAAAAAAGGCCAAATTTCAATGTACAAACTTTTTTTAAACTTACATTTATTTTTAAAAACAAATATTTTTATTTTTAAAACAGATTTTAAAGTTGGAGGTTTTTGCATCTTTTGCCTCCAAATATGAAAATAATGGAAGTGTTTCTTTAAATGCAGGTCTGAGCCCTGTTTTCAATTGATATTTGTCCTTTTATGTTCACAGACACATCAAACTGGAGCCAGGCTTCTCAGTTTTTTCCCATCTGACATATGAAGTGAGAGTTTAAAGAAACAGCAGCTCCAACCAAACAAATGTTTAAGGATTACTAAAGTAATGTTAGTACTGAATCGTTATAACAGACATCCATCTAGATTCTAGATGGTTAATCAGCAGAAAATCACTTATCATAAAAAAAATAAAAGATTAAAAAAAAATAAAGGTTGATTAGCTTCCACTTGGATTTAACCCCACCAGCATGGACCTCACTGTATGGTATTTGCATATTCTCCATGTCCAGAGTCTCTCGTCCCATAACAGCTCAGATAGGCAGCAGTCCCCACCATCCGCCCACATGGATAAATGGAAGAAAACGGATGGATGTTCTGAGATTTTAAAAACCACAGAAAAGAAATATTTGTGAAAGTCAGATTTTATTACATTTTTTCTAATCTGTTGGATTCCATTGCTAACTCCAGTATTAGTACTCATTAACTGATTACACTTAAATGTAACCTGATGCCTTTCAGTGCATGTGTGGCTGAAGAGCCCTAATTTTTTAAATTATTATTAGAAAACCGATATAGAGCTTGAGCACTGTTCATCAGATACATTACATTTCCATGTTTGTTTCCACCAACTCTAGATTTGCCCAGAATTTTTAAAGAGAAACACAAAAACATCATAAAAACATTTATTGACTGAGAAAATCAGCGATCAGCGATTCTCTTTTTTCAAATGAAACCTTGCCTTGAACTCTCTGCCAAGGAAACACAGTTCAGTAACAGATGCCAAGCCCTGCATTGGTTTCAAAATACTCTACCTGATACTCAGATTTCATGTGGATTTTTTATCAGTTAGTTATTAGCTGGATTCTGCTGTCTTATATTACCTTTAGGCAGAACAGGATGCAGCTGAAACATGTATCATGGACTTCAAACCCTGGAGATTTTTCTTGCTATCATTTGATCAAATTATTTTTACTTCATAAGCCATTTGTGTTTGTCAAGCTCACTGTCAAACATGAGCTTCATTTATGTCATAAATCTCCCCTTTGACTTTGGTTTATGGTTCTTTCGTTGGACTTTGCTTCACAGCTTTTATTGTCCTCCTGCAGCTTTGATCTCAACATGTATTACATTGTGTATTGTAAGAGAACCAGGGATTTCTCGTGTACTTCACTGTGGTTTATGACTTTATTTTGATTCATTTTTTACAATGAATGTTTGTATGGTGGTGGCGATTTTACTATATTGCTGTTTGTTCATGTCTGTACAGTAGTACAGAAATGTAGTAGCAGCTTAATAACATCCTGACTGAAATGTGAGGAGTAAATGCTAAAATCCCCCAAACAACCTCAAGCGCTTTTTTTAGTATATGCAGGACTATATTGTGAAAATCAGTACAAATATTGTTTACATTAAAGACTTTTTGTTGAAATTCATTTTGTGGATCTATTTTACAAATTTGGAGAATGAAAAAAATACATTAAATATTTAGCATCTCATTTTATTCTTTGTGGTTATGAGGATCATTATTTTGCATGCTGTTCTATGGGTTTCTTATGTACATAGCTGAGAGGAGATGAGACACATTTGCTGCTGTTTAACTGACCCTGCATGTTAATGCTGCGCAACATGTAACTGCACAATAACTTTGGTGTCAGATCAAACAGACCAGCCAGTCAGTCAAGTTTTTTTAAGCTTGGAATAAAACAAAACAGCTTCCATTCAGATGAAATAGCACAAATACCTTTAATGAATCCCACAAAACAAAAAAGATTTTGATTGTACTAACAAAACCAAATAAATATATACAGAATGCAGTACAGCCAGTACTGATATACGTATTAAACAGACAACAGATGAATTAGTATTTGGTCCATTTACACAGTAGCACATTATATTGTATTTAAAATTGTAAAAATTTATTTTCCCTAACTGAATGATTTGACAGTGAGCTCTGAATAACTAACCTGACCAAAACATCAGCAGCAAAAGTCCAAAGCTCCAGGGCTACAACAGTTAACTCACCTAAAAGCTGTCTTGAAATGAGCCCCCCATTATGTTACAGCTGGCTTGAAATTGAATTGAACTAAATGATTTTAATTTAGCCACACTGGAGGGTTTTCGTGCATGAATGATCTGTTTAAGGTCATCACAAACCAGCTCAGTCTGATTTATTTCTGCACTCTGACTAGGATACTCCAAAACCTTCCTTTTATTCACTTATTCATTTATTATTTGCATCATTTAAAGGTGGACTTGCTTGTTTTGTATCCTTCTGCATAATCCAAGTGAATTTAAATTTCAGAGCACTGATGGCCGGACATTTTCCTTCGGGATTCTGAATTTCCAGGATTTAAATAGTAGATAGCTAAATTCATGGTTTCACTAATTACAGCAAGTTGTCCAGATCCTGAAGCAGAAAAGTACCCTCTATCCCTCTATGACTCTTAATATGATATATGTTTTACGAAATGCTGTTAATTTTATGGCAGATACAAAGGAATGTGAACCTTCCAAGAAGTTCAACTTTTATCTCATCAGTCAACAGAATTTTTTCTTAAAAACACACAGCAAGATGTATTTTGGGAAATGTGAGATGAGCTTTTGTGTTTGTTTTGGTCAGCAGTAGTTTTCACTTTGGAAGTCTCCTATAGATGCCATTTTTTAACCCAGTCTCTTTCTTATTGTTGAATCATGAACTCTGATATTAACTGAGATAAGTGGAGTCTGCAATTCTTTGTTCTGGATTCTTTTGTGATCTCCTGGAGTAATTTTGGTAGGCTGGCCACGACTGGGAAAGTTCACCACTGTTGTAGGTTTTCTCCATTTGTGGATATTGGCTCACAGCGTGGTTCACTGGGGTCCCAAGGTCTCATAATTGGCTTTAGAACTCCTTCCAGACTGACAGATGTCAGTGAGTTTGTTTCTCATCTCTTCTTGAGGGTCTTTATATTTTGGCATGAAGTTTAATGAACCATTAAATCACTGTTAATGGTTGGTTCATTCTTCATAATAGTTTGCATGTATTTTAATCAAAAGTATCAATAAATGTTAAATGTCAGAAACAAAACAAAGTAAGATGAAGGTTTTCAACAGGTTTCTTCTTCATGAAACCAATTTGTTTGAACTTGGTATTTCCATCCATCCATCCATTTTCATCCGCTTTATCCGAGGCCGGGTCGCGGGGGCAGCAGCCTAAGCAAAGAGGCCCAGACCTCCCTCTCCCCAGCCACCTCCTCCAGCTTATCCGGGGGAACACCAAGGCGTTCCCAGGCCAGCCGAGAGATATAGTATCTCCAGCGTGTCCTGGGTCTGCCCCGGGGCCTCCTCCCGGTGGGACATGCCTGGAACACCTCACCCAGGAGGCGCCCAGGGGGCATCCTTGTAAGATGCCCGAACCACCTCAGCTGGCTCCTTTCGATGTGGAGCAGCAGCGGCTCTACTCTGAGCCCCTCCCGGATGGCCGAACTTCTCACCCTATCTCTAAGGGAGAGGCCAGCCACACTTCGGAGGAAGATCATTTCTGCCGCTTGTATCCGCGATCTTGTTCTTTCGGTCACTACCCACAGCTCGTGGCCATAGGTGAGGGTAGGGACGTAGATCGACCGGTAAATTGAGAGCTTCGCTTTTACACTCAGCTCCCTCTTCACCACGACGGACCGGTGCAGCGTCCGCATTACTGCAGCTGCAGCCCCAATCCGTCTGTCGATCTCCGGCTCCCTTCTCCCATCACTCGCGAACAAGACCCCGAGGTACTTGAACTCCTCCACTTGGGGCAGGAACTCATCCCCGACCAGGGGGTGGGCACTTGGTATTTCCCTTCTTGGATAAAGAAGAATTACATTCATGATTTGACTCATTTTTGTCAACTGACTCTTTAACTATACCCACAATCCACAAAGGATGGTCTCCCACCTCCACCTCCCAGCTGTGTTTCCCTGAGCTGAAGCCCTCAGATCCAAAAACATCATTATACTTAATGTTTCTCTCTGGATTATCAGGAAGATGTTGCTTTGTGTCTCGACATCTCACACTGGTCAGATCATCAGACAGATAGAGACAGCAGTTTGCAGTGTTTGGGTCCAGAATGACAGGACTGAAGTGGACCTTCTCCTTCATCTTCTCCCACACTCTGAAGGACAGGTTGCCCAGGTGTTTGGCCACATCTATCAGTGCTCCTGAGACCAGCTGTGGATCTGACACTGAGCTCTGGGCTCTGGCTCTGCTCTGAGTGTCTTTATAACTGCTGAGGAATGGCACGCTGTGTTTCTGCAGCTCTTCTTCAACAGCACAGATGCTGTCTGACAGAGAGGAGATCTGCTCCTCAATCATCTTCATCTCTCTGCTGATAGTCCTCCCCTTCTGCTCCTCTTCCTCTCTCAGAGCTGCCAGTCTGGACTCCTCTTCCTCTTTCAGGAACTGCTGGAGCTTGTTGAACTCTGCTCTGATCTGCCTCTCTGTGGACAACAGCTGCTTCTTCATGTGTTCCCTCACTTCATTGTATGTTTCCTCCACTTGTTTGTATTTGTTCCTCTTGTCCTGCAGAGACTTTAAGTCAGATTTCAGCTGCTCCTTCAGGTCACTGACTGCTTCTTCTACAGGAACCACTTTGTGACTCTGGTGGAGAGAAAACTCACACACAGGACACACAGCTCTGTCTTCATCCTCACAGTACCAGTAAGGGACGTCTGGATGTTTATCACACACCACCTCCTCCTCCTCTTCCTCCTTTTCTTTTTCTGTCTGCAGCTCAAAGATACAGGATCTCTGAAAGTCTCTGAACATACATGGCAGCTGATGTAATGTTCAACAAGTGCGACTTTCTCTGCCATTTTTCAGGGATTTTTTTAAATCACAAGACTCACCGAAATATGACCAGTTTCCCTTATAATTCTGCCAAATTGTGTTCTTTGGTCCAGAGCGCAGGATTTAACGTAATGGCGTCTATAATGTAAACGACAGAGTCAAGTTTCATTTACTCTGTTAAGGGTGGAGCTGATAGTAATGCACTTGCTATTTTATTTTATGCAGCTAAAAAAACAAACAAAAAAAGACAATTATTAAAGTAATTTCTCAGCCATCCCTGCTAGTTTACATGTCAAGACTCTCAACAAAATAAAGTCCACTTTGTGTTATTTTGTGCTCGTCAGTACAGATCCCAACCTTTAATGTAGTGACATCCCAATCAGATCGACAAAGTGAATCTAAGTTTGATTTACTCTGTTGTGGGTGGAGCTGATATCGATGATCCTCCCATTTGACTCTGTCCCCACTATACGGTGTAACACTGTAATTACCACGTTTATTCAAAGACTTCTCTCCAAATCAAACCCTAAAGACTTAATACACAGAATTGACAAAATAAAGATTCTGCATAAAATAACACAGCTCGTAAAATAACCGGAGTAAAAGACATTACCAAACTTTCAAAACTTTACAACACAGCACTCTGGGAGTCATTTACACCAATTGGTATATGTTAATAGGAAAATTGTACTTTGTAGTCAGTATAATCTTTTAATGATATAAGTTTGCATATGGTAGAATGCTGCATGTAATCATTTGTGTGTAGAAGTATATAGTTGGTGGCATAGTGAAAGAATGTCTCATCCTAGGGGGCCTGTAACACTTCAAGGTGTTTTAGCGTCCACCCCCACATCCTGGGAGCATGGGGAGAGGTCGTACCTTGTTTTATTGTTTTATTGTTTTAATGTAGCTATGTCTGTTTTAGTCTAAGTGCCTTTTGTTTAGATGAACTGCTGGACTTCTTCACTGTGTTATCTAGGGTGAACCATCTAGGGTGAGCGGGAGACTACCCTCTTCCTGACCAAGGATGTTTCCTTTTGTGCTGTTATATGACCCTTTGATCAGCAGGACGCCACACACACACACACACACACACACACACACACACACACACACACACACACACACACACACACACACACACACACACACAAGCACCCACTGAAGTATAAATAAAGACCGGGGCAGTTTCTCAGCGCGAGTCTCAGTTCTGGAGACTGCCCTTGCTAGCAAGAAGTTCTGTGTGTTTCTCTTCTCTGACTCTTTACTGAAGAAGTGTTTTAGAATATATTTCTTAACATTATTTGGTCCTTCGAGCCAGAGCAGAAAATATCAGAACTGTTATCTGTGACTCTGTTCCAGGATCCAGCACTGATTCCTGACGCCGTCGGGAGCCAGCACCGAAGCCTGTGCACAGCCCTCTTGGACGAGGAGAGAGCCCCAGGACGTTAAATTCGGGTCTGGGCCGGTGTTATAACCTGGTCCGCGGCGGTGGGATTCAGTCCGATGATCTGAATCACCAGTGAGACGTCGGAGAGGGAGAAACACTATTTTGGTATATAAAACGGCCCCAAAGGTTTAAAGAAATGTGATAAAATAGGTTTAAGTTCGCCAAAAGGAACTGTGTTTTGATTAGTTTTAGAGGTAGCTGAAATTATCTCGTGACAAATTAGCGCGCAAATGTTTATGTGTGTGTATGTGTCTGGAAGTAAGTTGATTTTACAGCACAATACGCTGCTGAACTACTTCTATTTTTGTTTTCTTTGCTGAGGCTCACGTACTGGTGACAAAGGAGAACGGTTGAGTTTCATCTCATAAAACTGATACCGCTTCACCGTTAGGGTGAAGTCGAAGGCCGTATCAGTAAACCACTCTGAAGTCAAGCGTGCCAGCGACGGCCCAGCAAAATCTTTGAAAATGGGGAATAAACAAGAAAAATTAACACCTGATGAGGAATGGTTAGAAAAACAACAAACCGGAGCAGGTAAAATAAGTGCAAATAGGTGGCGAAATCTACAAAAAGCAAAAAAAAACAAACCGCAGATTCTTTAGATTGCCCTGATCAACAACAGCCAGTGCTCCAGACCATTAATTTAACCAGTTGTTAATAGTAATCTGCATTAAGCTTAGGGTTGCTCAAATTCAGTATAATGACATATGAGATGAAGTAAAATAGGTAAATATTTAAACTAATGATGTGCTCAGAGGCATTTGACCTGTTTGAAAGACTGTCGTCTTATTATGAGCCATGGTTGAGATATAGAGCACATCTGTGAAAACAACTAATATGTTGAACCCTGTATGAAACATCTAAAGGTACATGATGGGGACGCTGAATTGAATATGAAAGTGCAAGTCTTTGCCACTGTGTGGGGCAAAGCACGCGACCACTGTGAGGTTGCGTTGCGGTCTCTTCTGAGCTGATGAGCAAGCTACACAACATCAGATCGAGATCTGGCTGAGAACTCAGATAACTGTGATAACTGGAGTGTGCAGAGTTTCCGTGAGCAGTTTTCCTGCATCTTGACTCATGTGTAGAGTGTTCATAGCATCAGCATCATGTTTTTGTTTATTTGTTTTGTTGGGTTGAAAAATAATTAAACTTGTAATCATACCTATGGATCACCATGGCACATATCATCAGCCATGTGATTTATTTATGCAGATGAAAAGAAGTGAGTGTGAATGTGTCTGACGTCACGGTGCCTTTGTGCGCTGTGTAAAAGTAATTGCCTCTGATTGTGAGAGTGGTGATTCTACAGGTCACCAGCTTTAAAAAAAAAAAAAAAAAGAGTGAAAAAGAGAAAGAATTTACATTGTAGATGAAAAATAATCATAGGAAAAAGGTTTTGTGTTGATCAGCCAAAAACAACTACAATCTCATTTTCTGCTTTAAAGAAAGGACTGTGCACAAAAACAGAGAGAGAGATGTGTGTTGATTAAGCAGTGATGATAATAATGAACATGTCTTAGTTTGTCACTTTCAGGTGAAAAGCAGACCTGAATCAATTTTCCACGTGCAGCAGTCGGAAGAAAGTTATAGTTTAACATCATTGGAAACATTCAGGCCAAGTTTCTGGCTAACTTATTTACAACACCATGTGTCCCTCAAACTCACAAGCGAGCTCTCACTCCTCCCTGAAGACAAGGAATGCAGCTCCAAAGAGCAATAACATGGCAGATAAAGAGACAGCAGCAAAGTCCTGAGCAAAGAGTCCCAGAAAGCAGCAGCAGTGTGGACAAACAGCATCAGAGAAGAAGAGCAAACCCATCATCCTGACTGATTGGATGAATGGCACTGTGTTTCCAACAAGCTGCAACTTCACTGTGCATGTGACACGAACATTTGAGAAAACCTGCACATGACACTTGTCTTGCTGATGCTGAATGCTTATTACTCTTATGATATAATTGTTTATAGGTGTGAAGTTTGATTTCACTTCCAGATCTTGTTCTACAGGCCATGATGGTGTGTATGCAGGCTCCTGGCGGAGCCAGTTTTTAAGCAAATTTAATATGCAAAACATACTAACATCTTTTATTGCAGGATTATAGCTCCAGGGTGGTGCTGCTCCAGAGGAGGAGATGCCCTGATGTTGCCTGGGATATGATCTATTTAACCTTTTTCTTTAAGACAGGACTCTGATTTTGATGAGTTGACTCATGGGAGTGTCCATGTGTCAAGAGGAGGGATCCAGGATTAACATGAAACAATGAATTAACATTAAATTTGGTTTTATATGATTTTTGCAGCGATTTGTGTGAATAACAGTTCATTCAACGGGTATTAAACCTATGCAAGTGGTGCATCCATGTTCAGATGAGGCTTTGATGGCCTATAAATGAAGTTCACTGAACTAAAAAAAATGTGGTTTGATGATTGCTGACATGCTCTCCAAATAGAAGTTTTTCCTCTTAGCAAGGAAATATAGATGCAGCAGTCTGCTGAAAGGGATCTCCTGAGAAATCTTCAGAGGCCCAGTGAGAAGCGAGAACCATTCCAGGCACAGCTGACAGCCCAGGCAGTGGTTGAGGTCAAAGGTCAAGCTGGTTGGGGCCCATCATGAGATCAGACTTTGGAGCCACAGCAAGGACCATGAAACTGCGTTGGAATGAGAGCTGTGCCAAGGGGGATTTCCAGAGGCCAACAGAGGAGATTGTGGACAACGGACGGGCACCTGAAGGATGAGGGGAGCGTGCCAAGCTCCATCGACAGCGCAGAGGGAGTCTAAGGATGACATCATGATTCTGAGAAAGCACAGGAACCAGAAGCTATGGTGGTGATGACAGCAGTTTCCTATGAACATCACCTAATGCTGTGTCACTATACTGTGCATATGCTGGCACACTGAAGACTGCTGGGATCATAACGCCAGTAAGATAACTGGACCCAGCACCCTTTTCCACAGAGGGGTTTTTCTGCAGAGGATGGACAGTAGAAGAGTCATAAGTATTCCTACCGCAGGATGAAGGCCTGAAGTGAGGTGATGGGGGTTGATAGAGGCCAATTCAAGTGCTTCTGACCATTTCAACTGCCTGCAAAATAGCGGAGAGACCCTCCTGGATACATCAGAGCCACTGCAAAAAGGTTGAGGTCCCAGGAAACCCCGGCACCCCCAAGACAGCACATTAGGGAAATCTCACACTTGGTTGTTTCGGTGGTGAGGGGGGAGTGCTGATTGAGCCCCCGTAGGGTAAGCTCGCACTTCAACCTCCAGCCTCTGATCAACTCTAGGGCAACCAAGTGCGAGGCGTGACGGACCTGTGTGCAACTATGGGAAGGTGGACCCTCTTGGTTACCTTGACTACAATGCTCACTTTTACAGGACCCCAGCTGGTGCCGGAAACAGCTGAACCAGGAGGAAGGCAGAAAAGATGGACACACGACAACTCTCACCTAAGAGACATGACGCAAGACCACATCCATCCGTGGATGAACAATGCCTGGTACCGTTATATCCACGACAGAACAAAAGCAGAATCGACAAATACAGACTATTATGTCTGTTCCCATCTACCCAGCACGTCAACACACCCCACACTATATGTGTTCCTGGACCAACTCCCAGGGAAGAACTACTCTATGATACTAGCAGAGAAAGGGGACTTTGTGTCCTCTTCAACAACACATGCTGCACTTACATACTGGACGATGTACACTCATTAAACATGACTGACGCCCTGAATGCTTTGAGACAGATCCAGCAGGCCCAAAATCAGGACTATGTAAGTGATACAGGTGACTGGTTTTCTTGGCGTCACACTGGCTCCTGGTTACAGGTGCTAAAAGGACGACTCATCGGAGTTGAAATATTTTTACTTTTATTTTGTGTCTTTGTAACGTGTATATTGCCATGTCTAAAACTCATGATTAACCGCATAATATTTTCTACTGTTGCTGCATATACAGCCGTGACAAATGCTGATGATGACTTTGACCTGTTGGAACATGAAGACTTTGTGTGATTAATGACGATGTGACAGAAAATGTACAACAAGATGTTACATACTGATATCTCATTTAAAAGAGCAGTTATGTCACCATGAATCTGTGGACAGGTAATATCCATATTTTGATTTATGATTTTCTGGAGTTAAATGTGAACCGAAGCATATTTTCAAACGTGTTATATGCTATAAAATACTTTTAAAAATTAGGTGAGGGAAATAAAAAATCATTTTTTCTATGTTTGAGTCACATTAACTTTGACATAGTAACATCTGCAGTAATATTTACAGCTCTGATGACATCTCACCAGTGTTAGCTTTTTTTTGACACCAAGACTGTTTACACAGAGTTTGTAATTGCAGAGAAATACATTTATTTTGGTCATTTCCTTTTCGAGCAGGAAGCTCACCCTTCTTGGTATACCCTTTAGATGAATACAGAGTTTTTAATTAAATACATATTCTTTAAATAATGTTCCCTTTTAGAAAAAGTAGGATAATTAAAAAAAACAAAACATTTATTATAGCTCTGTCACGTAGAAAAAAACCTGTCTCTTTTCTGTGGTCTGTTATATAACATTAGGGGTGTTCGTGGCAATTAACTTTTTAATCGACTAAGCGGGTCAAGTAAGAAACACTTAAATATTAAGTTACATTTGAAAACTGTTTATAAAAAAACATATCCCCATTCCACATTCCAAAATGTCATGTGACAATCTGATTGGCTTAGGAGTGATGATGTCACAAGGATGTCACAAGGATCCTTTGAAGTTTTTCTATAAATAGGGGTGAGAAACAGCAATTTTCAGTTCGTTTCTTCGCAGCCTTTGTGTTTGCAGCCTTCAAACGTTCACTACAGAAAAATTTGGAAACCTCTCAGAGTCATCGGATACAAACGCCAACATGTATCCAAGATTACGGCAACCAAGACAAAAAGATTTCGCCGCCTCTCCTTCCACGCGTGGCCGGCCAATTTCTCCAAATGGCCTCTTATCCATCCAAAGGGCATTACAGGAGAGTAGGAATGAAAACAACCATCTCCAGAACAAAATTCGACAAATTGAAGAAGAAAAACGTCACCTGGAGAAGAAGTGCTTACAAATGGAAGCACAAAACAAACACCTGGAAGAAACACTACAGCGCCAGCCCGACATCAACATTATTAATGAGGGCTGGGGGATCAAGTTTGCTCAAGCCAGAGAGCAGATTGTATCCCTCATCAAAGAAAACAAGAAAAAGAGCGCTGAAGTTAAAGAAATGTCCGAGCAGCTTCAAGGCAGGAAAGCAACGATTGATAAAATGGAGTGGGATCTGCAATACATGGACCAAATGAATCACCTGCTCCAAAGAAAGCTTGATGAAGCTGAAGAAAAAAATAAAGAAGTCCTCCAACAGAAGGAAGAACAGGACACAAAGCAAAAAGACCTGCAGCGCGAGCTCCAAGGCATGCAGGAAAAGTACAGAATGGTGAAGGCAGAGTTGGAACAAACATTGGTCCAAAATAAAGACCTCCTTCAAGAGAAAGAGCAACAGAAAGAAAGACTGCCAGAAGAAAAGTGCATTATCAAGGACTTTGAGAGTAAAAATCAAAAGTTGCAAGGATTCTGTGATGAACTGAAGGTCAAAACAAGTGAGCTGGAGGGAGAAAAGGAAAGACTAGAAAAACGATGCTCACACATGCAGAAAAAGATTGATCACATGGCCAAAAACAACTCAGAGCTCATTAAGGGGATATTGTTGGAATTCAACAACTTGAAGCGGGAAAACACAGAAATGCAGGCCCAAAAGCAAAAACAAGACAAAACGCATGAGGACCTGCAGTGTACGCTCCGCGACATCCAGAAAAGAAATGAGCAGCTAGAAAGCCTGCACAAAGAAGATCAAGTGAGAAATGCAGACCTGCAGAAGGCAAAGCTGACACAGGAGGCAACATCCAAAGACCTCAAAGAAAAGCTTGAAGAAACACAAGCAACATTAGAACAGGTGGAACAAACATGCAAGAAACTTGAGAGGCAAAACACAGAAACCATCGATGAGTTGAGAACCCTCATCCTGGACAAAAAGGCGCTCGTGGAAAAGTCCATGAAAAAGAAGAAAAGATTCTTCAGCTTTTTCCGGTAGAGGGACAATACTGCTTCTTCAACTGATGTAGCCTCGTCTTGCTCCACCTCTGTTCACCCCCCAACCAGTCCCGGCAGTTGACTGCCCCCTCCTGAGCCTGGTTCTGCCGGAGGTTTCTGCCCGTTTTAAGGCAGTTTTTCCTCCCCACTGTCGCCTAGTGCTTGCTCAGAGGGGATTGTTGGGGTTTTCTCTCCTCTACCTTGTTTCTTTATTTACTTGTTAACTTTTTGCTCTTACCTCATTTAACCTTGTTTCGTTATTTACTTGTTAACTTTTATGAACTTACCTCATTTAACCTTGTTTCGTTATTTACTTGTTAACTTTTTGCTCTTACTTCGTTTTACCTTGTTTCTTTATTTACTTGCTTGTTTAACTTTTTTTCAACTTATCTAACAAAATAAAACAGTTGAATTTATCCTTTGAGTATTGTTCATCTAATCTTTACAGAGTTTTTCCAAAACACTTTCAAACATTCAGATCTGTCTTTCATTTTCTTCTTGAAACCTCATGAACGGTGAACTAAAAACTCTGGAACATGGTTTGAAACACTGAAATTGTTTCAGCTGAAACTGGCAAAGTCATACGTACGTGTGTGAGTGTCACAGGTGATATGGTGTCACTAGTCCGGTCATCATGTTTAGGCTCATTCACTCCAGAATTATTTAGGCCAAATCTTTAAAACAGTGTCACTGCACACACATTTCAATCACACAAACGCAGGATTAATTCTTTGCAGTATTTTATCTGATTTATTATGAGAATGTCACGCCTGATCATTTGCACCCACAACATCAAAAATGGGGGCAAAAGGGAGGAGACCACGTTTAATTGATTATAACACGAGGTCAGAAATATAAGTGCTGATATGAGTAGTGTCCACAGAAACCTCTGAATCTCAGCTAAAAACTCATGTAAACCATGTCTACAAACACCAAACAAAGCAAAGACACCAGACAGTTAAAAGAGCAGCTACGTCACCATGAATCTGTGGACAGGTAATATCCATATTTTGATTTATGATTTTCTGGAGTTAAATGTGAACCGAAGCATATTTTCAAACGTGTTATATGCTATAAAATACTTTTAAAAATTAGGTGAGGGAAATAAAAAATCATTTTTTCTATGTTTGAGTCACAGTAACTTTGACATAGTAACATCTGCAGTAATATTTAAAGCTCTGATGACATCTCACTTGTTTCGTTATTTACTTGTTAACTTTTATGAACTTTCCTCATTTAAAGTTTTTACTGACAACAGGAGGGAATGTTAATTGGAAAATTGTACTTAGTAGTCAGTATAATCTTTTAATGATATAAGTTTGCATATGGTAGAATGCTGCATGTAATCATTTGTGTGTAGAAGTATATAGTTGGTGGCATAGTGAAAGAATGTCTCATCCTAGGGGGCCTGTAACACTTCAAGGTGTTTTAGCGTCCACCCCCACATCCTGGGAGCATGGGGAGAGGTCGTACCTTGTTTTATTGTTTTATTGTTTTAACGTAGCTATGTCTGTTTTAGTCTAAGTGCCTTTTGTTTAGATGAACTGCTGGACTTCTTCACTGTTTTATCTAGGGTGAACCATCTAGGGTGAGGGGGAGACTACCCTCTTCCTGACCAAGGATGTTTCCTTTTGTGCTGTTATATGACCCTTTGATCAGCAGGACGCCACACACACACACACACACACACAAGCACCCACTGAAGTATAAATAAAGACCGGGGCAGTTTCTCAGCGCGAGTCTCAGTTCTGGAGACTGCCCTTGCTAGCAAGAAGGTCTGTGTGTTTCTCTTCTCTGACTCTTTACTGAAGAAGTGTTTTAGAATATATTTCTTAACATTATAATTATGGGATAATTTGGTAAATTGATATTTACTTTAAAGGTTTTCTGTGGTTTTAGGCTGAAGTCAGCTGCAGGGGTTCTGCACAAATTAGCAAAATTAAAATTTCAAATGCCTCGAATTAATAAATACTGATCAACTGTGCAGTCATACAAATAAACTACCTGAATGTTGTCTTCTTAATTTGAACATGAACTCTGCTGCCTCTCTGTCTTCTATCTCCAGTCACTGTCTGAGCTGCAAGGATAACACTGAGCCGGCTTCTCTTCACAGGGTGTCTTTCCAAACTTACTTCATCATTTCTCTTCAGGCAGCTCTTTCCTTTGTCTCTTATTGTCACTTTGGATTTCTTCTGTGCAATTGTGGAGGTATGTAACAACGACAGGAGGAGGCTCAAACGTTGGTGGTCCGGGGGTAGTCCTGGGGGGAAAACCAGAGACTGTCAACCCCAGCGCAGGAGGTCGGCCACGGCGAGGGGCCTGGGCCGGCACTACATCACTGTCCGGAAGAACATGTGCTGGTTTAAGTCTGTCAACACACAGTCTCCCTTCGACCCCCAAAATCCAAAACAAAATGTTTCTGGCCCGGTTCAATAACCCTGAACGGGCCGTCATACAGCGGCCGCAGCGGTGTCCTGTGGGCATCGTGCCTGACAAAAACAAACTTAGCAGTCTCTAAAGTCTTTGGAACAAAGGTGTCAGGCACGCAATGGTGCACCGGACCAGGAACCCGAAGCGAGTGCAAAAGCGGGGTGAGAGAGAGCACCGATGGATCAAAGCAGGGAGGAGGATTTTCAGGCAAGAATTCTCCAGGCACGCGGAGGGGCTGACCAAACACTAGCTCAGCTGGGGAAGCGCCGAGATCCTCCTTAACCGCAGAGCGCAGCCCAAGCAAAACCCACGGGAGGCGGTCAACCCAATTGCCATCCTTTAAGGAGGCGCGAAAGGCAGCCTTCAGCGACCGGTGGAACCGTTCACACATCCCATTAGCCTGCGGGTTGTATGCGGTTGTGCGGTGGACTTTAGCCCCCAGTCCATCAGCCATGGCCGACCAAAGCTCGGAAATGAACTGGGGGCCTCTGTCTGACGTAATGTCCGCGGGTGGGCCGAAACGCGAGACCCAGGTCGACAAAAACGCCTTGGCCACCACTGCTGCGGTAGTGGACGCCAGGGGGACCGCCTCCGGCCACCTGGTGGTCCGGTCAACAACAGTCAAAAGGTGCGTAAAACCTTGTGACTGGGGCAAGGGACCCACCAGATCGACATGCACATGATCGAAACGTTTGCCGGGTATGAAGAACGGCTCCAGGGGCGCCTTGGTGTGTTTATGAACCTTCGCGCGCTGGCAGGGAATGCACGCCGACGCCCATTCCTTAACAGATTTGCGAAGGCCTGGCCAAACAAATTTAGAGCTGACCAGTTTAACAGAGGCCCGGACCCCTGGATGAGAGAGAGCATGTACCGAGTCAAAAACTTGACGACGCCAGGAAGCGGGAACCACAGGGCGAGGGCGGCCGGTGGAAACGTCACAGACGAGGAGGGGACCACCGTCCTGCACGGGTCTGTCCTCCAGTATGAGGCCCGTCTGGGTGGATTTAAGCGCGAGGATGTCAGGGTCACCGCTCTGATCGGCAGCCATGGCGGAGTAGTCTATGCCGAGAAAGACGGGAGAAACCAGCGCACGGGACAAACAGTCAGCCACATGATTGGATTTACCAGCCACGTGCCGAATGTCCGTGGTAAACTCAGAAATGGCTGCCAACTGGCGCTGCTGGCGTGCACTCCATGGATCGGAAACCTTGGACATGGCAAACGTCAAGGGTTTGTGGTCCACGTATGCGGTAAAGTGACGACCCTCGAGAAAAAACCGGAAATGACGAGACGCCAGGTGGAGCGCCAGTAGCTCCCTGTCAAAAACGCTGTAATTGCGTTCGCTGTCACGTAGCGTACGGCTGAAAAAGGCGAGCGGTTGCCAGACACCCGAGATTCGCTGTTCCAGCACCGCACCCACCGCTATGTCCGACGCATCAGTGGTCAACGCAATCGGCGCTGAGGGGGATGGGTGGGCCAGAAGGGCAGCATTAGCTAACGCTGACTTAGCATCAGAAAACGCTTGGATGCTGTCCGGAAACCAGTCAACGGGGTCATTAGCTTTTTTACCCTTTAACGCCCCATAAAGGGGCTTCAGCAGATGTGCCGCTCTGGGGAGAAAACGGTTGTAAAAATTCACCATCCCCAAAAATTCCTGCAGTGCCTTAACAGTCGTGGGACGCGGAAATTCCGAAACAGCTCGGACTTTGTCAGGCAACGGAACCGCGCCCTCGGCGGAAACACGGTGCCCAAGGAAATCGAGAACGGGCAACCCAAACTGGCATTTAGACGGATTAATAATCAGTCCATGCTCCGCCAAACGCTGAAAAACCTGACGCAGATGGAACATGTGCTGCTCCTTCGAGCTGCTGGCCACCAGTATATCATCAAGATATACAAAAACAAAGGGCAGCCCGCGCAAGACCGAGTCCATCAACCGCTGGAAGGTTTGGGCGGCACCTTTCAGGCCAAACGGCATGCGCAGAAACTCGAAAAGGCCGAAAGGTGTAATTACGGCGGTTTTGGGGACATCCTCCGCGCGCACGGGCACCTGGTGATATCCCCGTACCAAATCGATCTTAGAAAAAACCGAGGTCCCCGCAAGATGGGCGGAAAAATCTTGGATGTGGGGAATGGGATAACGATCGTTCTCCGTGACATTATTAAGACGGCGGAAATCCCCACAAGGTCGCCACCGACCATCAGATTTAGGCACCATGTGTAACGGAGAAGCCCAGGCACTGTTCGAACGCTGCACGATGCCCAGACGCTCCATGGTGGCAAATTCTTCCCTAGCGACAGCCAGTTTGGCGGGGTCGAGGCGGCGCGCGCGCGCGAACACCGGGGGCCCTACTGTAGTTATGTAATGCTCTACCCCATGCTTCGTCACCGTGCTCGAGAAAGTGGGGACAGTGAGTGAGGGAAACTCAGAAAGCAAACACTGAAAAACGTCACCCGAATCTACTGAGTTAGCATGCACCACGGGCTGAGCACCCCGAGTCAAACAGGGTAATGAGGAAAAGGACACAGCATCAATTAAACGTCTGTTAGCCACATCAACCAGTAGTCCGTGAGCACAAAGAAAATCAGCGCCTATTATAGGCACAGAGCTAGCAGCAACAACAAAGTTCCACTGAAAGTCACGGTCGTGAAAGCAAACAGTCACCAACCTTTCACCGAAGGTTTTGATGGGAGAGCCATTAGCCGCTGTTAGCAATGGCCCGCAACCCTCAGCTAGCCTGTCCGATCCAGCCGGGGGAAGAAGGCTCTTCTGTGAGCCGGAGTCCACCAGGAAACGCCTCCCCGAGCGTGAGTCCTCTAAGAAAAGCAGCCTTTCCTTGTTGCCAGCGGTCGCGGCTGCTACAGAGCGCTGACATGCCCGTTTCCCTGGGTCTGGAAACTGCAAGGCGGGAGGCAGCGCCGTGCCTTCGCTCCAAAACGCTGGTGATAAAAACAAAGCCCCTTTCCACGGTGCCGCCGTGCAGCGATTCCGGCCACAGTGGACGAGTCGGAGGGCCCGTGGAGCATCGGTGAGGGGGCGGGGGAAAACGCTGGTGGGTCCTGAATAACCGTCTGTACGCCGAAAGTCCTGGTAGCCAGGAGGATGCGATCCGCCTCTTCCGCAAGGGAGCGGTAATCCTTCGTGGCCAATAGCGGGGAGTTGGCAAGGCCAGCGCGCACTGGAGCCGGCAGCTGTCGAAGAAAGAGGTGGGTGAAGAGAAATCCTCCGTCCTCCGCGCCCAGCAAGGACAGCATGCTCTCCATGAGCTCGAGGGCGGTGCCGTCGCCCAGGCCCGCGATGGAAAGGAGTTTCTCGGCCCGCTCAGCATCAGAGAGGGAGTAACGCCGCAGCAGCAGCCCCTTGAGGGCGGCGTACTTGCCCTGGGCTGGGGGATCCCGGAGGAGAGTCATCACACGGCGGGTTGACAGCGGGTCAAGTGAGGCCACCACATGGTGGTATTTAGTGTCGTCGGCTGAAACTCCACGAAGAGCAAACTGAGCTTCTACGTGCATGAACCATGAAGGAGGATCGTGAAGCCAAAAATCCGGCAATTTAAGCGCCACAGCAAACGCAGCCATCGGCGGAGGTGAAGGTCCGGCGGCCGCCGATGCTTCCAGGCCAGAGCTGGCTTCGTCGTCGAGCCTTAGCATGTTCACTACAGGGGTCACCAATGTGGAGGTATGTAACAACGACAGGAGAGGTCTCAGTGTCTCACTCCAACAACTTTATTAACTGACAGAACTTCACATATAGTCAGCGCCAAAATCTCCACCCCCACACTTCCTTTCAACTTGTGTGTGAGTGGAGCCACCTGGTGGTCCGCCACACAATAATATTAATCCTCCATGTCTCTGATTCTTCAGATTTTTGCTTTATTCTCTAACTTTAAGAAGATGTGCTAAGGTCTTGGCAATAAAATGACAGTTTGAATACAGCAAGAGTTAAACCATAAGAGTTAAGATAAAAATTTCCTTCAATGTTTATAGACAAATCAAAATGCAGCCAGACTTTGATATTTTTTATTGGCAGAAATAATCCAGGAGATCACTGAAATCAGGAATCTGACATTTCCATCATATTTGTTCAGCAGGTAAAAAGACGAAATCCACAGTTAACAAGACTAAATCCTGATTGTGCTGATGTGATCTGGAATATGAAGTGAGAGTTCACAGAAACACACTGGAACAAACAGCAGCTCAACTGTACAAATGTTCAACAATTATGAAATAAATGTTTCTGGTCAGTCAGAAGCAAAGAAAACCACGATTCTGTCAATGCCACAGACATTTAACTGTTTTTCAGCTCACATGTTATTAAGGGACGTCAATGGGGAATTGCTCCAATAAGACTTTTTTTTTTAAGACACAATGGTACACTGTTGGGCCATAAATATTTCAAAAACATAATAGCTTTCCACTTTGGCCTCCTGCCCCAGTTTCTATAGATACACTTTATCTAACGTGCAGTATCGGCTGTTTGATTGGTTGATGAAGTGCCTTTCAATGCCCCCTAGGTCTCAGAGGGCCTCGTTCAGGTCAAAGGTATGCACAGCCTGGCTTTTAATAAGGATGGGGCATACTGGAACTAAAGAGGTGTTACTTAATGGTCTATATAACTTGAAACAAGGTTCCATGATGTAAACCAAGGAGGCTTTAAAATGAACTCTAGGCTTAACATGGAACATTATACAATGTTTGTTGCAGGCCTGTTTTGGCATTGTGGATATATCATGTTAACTCTGAGGTATTTTTTTATATATTTTTTTTATTCGCTCAGATTAATCACAATGCTCAAACCAATGCAGGGCACTTGCACATATTGCGTCTTCCTTCATCTTATCAGCACTGTGAATATGTAACTGCCTCACATATTGAGTTCTTATCAAACGCTGCTTCAGTGAAAGACTCAGGAACTGAAATCTGAGGAATAATATGAATAGTATCTGACAAAGCAAATTACACAGGACTTAGAAACAATCTGAAAAAGAAAGAATGAGCTTTAGTTTGTATGAATACAACTGAATAAATGTCAGAAAGTCAACATTATTCTGCAATGACACGTTCTAAAGAAAACATGGCTGAACGTACACAGTTTGGCTTATTTTGCAACGTAATGGAGAACATGCCATGAGAAACACATTTAAATGAAACAGATCACTTAACTTATTCACAGACAGTTAAATATCAAAAGATGACATTAGGATTATTTATGAGTCAAGTCTATTTAACATTTTGAAACCATTAAAAGAGAAATTGCCACAATGCTGTTATTAGCCGATATGGATCTAAATAATTGATGAAGGAAAGGAAAGTGGCATTTATCAGTGCTTGCTTATCAATGCCACATCAATTTTGCACTGTTTATATATTTAAAAATGATTTCATTAACATCCAGTGACTTTACAACTGCTACATATTGGCAAAAAAGGCAGAAAATCAACAAAAAATGAACAAGTAAATAAAAAGATTTTAACACATTCAAAGTGAATATTAAACAAAACAAAGACAAATGACATTTATGATTCAGTTTTGCTGTCTGTGTTTTGAAAATCATTTCTATCTCATTGTATAAATTCATCCAGGTTCTAAATCTTTCTTTCTGCAATTTCTCACATAAGAAATAACAACAGGAGTTGCATAAATTGAAAATAACCACAAAACAAGCTGTAACAAAAGCAAGAAAGCTTCAGAGAAGAGAAAACAAAACTAAAAGAATCACAGAGACCTCATTGCAGTTTTAAACCGTGATTTTTACTGTTTTACTTATCTGTTTTATTGGGTTGAGTTGAAAATCTAAGGTGTATTATGAATTGTCCCTGACAAAGCAATTTACACAGAACTTAGGAATAGTCTAAGAAACAAAGAGTGAGCTTTAGTTTGTATGAATACAACTGAATAATCTTTTAGAATGTGTCATTGCCAGTGTTGGGACTAACGCGTTATTAAGTAACGCGTTACAGTAACTACGTTATTATTGTGGTAACGAGCACGGTAACTAGTTACTCGTTACTGGGATTTAGATAGGGTCGTTACTCGTTACTTCGTGTGGTGGCTATCGCGGAGCTTCCACAGATTCAGTAACATTAGCAAGTGGTGGAGGCCAGCAGGTGGATGAAGGAAAAGGGACGCAGAAGGAAAAGAGACCCGAGGCGGCCGCCGGTCCAAGTGTGAACTGAACTTCAGGTAAGAAGTTATGACCTGCAGTCTCTCTGGGTCAGATATGAACCAAGTTTAGGTGGAGTTTATTTTCGTTATTCTGACTTTTTTCGTACTGCGTGCTAGCTAGCATGACGGAGTTTCTATACAGCTGGGTGGGTGCTATGTTACTGATGTTGAACTTTATTTTGTTCATAAGTTATTAGAGTTGCCAACCGTCCCGTCTGGTATTCAGAGAAAATATTACGCGTTTCTTATTGAGGTGAAAAGGAACAGTTTGTCCCGTAATTCAGCTACAATGAAAAAGGCACAAAGCTGGAGTTATTCTGTGTCTTTGCTGCACAGCTGCCTCTTCTCCTTTCATCCTCTCCCCTCCCTCTCCCGTTTCTGCTTCAATCATGAAAACTGATCAATGATCAGCTGATCGGCTCTCTTGTTTGTTTATCGCTCACTTTGCGCCAGAAAGAGGAAACCAGCGGATGTCGCTCTAAACAACAGCAGCACGTTTAAGCTTGATCAGCTATTGTTAGAATTTATTTAATATTAATTTCTAGTATCAGCTGATGTTTGCTGGAGCCACAGCTGTAAAAAAAAAGCTGCTGGTCATGATATGGTTTGGTTATCTGGTGAGAGGGAAACATGAAGATGAAACCAGGAGATGTCCTTACTGAATCATCAGAGCTGAACAGGTGATGGAGAAACAGGTTTACCTTTTAGGTGACATGAATGAGTTGAAGGGAAGTTATGAGCTGTTTCTGAGAGACAAATAACCCCAGGATCCTTTTTTAGGTAGCTGACAGCTGGTAACTGTGCAGGTGCGGATCTAGCAAAGTGTTGCCAGGGGGCCAGGTAGGGCATTAACAGGGAGAGGGGGGCACAAGGAAATACTTTTCTTTCTTATTCTCATTTAAAATGTCTAGCTTTTAAAAAATAATTATCTGAATCTTACAACAAACGATTGATAGATTGATGCATATATACCATCAGAACAGTGTACATCACTGTCACAACAGTGTTTATTTTCATTCAAAGGCTTTATGATTTTTCCTATAATGGTGGGCCGGTCTCTAGTCAAAATGCCCGGGCCAATTTTCTGTCCCAGTCCAGCCCTGTATGCAGCTCATCTGCAGTCTGGTGTTGCCTACATCTTCCTATTCAGAAGGCAGAATTTCCGAGTTCTGAGTACAATCGAAAGCACCACGACTACAGTTTTTGTGTTGGATGTAAAAGGCGCACATGACGCTGTGATGTAGGCTAGAATCATGGCAGCAGTCAATGACGGTCCAGGCGTGGGATTTCTCTCGTGGAAATATGCACATTATCTTTTCCTTTCTATTGGTAGGTGGCACAGTGCACTTGTGGCAAGTAAGCAAGCTAGAAGACTGGCAAAGTTATGGAAGCAACACATTAACAAGAGAATTCTGAGTAAAACCAAAGTTACTTTCCCTAGTAACTAGTTACTTTGAAAGTAACGAGTAACTTGAAGTAACTGAGTTACTTTTGAGAGAAGTAACTAGTAATGTAACTAAGTTACTATTTTAAAGTAACTTACCCAACACTGGTCATTGCAGATTATTCTAAAGAAATTATTATGTCATCGTACACAGCTTGGTTTATTTTGTTGTGTTGTAGAACATAGCATAAGAATTACATGTAAATAAGGACTAGCCTTTACTTAAATTCATTACTGATTGTGAAGTATCAAAAGAAAAGAAGACACTGTGTTTATTTATTAGACAGATTTAGCACGATCTGAAAGCGGTAAAATACACAACTGTTATAAATTTGGCAAAAACGGAAGGGAATCCAAGAAAAATAAACAAATGGAAAAGATGGCTCTTGTCAGTTTTATATCATCCAACATTTGATGCATTAATTCTGAAATTGGATTGTTAAACTTAATTTGAAAAATAAAAGGATCTGAGCTTGTAATTTCATTTTGAAAGTGCTAAAATTTTATTCCTGCATTTCTCACATAAAAATGCGTTGAGAACAAAAAAACCCCAAAACAAATAACCACAAAACAAGTTGTAACAAAAGAAAGAAAACATGAGAGAAGGGGGAAAATTCACTAAGACCACTGAAAAGACTTCGCTAAAGAAGTCCAGACGCTTTTGTTTCCAAGCTCCGTAGACCTCACTGAAGTTTTCAAAGAAATCTCAGTCTGACAGATTTTGATATCAGAGGTTTTGGCGTCTCCTGCTTCTCCAATACTGAAGTATGGGAAGAGTTTCTCAGTGAAAGTATCTCTGTAAGTGTAGATCAGAGTCATGTCTTCAGGGTCATAGAAGGACACCTCGCCCCTGTCATAGTTCAGCTGGACTCTGATCCTCTGGAGACTCTTCTTCACTGTCACAGTCTGACCAACAACATCAGTGTATTTTCCACCACGATGCAATAAACACCAGATTCCATATTCTGGTGAAGCAAAACGCTCTCCCTTTATGTCAACTGACTCTTTAACTAAACCCAGATTCCAGACAGGATGGTCTCCCACCTCCACCTCCCAGCTGTGTTTCCCTGAGCTGAAACCCTCAGAGCCAAAAACAGTGGGATACTCAGTGTTTCTCTCTGGATTATCAGGAAGCTGCTGTTTTGTGTCTCCTTGTCTCACACTGGTCAGATCATCAGACAGATAGAGATAGGGGTTTGCAGTGTTTGGGTCCAGAATGACAGGACTGAAGTGGACCTTCTCCTTCATCTTCTCCCACACTCTGAAGGACAGGTTGCCCAGGTGTTTGGCCACATCTATCAGTGCTCCTGAGACCAGCTGTGGATCTGACACTGAGCTCTGGGCTCTGGCTCTGCTCTGAGTGTCTTTATAACTGCTGAGGAATGGCACGCTGTGTTTCTGCAGCTCTTCTTCAACAGCACAGATGCTGTCTGACAGAGAGGAGATCTGCTCCTCAATCATCTTCATCTCTCTGCTGATAGTCCTCCCCTTCTGCTCCTCTTCCTCCCTCAGAGCTGCCAGTCTGGACTCCTCTTCCTCTTTCAGGAACTGCTGGAGCTTCTTGAACTCTGCTCTGATCTGCCTCTCTGTGGACAACAGCTGCTTCTTCATGTGTTCCCTCATTTCGTTGTATGTTTCCTCCACTTGTTTGTATTTGTTCCTCTTGTCCTGAAGAGACTTTAAGTCAGATTTCAGCTGCTCCTTCAGGTCACTGACTGCTTCTTCTACAGGAACCACTTTGTGACTCTGGTGGAGAGAAAACTCACACACGGTGCACACAGCTCTCTGCTCGTCCACACAGAACAGTTTAGGCACTTCCTCATGTTTACTGCAAATCATTTTCAATACCTTCTTTTCTTTTAGTGTATCAGATGATCCAACTTTCTGTCTCTGAGCAAAAGAGTCAGCAAGTTCTTTGAGAGCAAAGTTCACATCTTGATAATCTTTTGAAGATTTTCTTTTACAAATGGGACAGTTTTTGTTTTTAGTTTGTTCCCAGAATTTCTGCAGGCAGCTTGAACAGAAGCTGTGGCTGCAGCTCAGAGACACAGGATCACTGAAAGTCTCTGAACACACATGGCAGCTCAGATAGTTTTCAAAAAGTACAAGTTTTTCAGCCATTTGATCTGATTTTCAGGTTTCCTTTTTTCCCCCAAATAACACGACTCACCATAAATACAGATCCCAGCCTTCAATGTAATGGCGTCTCTGCTCTGATCAACGTTATGACTCTTTCGGTTTCATTTACTGTGTTGTGGGTGGAGCTGATAGTAACAAACCTGCCATTTGACTCTGTCCACAATAGATGGAGCTCTTTCTGTGTTAAAGGAATACTCCACCACCTTGTCAAATTCAAGTAGTTGTGTAAAGAAATTTTACTGAATTAACTTTCATATGCATCACTGAATTCTTTTGAGCTTCCTCTTAAGCCAGCAGTTGGAGAATGTTTGGTACTCACAGGTCCAGTTTTCTATGGATGAACATTTCCTAAAATCCTAATAAATCCCAGCAGTCACCACCTGGCTGACAATCATGGGGAAACCAGTATGACAGATATTTAATATCAGTGGTTTTAACCATGATTGTGATTTTTTATTTCTGCTTTGTTCTTCAGTTTCAGATTTTCAACGCCTTAGACACACGTTTATTATGTTTATTTTTATCTACTTAAGTCATTGCCAAGTTGCCAGAGAGGAAAATCTTTCACTTTAAAATTCATATAATACAGAATAGTTTGTCCCACTAAACACCTCGTCAACTTTTTTGTAAGATGGTAAAGATTTTGTCGAATATTTTTTATTTCTCTTTGTTTAACATATTTAAAGGTCAAAGGTTACCTGCAGGCATTTGTGTTTGACTGTGCTAACTGTGCATGTGAGTACAACAGTGTTGTTCTTCTTTGTGTGTTTCTAACCTTGAAAATCACTGTAATGATATTCACATATTTCAAATGAGGAAGTGCACAGTATTACATAACTGAAACTAACAAACACAGAAGCTGTTTTTTCTTCTTTGGATGACGGTCAACAGAAATCTTGTTTCTACTTTTTTCCTTTATTATTTTGGTTTCATTTTCTACTAAATGCTGGTATAATCAGCCTTTGTCTCTCAATTTCCTCAGCTTATTAATCGCATATAACTATTTTTCTTTGAAGATCATATGAAGATCAATATAATAAGGATTATTATTTCTCTTTGTCACTTTGGCTTTAACCTGCCTTTAGCTGCTGCTCTGATCTACAGTTTTCAGTTTTCTTACTAATTCTTAGTTGTTGTGAGTGGAATTGAAGATTGAGGAGTAATATGAGTTGCATCTGACAAGTCAATTTACACAGAACTTAGGACAAAATCTAAGAACCAAAGAATGAGCTAGTTTGTATGAATACAACTGAATAAATGTATAAGAATGTTAGACAGTCAAGATTATTCTGCAATGACACTTTCAAAGGAATTATTGCTGAATTGATATATACAAGTGCACAGTTTGATTTATTTTGCAAAGTTATGCAGAACATACCATAAGAAACATATTCAAATAGAGAAAATCGCTTACTTAACTTACTTAACAAGACATTAGCATTATTTATTAATCAAGTTATCAATCAGGGTTTTTTTTTACATTTTGAAACCAATAAAACACACATATTAGCCAGAGATTGTTATCAGCTGATTCTGATCTCAACACTGATAAAACTAAGCTAAGTAATATTTATCAGCATCCATTTATCTTTGTCACGTCAATTTTGGACAGTTTTAATGTTCAAAAATAGTTTCATGAAGAGTTAAATGACTTAAAAACATTTATACATTTAATAAAAAAAACCCAAAAGAGCAGGGAATGAATGGAAAATGAAGAAATAACCAATAACGGATAAAAGACTGCATCACCTCACATTTGGTGCATCATTTTTGAATCACCTTTAAACTGAATTGGAAAAAAACAAAACAAAAACAAATGCCATTTATCATTTTGCTCTCTGTGCTTTGAAAAGAATTTATATTCTATTGTGTAAATTGCTTTATGTGTTATATTTTTATTTCTGCTTTTTTCAAACAAACAAACAAACAAATAACAACAAAACAAGATGTAATAAAAGAGGGAAAGTGCAAGAAAAGAGAAAACAAAAACAAAAAGTTCACAGAGACGTCGTTGCACTTTTCAAAGAAATCTTAGTCTGACAGATTTTGATATCAGAGGTTTTGGCTTCTCCTTTCTCTCCAGTACTCAAATATGGGAAGAGTTTCTCAGTGAAAGTGTCTCTGTGGGTGCAGATGTGAGTCATGTCTTCAGGGTCATAGAAGGACACCTCCCCCTTGTCATAGTCCAGCTGGACTCTGATCCTCTGGAGACTCTTCTTCACTGTCACAGTCTGACCAACACAATTAGTGTATTCTCCACCACGATGCAATAAACACCAGATTCCATATTTTGGTAAAGCAAGAAGCTCTCCCTTCCTGTCAAGTGACTCTTTAACTAAACCCAGATTCCAGGCAGGATGGTCTCCCACCTCCACCTCCCAGCTGTGTTTCCCTGAGCTGAAACCCTCAGAGCCAAAAACATCATTATACTTAATGTTTCTCTCTGGATTATCAGGAAGCTGCTGCTTTGTGACTCCACGTCTCACACTGGTCAGATCATCAGACAGATAGAGACAGCAGTTTGCAGTGTTTGGGTCCAGAATGACAGGACTGAAGTGGACCTTCTCCTTCATCTTCTCCCACACTCTGAAGGACAGGTTGCCCAGGTGTTTGGCCACATCTATCAGTGCTCCTGAGACCAGCTGTGGATCTGACACTGAGCTCTGGGCTCTGCTCTGAGTGTCTTTATAACTGCTGAGGAATGGCACGCTGTGTTTCTGCAGCTCTTCTTCAACAGCAGAGATGCTGTCTGACAGAGAGGAGATCTGCTCCTCAATCATCTTCATCTCTCTGCTGATAGTCCTCCCCTTCTGCTCCTCTTCCTCCCTCAGAGCTGCCAGTCTGGACTCCTCTTCCTCTTTCAGGAACTGCTGGAGCTTCTTGAACTCTGCTCTGATCTGCCTCTCTGTAGACAACAGCTGCTTCTTCATGTGTTCCCTCACTTCATTGTATGTTTCCTCCACTTGTTTGTATTTGTTCCTCTTGTCCTGCAGAGACTTTAAGTCAGATTTCAGCTGCTCCTTCAGGTCACTGACTGCTTCTTCTACAGGAACCACTTTGTGACTCTGGTGGAGAGAAAACTCACACACAGGACACACAGCTCTGTCTTCATCCTCACAGTACCAGTAAGGGACGTCTGGATGTTTATCACACACCACCTCCTCCTCCTCTTTTTCTGTCTCAGGTGAGCTCTCACTCTGCCTCTTAGCAAATGAATCAGCAAGTTCTTTGAGAGCAAAGTTCATGGATGGTTCATCCTTTGAAGATTTTCTTTTACAAATGGGACAGTTTTTGTTTTTAGTTTGTTCCCAGAATTTCTGCAGGCAGCTTGAACAGAAGCTGTGGCCGCAGCTCAGAGACACAGGATCTCTGAAAGTCTCTGAACACACATGGCAGCTCAGATAGTTTTCAAAAAGTGTGACTTTCTCCGCCATTTCGTAATTTTTTTTATGACTCACCGAAATACGACCTCTTTGCCTGATAATGCCGCCAAATTGTGCTCTTCGGTACAGAGCGCAGGTTTTAATGTAATGGCGCCTCCAGTGTAGTCGACAATGAGTTTAAGTTTCATTTACTCTGTTGTGGGCGGAGCTGATAGTAACGGACTTGCTATATTCCCAGTAGATGGCGCCATTTCTGTGTCACAGATGTTTTTTTTTTTTTGTTTTGTTTTTTTTATTAGTAATATAAACATACAAACAAAATGCACCATATATTACAGATTCAGCGAATAGACATTTCTTACATATTAGCAACTTTCATACATAGTGAAAATAAAATATAAAGACGGGGTCACATAAATTAACAGATTATTAACTCACTAAATCAAAATCTTCCACAAAGGAAACAAAAAAAAGCAGCCTTTTTCTTTTTAACTAAAGTCAAAGATTTAACTAACAGGTTTAAGTCGTTTTTCCAGTAAGTTAGTGTTGGTTTAATCTTAAAAAAGCGACATTTATGTATAAAATACTTGCACAAGATTAATAACACATTAACACCATAATTAGCTTTCTTTTCTTTCAAAAACACTCCAAACATTATCATATTTAATCTAAATGGGGTAATTTGAATCCCACTGGAATAAAGCCAGGTATGAAAATCCAACCAAAATATTTGTATAAAATTGCACAAAAAGAATAGATGGTCCAAATCATCCTCTTCTGTTTCACAAAATACACAATTACCCGTTTCTATTTTGAATCTATCATTAAGGAGTAGGGATGGGTACCGGTGTCCGGTGCCATGATGGCACCGGTTCTGACATAAACGGTAGTAACCAGACCGAAAAGCAGCGCACATTTCGGTGCTTTATTTCGGTGCTTTTTTTTTCCTGAGCTGTGCACTTCTAGCCAATCATTTTACGTTTCCGAGGATAGTAGGCGGGTCCAGGTACGTGCGTTCTTTTAGAGCAGAGCTACAGATTAAAATGTCCAAGGCGAAGCGGTCAAAAGTCCGGCTGTACTTCACAGCAAAATATGCAAACTCAGCAGCCTGCAACAAGTGCTTTAAGCTGATACTGTGATACTGTCAAAGGAGGTAACACCTCAAATCCGATGAAACACCTGGCGACGCATAGCGTTTTTTTTAAAAGCCCAGAAATGCGCCGTATGATAGCCTGCGAGACCTCACACCGAGCGCATCTACTGTGCGTGGGTTGCCTGTTATCTGACCCGGAGTTAGCAATATCCCCCAAAAACCCCGAAGAGTAGAGTCCTGGCCCCTAGCCCTGCCAGTGTAGCAGAAATGATGACGGATGATGATGCAGCAGCAGCCGTTCTTCTCTGCGTGAGTAGCTTAATGTTGTTCGTGTGTAATTTACGTTGAGTAGGCTAACCACGTTATTACATTAATGCATGTAAGGTGAACTAGCAAACATCATCATAGCTACATGCGGCTGTCTTCTTGTTTGATGGCAGATACTCCCTTCACCCTGGCCAAAAAGGCTAAAATGACCAAAGAAAAAGTGGAAAACAGCTAAACATGAGAGGTTTTGGATAAAGTTTGTGTTTTTTCCATTGATTAAGCACTGCTTCCAGCCAAGAGTGATGCCATATATGCCCCATAGCTGCAGAAAAGGCTAACATTGTTATCTTTTTACAAAAAACCAGCTGAACATGAGAGGTTTTTGGACCAATTTTGTGTTCTCCATTCTTTAAGCACCGGTTTGAGCACCGTTTGAGCACCGGCACCGTTTCAAAAGTACCGATTTGGCACCGGTATCGGATAAAACCTAAACGATACCCATCCCTATTAAGGAGTCTATTTGTCGGGTAAATTTTATTCAAGATTTTAAATTGGACTTCTTTCCCTTTAGGAGGGATAGGGAAGGTGATATAATCAGTTCTTATTTTTTCAATTTCTTCCCTTTGGAAATCTTTTAATATGTAATTACGTCTAAGTAAATTTGGAGAATAAAGACTCCTTAATGAAGATCTAAGAAACTTATTGTTGCATTTAACATCACAAAATCGAATACCATCTATATATAATTGCCTTAACTTGGGGGAGATGTCAGAAAATATTATATCATTTACAACTATGTTTTTAAGTGACAATGGAATGGATTTTATAACCCGATTAAATTTACTTTTAGAAAATTGGATATTAAACTTTTGGCAAAAATCTTGATGTCCTAGAACATGTCCTTCCTCATCTACAAAATGGGCAATTGCCCAAACACCTTTTTATTAACCAATCTTGAATAAAAATAGATTTTCTGTTCATCAGTATATATCTATTGTTCCAAATTGGGCTATTATGTGGAGTGAAATTATGTTTAAACAACATTTTCCAATAAAGAAGGACCTGTTTATGGAATTCAGAGAGTTTAGCAGGTAGCTTAGTAATTTCAAAGTCACACTTTAGGAGAAAGTCGATACCCCCCAGTTAGGGCTGGGCCATATTATACCGTTCACGGTAATACCGGTATAATGTTAGGCAACGATAGGAAAATGAAATATCGCGATAGAATGGGAGTAAAACGCGCATGCGCAGTGCCTTTGTTTTCATACGCACATGGCCGATTGTTGAGTGAAACAGATGAACCAGAATTGGTTTGTAAAAATGGTGCAACTTCCGTGATGTGGAACTGGTTTGGTGTTTGTCCGTCAGATACACAACAAAGCACATTTTTTGCAGAACATGCAAGCGGCCGTTGTTATTGTCGTATTTGTCGGACTAAGATGCTCTTAAATCTGGGAGTAATCTGGGTCCTAAACTCCGTATTCTTCAGGTCAAACAACACTGCAGCGTCACTTAGAGTTAAAAACTGTCTAAATTCTTTCATCTTTAATAAAACGATCAGCATTGCTGCTTTACCAGGTGTAACTATAAAGTTTAACTTCCAGGCATCCATGAAAACAAAAGTTATTACATTTAATGGAGTTAGAAGTTAGCAGGAAGCTAGCGGAAGTTAGCTCGCTAGTTTCGCTAGTTACCTAAGCATGATATTGCATGTTCTGACTGAGAGATTTCTGAAAAAAATCAAACGTACAGCTCTGCTATCACTTCCAACATAAATGAAGACAGGAAACTAAACAGCAGTGACGTTTGTAGGGTTACTGAAGTTGGGCTAGCTGGTATATAATGATGTGCTACGTGATCGCTAGCGACACAGCTATGTTAGCATAACATAAACAGTGAAGCTGGAGGACGAACACTAACACTTTTCCACTTATAAAAGTTAACGTGAAGGTTCTTCATGGTTAGAGACAAATGCAATCGCATGGCAGGATGCTGTAAACGGACCAAACTTCAGTCAGGAGAACAACTGAGATAATCCATCCACAATACGAGGTTAGTCATTAATATACTGCAACAACATGGGAATAGAGCAGCTGCCAGAGAATTCAACATTAATGAAACAATGGTACAGAAGTGGAGGAAGCAAGAAGAATGAGTTTAATAAAGTTTGATTTATCTGACTGCTTTGTTTCGCTTAATGTGCCTTATAATCCTGTGCACCTTATGGTCCGAAAAATACGTACTGCACACTGCAGTTTAATGTTGCAAAGCACCTCTTTTTAACTTCAGTGGATATTATACATGGTTATGCTCAGGATATGTCAGCCCATTTCTACTGGAAATGCCTTTTGGTTAAACTTTCAGCAAGGAATTTGCATTTGCACTGTTACATTTTTATAAAGCTTTAATGTACATAAAAACCAGCCTCTTAAGTGAAAATAAATGGAAGGTTGTCTTTTTGCGCTAGTAATGTTGTGGAGTTGTATTTTGTCTCGCATCAATTATATCGTCGGTTATATCGTTATTGCAAATTTTCAAATATATATCGTGATAAATATTTTTGGCCATATCGCCCTGCTCTACCCCCAGTGTGTTAAAGACCTTACTTGGTATAAAAAACCAAATGGAGTGTGGATTATTTAGGAAGGATTTTAACCATTTAAGTTTCAAAACACCATTCATTATATCAAAATCAATTGCGTTTCCACCGCCTTCAATGTATGGTTTAACCAAATCATCTTTAGATATATAATGGCACTTATTCCTCCAAATAAAATTAAAATTCAAGCTATTAATTGTTTTAATAACTTTATTCGATATTGATAGAGAGTAAGCTGGATATATAAATCTAGATAAACTATCCATTTTGGTTAATAATATTCTTCCAAAAATTGTGATGTCTCTTTGTAACCACTTATTTAGGATTGTCTTACATTTGTCAACATTATCTAAAATATTTACTTTTTCTAAGACTTTGTGATCTTTTGAAATTGTGATGCCCAAATATTTTACCTCCTTCTTCACCTTTATATCGTACAGTAATTGTGAATTACACTCCTTTAATGCCAATAATTCACATTTATTTAAATTTAACTTTAAGCCTGAAGCTTTTGAGAATGTAGTGATTATTTGTTTTACCAGGGGAATCTGATGTTCATTTTTTAAGAAAAGAGTAGTGTCATCCGCAAGTTGACTAATTATTAAAGAATTATCCATAATCTCAATTCCGGCAACGCTGCTGTTTTTAATTAGAATTGCGAGCAGCTCCACAACCATTATGAACAACAACGGAGAGCTTCCACACCCTTGCCTAATTCCTCTTTTGACGCTAAATCTTTTACCAGTGCCATAGCCTAATGACACAGAGCTATTTATATCATTATACAGTATATCTATCATCTTCCTAAATTTATCCCCAAATCCAAATCGAGTTAGTGTTTCTAAAATAAAAGGATGTTCTACTGAATCGAAAGCTTTATAAAAGTCCAAGAAAAGAATAAAACTGTCATCACTAATCAGATCATTGTAGTCCAGTAAGTCTAAAACCAATCTGATATTATTATGAATGTTCCTGTCTTTCAAAAACCCTGATTGTGTCTCACTAATTATACTTGAAACCCCTTGTTTGAGCCTTGTTGCAACTGAGCTAGAGAAAATTTTATAATCTGTATTTAATAAAGTTATGGGCCTTAAGTTATCCAATTGTCGTTTATCTTTGTTTGGTTTAGGAATTAATGTAATTAATCCTTGTTTCATGCTAGACATCAATTCTCCCTTTTCAATACTGGCCAGTATAGCTTTGAATAAAATTTCCCGTAAGTCTTCCCAAAAAAATTGGAAGAAATTAACTGTAAGCCCATCTGGACCAGGGGATTTATTAAGTGCCATTTTCTTAACAGATGCATCTAACTCTTCAATTCTGAAGTCAGATTCACATAATTCCTTAAATGATTCATCAATTTTAGGGATCAGATTATCTATTTGATCAAAAAAGACATCACAATCTGCTTGGGAGAACTGTGAGGAGTATAAATTGGAATAGAATGTATAAGTTTCATTCTCCAAAATTTTAGGGTCGTCACATTCAATGCCATCAATTAACAGAGAAGATATAAAATTTCTTTTCTGTCTGCTCTTTTCTAAATTAAAAAAATATGAAGAATTTCTTTCCCCCTCCTCAATCCACTTGGCCCGTGAACGCACAAAAGCTCCTTCTGCTTTATTTAGGTAGAGCTGATCTAATTTAGTTTGCAACTCCATAAGTTTACTCCTTTCTTGGGTATTTAGATCATCTTTACTACAGCAATAAGTAATTTCTTGGAATAATTTACATTCATATTCTCTTTGCTTTTGACTTATGTTTTTACTGAATTGAATACTAAATTCTCTAATTTGAATTTAATGAATTCCCATTTATTGATATATCCTACAATTAGATGATCAGCCATAATATCTTTTATAATTTTTTTGACTATGTTGTAGTAGTCTTCATTTTGTAAAAGTTTGGCATTGAACTTCCAATAAGTTCTTTTATTTGATTGTCTAATTTCCGATTCTAAGCACAGTTCAATAAAGCAATGATCAGATAGAGGTGCATTTGACATTACAACTTTTACAGTGTGGCTAAGAATGATGTCACTTCCTAGCCAATAGTCTATTCTAGATTTACAAGCTCCATTTGGTTTAAACCAGGAAAAGCTCTTAATTTCTGGATTTCTTATTCTCCAAATATCTGTCAAGTTGTTATTTATCAAAAATTCTATAATTAGGTTATTTTTTTGTGGTCTACCTGTCCTTGAGGGCCATCTATCAGTCCATTCATCAGGAGTCATATTCCAATCACCACCCATTAAAATGTATTCTGTAGGGTATCGACCTTTAAGTTCAAAAATATTTGAAGTTATATCTTCTAACATAATTTTATTCTGACTTTCATTGTTATATCCATAAACGTTGACTAAAATGAAAAACAAACTTTCAACTCTCATTACAGCAATCAACCAATGACCATTCAAGTCAGTCCGTTGTATTACAAGATCCCCGGGAAAGTTATTGAATAAAATTGCTACACCCCCCGACCTCGTTGAGCCATGGCTAAACAGGATTTTGCTACCCCATTGGTTTGACCAAAAAGATACATCACTATCAGATGAATGAGTCTCTTGTAGAAAAATACAGTTTGATTTTTTACCTTTGCAGTACAAAAATAAGGCTTTTCTTTTAACAGATTCTCTTAAACCCCTAACATTTAAAGAACCAAAACAAATGTTAACATTCAACATGAACTATAGACAGAATATCACTCACCACGTGAGAAAAAGAAAAAAAAAGTACTAAATGCTGAGCTCCTCAGACCGCGAACAAGTTTCCACTATCTCAGTTTTTGTCATTTTTAGTTCTCCTGTCTTTCCTCAACTTTGCGTCCATCAATGAAGGCATGTGGACCACGAAAGTAGGCTCGTTTACCCGCACGTCTTGCTTCCTCCACCAGAGGCCATAGGCGCTGTCGATCTTGTATGTCCTCCTGCGGCAACATCTCCGCGAAGCTGATGCCTTCTTGCTTACAGGTTGAAGAGTCTTTGGTGTGCCTCCACAATTCTTCTTTAATTCGCCTCTGTGTGACTAGAATAATGATGTTTCTGTTTCTGCCATCAACTTGTTTCCCTAAGCGGTGGACAATATCTGTGTCACAGATGTTGAATACTCCACCAAACTTCCTCTGATGCTTCAGAAAAAACATTTAGCTGAACCAACATGAATATGCGTCGTTGTTTAAATTCTGGTTTGAGTTTAGGCTGCTCCGACCTACCTCTGTACACCAAGGATCGAGATTCAAATATAGCGTTATTCATGTTATTCATGGCACAGCAGTTTTAAAAAGGGCAAACAATCCTATATTAATACATTAATATTTTAATATGTTACTGTAATATATAATGACATAATCGTCCACAAAGAACAACTACTACACACGACCATTTAATTCTCTCGCTTTTCTGTCTCACATGATGCTTTGTCTCCCAGCAAAGAATTTCTTTCAGTGTAAAGTTCCTTCCTGGAAAATCCTTTCAAGATTTCTTTTCACACATGGGACAGTTTTTTCCCCAGTTGCCAGAATTTTTTATATAATATTTATTATTCCAGTAAAACTCTTACTAAGATTCATAATATCAGGAGACAGGACTGATAAACTGGTCAAACTGAAGACAACATCCAGACAATATGTAATAATTTACAGTCCCAATCAAAAGTTTAAGACCACTTGAAAAGTGGCAAAAATCTTATTTTACATAGTTGGATCTAAACAAGGCTTCAAGTAGAGCTTCAACTTACAACAAGAAGAAATGGGAGTGAGACAAAACATTTGAGCATTTAAAAAAAAAACTGAAACAGGCAGTTTTACAGTTGATCCAAAGTTTAGGACCACATGCCTGTGTGAATTCATTGTCACCTGTTTTTCCACCTTGGGGCGGAGCCGTGGTGTCTACACGCATTGGCGACACCTGTGTGTGACATAAGACATAAGACCAGCGCTCACAATCACTTTGTGAGATCATCTGCTAATCACTTCACTGTTAGTGAAGGCTGCCACAGTCAACGTGTTTACTTATTGTTGCGCTGACAGTGTTTCTCTTAAATGATATTTGGAAATTCATTATTGATCGAAAACACTGTCCTTTGCTTTTATTAGTACTTTTGACAGAACCAGATGAGGCTGAAAACCTGTGCAATGTTCCCATCAGACTTTGGCTTTTAGGTTTATTGTGAACTCAGACCTGATGAATTGAACAAATGTGGAAAACCTGCTTTGTCACAGCACAGATACCTGTGATGAAAATAATGAATGTAAAGTGAATTTCAAATTCATTTTGATAAAATGTTTGGTTTTAGTTTTTGTACTGACAGCTTTAATATCCTGATCTTTGCTGTATGCAGCATCTTAATAAACAACAGACTCCTCATGTATTTCCTTTTGGTTTGTGTTACTAATTTCTTTCCCAATTGTATAAATTGGATGATTTTCTATGTGCTCCCCTCATTACCTTTTTTTAAAAGTGAATTTAACATACACTAACTTCTCACTGTATTTATTGCCTGGTAATATATGATCCAATATAGGCATTCTTTGCTTTTTAAAAACCAACCAAACGTTTTAAGGCCTAAGTGCTTCCAAGCTTCTCATATGCAGTGCATGTATGGATAAAAAACTACTTCTAAACAAAAAATAACTTAAAGTACATTTTACCAAGAAACAAGAAATGAAAAAACTAAATGTTAACAAACTGATGGTGAATTTACCCCTAAGACAATCTGTAAGGGAAGTGTTAGCTTTGGTTTACCTGGTGGATATAAACACAGAGAAATGATGTCCACACAAATTCAGATGAGTTTTTGCTAATTAAATATAAGAAAGAAATGAGCGTTAGTAAATCAGCCTTGATATTGTTTAGGTGGTCAGACTGCTTTATATGCGTGCACAAGCTTGTTCTTGTTCCACAGCAGTAAAACACCATTCTTCATCCGTCTTTCTCCAGTGTTGTCACCACTTGCTTCTTATATTTGAAATATCCTTTTCAATCGACTCGCTACTTATCTCTTTGTTTGATTTACAGTGTTTGTGTTTTTATGGTCTGGAGCTCCATTCAGCAAAGTTGAGAGTACTCAAATTAGCTTCCCTGGAGGAAAACTGACACCACATCTTCTTAACAGCCCAGGGTGCAAGTTGATTCATTAACAATTTAAAAACCGTAACACTCCCTATGAAGAGCCTTTAATACAGATAGATATCTAATACTATTGTGGTTGCTTTACCAAAATATAACCCGTCCTGTTTGAACAATCACCACATAAATTATGCTATAAATCAAGTGTTTAAACCATGAAGTCACTGATTCATTAAATGAATATTCATGTACAAATGCAAGAGAAATAAGGCAGAGTAAGTCTTCCAAAAAAATTTGTGTTTGTAAAATAAAGTATTTTACTTGAAATACACAAGTACATAAAAGAGAATTTACAAAGCAAAATGTTCACGAAAACATAACAAAATATGCATAAATAATATAGAAAAAGGACAAGAAGGGGTGGGGTCATTTCAAAAGTGCCTTCAGATTCCTCAGTTAAGCCAGCTTCACCAGTCTCTCACTGGCCTCCCACAGCTTTTTGGCCACACCTGCATCTTTTGCAAAAGGACGGAGCACTGCAGGTCGGCAGTCGACGAAGTACCCCCCGCTGTGTTTGGCAGCTTCATCTGACACGGCACAGTAGATGACAGTCTGAGCTCCAATCTCACACGGCACAAAAAACATCCACATGATCACCTGCATCAGCATCCGGAACAGGAAAGAGTAGTGGCATGTCCAGCTGCTTTGCACAAAACCTGGAGTAACATAAAAATCCAAGATATGAGGATAATTATTAACTTTTTAGGTCTTTAAATAGTTGAATGACACAAGTTTGTATTTTTGCCTCTGTACATCGCTACAATGGATCAAACAGTCAAGATGCGGTGGAAGAGTTTGGTACTGTTAATTTCAGCTGTCATGCTTGGTACCATTTTTTTCCTCATCCAGGTAATTAAATAAAACGAAAAATCATAATCTCCTATACTGCTATTCTCTCTAAATGGTTTCGTGAGCAAAGGTGGATCTGACTGAAAAACCATGGATTATGCTCATGTCAAACGTGATTCATTAATAACACGGCAGACCCAAACGGTTATCCCAAAGGAAACCCTGCTTTATTGCCTTCTCTGACTCTAAAGACACCATAATTTAAAAAAAATCAACTGCATGTTTCATTCAGTAAGTTGTGAAACTTGCACTTGAAACCTCAACAGGTTGTTCAAGTCATAGATCAAGAAAGGTGAAAAGTTTTTTCTCAAAGACTAAGCACTTCTTTTTGCAACCAGGAGTCGCCCCCTGCTGGCTATGAGAAACAATGCAGATTTAACTACATCCAACATTGGTCTCACTTTTCAAAACCAGAAGAGACTTCCCAAATATTGTATAAAAAGGAAGGGGAGAGGGGTTTTTTTGTTTTGTTTTTTTTTACAGTAAAACTGCAAGCTCTGTTAGGAAAATGTACCTCTTGAAGGATAAAGATGGAAGGGTAAAACAAAATCTCTTTATAATTTTTAACCATTCTACCTCAAGGCAAATTATAGAAAGAAGACATAATAAAAACTAATTAAAGAGAACTGTTGATAAAAGGTTTTTACCAGGGTGCACAGCATATGAAGTCACTCCTTTCCCGTCAGTGATGCGAGCCAGTTCCTGACTGAAGTAGATATTAGCCAGCTTGCTGCGGCAGTAGGTGAAGAAGGGAAGCAAGTTGTAATTGAGGTCCTGGAAGTCCAATTTCTGGTATTTGTAAGTGGAGCATGTGAGGGTCACCACCCGGCTGGGGGCACACTCCTTCAGGCGAGGAAGAAGCAGGTTGGCTAGAAGGAAGTGCCCCAAGTGGTTGACGCCAAAACACATGCTGAAGCCATCATCCGTCCAGTCAAGGATGCTGGGCATGCCTGCACAAAGAGAAAGAAAGAGATCAAAAAACAATGAGATGGTGAGGCAGGAAACAGGTGACTATAAAATCCTGCTTTTTTTTTTTTTTGTTCCATACAGTGTAGCTACAACACAGATGTTTATCACAATGTGTGCTGGGAAGCATCTGTAGTTTTAAAGTAAAACTATCAGTCTACAGTCTCAATAAGCTTCTGCTGTCACTGCAAACTTTTCTATGCAGGATTCTGCACAACATCAGCAGCTTGCTTGTTTTGGATCCGACATGGAAAAACAAACCTAAATAGTGTAAGCTAATCAACTCCAATCAAATGTGATTTATTAAAAGGAAATAGTTCCTATTCTATATATTGCTTTTGATATTGTTTCATAGATCAAGAGACCTAAATGTGGTTGACACACTCACCTGCATTATTGATCAGGATATCAAGCCTCTTCTCTTTCTGGAGAAAGTTCTTACAGAATTCCCTCACTGAGCGCAGGTTGGCCAGATCCAGCTCCATGTGAAGGACGTTCAGACTGTGACTCTTTAACTTGATCTCTCTGACGGCCGTCTCGGCCTTGTCCGGGTCTCTGCAAGCGATGACGACACGGGCGCCTCTCAGTGCCAAGGCAACAGCGGTCTCCTTACCTATACCTGAATTACCACCTAGGAAAAATGATAGGACATTTATATATTAGTGCTTATGTGAAATCTATTACTGTAACCCTGCTTGGAATAATCTAAGTTTTATTGTAATATTATTTAGTATTTTGACTTCTATTAAAAACTTAAACCCCACTAACACTGCATCAACAACAAAGCTTACTAAAGGTGTGTGCTGCCCCACACATTTACCTGTTATAAGAACTGTTTTACCATCAAGTCTTTTCAGGTCGGTGAAATATCTCCTCTTTTTCATCCATTTCAGAATGAAGAAAAAAACTAAAGATGCGAGAATTGTGTAGAAAACATACATTTCCCAGCGAGCAGTCTCACCGACACTGACGTCTTTAATACAACCAGCTGATGATGCTGCTAGCTGGTTAGCTTGTTAGCTAGATGACTGAGCGCAAAGTCGCATTTCCCCCCGTTATTCCGACATTTGGGTTCGTTGTCGCGGTAAACGTAGGAGACAGTAGATGAAGCAGGGCGAATTTCAGACACAAATATAGCTTAATTCAATACAACAATCCAATGCTGCCCATTTCGAGTCATTTGCAGGAAGATGCGAGGTGTGCGCATGCGCGAACCGCTCGCCCTAAAATCTCGCGAGTTTATGCGTGGATAAACCCATATGTTAGTGGAGTGAACCAAGCACGAGTTAACGGTTAAAGTTGTAACTTTAAATAGCTGAAAATGAAATTAAATACGTGACAGTGCGAGTTTTGGAAAGAATATATACATTTTGTTGGTTTCCTGTAGGAAAAATAAATAAAAACGTCAGACCTTAGCGTCTGTTAATCAGTACCTCGTGATTTAGAACTGTTACTAAAGTCGAATACTTAATTTTGTTTGCTACCTCAAATGACCTTTGGCAGACTTTCAGCCAAAGATGGTGTAACACAGGCAGGAGCGTGAACGTTATTTTGTTGTCCAAGCTAAAGATGAGGGGAAACTTTAAGATATTTTGTCTCATTGGGCTTCTTATTGTTTTCTCATATAACACAGCTGGTAAGTCATTTTCAAAGTTTTTCATTAGACAGATAATCAGAAATTATGCGCACCCTGTAATGGAATGCGGCTGTGCTGTTGTAATATAAAGTCGATATATATTTTGAGGTATGAAGTGCAAATATTTTTTGTTACTATTCATTAGGTCAAACGTGCAGGGGACGCTGTGGAGATGTACTGGAGAAGTGCTCCTGCCATGATACCTGTATGTCTTTGATGAGCTGCTGTGCAGACTACAATCAGTCCTGTTTCCAGGTGATCCCTTATTCCAGCTCCATGCTGGGCGGAAAAGCGCTCAGGATCCTCGGATTGGACCTTCATCCCCATGGGCAGCTTCTCTGCAGGTGTGTTTTTGTAGTATAAGAGTGTAATTTTAAGGTCAGAGATATTTTACTAGGATTTAGATGGCATTGTGGGTAATTAGCCAGATCTCAGCAAACTGATGGGAAATGTGGGGCGGAAAGTGCTTTACCTGTGCTGAAAGGTGGTCTAAGATGTTAACATAGCTTACTAAACTGTGAAGGTGAAAGGTTTGGCGTTTATGTTTATACACTAAGCATGAACAGAAGCTAAGGTTTGTAGTCAGATTTCACTAGTCTCTCTATATTTGTGTTTTCCATCTGAATCACACAGTTCTTGTTACTAATAAATTGTGTTCTTTTTTTTTTTCAGGTTTAAAGGTGAAATTTTACGTGATGGATTTATTGATGCTGAGGGCCGTGCATACTGTATTTCTCCTCTATTGTATGAGACAGGTTGGATACCATTTGATGTCTCAACAGATGGTATTAAGTTTGACAGATCTGCACAGTATTTCTCAGGTAAGCTGCTGAAATATAAAGCTGTTTATTAGGGGTGCAACGATACACAAAATTCACGGTTCGGTTCGGTACTTTGGTGTCACGGTTCGATATTTTTTCGATACAAAAAAATGTTCATGCCTTTTTAATTTGTCATTTATTAAAATTATATATATATATTTTAACTCAAAAGTACAGTTTTTAAATTTAATGTTGCTGAAACAAAAGTAATTAAAAAAATAAATATATCTCAGGGCTCTCAAAATTTCAAAATCCCTGGTAGCCCTTCGGGCAGGGACTCTTCAGTTTTTGGTAGCCCAAAATAAATGTAAGTAGCCCGAATAAAAAAGAGAGCAATTTTTTGATTGATGTTTTGTTTCCTTTACAATATTATATATTAAAGTATAATATTGTAAAGGAAACAAAACATTAATCAAAAAATGTTGAAAAACAAATTACAACATTGTACAAAAATTACAATCATCAACTCAAATACTTGGTTCTAATTGAACAGAAATTTCTATGAACTTGTAAGAACTGTGTAGGACATGAATCAGTCTGTGTCAGATCCTGAATTTGAAATTTCCACTGAAGTCACGGGTAAGAGACAAGTGGAACCAAGATCTAGGCCATTTGCTTTTTGAAGTTTGCAAAGACTGCTAAATTTTGCCAGTGGTAGTTCACTCTTTGCAACATAGTACGCTGTTCTAAACAGATTTTTCAGGTTTATTTTTAGTATGTTATTGCAATTGGTGTTTGTTCTGGGAAAGATATTGCAGACTGAGCAATAATGCATTTCTTGCATTTCTCATGGGTTCTAATGGGGGCCTTTCTTAAAATGACTGGTCCCAGTAACAAAGGCGCTTGTCGACTCAGAAATCGAGAGAAAACCAACAACACATCCGGCAGAACATTATGTTATTTACACGGGTGCACATAAGTGGTCCGCATGTGCGCATTCGCTGTCAAAATAAAAGACGCGCACCAGATAAGAAGTTGCAACGCGCGTTTGCGTCCATATAAAAAGCACTGTTTTTGTCCGCTAGAGTGGGATTTTCACGGCACATTCCACACCACATCTCTGTGCGTTCATCATTTGTTTGAAGCCAGCTCACCTCCTGCAACCACTTTTCCGAGAATACGTGCTTCTTTTGTGGTTCGGACTCCTTCTGACATTTGTTTGGAGGTGGAGGAAGACCAAAGTAATTGCTTAAAGGAGCTTGCTTCTTCGACATCTTTAAGAGTTCTAAACTTAAAGAGTCTGTCCTCCTCCAGAAAATCTTATGTATGCAAACACGCGTTGCAACTTCATATCTTGTGCGCGTCTTTTTTTTTTTTTTTTTTTTGACAGCGAATGCGCACCTGCGGACCACTTATGTGCAGCCCCGGTTATATAGCTCATCATATCGCAGCCACAGAAATTATTTTGTCCATGAAACCATAAAGCTGCACTTTCTTTTTGCCTTATAGTCTGATTTGTCATAACTTTTCCGTTTTGTGGTAAGCTTTTCTTTGGCTGTCACTTCTTCACCCTGACCTGTCTTATTTGGCTCAGCAGAACTAAAATATATGTCCTGCTGCTTTTACACACACACACACACACACACACACACACACACACACACACACACACACACACACACACACACACACACACACACATAACGCTCAGCGATTCTCTGCGCGATCAACCTCTCACATGTTTAAGCTGCGGGAGATTTCACTTGTCATGTTTGCATAGTAAGCTAACGATTGATAAGACGATGTCAGAGGAATTGGTGCGCAAATTATCATCACTCACAGATCAGTACTGTCGCTCTCTATACACAGTTAGCGCGATTGCAAAGTGAAAGAAAAAACAAGCGCAAATTCAAACGCGATTTCAATATGTCACATATTGACAATGGCTCGCCGATGCCAATGACATAATTACCCAGCTACATTTCCGAAAGAATGCAAAATCATTGGCATATATTTTTCCTTCCTACAATAGCCCAACGGGCAGGGCAGAGATAGATTTTGGTAGCCCGACTGGAAAAATCGCTAGCTCCGGGATGTCGGGCTAGCGATTTTGCAAGCCCTGTATCTGATTCAGGAATCACTCATCTTTGGAAAAGAGAGTTTATTACAGAGAAATGGCTCTTTCCAAAATAAAAGCTATACTATATGCTTCTCCTGGGCTATATTCTCAGCAGCATAATGTAGTGGGTCAGGGCTGTTCGGGGTTCTGTTTGTACAGTTATGTTTTCTTTATGTTGCCATAGTGACGGGTGACGCCTCTCGCTGCGACGGTTTGTCCTTCCGGGGTCAGAGGGCGCCCTGTGTGTTGTTGTTGTTGTTGCTGCTGTGCGGTTGCCGCACTGAACAGTTAGCTAGCGGCAGTGTTCTTCTGTAGATGTCAATAAACAGCTGTGCTCACTGGCTAGCTCACGGGAAGCAAGACCAACCTTGTTTGAGAATCATGTGCTAACGGCTGTCTAGGGTAAAGTTTGTAGCATGCATGCTTGTTGTTTTTGTCTGCTTCCACTTCTCCTAGCACTAGGATGATGTCGGCGTAAATGTGCAGTCATATTCGTTGTGTTCCCACTAGTGCTGTCAGCGTTAATGTCATTGAAATGAAGTTAACGCCACAACACGGCAAATCTCCGTTAATGAGCTATCCCTGATCGCCCAGTGTGTGGGGCTAGACGGCCAACACGTTAACGAGCTAACTGCGCTAACACACTAGTTCCCACCCATGTAATTGAGCATTGCGTGGCACATCCAACATACTGTTTTACTTTAGTCCATGACACGCTTACCTTCAGGGTCATGTATCTGATTGAGGAATCACTCATCTTTGGAAAAGAGAGTTTATTACAGAGAAATGGCTCTTTCCAAAATAAAAGCAATACTATACGCTTGTCCTGGGCTATATTCTCAGCAGCATAATGTAGAGGGTCAGGGCTGTTCGAGGTTCTGTTTGTACAGTTATGTTTTGTTTATGTTGCCATAGTGATGGGTGACCCCTGGGTGTGTCCTTCCGGGGTCAGAGGGCGCCCTGTGTGTTGTTGTTGTTGCCGTGCTGAGCAGTTAGCTAGCGGCAGTGTTCTTCTGCAGATGTCAATAAACGGCTGTGCTCCCTGGCTAGCTCACGGGAAGCAAGACTGCCTTCAAAAAGGGACTCATAATGATTGTTTTTCATGCTTTGATTTGCCACAACATGGCAAATCATGTGCTAACGGCTGTCTAAATGACTCGGGTAAAGTTTGTAGCATGCATGCTTGTTGTTTTTGTCTGCTTCCACTTCTCCTAGCACTAGGATGATGTCGGCGTAAATGTGCAGTCATATTCGTTGTGTTCCCACTAGTGCTGTCAGCGTTAATGTCATTGAAATGAAGTTAACGCCACAACACGGCAAATCTCCGTTAATGAGCTATCCCTGATCGACCAGTGTGTGGGGCTAGACGGCCAACACGTTAACGAGCTAACTGCGCTAACACACTAGTTCCCACCCATGTAATTGAGCATTGCGTGGCACATCCAACATACTGTTTTACTTTAGTCCATGACACGCTTACCTTCAGGGTCATGTATCTGATTCAGGAATCACTCATCTTTGGAAAAGAGAGTTTATTACAGAGAAATGGCTCTTTCCAAAATAAAAGCAATACTATACGCTTCTCCTGGGCTATATTCTCAGCAGCATAATGTAGAGGGTCAGGGCTGTTCGAGGTTCTGTTTGTACAGTTATGTTTTGTTTATGTTGCCATAGTGATGGGTGACCCCTGCGACGGTGTGTCCTTCCGGGGTCAGAGGGCGCCCTGTGTGTTGTTGTTGTTGCTGTGCGGTTGCCGCGATGAGCAGTTAGCTAGCGGCAGTGTTCTTCTGCAGATGTCAATAAACGGCTGTGCTCCCTGGCTAGCTCACGGGAAGCAAGACTGCCTTCAAAAAGGGACTCATAATGATTGTTTTTCATGCTTTGATTTGGCATGATTTGCCACAACATGGCAAATCATGTGCTAACGGCTGTCTAAATGACTCGGGTAAAGTTTGTAGCATGCATGCTTGTTGTTTTTCTCTGCTTCCACTTGTCTTTGCACTAGGATGATGTCGGCCGCGTAAATGTGCAGTCATATTTGTTGTGTTCCCACTAGTGCTGTCAGCATTAATGTCATTGAAATGAAGTTAACGCCACAACACGGCAAATCTCCGTTAATGAGCTATCCCTGATCGCCCAGTGCATGGGGCTAGACGGCCAACACGTTAACGAGCTAACTGCGCTAACACACTAGTTCCCACCCATGTAATTGAGCATTGCGTGGCACATCCAACATACTGTTTTACTTTAGTCCATGACACGCTTACCTTCAGGGTCATGTATCTGATTCAGGAATCACTCATCTTTGGAAAAGAGAGTTTATTATAGAGAAATGGCTCTTTCCAAAATAAAAGCAATACTATACGCTTGTCCTGGGCTATATTGTCAGCAGCATAATGTAGCGGGTCAGGGCTGTTCGGGGTTCTGTTTGTACAGTTATGTTTTCTTTATGTTGCCATAGTGACGGGTGACCCCTCTCGCTGCGACGGTTTGTCCTTCCGGGGTCAGAGGGCGCCCTGTGTGTTGTTGTTGTTGTTGTTGCTGCTGTGCGGTTGCCGCACTGAACAGTTAGCTAGCGGCAGTGTTCATCTGTAGATGTCAATAAACGGCTGTGCTCCCTGGCTAGCTCACAGGAAGCAAGACCAAACGACACCTCCGTCTCCTCCTTGTTTGAGAATCATGTGCTAACGGCTGTCTAAATGACTCGGGTAAAGTTTGTAGCATGCATGCTTGTTGTTTTTGTCTGCTTCCACTTCTCCTAGCACTAGGATGATGTCGGTGTAAATGTGCAGTCATATTCGTTGTGTTCCCACTAGTGCTGTCAGCGTTAATGTCATTGAAATGAAGTTAACGCCACAACACGGCAAATCTCCGTTAATGAGCTATCCCTGATCGCCCAGTGTGTGGGGCTAGACGGCCAACACGTTAACGAGCTAACTGCGCTAACACACTAGTTCCCACCCATGTAATTGAGCATTGCGTGGCACATCCAACATACTGTTTTACTTTAGTCCATGACACGCTTACCTTCAGGGTCATGTATCTGATTCAGGAATCACTCATCTTTGGAAAAGAGAGTTTATTACAGAGAAATGGCTCTTTCCAAAATAAAAGCAATACTATACGCTTCTCCTGGGCTATATTCTCAGCAGCATAATGTAGAGGGTACAGTTATGTTTTGTTTATGTTGCCATAGTGATGGGTGACCCCTGCGACGGTGTGTCATTCCGGGGTCAGAGGGCGCCCTGTGTGTTGTTGTTGTTGCTGTGCGGTTGCCGCGATGAGCAGTTAGCTAGCGGCAGTGTTCTTCTGCAGATGTCAATAAACGGCTGTGCTCCCTGGCTAGCTCACGGGAAGCAAGACTGCCTTCAAAAAGGGACTCATAATGATTGTTTTTCATGCTTTGATTTGGCATGGCAAATCATGTGCTAACGGCTGTCTAAATGACTCGGGTAAAGTTTGTAGCATGCATGCTTGTTGTTTTTGTCTGCTTCCACTTGTCTTTGCACTAGGATGATGTCGGCGGCGTAAATGTGCAGTCATATTTGTTGTGTTCCCACTAGTGCTGTCAGCATTAATGTCATTGAAATGAAGTTAAGCCACAACACGGCAAATCTCCGTTAATGAGCTATCCCTGATCGCCCAGTGTGTGGGGCTAGACGGCCAACACGTTAACGAGCTAACTGCGCTAACACACTAGTTCCCACCCATGTAATTGAGCATTGCGTGGCACATCCAACATACTGTTTTACTTTAGTCCATGACACGCTTACCTTCAGGGTCATGTATCTGATTCAGGAATCACTCATCTTTGGAAAAGAGAGTTTATTACAGAGAAATGGCTCTTTCCAAAATAAAAGCAATACTATACGCTTCTCCTGGGCTATATTGTCAGCAGCATAATGTAGCGGGTCAGGGCTGTTCGGGGTTCTGTTTGTACAGTTATGTTTTGTTTATGTTGCCATAGTGACGGGTGACCCCTCTCGCTACATCACATGAAAACCAAAATAATTCCAAACGCCAGATCTGAATGAGGGTGGGGGAGGTTCAATTTGCCATGTTGCAAGGAGAGCTTAACTTCTGTCTCGCTAGTTTGCCCTGCGCTCTTCCTTCTGACAATGCTGTCTGTGTTGAACGCTCAGTGGATCTGCGCTTGACAGTGCAGCCTAGGCGGAGTAGTCGAACGCAGATTCACTGAGCGCTCAACACAGACAGCATCGTCAGAAGGAAAGTTGATAAAATAAATTACAAATTTTGTATTGTTCGATACATATGCGTACCGAACCGAAAGCACTGTATCGAACGGTTCAATATCGATACGAGTATCGTTGCACCCCTACTGTTTATGTCCTGTCTCTAAACTGATCGATATCTAAACCTTTTGGGGTATTAACTGTCTATTAGGTTGATTTAGAAACTATAGAAAATATTTTAAGTGCTATTTAAAGAAGACTTCATTGCAGATACAGTATTTTAATTCCCACTTCCCCAACTAGATATTGGCCAGTGTGAAAAAATTAAATAATATAGACCCATTTTGCAATTATTCATGCTGCTTCCAATACATTATTAAAACTGTTGCTACAACTTGTGAATTACAATTAAATTTGTTGTGTTTAACTATCAGTCCATCCAAGTAAAGCAGATCCTGCTTATAAAGTTACCCTGGGGAATGCAACGCAGTGGCAATACTACGGCACGCCGAATGTGGCAGGACGACTTGAGTTCACTTGGAATAGTTCTTTGATCAGTGCAGAGAAGGTCAACATAGAGCTGTGGGGTTACAGAGAGTTTAAAGCAAAAGAAGAGACAAATGCATCAGCCCTTTTAGAGGCAGAGCTGCGGTATCTGTATTCTCTTGGAAGAAATCTGACCAACACTGGTGCCTTCAGCTTCATCCCTGAGCCCAAAGAGGACTACTCTGACTGGGAGTTGGGCAATATCCGCATTACTGCGAGTTCTAACGTGGAAGGAGCAAGGTATCTATAATACATATCAGGCATTGGACATGTCATATTTAAACATTATTTTGTCCCATATTTGTAAAATCTTGCTATAATGCTAACAATTTTGCATCCTTTTCATAGTTGTTAAAATTCTAGGAATAAGGTGAAAAAATGTGAACTGAAACTATTATGCTAATTTCAATTTCTGTATTGTTATTCTTGCATGACTCCCAGGTCAAAATAACCTTTGTTGTTATACTGGCCATCATTTGCCATGACAGTTCCTCAGTCTTTAAGGCCATCTTAAGGCTTTCTTCTGATTGGCAGCCCCTCACAGGCAAAAGATTTGAGCAGCAAGTGGAAGTGGCTTCTGTACTTACAACCAAAGCTCTGTGACTGAAATGGAGAAAAACATTGTCTGAAACAAAGAGGCTTAGCCTTTTTTTTGCTCAAACTTACGCTGACCTCAGTGTTCAAAACTGTGGCCATATTTATTATTAGCATCCACCACTGGAACAGTGTATTTATGAACATGGATGACAATAAGAGGTTCATCTTAAACGTATAGTTTTATATCTGTCAGATATCAGAAAGAGGTTATTTGGATTTAATCTGATCATAAAATGTGCCTGGCTTTAAAAACTTAGATTTAAGGTGACTGTCTTTGTAATAACCAAAGTTTTTATTTAAGGTTTGACATTTGGATTGATTGTAAACCTTGTCTACAACCCTTCATCATTGCAAATGTCTGCTAGCATCTGAAACGCGAGGATCTACTACTGTTTTCTGTTTTTATTTGTACCAAAATCACAGTTTTGTTTATAACACAGAGATGTACAAGGCCTCTGGAGTGGAGGCCACGTGTTGGCCTGGCACCTGGAGCAGGCTTTCAGAGAAAACTCTGCAGCCTGGGCACACAATAAGTGTCTGAAATGGGATGTGCTGGAGGAAAACCTGCCAAACTTCCTGAATGAACTCATCGACTGTCCTTGCACACTGGCTCAGGCCCGAGCAGATACAGGCAGGTTTCATGTGAGTACATGTACCTCAGCGAATCCTCAAATAATATCTGTACAGATTGTGTGTCACATGGTCAGATACAGTAGAGCATAAGACTCCTGTACTGGATTGCCTTTCTTCAGTTGTTCTAGACTGAAGTCTACATACCCTTACCCTTAGTAAAAGTATATTTACATCATGTCCTTAGGGATTAATAAAGGATTCTGATTTACAGCTTAAAAAATCCCAACTAAGAACCTTTACTGTTCTGAACTGTTTTTAAAAGGAAGCTGTTCTTTAGTATTCTCAGGGTTACGGTTAGCAAGGCTAATAAGGGTGGAAATTAAAAAGATAGCATGGATTTTGGATTTTGTTCTCCTCTGTCTTTTTGAAAATATTTCTAATCTTGTTCTGTTAAATTGTCAGTCTGGCTGATTTGTGCCTCTGTAGTGGACTGCGAGGGTAACATTGTCAAGGCCTGTTAAAGATTTACACCGGTCATTGTTATTTATTTTCCATCCATTTTGCCGTTTCAGACTGATTATAGTTGTGACATTGAGAGGGGAAGTGTGTGCACTTACCACCCAGGTTGTGTCCACTGTGTCCGAGCAATTCATGCCAGGTAGGCGTGGCATAATCAAGAAAAAATCAAGTTTTTAAAAATGTAAAATTGAAATACGCTTTTCCTTTTTATTGCGATTTTTGTTTTATCATTTGTAGTCCTATCCATGGATCAGGGCAGCAGTGCTGCTATGACAGCACAGGTTCTCTGGTGCTGACTGGAGACTCAGTTGGTGGAAGCACCCCAGACAGGGCTCACGACTGGGGCTCGCCACCCTACATTAAACCCCCACGGGTGCCAGGGTATTCCCACTGGCTTTATGATGTCATGAGCTTCTATTATTGCTGCCTGTGGTCCCCACACTGCCATATATACTTAAAACGTCGACCTTCAAGTGGGTGTCAAAACTACCGACCACCAAGAGCAGGTGAGACGACTCTTCAGTCAAGTCATATGTCTTTATTTAATTCATAGATGGGAATGAAAAGCGGGTATCAAGACCTGATAAAACCGTTTTTATTTGAGTCTTATATCAGAATTATTGACTAGTTAATTTTGTTGTTTAACTTCAGTAAGTAAGTCAGCTATATAAAAATGTGTCTTATACTGCATACTGCAGTAGTAAGTATCTTTTTTTTAAAAAGTCAAACATCCTCATTTATTGCTAAAATAAATAGGCCCACAGTGAGTGTTTGTTAATCTTTATCCAAATACTTCTGTCTTCCTTGAACCTTATAATATATTCTGCAAACGGTCATTAGAGCAGCAGGTTACATAAGATTGGTTTGCAGGTAAAGTAAATGAATGACAGAATATTGCTGAGAGTTAAAATGTGAAAAACAAAAAACTGACTCCATCTCATGAGTTTAAAAACAACATCGCAACCTCTATGTTGATATTAGAAAAGCTCTGCGAGAGATGAGAAATAATTATGTTTGTGGGCATCGCTGCTTTTTTCTCAATGCCTCGCAGGTGTCGTCCTCGGGGATCCACATTTCATAACGTTCGATGGCCTTAGGTACACTTTCAATGGCAAAGGAGAATATTACCTTGTGTCGTCACCAGCAAAAGGCCTGAGTGTTCAGGCCAGAACAGAACAGGTGAAACTTAAGAACGGTGAGTCCACGTTTGAGGTGAATGGCCTGTCTGAATCCACTCTTTGATCCCCATGGTGTGCCTCTGGAATTTGCCCACGCATACTGACCTTAACATCGCGTGACGCATTCTGTCTTGTTTTGCATGCACTGTTTCTCTTAATGTTTTACACACTGAGAGGAAGCAAACTAAGCCCCTAGTTTAAGAGAATGCACTAGTGCTACAAAATGACAGCCTTGTTTTTTTACTCAGTGCTTCTTAGAGTCAGATGTGTTGAAGAAGAACAGATGTTAGCTTCGCTCGTTAGAATTTTTTCCAAGTCATTATATAAGAGCCATGGGCCAAGTGACTTGGAAAGCCAGATGCCATTAATAGTCCCCTCATTAGATCAATGTAGACAAACATCTGGATTATTTGAAACGGCAGAGACTTAAAGTCAACCTTTATTTCTTTTTTCTTTTTTTTTAAATACATTTATATTATTACTCTGGTTACAAATAAGAGTTAGTAAGAGCCAAAATCTAAGGCCCTCCTGAAACGCACCATGTTTTTTTTTCTACTCTTGGCCCTGTCTGATGTCATTAAGAGGGACTGTCCCAAATAGGGTTCTAATATCTTAAACACAGAGTTCTGACTGTGACCACAGGAGCAGAAAAAATTGCTTGTTTCTGGCAGAGGATGAAACGAGTGTTTGTACCGAGACCCAGCATAAGATAAACAAGGAGCTGTAAATTATGTTAATTGAATGATAGGTCCCCTTTTATGTTGACTTCAGAGTACATAATGCATATTTAAAATGTAATTATGTCCAAAAACAAGGTACTTTGGCCAAAGCCACACGGCTGTCGTCAGTGGCTATGAAACAGGATGCATCAGATGTCATTGAGGTGCGTGTAGCAGGGGCCCATCTTCAGGTGCTGAGGAACCAAAACATCCTACCATTCACTGAACAGAGATGGATGGACCTACATGGTGAGGTGCTTTAGATTCTCCTGACTTGGTTAAAGCTCTGATAAAAATCGTTACACTTTTATTACCCAAAGTTACATCAAAAGAAGGATCTTAATTATTAACAAAGTAACTTTAATAAAATAAAAACTCTGATTTTGGAGGTGATCTTTTGTGATTTCCTGTCATTACTGTGCATTCCTCCAACAGTTTATTCACTGCTTTTTGTTCTCATACTTTTTTCGTGCTTTCTTGCTTACATTTTAAGGTTTGCCTGTTATGTGATGCAAAGCCTGCAGACAGTTATTGTTTAGGATGATAAAACACAAGTTTTTTAAAATTTAAACCATGCCTTGTACATATTTTAGTTGCTCAGTTTTTTGTTTTATTGTTACATTTATTAAACTGGAACCGTTTGTTATAAACTCATGGATGAATCTATGTTTTCTAGGAGTGTATGTGTTCAGCCCCAGTCCTGGGAATGTGACTGTAATCTTTTCCTCCGGTGTTGGCGTGAAGGTTCGTCTGTATGAAGGAACCATGGCAGTGACCGTGCTGCTTCCAGGAGAGTTTTACAACCACACCCAGGGTCTCCTTGGCTCAATGAACTCTGACCCGTCAGATGATCTGACCATCCAACTCGGAGAAGTCATCTCCTCAGCTGATGCCACGTTGGAAGAAATCTTTACCTTTGGAGCCAGCTGTAAGTAAGAGAGCCTGTTGTTTGTGAAACAGCAGAAAATCAATCACATTGAGCAAACGCTGACAACCAGTTATCAATCGAAAACACTAAATGTGCTTATGAATCATTTTGTTTTTGCGAGCTCTTTTCTGTGTTTACAAAGGCAAAAGGAATATAAAGATTTGCTAATAATCCCCACATCAAATGGGTTTTTTCAGCGTTTTAATAAAAGGACTACATATTTGGCTCAATTTATGATAAATGTTTTGAGAGTGCACAGAAGGAGAATATGCAAGTTTTAAGTTAGCCTTAATAGATTTTAGAGAGTGAGCAAGTAAAAGCACATAAATTGGTGCTTTTCAATTGTTACAGATCCTTAAAAACTAGTGAACAGCTGACATACAATTAACCGTTTAACTGATTTCATGTGCTGTTTTAACTGAAACAGACACTCAAAACAAAACGACAGCATGTATTTGACTCGGCTCTGGGTTTTTTTCTTGCTTACATATTGTGTACTTCTAATTCTTTACTTTTCATACCACATTCTAGAAAATAATCAGTTTCATCCAAGGTTTAAAAATAGTTGTTTTTTTATTCAGAGATATGTCCCCTATATGTTACAGACCTTTAGTTTCACCATTTATAAGCCGTTTTGTTAAGTCCAAACCTAAATGACAGTGTGTAGTAATTTCACAAATATACTTGTATGGTTTTTGTTTTTTAACGAATGAAAATATTGTGTGTTTCTGCCCATAGGGAACATTTCAAAGAAATCCTCCCTTTTCACATATGATTCAGAGCACCTTTTGGATATGTATAATATCCCACCGAGCCATGACCCCACTTTTGTTCCAGCTTTTTCTCTACCCGAGAGCCTTGATGACCCTTTGGTGGCAGACATGTTGACGATGTGTTATGGAGAAGGTTCACAGTTTTGTAAATATGATACCCTGACGACTCGGGACCTCACAGTGGGAAATGCCACACTCAAGGCCTACCAGAAACACCAAGCCCTACTGCACGCCCTGAAACCAGGTACCACAGGAAATAAGAGGAAGCCTATTCATATGTAGTTTGTGATTACATGTTTATTCTTACTGTTTCATTTTAAATAAAACTGAGTATCTGAACAACACTGAACACCAGTGTTGTTACGTAGAAAGGATTATACATCACATTATGCCATAAGAAAACCTAATAAGAGAAAATATTAGTTTTGGAAATTGTTTTATAGTTATACGTCTGAAAATAACCCTTTTTAACCTTTTCTTTAATACTTGGCAGAGCACAATGAAATAATAGTTTAGTGTGTTATTCTTCCTTAGTGGTGTCTTGTGGCTGGCTTCCCACACCAAGGAATGGGTGGAAGAACGGGACTGATTACCTGGAGGGGAGCACTCTAAGCTTCGCCTGCAACAAAGGCTACATAATGTATGGATCTGCAGAGCGCACCTGTCTGGGTGATGGGACCTGGACAGGAGATCAGCCCTTCTGTATTACAGGTACGCTCTAAAAGTAAAGCCATAATAAACAAGAAGCTCTCTGAGAACGCAAATCTCTGCCGAGGCAGGGCACTCTGTGGGCAGTATTCACCTTTAGTCGAATTGAAATTGTATAAATTTCTTGTTTTTATACACACTTTAAGAAGTTTATAATTTAAAATAAATCTAATTTTGATGGATTTGATGGTAAAATGAGTTCAGCAGATATGAATGTGAGAAAAGGAGCAATAATATGAACGCATATGATCCAGTACTATATAACTATTGCAGACATTATTAATGAAAATCTCTCTTCCAAGTGATTAATGAGCTGGTTTTTTTTTTTAAGACAAACAAGTGTGTTGATGATCTGAACAGAATCATGTGCATTTGATCAATTTTTTTTATGTCTTTAAAGATGGGAGATGGTGGATATTTCAAAACAGTTCCCATTGGCAACAGAGTTCAGTGCCACATGTCTGAAAAACATTTAGAAAAAAAAGAAGTCTCACTTTCTTTGTGATAGATTCCATATCTCAAACTCTTTGTAACTCCCTGCCAGCTGAGTCTTGTAGCATGATGTATACTGTCATTGGCACTGAAGTATAATATAATTTAGACTGGAGGGAAAAATGTGAACGCTGTAATTTCTCTGTCAGTTTAAACTTACACGTTTCGTGCTCCACAATTGGTAGCAGCTTCCTCTTGAAATTGAGATGACTGGTGAATCTCTTTCTTGTCATGCAGTCTTTTGGACAGCAAAGATTACATAGACTTGGCTCGCGGTTGCTCATGCAGACCTTCAGTAACAAAGCTACAAACGTCTGAACTTGAACGGGCTCGGCTTTGTGTCTGTGAATTAGAACCACCTGGAACCATCTAATGCTTTCATTCATCACCTCATCTAAGAACTCAAAATGAGTATTGTAGTTTTAAGCTGATGCCATCAGATGGCAGTATTTCCAATTGAATACTCTTAGTGTGGTCAGTACCAGTTCTCCCAGTATGTCAAGATTCGTACAGCATCAGAATTCATTTTGCAGCCTGAAAACCAGAATGTTTTTTTTCTGGTAACTTTAACAGAGTTTTTATTTTCTATGCTCTGAAAAAAGCCTCACACATATGCACAGCCAAGCTGCTTCCAATTAAAATCATTTTAATAACCTTTTTTTTCTTTTTGTTTTGCCTTTTTTGGCTCTACAGACGTGACAAATGTGTGAGCAACAGTTTATCTCACAATGTTATATTCACGCAGTACGCCCTGTTTGTTTGCATACTGCTTGTAATGCATGTACTTTCTGTAGTATGTGTTCAGTATATTCTTTGTAACATCAGTCGCAGAGTTTATGGAAGTAAAAAGAAAGTGAGCTGGAACGCAGGCCCAGTATAATGTGTTTGTGACAGAGCGGGTTAATGCCTCGTTTTGTGGAAATAAATGGTTGGTTTTAAGAAAACAACTGGTAATGACATAATAATTATTTGTATTGCAGTTAAATTAAGATTTGATGAAATGGTGCATCTGAGAAGTGATGAAGCAGAGAATCGAAAGCGCTTAACTTCTCATCCACCTCTGCTTTCGTCCTTTCGTGGCCTCACTCCTGCCCTCCATCCTTTCCTCGTTATAACCACAAACACAGACTTCCTCTTGATAGTGATCGGGGATAAATGAGCTTCACTGAAAAGATTTGGAGTCCCTTGTAACAAACAGCTTGGTACAGCTGGATACAATTGATCCAAACTCAATTATTAGCATATTGGTTTCATAACGTGGTTATCTAGAGCAGAACTGTTTAGAAATGTTTGTTATTAAGCCTGGTGATATCTCTTTGTTTTTCTCTACATCTGTTATTTTGCTTTCTTTTCACAGCGATCTCCTTTCTGACTTTTTTGCTCAGGTTTCATCTTAATTATTATTACATTATCCATAATTGGAAAATACCATGCATATCCCTTTTCTGACTACTTGAACTTGTGCGACTGTGATGGATGACTCTCCTTCGGTGTGTCAAAAACTCAATTTGAATTTTATTTGGGAGAAGAAGAAGAACTTTTGGGCCTTCAATTGTCACAATTAGGATTGGTGGTGAGCAAAGATTGTGGGCGAAGAGCACAGTAGTGCTACTGACCCCTGGGGAGCGAAGTCATGCTGCGAAAGCTTGCAAATGTTGGAAAAAATGACAAGAATTCTCCCGGTCAGGCTCCTGACCTGATGAGCTGCCTGTGGCCTTAGACACTGTGAACTTTTCCACTGCTGAAAAACTGCTGGGTCATTGCAGTAGAGCGGTGATGTTCATCAACACTAATGTCAAGTTAGTTTGAAACAGGCTTTATACTTTGTTGAAGTTTTGGACACATTCCTGCTATACTTCTCATCTCTTTATGGGCGCAGAGTGCTCATAAAGGCCACGTGGTTTTATTTGTTTTTATGGTGCAAGATGTGGAAATTGTTGATTGTAGCTTGTGCTGTCTCTCTGACAGATAGGTGCACAAATAAACAGTCATATTCTGTGAGGTAGTGCTTTAATGTGACCGTTCTACACGGGCGTACACACATACACACACAAAGGTGGGCCTTTTTAGCCTTGTGGAAAATGATTATATTTGCTGTGGCACTCTCGTTACACAAATCAGAGCTAACAACTGCAAACATGACCTGAGGTTCGGAATGGCAGGTGTTGCATGAGCTGTTACCTCCGCCATTCGAATGTGACCTCTAACCAAGTAAACATACTAAATACAGACAGAGCTGGAGACGCCCTGGTGGATCTCGCCTCCTCCCCTTAAATGAATCACTGCAGCACGATGTGCAGGCTGAACAGTTGCAGAATTGGAGTCACAGCTGAGATGAAAAGGCTGTGCCGCTGAACAACAAATGTGACCACATCCAGTTTGACTTCTTCTCTGAGTCACTTTAATGAGTTGCTGCTGAAATGTTGCCTGCTATCAGCAGAGGTGACAGTAAGTCCTTTCCATCAAAAGTGGATCTCTGTATGAATTTTCCCATCACTAAAATCCCCAGCTATTTGAGATGGATGCTGTACTTGTCGGCGTGCTTTTTTAGCCATTTTAGAGTTTAGGTAGTGGTGGTGCAGTGTGTTGTGAGGATAATGTTAATATCTTCTGCTAGAAAGATGGGAGTGTTGGAGAAGTGAAGGTGGAGTTTGGACTGAAAGTCCTCTGAGTGCTTTTGATCTCACGACTGACAGGGCTGTGAGAGACTTACAAGGTCCTAGAGCTTACTAGCATTGCTGTGCCTTGTCACGGTCTTCTGAAAAACAATACCCCTGGTTGAGTATCAAATGCATACCAATAACAGGTTTGGCCCACCTTAATGGCCTTATAATATTAATACAGTTTCTTGCGTAGAGGGGAAGAAAGTGATTAAAGGGAAGGTGACAGCTGCCAGAAGGGGATCGAGCAATTTTCATAGGGAGTAGTGACGTGGGTTGCAAGACAAAGCCTCACTCAATTTACTCGCTGTGGTTCTCTCTTAGATTCCCCTGAGATAGTGCAGCTGAGCATTGAGAGAGAGGCAAAAGTGGTTGGTAAATTCAGGTTGCGTAGGAGAATGAGAATTGAAATGCCAACCAGGGACAGCTCGAGACCTTAAAACCAGTCATGTTGCTCACATTTTAGTGTCTTGCTTGTGGCCATTTCTGTCACTGAAAGTCTCTAGTTGATAAATTCCACTTAGCAGGCTTTTTCACCTCTGTTATATTTTAATTTTGAGTTCAAGTTACATTTAATTCAACATTCAATTAAAAATGAACACAAGAATGTGAAGTCAGCAGTGTTGAATGTTGAAACATTTGACATGTGTTGTTTCACACTGTGCTGAGCAAGATTAGAAGAATTGCAGCAAGTACTTCATATGACCTTCAAACCGCATTTTTTCTAACTGTTAGTATCATACGCAGTAGAAAAGATGGACGTGTACTATTGCATTACCCACTGGTTTGTAAAGTCCTGTTACAAAGCCACAGTTTCATTATTTTCACCTCAGCCATCTTGATATATAGAAACCAGATGTGATGAGTGCGGGGTGGATCTGACTGTGAAACTTCAGTTATTGATTTGTGACTGGCAAGTGACGAGCAGAGATGGGCAGTAACGCATTCCGATTACTTTTTTCAAGTAACGAGTAAAATAAGGGATTACTATTGCAAAAACGGTAATTAGATTACTGTTACTTTCCCGTAAGCACGCTGCGTTACTAAAACCGTGATTTTTTTTTTTTGCGAGAATGTCTCATGACAGTGACGTAAGCGAGTGCGACGTTCGTGACAACAGCTGTGTGCAGATCAACAATGGATAATATATTGAGTGCGGGAGAGAGTATGAGCATGCAGCGTTTAAAGCGTGGAAGTACTGACCTTACTTTGAGTTTGATTCCATAAAAAGTGACAAAAAACATTAGCGTCCGTTGTGCGTGGGAAGAAAACTTCTTTTTACAGCGAAAAAACCTCCCCAAAACTTCCAAGCAAGCACCGAGTGCGCTACGACGTAATGGGGAATTCACAGAGAAACTTGCGGATTCTTCAACTGACCGCTGCGGCACACCTGCACCAGGGTAAACCTCCGCCTACCCCGCTCCAGCTTTACAGGTGAAAATAGAGCAACAGGACCGCTAGTGTTTGATTTTATTTATTTTCTGCTGTGTTTTACTTGCAAAAGAGACTTTTCCATTTGATTACATTTTGTATGATGGATTATGCAGAATTGGGCTGAAAATTCTATTGCTTTATCACCTATTCAGGTTGTAAATCGTGTTTTTAAAAGTAATTAATTACTTTTGAAAATGAGTAATCAGTAAAGTAACGGGATTACTTTTTTGGGGAAGTAATTAGTTACTGATTACTTTTTCAAGTAACTTGACCAACACTGGTGACGAGTCCACCAGCATGAACAGATAAGCCTCATATGACTCTTAGAATGACCATAATTTACAAAAATAACTTATTGTTCTATTCACACATGTCACAGACATTGTGGTGGATGATCTGCTTCAGCTCATCTAAGAGCAGGTGTATGACAAAAAGGTTAGGTTCTGCTGATGCACAGCACTGGTATTTGCCTTTTCCTTAACCAAATAAGATGCATTCAGATGTAACATTGCCATTTTTCACCAGCTTTCCCCCCTGTGCTGCCGTCATGAAGACAAGATCACTTCTGGTTTTAAAACATCCACTTGCATGAAGCTCATAAGATACTTACTGATTTTTCTCCATCTTCATCTTCTTCATCTTCTTTACCTTCTCCAACAGTATGTGCGTAAGTGCAAGTAAAGGAAAAAATGTCTGATTTTTTTCTTTTAGAATGTAATGTGTGCTTTCACCTGCTGTTTCTAGTATTTGATGGACAAATAAAATCTCATACTTGAGTTATTGAAACTCTAGTCAACAAAACAGGTTAATAATTATTTTAAAAAACAGTGAATCTTCTTTAGATCTAATGAAAACCTCTTTGGAGGTCGCCATTATGCATGAAAAACCCAGTCAAAGGAAAACAACAGAACCATTTCTGTTTTGTTTGTGTGTTCAAGGCTTTATTTTCAAAGGAGATTTTGTACCAATCTGTATTGTTACTCTGTAGCCACTGATTTGTGCAATCAACATCTACTTCACAAGCTACTCTACTTTTTCTGCTAAGTAGAGAAAAAAATGGGCAAGAAACGAGTACAAATGCAAGAAATTGAGGAGTGGATGTAACATAAATATATTAAAAAAAATTCTGTGTTAAAACATACACATATGCTGTAGATGTCGATGCAACTACAACTACAACTGCTGTAATTTTGTGTTCAAAATCACATTTTTAAATGCCAGATGATTGACAAGCAGTGTTGTTAGTTAGCGCCTACCTTACTTTTTGTCAGTGCGGTGATGCAATGCAGGTTTTTTTTGTTTTTCATTTTGTACAGGGAACCTATAATGACAAAAGTTTCAATCATATACATGTTTCAGATTCCAAGAATATTTGCACCTGTCAGAATAACAAGAACAAGAAACGTCTTTGCTATTACCAAGGAGAGAAAAGTCAACAGAACGATTTTGAGATGGTATCAGCAATGACAGAAAAAAAAGGAAAGCCCAGAAACTTATCTCTATGTTAAGAAAAGCTTTACGCATTAAGAACATAGCTCAAGGGTGTCCGGGTGTGTTAGCGACTAGCAATTTCTTTCAGAGATAAAGACAAAGGAGTGCATTTTAATCAGTCCAAGCCATTATGAACTCATAAATATTCTGAGGTTGAATTGATAATATGTAACATATAATTTCATCTGTTTTCACTGTAGGATAGGTGAAGCAGGTGAGGGATACTCTCTGTCAAACCCTGTGATATTTATCATGTGTTTATTTCATCTCAGTGGAAATGTGATGCTTTCAACCTGAGTGCTGTTGCTCACTGTGGGTTTATTATTTGATCAGTGAAATTTGAGTGGACTAACCAGATTGATTTTAATGGTAAAGATTATTACTATACTGGGAGCATGTGGAGGACTAGCATTCAGTCGTTGTGCAGACGTTTGATGTCAGTCCTGCTGCATCCAGATCTGATCCATTGATATTAACACAGAGTAGTTTAGAAGCTTGTGAAGCTATTAGTACATTGTCAGTGTGCATCTCGGTGTAGTTCTTTATTAGCTTTAGTTGTGCCTTGGTTTTTTGTGTTTTGTTTTTTTTTCACACAGCTGAGGTTATTTTTAAGGACCAGCATCACACTTAACATGTGCTCAAATAAAGACTCAAATAGAAAGTCGTATAGTTCATTTGTGCTTGCCAATTCCCAAAGGAACATTTTAGATTTTTTTAATTTAATCACAGTATCACCTAAACAAGTGCGCACAATTTAGAGTCAAGTTATTTTTTTAAGCCAGGTTTATCATTTTAGTTTTGTTTAAGCCCGTTGGTATGTTTAAAAACTGCTACACTGCCTAGTAACTGTTGCTTTCTGGCTAATTGGCCAATCATACTTTTTTAAAATATTTTATGAATTGGTTTAGATGAGAAAATACCTGCGATTTGTTTTTTATATGAATGGCATACATAACAAAGTGATTCGTTAGAACAAAATGAAACAACAATAAGCTTTCTAATATGAGCACAGTGTTTGCCTGTTTAGCACAAAGGAAATTGTCAAATCTGATGATTCTCTTTGGTTCATATTCACTTTATACTGACTCACCATGCCCATGTTAAAATTCATAGGACAGTCTTTTTAATTCTGTACTTTATGTGTCTGTAGACCACTTGGCACTGTCCACTTGGTGCATTTATTCTTGTCTTGCTGTTACAACGGTTACTAACCCCTTCATTCTAGTTATTGTAATAAAATGTTTTGTATATCCAGTTAAATAATAAAGATCAAGGCTTCAGCATTTTAGCGTATTTTCCTGTTGTCATTTTCCTCTGTATACATACTGTCATCAGTTCCCTGCTGTAAAAATAAATACACTTTTTCAGTGTTAATATTACCAAAGTCTTTGTAGATTAAGTGTGCCTGATATGTCACCACAATGTTGAAGAACCAAACTGTCAAAAAGCAAGTGGGGGACTTTTATATTCAGTGTACCAGTTGGATGAATAATAGATTTTTAACACTGTGAGCAAAATTTATGTTGTGTGGGGAAAGAGTACTTTCTTTTTCTTTTTCACCCAAAATCACCCTGAGCCTGACACTATTTATAGTGCTCACCAGACTTATTTGTCTGGTGAGCACTATAAATAAATCTTGTACTACTTAATAACCATTTATGCCTCTGTGTGTGCTTCCTCGGCCACTCAACCAGTCCTTGGACACATAAACGTTCACTATATATGTAACAGTTTAGCCCAAAAAAGGACTTTTAGTCATTCATCATTTATCACTGTTTATAAAGTTTCTAAGCTTGTGCTGAGATCTTAAAACAAGCTCACTGTTTTACAAACTCTTGATGTTGTTGATACTCCAAATAATAAAGTTGCGATGGGTGCATGACTGTTCTGAAGGATAAATAGTTTATAGCAGTGTTTAACTACATTCTTGTGATTTCTCACAGACGATAAAGTGGGCTTTGTTCTCGGTGCTGTTGGTTCCCTCTTAGCACTCGTCACTGTGGGAATAATAATCAGTCTACAAAACAGGAAACAAAAAAGGTGAGATGCTCATGATTTGCTACACATGAAAATCAATATTTTTGTGCTTATGCCACTAAAAGTAATATAGGACACAAGAAATATAAAAAAGGTATGGCAGTGTTAGGAGTCACAGTGCTCTTCACAGCATTAGCAGCAGTTCTGCTGCAGCTTGATTTTCTGTTTCTCTTAATTAGATTTTTTTTTATGAAAAGATGAATTCTCATTTTTTCACTGGATTCTTTTTGATTTGAGAGGTACAGTGTTGGTATCCACCAAGTTTTATTATGTTACAACAGTAAGTTTATGTTTATAGTGTGAAAAAAAGGTAAGATTACTTCACTAAAAAGTATGAGTAAATGGAAGAGCATGTTTCTACTCTACCAGTATTCAGACTGTATTCTTGATGTCTGATTAATTAATTTGTATTGTAGTTCCTAAATATTCCTTTCTATTGTCTCTGAGTCTATTTAGAGTTCTTGATTTCTTTCTTCCATTTCTGTGTCCATGTTCTGTCTTCAGTGTCATCATGTTTGTTTACCTTCAGTCTCGCTAGTCTGTTATCTCTGTGTTTACTCCTTCCCTGAAGCTAGTTTTGAGTCTGGAATCTGGGGCTGTGTCCCAATTCAGGGTCTGCACGCTTGAAGTACGCGTACTACGCATACTACGTACGGTGCGTACTATAAGTACGAGAAGTGCGGAAGTGAGAGGCTTGTGAAATGGGACTGTATACACTTCGTCGCGCTGTTCAGGTTGCCTAGCAACCATGATACTAACCGCGAGACACGTTACATACAGCTTTGTTTGACAGAAATGAAGGAGAAAAATGTTTTGTTGGTCATTCATTTTTGTCATGACATAACTTTGATTAGTTGAGTATCTGAGGCTGAGACCATGGGACTGTAAAACATGATTGTTGGGCTTCATTTCTGTGCTGAACAGTCATTTAAGATTAGTTAGTAAATAACAATTAGTTAATGTTGTTCATGAGACTAAAGTCATCTCACTGTGGTAATGTAATATGGCCAATATAATATGGCTAATATTATAGTATTGTCAGTGCGCAGGGCAAGCTAGCAAGACAGAAGTTAAGCTCTCCTTGCAACATGGCAAATTGAACCTCCCCCACCCTCATTCAGATCTGGCGTTTGTAATTATTTTGGTTTTCATGTGACATATGACCCTGAAGGTAAGCGCGTCATGGACTAAAGTAAAACAGTATGTCGGATGTGCCACGCAATGCTCAATTACATGGGTGGGAACTAGTGGGTTAGCGCAGTTAGCTCGTTAACGTGTTGGCCTTCTAGCCCCACGCACGGGCGATCAGGGGTAGCTCGTTAACGGAGATTTGCCGTGTTGTGGCGTTAACGTCATTTCAACGAGATTAATGCTGACAGCACTAGTGGGAACACAACGAATATGACTGCACATTTACGCCGACATCATCCTAGTGCAAAGACAAGTGGAAGAAGACAAAAACAACAAGCATGCATGCTACAAACTTTACCCGAGTCATTTAGACAGCCGTTAGCACATGATTCTCCTTATGGGGACCTGATATGTTTAATATTGTGGCGAGCTCAGACAAGGTGGAGACGGAGGTGTCGTTTGGTCTTGCTTCCCGTGAGCTAGCCAGGGAGCACAGCCGTTTATTGACATCTGCAGAAGAACACTGCCGCTAGCTAACTGCTCAGCGCGGCAACCGCACAGCAACAACAACAACAACACACAGGGCACCCTCTGACCCCGGAAGGACACACCGTCGCAGCGAGAGGGCGTCACCCGTCACTATGGCAACATAAACAAAAAATAACTGTACAAACAGAACCCTGAACAGCCCTGACCCGCTACATAGCCCCCACCTAAGGGGTCAGTCGTCCCCGATGACCCCATTACCCCACACAAAGTCCTGCAAATGTCCAGGTGCCGTCTTTTGGCGCACCGGCTAGTCACGACCGGCGGGGGAAAAGTCACTCGGGTCAGAACATGGGGTGCCACCATCATCCCACTTCTGACACCAATGTGGCGAGCTCAGACAAGGAGGAGACGGAGGTGTCGTTTGGTCTTGCTTCCCGTGAGCTAGCCAGGGAGCACAGCCGTTTATTGACATCTGCAGAAGAACACTGCCTGTCACTACCCGATCCGTACCGGAAACCCGATCGGTACCCCGCATGCGCAAATCTTACGTCACTTCCTCTCTTTGCCAACAGTGCGATATTCAATATATTTGAATGACACGGTTAGCGCCCAGTTAGCTCTTAGCATTTCTCAACAGCTCTGCCTCCTTTTCGACTACCGGGACATTTAAACAATGGATAATCCGTATCCGCAACAAATTTTTGCTTTTCTCCTCAACAGAGAGCGTCCCCCGATTGAACAACAGCGCCATAAAATAAGAAGAATGGTGCCTAATGACAGAGTTAATAATACAGACTTTGTAATATGTCACGTGAAGATTCAGCAGTCAGATGAAGTGTTTACTGGCAATTGACAGTGATAGCGGACATCATCGTCACTATTCCAACAATCCTCTCCACACAGACAAGCATAAACACACTCGACTATCACTAAATCAAATTCAACACACGTTTGTAATGACGCTAATTCAGTTTACAATAGGGTTCATTCGCTCAGTCAGCAGGTGGCGGTATCCTCGTACACTGGGGAGTACACTGCCATTAAACGAACAGAAGAAGAAGAAACCCCTTGCACATGCGCGGTACGGATCGGGTAGACCCGATTTGTACGGTCCGACTTTGCACATGCGCAGTAAGGATCGGGAGTCCCGATCTGTCACTATCTTTTTATTTTTTTGTTTTTCTCTACATTATATTAAATGTTTCATTATCGGAAAGATTTTAAGAGATACTTGTTATTCTTAACATCTTAACAGATACTCTGACCTGTAACTATCGTAAAATGCTTCGACCGGAAGTAGACACCTTTCGCGCATGCGGGGTACCGATCGGGTTTCCGGTACGGATCGGGTAGTGACACTGCCGCTAGCTAACCGCACAGCAACAACAACAACAACACACAGGGCGCCCTCTGACCCCGGAAGGACACACCGTCGCAGCGAGAGGGCGTCACCCGTCACTATGGCAACATAAACAAAAAATAACTGTACAAACAGAACCCCGAACAGTCCTGACCCGCTACACAGCCCCCACCTAAGGGGTCAGTCGTCCCCGATGACCCCATTACCCCACACAAAGTCCTGCAAATGTCCAGGTGCCTTCTTTTGGCGCACCGGCTAGTCACGACCGGCGGGGGAAAAGTCACTCGGGTCAGAACATGGGGTGCCACCATCATCCCACTTCTGACACCAATGTGGCGAGCTCAGACAAGGAGGAGACGGAGGTGTCGTTTGGTCTTGCTTCCCGTGAGCTAGCCAGGGAGCACAGCCGTTTATTGACATCTGCAGAAGAACACTGCCGCTAGCTAACCGCACAGCAGCAGCAACAACAACAACACACAGGGCGCCCTCTGACCCCGGAAAGACACACCGTCGCAGCGAGAGGGCGTCACCCGTCACTATGGCAACATAAACAAAACATAACTGTACAAACAGAACCCCGAACAGCCCTGACCCGCTACATAGCCCCCACCTAAGGGGTCAGTCGTCCCCCATTACCCCACACAAAGTTCTGCAAATGTCCAGGTGCCTTCTTTTGGCGCACCGGCCAGTCACGACCGGCAGGGGAAAAGTCACTCGGGTCAGAACATGGGGTGCCACCATCATCCCACTTATGACACCAATGTGGCAAGCTCAGACAAGGAGGAGACGGAGGTGTCGTTTGGTCTTGCTTCCCGTGAGCTAGCCAGGGAGCACAGCCGTTTATTGACATCTGCAGAAGAACACTGCCGCTAGCTAACTGCTCAGCGCGGCAACCGCACAGCAACAACAACAACAACACACAGGGCGCCCTCTGACCCCGGAAGGACACACCGTAGCAGCGAGAGGGCGTCACCCGTCACTATGGCAACATAAACAAAACATAACTGTACAAACAGAACCCCGAACAGCCCTGACCCGCTACAATATGCTGCTAAGGATATAGCCCAGAAGAAGCTTATAGTATAGCTTTTATTTTGGAAAGAGCCATTTCTCTGTAATAAACTCTCTTTTCCATACAGGGCTTGCAAAATCGCTATCCCAACGTGCCGGGGCTAGCGATTTTTCCAGTCGGGCTACCAAAATCTATCTCTGCCCTGCCCGTCGGGCTATTGTAGGAAGGAAAATATATGTCAATGCTTTTGCATTCTTTCGGAAATGTAGCTGGGTAATTATGTCATTGGCATCGATGAGCCACTGTCAATATGTGACATATTGAAATCGCATTTGAATTTGCGCTTGTTTTTTGCTTTCACTTTGCAATCGCGCGAACTGTGTATAGAGAGCGACAGCACTGATTGATGAGTGATGATAATTTGCGCACCAATTCCTCTGACATCGTCTTATCAATCGTTAGCTTACTATGCAAACATGACAAGTGAAATCTCCCGCAGCAAGCTTAAACATATAAGAGGTTGATCGTGCAGAGAATCGCTGAGCGTTATGTGAGTGTGTGTGTAAAAGCAGCAGGATATATATTTTAGTTCTGCTGAGCCAAATAAGACAGGTCAGGGTGAAGAAGTGACAGCCAAAGAAAAGCTTACCACAAAACGGAAAAGTTATGACAAATCAGACTATAAGGCAAAAAGAAAGTGCATCTTTATGGTTTCATGGACAAAAGAATTTCTGTGGCTGCAATATGACGAGCTATATAACCGGGGCTGCACATAAGTGGTCCGCAGGTGCGCATTCGCTGTCCAAAAAAAAAAAAAACGCGCACAAGATATGAAGTTGCAACGCGTGTTTGCATACATAAGATTTTCTGGAGGAGGACAGACATTTGTTTAGAACTCTTAAAGATGTCGAAGAAGCAAGCTCCTTTAAGCAATTACTTTGGTGTTCCTCCACCTCCAAACAAATGTCAGAAGGAGTCCGAACCACAAAAGAAGCACGTATTCTCGGAAAAGTGGTTGCAGGAGGTGAGCTGGCTTCAAACAAATGATGAACGCACAGAGATGTGGTGCGGAATGTGCCGTGAAAATCCCACTCTAGCGGACAAAAACAGTGCTTTTTATATGGACGCAAACGCGCGTTGCAACTTCTTATCTGGTGCGCGTCTTTTATTTTGACAGCGAATGCGCACATGCGGACCACTTATGTGCACCCGTGTAAATAACATAATGTTCTGCCGGGTGTGTTGTTGGTTTTCTCTCGATTTCTGAGTCGACAAGCGCCTTTGTTACGGGGACCAGTCATTTTAAGAAAGGCCCCCATTAGAACCCATGAGAAATGCAAGAAATGCATTATTGCTCAGTCTGCAATATCTTTCCCAGAACAAACACCAATTGCAAATAACATACTAAAAATAAACCTGAAAAATCTGTTTAGAACAGCGTACTATGTTGCAAAGAGTGAACTACCACTGGCAAAATTTAGCAGTCTTTGCAAACTTCAAAAAGCAAATGGCCTAGATCTTGGTTCCACTTGTCTCTTACCCGTGACTTCAGTGGAAATTTCAAATTCAGGATCTGACACAGACTGATTCATGTCCTACACAGTTCTTACAAGTTCATAGAAATTTCTGTTCAATTAGAACCAAGTATTTGAGTTGATGATTGTAATTTTTGTACAATGTTGTAATTTGTTTTTCAACATTTTTTGATTAATGTTTTGTTTCCTTTACAATATTATACTTTAATGTATAATATTGTAAAGGAAACAAAACATCAATCAAAAAATTGCTCTCGTTTTTATTTGGGCTACTTAAATTTATTTTGGGCTACCAAAAACTGAAGAGTCCCTGCCCGAAGGGCTACCAGGGATTTTGAAACTTTGAGAGCCCAGAGATATATTTATTTTTTTTAAATTACTTTTGTTTCAGCAACATTAAATTTAAAAACTGTACTTTTGAGTTAAAATATATATTTATAATTTTAATAAATGACAAATTAAAAAGGCATGAACATTTTTTTTGTATCGAAAAAATATCGAACCGTGACACCAAAGTATCGAACCGAACCGTGAATTTTGTGTATCGTTGCACCCCTAATAAATCTATCTGTCTATCTGTCTGTCTGTCTGTCTGTGACTTTAATTATTAAACGTTCGCACATAAATAAGTGACGTCATATTCAGTACTTTTGACAGTTCACTCTTCGGCCGCTCCATCTTATTAGGGAAATTCCATATACATAAATGTACATTTCAAAACTCAACCCCATCATTTAATTTGTTTTTGATTGAAATTGAATATTACTTAAATGGCCTGAATTTTATATAGCCCTTTACTAGTCCCTAAGGACCCCAAAGCGCTTTACATATCCAGTCATCCACCCATTCACACACCCATTCACACACTGGTGATGGCAAGCTACATTGTAGCCACAGCCACCCTGGGGCGCACTGACAGAGGCGCCCCAGGCAATCTTACTTAAACTCTCTTAAATTAACTTCCAATAAAAAAAGGTTTATCATTGATTGAAATTCATTCAGAAATGTTTAACGAATGAGCTGTCACAACTTTCAAGTACAAAGTTGTTATGAAGTCTGTCACATTCCCCCCCTTTTTCTTTTTTTTATCATGTATTTATTTATCCTTCTTATTTCATTGTACTGTATATTGTTACTCTTATTTGCCTTGTATGTCTACTGTACAAACTGAACTGGAATGACTGACTGTTCGCTTTATAATTTCAATAAAGTTTGGGGGGAAAAAAAAACCTCTTCGGCCGCTCCCTTCTGCCGTATTTTGCGGCAAAATTATCCACACCCACCGCCGCGCTATGAATTGTGGGATATATGGGACCACGAAGCATGCACCGGACCACGCTTGATATTTGGGGAAATCGACGGCGCATTTGGAGTATGCATTTGAAGTACACTTCGAATTGGGACAGCCGTCGTCGCGTGGCGGTGACGTAACCGCACTTAAAATGCGTACTTCAAGCGTGCAGACCCTGAATTGGGACACAGCCTGGGTTTCTCTGTCTGTTGGTTTCCTGTCTTATTTTGATAGTCTCTCATCCTGTGAGCACTGAGTTAAGTTCTGTTTGCCCTGTTTCATTAGTCTAATTTAGTTCACCTTCCTGATTACCTCATGTGTATATTTAAGCCCTTAGTTTCCTTCTGTCCTTGTTGTGATCTCTTCAAGCTCCGTCCGGTTGCCCTCACACACCCATTCATACAACCACTTTCTTATCTGTGCTTTTTCTGCCTAACATTTGCATATATTCATACTGTGATGGATCTGTCGGAGAGCAACTTGTGGTTAGTATTTTGCCAAAGGATATTTAGTATGCAGACGTGGATAGAATCACCATGACCTGTGCTACCTGCTGAGGTACAGCCACTTCTCAGGCATGCAGCATGTCCCCTTTATCACCACATCATGGGACCAGATGGCATTGTTGTTTCATAAATACACAGGATAATAATTTATTTTTTTCTGTCAAGGTTGCACAATAATTGTGTCCACTGTATTTTACCAACTGAATATTTTAAATTTGCACTTGCAGTAAATTTAATATAGCCTGAGCCTGAGACCCTGCATTCTCAAATGGGGCTTTTGGTTTTTCAACACCTTGTAGTTGATTGTGCTCTATAGTGTTTTATATTTGTTAAGCCATGTAAGGAAATTCTGACTTTCTGTCCTAAGAGAAAGCTTGGTTTGTATACTTATCAGATCCAAGTAATCACAAGCTGACAGCAGAAAGCAAAACTTGGCTCTCAGGATGATAATGCAGAGAAAACACTGCAGCTGATCAGTAAGATAAAATTACACTAATAGCAGATAACATACAGAATACATGCATGCATGTCTAAAAACTATGGTTATCTCTGATCTGTGTCTCTCTTTCTGTGTGAAGCAGCAATGCCAAGGTCTCCTCAGGTCAGGCACACTGTGAATTAAGACATAACTATTGCCTTGTTTTTGTTTGGTAGGCCTCCAGCCATAGCCACCCATATATCTTTCACTCAGTCTTTGATGAGATTATATGTTTGAAGTTGGAAGTTCTTGTCATCTTGTGCAAACTGGTACATAGCTAGAGGTCCTCTTTCCCTCTCATTTCCTCCCAAGTCACCTTTTTGCTGTGCTAGCAGAGACATACAGATGCAATGAATCCCACCTGCTTATTTGATATTCAGCATGTCCCAGCCTCCTAAACGTTACTCATAAATTTTCTTTCTGATCTGATCAAACCCATATACCCTGCAGAATCATGCAGTCCAGAGAAACAAGAGGCTAATAGTAGTGCATGCTCCTGGGCATATACAAGCAAATTAAAGGCCTGTTTTATGGCCTCGTAGATTTCATTTGGGCTTTCCCCCACTATAACTATGGCAAGGGAGGGGAAAAAAGATGGATATTGGGAGTCAAGAGCCGCCTCCCGCTTCCAGCATCACTTGGGGCAGCGACTTGATGAAACTACTAGGTTTATAAGTCATAAGGGCAGGGAGCGCGCACACCTGCCCTCTCTTCTTGAAGTCTTGATCATAGGAGGCCAGGTGCAAAAAGATATGATGAGTGTCAAAAGGTCTGCAGATGTGAGTCAGGTGATCTCACACATACAGCATGCTGGTACACATACTGCAATTGGAGACCTAAGGTGCATACACACTAGAAAAAATACAAGTACGCTTTGAAAATTATGCAAACTTAAATTGATTGGTTAGAATTCCTTTTTATTGAAACGAGCGGAATTTTAAATGATGTACAAAATACTGAGCCAAAGTAACTGACCATGGCTTAATTTATCCATCAGTAGAGAGTTTTCTCACTGAAAACAATTAATCACTACAAGTCTCATCCATGGTGGCCTGTTGTTATAGCCAAGCCATAACCCTGTTCTTTACCACACAAACATTAAAAACCACATCACATATCCAGCACGCTCACACTATTAAATTAGTGATTTGAAGTTAAACATTAACAGTCCTATGGGTCTTAGCACTCACCCATGTGGAACTGTCAAAATAGTCAAGTATATGTTATTAAACAACTAATTCTCAAAAAAAGCGCAGAAAACTTTTAAGTAAATCAAATTATAAAACTAATAGAAATTAGGTTTAATTAAACATTTAATTTAAGGACACAGATTGTTTGTTTTATAGCAAATACTACTAATAATATAAAGTTTTTCCATATACAGTAGCCCAAGTGTGTTGAGACACCTTATACATTCACATGCATGAAAAGTCTCCTACGGACAAGTGCAGACACATCGATTCCTCTTCAACATCTGAAGCATATCAGGATGGAAGTAGCTGGGGTCTTACTGTATTTCAGATCATGTCTGGGTTGTGTGTCTGGAGGAAAGAAGCAGTGAAACTACACAGCTCTGTGTGTGCATGAGGCTATGTGTGTTTGTGTATACAAAGCTCGCAGAGCTCCTGAGCCTCTGTTCCATGTGTCTTAGACCTGCAGGGGTACTTTCCACATCTAGGGTTACTTTGCAGGTTTCAACAGGTTGACTGGCAGCTCACCACAGTAGTAGGAAAGTCATTACACCATATGATGTGAGTCTGTGTTTGTGTGTCTGTGTGTGTGTGTACTGTGATGTCTTCTCCACTTCTGCTTTATGACACATCAAAAAGGTAGAGGGGTGTTTGTCTGAATGTGGAAAAGGGTTCAGAATAGATTTAAGGATTGATGTGGGAAGCACATTTAGAAAAGAGAAGTAAACCGTCTCAACACCAAATTGTAGGAAACTCTGGTGTCTCACTTATGCATCTGAAAATATGACTTAAAAATAGCTCTGAATTTGGGAGGTTTCTTCTCTGCTTCTCATCATGAAATTTTAATCACAATCCAAATGTTGACATATCTAAAATGACTGTCAGTATCCCATTAGGTGCACCTTGCTACTATCTGGCCTTTAAGTCTCACATCATTAGCCGTTTCTGGGTCCAAACTCCTCTTCAGGTCCCAAAGTCAAACGAACACTGCCACATGTCTGAGAGTTACAAACTGTATAAATTCTTTCACCTTTAATAAAATGATCAGTGTGGCTGCTCTACCAGGTGTAACAATGAAGTTTAACATCCAGGCATCCATGAAAACAGAATTTATTCAATTTAACAGAGTTAGAAATTAGCAGGAAGTTAGCTCGCTAGTTTCCACCTCAACATAATATACCACGTTCTGACTGAGAGATTTCTGAAAAATTAAGACGTACAGCTCTGCTATGCTATCACTGCCGGCATAAATGAAGACAAAACTAAACAGCAGTGACGTTTGTAGGGTTACTGAAGTTGGGTTAGCTGGTATATAATGATGTGCTACGTGGTGGCTAGCTACACAGCTGTGTTAGCATAATATAAACACATTAGCACAGTGAAGCTGGAGGATGAATGCTAACTTTTTTCCACTCGATAAAAGTTAGGGACAAATGGAATCGCATGGCAGGATGCTGTAAATGGACCAAACTTCAGTCAGGAGAACAACTGAGATAATCCATCCACAATACGAAGTTAGTCATTAACATACTGCTGCATGGGCTGCGCTGTAGTTACATCGTAAGGTTTTAAAGACTGAGCTTTAAAATGAATAGTGGTAATAAAAACCGAGAGAGGCCGACAGTGATCACTGACTTTTTTAGGGACTTGTTCAGATTAAATATAACAAGATACAAAGCATTAAAACATGTTAAAAACACAGCAGCCTCAATAAATGCAGAGTAGTTTGGATCCAGAAGCATATGTCATCACCGAATTGTGTCAGGACTGCCATATTTTCTGTGGCATAATTAAACAAAGAGTTGGAAACATTTATTTGAGATTTTGCTGTAAATTGACATCATACTATCACACAGTTGGTGCAGATTTGTCAGCTATGCAAATCTCTTGCTCCAGCACATCTCAAAGGTTTGACTGAGGTCAGTTGACCGTGGAAGTCATTTAAGTTCAGTGAACTCACTGTCATGTTTAAGAAACCAGTTTGAGATTATTTCAGCTTGGTTCGTGACATGTTACGTATGATGGAAGCAGCCATTACAAATGTGTCCCTGAAGGGATGGACACAGTCAGGAACAATACTCGGGTAGGCTGTGGCATTTAAACAATGCTCAGCTGGTACTAAGGGTCCCATTATAATTTCTGTGCAGTGCCTCACACATCACACCATAAACCAAAGTTGATGTCAAACTGCTTGTCGCTAGCTCCCAATTTAGAAGGTCTTGCACCCCTGGATTGTGGTAACCCCTGCGTTGTGCAACCACAGCAGGTATACTGGGCCTTAAGAGGCCCGAAGTATGCCAAGAAATGTATGCCAAGGTCTCTCACACCACTACACAACTACTGCTACTAGTGTGAACTATTGATACAAGGCAAGATGGATCCATGCTTTCATGTTTTTCACACAAGCTTTTCACCCTACTGTCTGAATGTTGCAGCAGACCATGCACTTTTCCAATCTTCTATTTTCCAGTTTTGGTAAGCCTGTATAAAGTTAAGCCTCAGCTTCCTGTCTTTATCTGACAGCAATGGCACTCGGCGTGGTCTTCTGCTGCTGTAGCCCATCTTCTTTAAAGTTCCAAATGTTGTGCATTCAGAGATGCTCTTCTGCATCCTTGGATTGAAAAGAGTAGTTATTTGAGTTGCTGTTGTCTTTCTGTCATTTTGGAAGCTCCATTGTTCTGATGCTCGGCTTAAATTTCAGCAGGTCTGCATGATTAAACACACTAAGTTGCTGCTGAAAAGATATTTGCAGTTTATCACGTGTACCTAACAAAGTGAAGGGTGAGTGTTTGTGTTCTTTTAGATTACAAAAAAATTGCTCAGATATTGCCAGCGCAGATGCTGAAATAACTTACTGATCTAACCCTGAATAACTACCGAAGTATGAATGATGATCTGTGAATAGGACTTAAAGGATGGGTTACTATTTTATCAGATCTCCCTTAAAACAATACTCATCCACTCAACATCCACGTTTTTAAAACTAGGTTTAATCTTTCTGTTCTTCAGAAAACAGTTCTTTCGTAATGCCCTTCCAGTCATTGTAGGATCAAATCCAGTCTTTTTAGTACACGTTTCCTTCTTTTCATCAAGTTCAAATGATCCCAATGAGCCCTAAGGTCAAAAACCACCTAATGCTTTACTACTGTAGTTTATGTACCACAGAAGGCATAGTACAGTTTCCTTTCAACATTTATTTCCTTGTTTTGCAAGTTTTATAAAAGCTGCTTAATAAAACACCGTCAATAAGAGCAATAAAATGCTTTTATTATGAGCCGAGTTGAAAATAATGCTTGCCCTGCTGCAAGGTCACCACACAATTTACTCGCAGTTAGTTTTGATTAAACAAGTGTTCTCTATTACTTCTACTACTCCCATGAAGCTGCAGGAGAAACAGTCTGGAGGGCAATGTTTTTCCCCCCACAGGTAACTTTGGAAAGATGACAATGATCATCTTTGAAATAACAACACACCCAAAAGGGATTTAGGATGAAAATGTGTGTTTTTCTTGTTTGTTGGTTGCTTTTCAGGTCTCACTGTTTAATTTTTTTTTTTAACAGTTTGTTCAGTGACTACCTCTTTTATCTGTATTTCCAGAGAAAGGAAAGACAAACCAATCCAGATGGTGAACCAACCAAGTCCTTTTGAATTATGGATCAACCATATCAGCAATGGCCACAAATATGTTCAGAGCTGAGCATTTGGAAACCAACACACACAGTTGCACTACAGAATAGGACGGCGCTCTTCTCTTGACCTGTTGACCTTATCAAGAAAACCTCAGGCGTTAGGCTTTCAGTCTGTTGTTTGGCCTCGTGTTTTTCTTCTTGTTTAGGTTGGAAAACCTCCAGGTTGTGGTAAATGGTGCATGGGGTGACGATTGAGGGAACTGAAGAAAAGGAAAAATGCCATGATTGTTTTTATATCCCAGTTTTGCATGACTGAACGCCCGATCTTTGCTAGAGAGAGAGAACTGTGTAAACACTACATGGACATATCATCATTACAATCAACACTCCCTTCTCCCGTTCAGTTTAAAATAGGACCAGATGTGTTCAGACTCATGTCAAATGTGAAGTGAACCTGACCAGTTTTTGGTTGAAAAACTTTGAACTCTGTTCAGCCTACGTGTGGGCTGGTAGCCTTCAGTCAAACGAAGGGCTTTGCTGAGTGACTGAGCCAGAGAAATCCGCAAATGTTACATAAAGGTCAACTTTTTGCACTCTGTCAACACTTGCTTTCTGAATCTTTGTGTACACGGAAGACGTTTGCCTTCAATGCTTTAAGAAGCTCTGTGAATTGTGGTTAATGTTTTTGAAATGTTGCCTTTAAACTAAACTAAAACCTTACCATATTTTAACCGTAAACTGAAAATAATGCAAAGAAAGAAGCTTATTTTTATGCCAAATCCTTTAATGTGAACTTCTCCCACTGGAAATCTTTGAACTACATTATATATCTGTATTTGAAAACAATGATCGAGTATCTATAAATCACATAAAAAATCAATAAATCTAATGTTGTCCCATGGTTTTCTAGTTGTTTCTCCTTTATATGTGTACACTACTGTTTAGAGCTCAGAAATAAAAGAATCGTCCATATTCGCCCCAGCAGCATGCCTCATCGGACAGACCGTCATCTCATGTTACCCCACGGTCTTCTCCTCCACTTTGAACCTGACTGGCTTCTCCTTTTCCAAAACAAAGCCCTTTGGGGGGGTAAAAGGAAACACAGTGACAGGGTCCCCTGTGGCTGATCTCTGCGAGTGATAGGTGGGGGTCCAGCTGGGGTAGAAGAAGGGTTTCTGTTGAAGGCTAATTGAAATAACCTGGCCTTCTGCACATGGAAGGCTTTGAAGTTTTTGCTGCATGTGAACGCTGTTTCCCGAATAGCAGTTGTGCAATGATGTATCTATTACTAGCTCCTGCAAACCCTGGCTATTACCGCTCTGCTATCCCTCAAGGACCCTATCGTTTTTCACATAAAGTCACATTAATGTTTCCTAAAAGCATAAATAAGTACACATGTTCCAACTTCCTCGACTTTGTTACCTGGTAACAGGTCCTGATACTCTTACAAAGGTCAAGTAAACCTCCCAGTGTGTCGATGTCTGGGGTCTTTCTGCACTATCAGCTCGGATTTGACTCACTTGCTGTATAATCTCCTAACTGGGTGCAAATTTCCCTCCTTTCATGTGTCAGTCAGTGCTTACAAGAGAGGCAATGGAGCAAGCCTGTTTGCAGAGTCAGATGCTGATTAATTGCGTATGGATGAAAGTAGAGGTTTTTCATCTCAGTGGGGGCCTGTTCTAACCCTCAGTGTTTACAGTCGCTTAACATCTCAATAACCCGCCGTAATTAGTTCAATCATATTCAAACACAAGTAAATGCTAATGCACTCTGTGCAAGCTTGTTGCTTTCACGTGGGACTTTTCCCATTTCTCAGATCTGCTCTACATCCCTAGATTATGAGGAAAGACTTCTGAAGTGGCTTTTGGATGAGGCTTTTGTTTTGGGTGTGCTTTTTGTTTCATGTCAACTGCAGCTTTGCAGGTGTGCTTTGTCCCTTAACTTCTAATGCCTCGTAGCTGAACAGCACCTTCTGATGTTCTCCTAATTTTAAGGCGTACGTTGAAATAAAGATTGATTTTGGGATTAAGGTGTTTGCCCAAACACAGAGTTTTGTCACTGGCAACGTGAACACTTTACGTCGAAAAGAAGATTTTGGAAAAGTCGTCTAATCCTAAGATGGATAAAAACAAAAGCTTTGCTTTTTATATTGCAGTTATACTATATTTTTACATTGTCTTTTTACAAACATGACAAAATCCTAAAACCAACAGGCAATTAACAGACTAATTAAAAATCATCTTACTATCAGTAATTTACTTGCATCTGTATGTAGCACAACCACACAAAAGCTTGAGGTCAATTGGAAAGGCCCGTGATTTTGAAGGAATTATTCTTGTTTTTATGTAATATATTTAATATATTATAATTATAATAAAAATATATCAGAAATGTTGTAAATGCCAAAACTGTATAATGGGGTCTATAGTTTCAGGCCTCTGTGAAGTAGTTGATTCTCAAATCTAGAGAATAAAGTCCCAGTTTTGTTTATCAGTTGTGCACCAGTGCCTCCCACTTCTGTTGCTATTCTGGTTGGAACCAGTTTGTGCTGTTTTATGGAAGGTGTAGTATACACAGTTGTATGAAGTCTTTTTTTGGACAGTTTTCCACATGAAAAACATCCCCTTTTTTGTTTACAACATGAAGAGTATATACAGTATATCAGCGGTCCCCAACCTTATTTGCGCCACGGACCGGTTTGTGCCCGACAATATTTTCACGGACCGGCCTTTAAGGAGTCGCGGATAAATACAACAAAATAAAACTAGTACCGGTACCGAAAAAAAGAAGATTTATTCATAACACACGTGAAAAGACCCAGGAAAACCGAGTTAGTTTGTTACGATAACAAAATAACGCTAAAAACCGATAAAAACCCAGATAACCATACATTTCACTCTCGTTCACTCTCGTCTCTACTCTCGTGGCCCGGTACCAAATGACTCACAGACCGGTACCAGTCCGTGGCCTGGGGGTTGGGGACCGCTGCAGTATATGGCCATCACTATGGCCATCTATGGACAGTAGTTTATGTAAAATCATTAGAATTTTTTTTTCCTAATTATAATTAGAAAACAATATTATTACATGGAAAATTTTGCATTAGATATCACAATGTTCTACTTGAAAACAAAAATGGTGGTTGCTGAAAACAGGCTACTGTGCACCTCAACAGGCTGATTGGTGAGCCACAGCTGAACCCAGCATCTTTGTATATCAGACATTGGCAATTGGCAGTTGGCTGGTTCAGTTTGCACAGTGAGATTCATGTTTACTTCCACATGAAGGCTTCATGTAAAGAAGCCCAAATGCCATCTCGGCAACAGTTTTATAGTCAGATGAGACAAAGATTGAGCTTTTTGGTCGCAAAGACAAGATACATGTTTGGAGGAGTAAGGTGAAGCCTCGACATCTAAGAACAGTGTACCAGCTGTCAAGCAACTGTCTTGCTCTGGTGCTGTTTTGCTGCCAGTGGTAGTGGTAAATTGTACAAAGGATATGAAATAATGAAGGAGTATTACCTCGAAATTCTTCAACTTCACCTCAAATCAGGAGCTAGATGGTTGAAATTTTGACACAATTTGGTGTTCCAGCAGGACAATCATCGCATATAAAATAGGCTGACCATAAACTCCTGGAATAATGGCCTTTTGAAAACCGCTGACGTCAACCCTATTGAAAAGATTTATGCCCTTGAAGAGTGTAAATGTCTGACCAAGACTACAAGTTGACATATTGTTAACCTTGATTTCTTAGGGATGATTTGACAAAGATTTTATACTAAATGCAATTTGTGATGTAAGGCTTGACACTTGCCATAATCCATAGCACGGGGGGAATAGATGAATAATTGCAAATGTTACAGCACTGCAACAAAAAAAGGGTAAACATGATGCATATCAGACATTTTATGCATAAAAGAAACCCATCTTAAAACTATATTTTAATTTTACAAAACCAGAGTACTTTTTTTCCATAAAAATATCCCCAATTTAATCCTTCTCACGAGCTAATTTCTTTGTTATTGAACACTCTGAGTTTTATTTTCAGCTAATTTAGTTTTGGCTTGATGTTCTTTTCCAATTTCCTGTGATTTGCTTCAGTGCTGTGGGTCTAAAGATTCTTAATAAATATCCACAACGTTAATTTACTTGGATCTTAAGCAATTTTACTATCTTATCAGAGCTGTGACTACTAGAATACCAAGAAGATGGAGTCCATAGTGAAGCTGACTAAAATAGCCCAAAGCTGAACCCTTAGCTTCTGTATCGACTCAAAGAGATGAGTCTTCAAACTACTCTGGACATTAACACTCAGTATAACTTTATCACTCGTAGCCCAGCTGCTATAACCCCCCACCCCCTAAATCATCTGTCATCAACATCTGAGGCTAAACTTCATCCCCTGAGGCACTATGAGCCACTCAGCAACCAGTGGCCGCTAGGACCCATGGCTCATTTTTCAGTGGAGTCAGTGCTTTTTATAATGGAGCACGTCATTCTCTCAGGCCACAATAAAGGCAGATACCTCACTTTACTACACCACAGATGAGCGTAGCAGAGCAAAAGAGAACCAGTATGCCCGATCCACCCTTACAGATGTTTGTCGTATGCTATGCCCAGCACAGGAAGCCATTAAACAGCGAATCAATCAACGGGATCTGTGGAAACTGGGGGGGGACAAACCTCCATGGAAAGCTTGTGGACGGGCACATTGCCAAGGGAGTGAGATGCACTACGCAGCTTGTACCAAATATAAATTCATTGCAGGCTCTTGGAAACACGTGTTTTCATAAATACGAAAGCTGGGTGGAAGCGATTTCCTGATTTTTGAGGGATTCAAATGCAAAGCGGTGGAAGGCATCAACAAAAGAAAAGTGCGAGGAGAAAATAAATAAAGATTGTTGGTGTTCACTTTCTATTTGCCCAGAGGGGGAAAAAAATCAAAGCTTATTCTCTTGCTAAGAAATCATTTTGGCGCTCATAATCCTCAAACAACATCCCGTTCCGATTTCTCTACTGAAAGAAATAGCAACCATTTTCAAAATAAACTTTTATGCTCAGATGTATTGTTCTCATGAATAAAGATGTACGCCCTGGTATTTCTTCATGGTGTGCAAAGATGCAGTTGTTCTTTGTGCTGCCTGTTTGTTTATGAATAAGTTCAGCCCTTGCAGATATGAATTCGTTTGTCCTGTGACCAACTTCAGTCCTTTCCCTATCTCTATTCACCAAGCATGAAAAGCTGCCTGCACACTTTGTGATTTCTTTCCATCTGTGTTGATTAGATCCTACTTACAGCCACATGGTTTAATGTTGTGTGGTCTACTCAGAACCAAACTGAGAACGACATCAGGTTTGTAGGTTTAGGTTGTTAGTTGTAAAAGAATATTAGTTTATGAGTTTAAATGAGGATTTGTACAATACTATACTTTATCAATCTTTTCTAAGCATAGGCACACTCCAGATGACATCAAATATACAAATGGCTGCTGGACTCGTTGCTTTTCTTGTACCTGGGATCATTCTTCATGACTCTGCCACATGTTTGGGTTCCTTTTCAAGCTGAGTCAGATGATCTGATGGTTTGTGAGATGGATATTCTGCATGCTATGCTTTTCACAGTATATATTCATTCCAGGTTTCTTTTTTTGCCCATTTATATTTCTAAATCTTTGATTTATTGTCACGTGTCACTGGCAGGCATTAAAATACTGGCGTCAGTCCGGGGCAGAACCTCCAAGCTCTAGATATACAGTAATCTGTCAAAGGATAACTTTATCCCTATATGCCCAAGTCCCAGTATGTAAAGCTGAGTCAGTAATTCCCTGACTATAGATTTATGATAGCACCTGTCTGTTAGCACAGATCAAAATGTTTCAAAGTAAACTGTTCCAGCAGGCATGGGAATTCCCATCAAATCCAGCTCCAGAATCCCCCAGATCATCAAGAACTTTGTTCTTGCCATTAGAGATAAAGCTTTGCAATCCTCGCCAACCATTACACTTAATGATCTGCTTAAGTAGCCACGTTACGCCAAACCCAATTCCAAGAAGAAAGACAACTTCAAAAGGCACATATTCCTCCATGCTTGGTTTGTTTTTTCCTCCTTTTTTCTCGTTATCATGCGCTGTGGAACTTGTACGATGAATAGATATGATAAAGAAAGAATTAAAAGTCTGTTTTGTGCATGTGCATGTTTCCCTCTAAGGATTTTTGTGTGTGTCTCTGAGTGGGTGTGCACGTAGTCTGAAACCGTGTGAGTCGTAGTACAGAGACACCACACACATGCACTGGAGATATCTTTCGAATGAAACCATGCCAGTAGAGACGAAGGCAAGCCTGGGCTGGTATCTTTTTTTTTTTTTTTTTTTTTACATTTACTGTCATTAATCAAAAACATCTAAATATTCAGTGCTTCAAGCACAAGTGCTTTTTCACTATCATTTAACCTGGTGCAACCAGCTTGACCGACTTCTATTGAGTCTACTGAGTGCATGAAATGATTCATTCACAATTGTTTATGCTCACTTTCAAGACACTGTCGCACTCTGTTTTGTATCTGTTTAGCCCACATTCAGAGGCCCTGGAGGCAGATTTTGTTTACTGTCTAGGCGCACTTGCTTGTGATGTCTCTGGATGTTCTGCTCTGTTTGTGTCTGGATATACCTGCTTATGGATGTGCGATAAATATCACCGGGGCTTTGAAGGTCCTTTATTTTTCTCTCTGTCTCATTATGAATTCTTATTGCTGTGATTCACTATTTTCTCTCTCTTCCTCAGTGCGTCCAAACTCACAAGGTCAAAGATCTCATAAGTATTCATGTCACTGCTGCACTACTCTAATCTATGTCTATAAACTTTAGGAATTCAGCACTCGCATTTTTTTATTCACACATAACTTTGAGGATTGAAAGAGAATTAATTAAAAACTTTTAACTGCAAAACTAAAAGAATTGTTTAATTAATATATTTTGCTAATCAGCTAATTGTTTCCTTTAAGCAAAAAATGGCAGACTTTGCCTAGTTCCCCTGTTTATCAAATATATTCTTTGTCTCATCAGAACACTATTATTTTGTTTTACTATAGTCTCATGAAATAATTACTTTTTAAATTTTTATTTATTACTTTTTCACTAAAAAGAATAACAAAACACTTATTGCCTATTTTGAATAGAATATTTATCAATGCAATGTCTTAATTTTCTGTGGGGTTTTTTTTGTATTATACACCATATATTCAGCCCTAGATAAAGGTATTCTATATCAAGCTTACCAAACACACCACGTTCTATGTGGCAAATTGTACACTCACCAGAGGCTTTGTTAGTTACACCTTTCGAGGTGTCGAACCCTCTGTTGGCTTTTAAACCATAATAGTATCACAGAGTTCCTGCAGATTTGTTGGCTATGTGTCCAACATACAAATTTCACATTCAACCACATCCTAAAGGTGCTCTATTGAGACCTGGTTACCACTGAGGCCATTTGAGCAGCAATCATTTGAGCTTCGGAACATGTCTCAGTAACCTGCAGTCTTGGGCAGATGAGTAGAGTGTGGACATAAATGGATGGATATGGTCAGCAACAATAGTCAGGTAGTCTGTGGCATTTAAATGATGCTCAGTTGGCACTGAGTGGCTCAAAGTGTGCCAAGAAAATATCCCCCACACAGTTACACCACCACCGCTGATACAACAAACACTGGATCGATGATTTCATGATGGCTGCACCAAATTTTTCACCCTTCCATTTTTTCATGTTGGAACCAAAATCGAGACTTATCAAAGCAGACGATCTTTTCTCGATCTTCTGTTGTCCAGTTTTGGTAAGTCCATGTGATTTGTAATCTAAGTTTCCTCTTCTCAGCTGATAGAAGTGCCACTCAGTGTGGTCTTCTGCTGCTGCAGCCGATCTACTTCAGTGCTCTGATGGTTTGTGCGTTCAAAGATGCTTTTCTGCATACTTTGGTTGTAATGAGTAATTATTTGAGTTACTGTTGCCATCCTGTCAGCTCCAAACAGTATGAGCATCTCTGCCTCTGACATTAAGAAGATAGAAAGCTACCACTTACTAGATATGCTCTCTTACTTTGACCTCCGTAAATCCTAGAGACAGTTCTGCTGCAAATGTCTAACAGATAAACAGTTTCTGAAACACACCAGCATGTCTGGCATCAACAACTATGCATGTTCACAACTACTGAAATCACTTTACTTCCCCATTCTGATGCTGGGTGTAAATGTCTACAAGCCTAAATGCACTAAGTTGCTACTGTGTGACTGGCTGATTACATATTGGTGTTAAAGAGCAGTTGAGTAGGTGTACCTAACAAAGTGGCCGGTGAGTCTACGTGTCTCTCTACATAGACTCTGAAGAGAAATTCATTTAAAATGAGCTTTTAAGGAAATGTTTGATATTTTGGGAAATGGGTTTATTTTATTTTTCCCCCTTGTGCTTTAAATTAAAGAGAATTGATTCCACATTTTTTTCCAGTAAATATGTTGCTGGAGCCAGCAGCTGGCTAACTTAGCGCATAGACTGAAGCCAGAAAGGAAACACAGTAAAAAACAAAACAAATGATTAATATGAAAAACCACTGTATTCTGGAGTTTACTGGATGTACTTTATGATCATTTCTTAGAACTTCAAGCAGCAGAACCTCCAAACCAAGTCCTGACTACAACTCAGTTTCACTTTGCAAGCAAGGATTTGACATGCTTTGTGAACTGACTGTTCATGGATTGCATGTAAGAATGTCGTTTCGTTTCAATTTGTGACTACGATGTAATGGGAGACCAACCAAACAACAGCACAACATGGCATATTAACAGTGACCGTGCCGGGGTCGGGTTGGCCTTGTTTATATGCTGAAGCCATAAACCTGTAAACATACATTTGTCTTTGCACTCTGAGACCTGTAACGAGGCTCATGAGTGTTGTCATTGTAGTTATGTGACTCTACAGACCTTTGTTTCTGTTTTCCCATGGCCATAAAGTGTTTAGTTGCGGAATTAAATGTGACGTCAAGACCCTTGCCATCATCCTTTTGTGTAGCTTGTGTAAACGCTGTAGCCATACCATGTTTTGGAACCTCAAAGTGTGTTTCTCAGAAGTTTACATTATGCATATGGTGGACTGTGTTGCCTGGTTTGCATACCCTGCTTAGGTGACATGAAAAACCTATCCATCACAGCATGTTTGCAATTGGCCCTCAATATATGCCACAAAGGTAAACTGCTGGAACTGTTTGTGCTCAAAATGAGGATTTGAATTAATGCTGATTCAGGCCTGGTGACCACTTTTTGAAATCCTTTGAAGAATCTTTCACAAGTCTACAAAGAAACCAGAATTAAAGGGAGTCTGTGTAGACTTTTAGGTTTCACATGAGCAGTCCCAATGATAAATTGTGTTTTGTTGTTTAGAAGCTAAATTTGAGCTTTAGTGCCATGGCTTTGGACCTGTATGCTCCATAAGTTCTCGAGATAAATAAGAGATACCGCAGATATGCTCAGTTTTCCATTAGCTTCTCTTCCTCTGTGTCTTCCTGTGAATCAGATTTTCTGTCACTGTCAGCCCACAATAAAGATGTATCACAAATGAATGCTCTGATTAGGGACTTTATAGCAGGAAGTCCGGAACAATTGGCCAACGAGCTTCTGGCTCTTTCCCTAGTCTATGATGAGTTGGAGGAATGATGATAATAACAACCGTGATGTCCTTATCTACACTGTTTTTATCATTTATCCTACTCAGTAAGAGTATAACAATTCTCCAAATCCACTGTTTATTTCATACCACTGTCTTTAATTTCGACAGAGGACATAAATAAGAAAAAATTAGCAGGAAAAAAAACAGAATTGTTACACCTCTACGAAACTTCATAATCAGGGTTAGGGTTATCTATCTATCTATCTATCTATCTATCTATCTATCTATCTATCTATCTATCTATCTATCTATCTATCTATCTATCTATCTATCTATCTATCTATCTATCTATCTATCTATCTATCTATCTATCTATCTATCTATCTATCTATCTATCTATCTATCGATAAGATACATAGATAAGATACATAGATAAGATACATAGATAGGAGAAGTGCTAAATTGGCTTGTTTCAGACAGCGAATGAAGTGAACGGCTGTACCAAGGCCCAATTTGAGATAAATAAAGGTTACTTTGAACTATGACTCATGCAAAGACACTCATCAAAATATGGACCTAGAAAGGAGCATTATAGGTTTCTTTTAACTTTGGGACCACGTGTGTTAGATCAGTGATGAGGAGGAAAGACATTAGCAATAATCTTAGAGAATTATAGCACAGTTATTGCTGCACACTAATCTGGAAAGGTTTTTATAGCCATTTCCAAACAATTTGAAGTCCATCATTCAGCAGTGAGAAAGATTAATCATAACATTCAAGATAGTTACCAATTCTTCCAGGAGTGGACGTCCCTACAAATTCACAGAAATGTCAGACCATAAAGTGCTCATAGAAACTGCAAAAGACCCAGAGCTACGGGCCTCACTTAGCATGTTAACTGTTAAAATTCATGACAGTGTAATTAGAAAAATACTGAGCAAGAATGGCTTGTTTGGAAGGGTTGCCAGGAGAAAGCCTCTTGAAGGGTATGGCAGTATGGCTTAGATTTGCAAAGTTGCATCTAAACAAACCACAAGACTTCTGGAACAATTTCCTTTGGACAGACGAGACCACGGAGATATTTGGCTGTAAATGCAAAAAGCCACATTTGGTGGAAACCAAGCAGCATATCAACACAAACTCCTCGTGCCAACTATTAAGCACATACACCTCACATTCAGCAACCGGCGAAAAAACTGAAATAACAACTGGATTTTCCTGAAATCCAAAAAAGAGACTTTTGTTTTTCTCTTTTATGTCTGTGCTTGATTATGGTGATGTGATTTATATGCATGTGTCCTCACAGTGCTTACACATGCTGAATTCTGTCTGTCATGGAGCACTGAGATTCATTACCATCTTTAAAGCTCTTACTGACCACTTTTGTTGCATGTTCAGATTAGGTGGTCTGTTTTTCATGTCCTTGACTCGACCACTGATATATTGTTATTTATAAGGCTGCTTTTGATTTGCCCCCATCTCACTAACGGAGCTACATTCATTAAAAAATGATTGTCATAAAGTAGGTCCCAAGATTAATTCCTACTCTGTCCACCAGTGCATAGAGTATTCTAGAGTCAAATGTGAGGCCATCTGTTTGACAGCTAAACTTTAACCGAAACTGGGTCATGCAACATGACAATGCTCCCAAGCACAGCAGCAAATCTACAACAGAATGGCTGAAAAAGAAAAGGTGAGGCAATGGCCCAGTCAAATTCCAGACCGGCAGGACTGCAAGAGAGCTGTGCATAAACAAATGTCTGCAAACCTCAATTAAACTGAAACAACATTGTAAAGAAGGGAGGGCCAAAATTGACTTCAAGTTATTGCTGCTAAATGTGGATCTACAAGCTGGTTAATCATGAGGCGTACTTAATTTTTTATACACTGCATCTGTGTTTCGCACAGAGTAACATATCAAGTATTGTTGTTCGTCTCAGCGTGTATTTACCTAATTTTAACACTTAGTAAGGCCCAGATAATTTTTTATTGTTTCCTGATGTACAAAACCTTAGAAATAAAACTAAATTGAATTGAATTGAATTGAATTGACAGAGAGTGTAGCTCATTTTTATACAGCAATAAGGTAATTTTATGTTTGAGTTTACAACTCATTCTGATAGCCACCAGAAACCAAAACTTTGGTTGGTTTATGCTTTAAATTAAAAAATCTGCTTTCATTGGTTCAGTTTTAGTGTGTTAATCCAATAATAAACAAAACAATGTTTTAGAGGATTGTTTTTTTGGTTTGTCTAACTCATAGATTTTCATTTATGTCTGTTGTACTTTAATAGGCTGTATGTAATACAAATTTGTGGCTTGGTAGAGCTCTACTCTCAGCAATTAAAAATATTTTTACTGTTTTTTTAAAGAATTATTTTTCTGCTGTTTCTCTGCACCACTGCTGTTGTTGCCACCCTTTCCCCAGTAAATTGTCTTGCATCACCAAATAAATCCATCACTTTTTATGGGATTTCCGAAAAAAGAAATGATCACTTATGCAGGAACCAGGGTCTGGTTTACAAGAGTTGAAATGCTTTAGGTTTGGTTTTTGGTTTGGTTATAAAAGTTTTTGAGGCCTCCAATGTGTTTGGCCAGTGAGCCTGATAGACAAGGTGCAAGAAACATGAATGATGTGCATTCATTGTGCCTAAAAAATGAGTCCTGGGTTGCAGCGTCACCAGGTCATTTTGTTTTTGTGCTCGGAGTTTATCCACTGAGGGAGGGGCAGCCTCCCTGAGCAAAACAAGTGGCCTGGTCTGATGAGTTTCCATTTCGCTGCAACATTTGCATGATGGGATCCAAATTTAGTATAAACAACATGAAAGCATTGATATATCCTGCTTTGCATCAACAGTTTAGGCTGCTGGTGACGTAATCATGTGGAGAATATTTTGAACTCCATAGTACCAAATGAGTATTGTTTAACCAGCAAAGTCTTTTATTACCACAGTGTACTCGTACTGTGATGGTGGCTAACATCATGTCACCTACCTCAAACTAGTTTTTTGAACATGATAATGAGTTCACTGTACTCAAATGGCAACAGTCAAAAGTTCTCAGTCCAAACAAGTGCCTTTGTCATGTGGTGGAACAGGAAATTCACATTGTGGATATGCAGGCAAAAAAATCTGCAACAACTGCTGCAACGTGCTGTCATGTTGGAATGGACCAAAATGTCAGAGGAACGTTTCCAGCACTGTGTTGAATCTATGCCATGAAGAATTAAGGCAGTTCTGAAGGCAAAAGGGGGTCCAACCCAGTTCTAGCAATGTGTACCTAATGTAGTGGCTGATTGTTTGTGGTTGAGTTGGCTGAGGAGCTCAGGAGGTAAAACAGGTGATCTGTTAATTGGAAGCTTTGTATTTCAGTAGCTTGCTGTGCTGGTCTGTGTGCCAAAGTATTCTTGGGTGAAATGATGAACCCCAAGTTGCCCTCAGATGCAGACAGAAAAGAACTTAGGCATAAAAAATGCTTTTATGAATGTGTGAATGAGTTGAAAGTTGAAAAGTGCTATATAAGAATGAGTCTATTAACCCAAATTATATATGTAAAATGAAATAAATGAATATAATTTAATTTGTATGTTATGTTATAGAAACCTGTTCCGTCTTTCTTTCTCTGCTTCTATGACTGTTTCTTCTTCTCCTCTTTTTGTCTCTCTTTTAAAGCAGATATAGCTGAAAGATGTTACAATAAACATTCCAGAGGGTGTCACCCACCCGGAGACTAATTAGAGACCTGGGAGGCTGAGCAAGATGGATGACTGCTGTGTGTGTCAGTGAAGAGAGGCGGAGGAGGAGGGGCCGTGCTGCTACAGCGGCTGATGGTTATATGCAGGTGGCTGGATATAAACAGTGGCTTTTATCTTGGCTTTGAACACGGGTAAGCTCAGGGGCCTGTACAGGTGTGTACGCAGGGCATGAGAGTTGAGAGAAGATGGTGGTTGGGGAGTCGTTACTGGTTCAGAAAAGGCCAGAGGCAGTCATTTGTCAAAGAGAGCCCACTTTGGCGGATCTTTGCTGGGGTCATAGAGTGCCACAGTAATGTGTGTTGTGTTGTGTGTGTGCAACCACTAATGATGTGGATCATATAGACACTGATGTGGCCATGTGGGGAGGGGGGAGGGGGGGTGTTGGCCAGGTCGCACAGACTTCAAACAACAACCAGATGCTTTGGTTGAGTAATCGCATTGACTCACTGTGTCCCCCATAGGACTAGACAAAAGGAGTTGTGCGTCAATGTGTGTGCCAGGGTGTTTTGTTTTTAATTAGTGTAATGAGCCAGGCGATGGCAGAGATTATTTTGGCACTGAGGAGAATGATCCCGACAGCAAACAGTGACTCAGTGTTGATGTCAAAGAGGGAGAAAAAATATCTTTCTTCTTGTCACGTTGCAGCCAAAAAGAAAAAAAAACGGAGGAGTTTTTGTTCATAAGGGTGCGAGACGCACGTCCCAGTTCTCCTTAATTTTAGCCTCAGAAGTGTTGCCTGTCCCTGCTGGGATGTGCTAGTTTTTAAGATTAATCCATCAAATTACATTCGAGTTTTCTTTCTTAGGAGATAGCTTTAGTTATGGATATACAGATAGTTCAGGTATTCTTGTGATTTTTCTGGCGTGGGTGTTGAAAAAAGTCCTATTGCAACAATAATGTGTGATCCAAGCAATAATAATATAAATCACTCTGGTTAGTGTCCCCTTTAACCATTTTCAACTTTCCCGGATCATTTTTATACCTGATAATTCCTTTTAGTGATAGTCTTGATTATTTTGGTAATAGCCTCATCTGATCATCTTTAAATGTTCTCAACACCCAAGAAACAATCCAAAGATACAATACAGACCAGTGATTTTGTTATTACTAATGTGATTGGTTGAATTACAATTATGGTAATCAAAACAATCCATCCATTCGCTTATCAGAGTCGCAGGGGTGCTGGAGCCTATCCCAGTCGTCTTAGGGCGAGAGGCGGGGTAGACTGTGGACAGGTCGCCAGTCTGGCGCAGGGCTAACACATAGACAACCATTCGCACCCACACCTATGGGCAATTTAGAGTTTCCAATTAACTGCATGTTTTTGGACTGTGGGAGGAAGCCAGAGTACCCGGGGAGAACCCACGCAAACACGGGGAGAACATGCAAACTCCACACATCTGATGGTGGAATTGAACTCAGGACCGTCTTGCTGTGAGGCAACAGTGCTAACCACAATGACACCGTGCTGCTCACTATCTCAAGAAATCGGAACATCAAACTTTAGGTAGCAGCAGAAATGTCAGAACCAGCAAACTCTGTATGGGCCATTTGTGACCCAGGGGCTCTATATAATATGGTTCTCTGAAATGCCAAGAGCAAAAGCCTAGATGGAGAAATAATATTCAGCTACAAAAGAAAGAAATGTGACATTAAGATTCAGGGCTAGGCACTCGTGTTTACCCAAGAGAGAACAAGGACATGACATAGTCTTGGCCCCGAATTTGTGAATTCAAAGCATCTTGGCCAACTTCTTATTCAGCTATGCATAACTTCGCATTGGCAGGCAGGTCAGGGATGCTGAAGTACTTTCTAATACATCTCAGTGGATTATTCTTGCTGTGACCTCCAGCCCCCATCCTGTATAACTCAACAGTCAGGACACATAGCAGGGTGAGGGGCTCTGCTGCAGCCACCCATGCTAAAAATCCACACACGTGATACTGGAAGAAATGTACCTAAAGGAAAACAATCAGAATTCCTAAAGGGCAAAATGCCAAAAATATGGATGATAACTAAATAAATAAGTGTGAATGAGATGTGTGGAAGTGCCAGCTTATTTCTGAAGACGGCAAAAAGGGAGAACAGAATTACAGTAACTCCAGCAGACCACAAGGAATGTGGCCGGGCAGCATGTACAGACAAGCCCAGCATGCAATCAGACACGCACGCACACACACACACACACACAGATACAAAGAAGACAAAGGAAGCCTTGCTACTTAAACTGCACAGCATCTCAGACTGATAGCGCCAATTCACATTCATTTTCACATGGACAGGATGTTTTCTTTTATCCCACTGGCACAAAATCTGTTTGTGTGAGGATAAACACATAACACACCATATTTAAAATAATAAACACAATTTTGTTCACATAATTGCAGAAAAAACTGTTTATGGCCTCACTGGCATTCCAAAGAAATTGCCATCTGATATTATCTAAGCCCTAAATTGTAAATAAATACTATCTGGCTGAACTGACAGCACAAAAACAGCCGTCATGTCTTTAAGGACATTTGGAGTAATAATAACAATAAAAGCCAGAGGAAGATTTTAGTGAACCTGGTCATGTGCTTTAGTTAAGAAAATGAGGCTAGGTTGGAAATGTAAATCCATATAGAGTCTAACAAATCTGAACTTCTCAAGCAAGAGGAGATAGAGAGAAACAGAAACTGCATAACGACAATTTCAGGGCAGCAGTAAGTTCATGAACGGTTGGATGATGCAACAATTTAAAGGAAATAAACAGATGAATAGTTCCAAAGAAGAAAAAATGTGTTTTTTAAGGCTTAAGTGAGAGTCCTGGCATTACCCCAGTTGAAATGGTGTGGTCAGAAGAGGGCTGTTCAGTCTAGACATCCAACAAATCTTAATGAACTGTAACAGTTTCACGAGGAATGGTCCAAACTTCCTCCTCAGAAACTGCTATAGCAAATTCTAAATGGAGGCTGGTGCTGATAAAGGCTCTACAGGTTTGAAGGGTATTGAAAAGCTACAAACTTTTCTGTCCTACAATGTTAACCCCTTTCACATTTTGCTTCTCAAGACATTCAAAATCGGTGGTTATGGATGAACACAATAGTACATTAATTAGTCAGAAGATAGCTACACATTTTATTAATTGACTGGAATAATTAAGACTATAGAGTAAGTATAAAGTAGCAGACGTGTACAGTACTTGAGTTCGACTGCCACAGGTGAATATTTTAGGTTTAGGTTTAGATATAATATTCCTTAAATATGTCAGACTAAAAGCTGGCTGTTCTACAGTAATGCAATTCAAACAAACAAACAAAAAAGTCACAGTCATAGCAAACGTCCAACGTAGTTAAATTCTAAGAACTTCCTTTCTCCTAAACAGTCCCAGTCTTTGAATTTAAAACAAGTTAAGCTTTTACCAGCAAGCATCTCAAGGCCACACAGTCGCATTTGTCCAAAGGGCACACGTCATGCTAGATTACTTTCCCAGAACACCCCTTCTCAACCCAGTCTTTTTTGGCCAAATAAATGTTGAGCTTTCCCACCCCCCTTTCAGCATGGCGGAATCATACTACTTTTAGTCTAACGGGCTGCTGTTTGGGCTTGAAAGCGTGTTCTCAGTGCTTCATGGTGATTGCTGTTAAACACGTGAGGGTGCTGTTTCTCACGAGGTCAGACTGACTGACTGTAATGTAATAATAAAGGGCCGAGAAGTGCTCACAGTGGGCTTGTACACTCAGTGCACCTGTTTCTATTAGTGAATAGGGCTGGACAAGCTTCGGTGGAGATATGCAAAAGAGGAACCGTAGAATTAGGATCTGACTTTCCGATTTTAGATTGTGATAGTTGTGTTTTCTTTACGAACAATTAAAGGTTTTCACATGAACAATAAATAAAGCAAAACGCAGATAAATATATAAATAAATGTAGGCCTTAAATGTTTTGTGATTTGTTAAGTTTTTTTGATCAGAAATCCCGCCAAAAAAAGTAATTTCTTCCAAGAAATACTTAACAAGTAGTTTCCCCAGCTTCATTCCTCCAGTTAATCTCGTTTGTGTTAAGATGTGAGACTATACTAAACTATGGCTTTACTCACTTTTCATCTTTTCCACACTTTTGACCATATTTTCTTATATCAGAAGGATGTTTGGCCTCTCCTTGTCTTTTGTTTAACACAGTGCATGAGAGGGCATGGTTTCCAAACACAGTGGACCATTAGTTATATTTAGACTCATCATAAAAACAGACAAAATAATATTTCAGAATGTTTATAATGTGTTTCTTATAGTCTTATAGCATGTTTTCCATTAACTGCCCTGCTTTATGGTAGTATTGAGCCCCAGCTGTGTCGCTACTCTGCCCGTGTTGACCTAAAACATGCTTCATTGTCGTTGTGATTGTATTGGATACTGATTTATTATATTGTTTTAGTTTAGCTGTAATATTAAACTTGGTTTGCGGTCAGTTGTGATTATTATGCTTTGATGTGATTTGATTTTTAACTTTGCGGACCTGCTGTTCATTGCACCACAGAGACCACCTTTAAAACCCCATCGCGCCACCCTCTCTCCCTCCCTCCCTCCTCTTTTCTTTCTGCTGCTTTCCCAGTGCTGCAGGTTGAATCCATTGCCCCTATTTCCTGTCACATGGGTTGGAAATAGGATCCCTGTTTTCTACTATCTGGTCTCGTCGTAGTGGTGTCAGTGTAGTAGTAGCTGTAGGACCTGCCTTGAAGTTCAGGGACTTTTTAACACCGGCCAAAGCGCGACTCCTGCACAGACACAGACAGACAAGCAGCAAGTCAGACAGCCAGTCAGTCAGTCGGTCCAGCAGCCTGCCGCTCTGCGCACCCGTCCGTCAGGCTGCACTTCACCTGAGAGCGAATTCAGACTCTTTAATCACACGATGGATTCCTGGACCGTCACCTCTGCTCTGCTTCTCGCTGGCTTTATTTCTTCCGCGGCTTTTAATGATTTCGACACCGGTAAGTCAAACTTTTCTCTTCGCCTTTTCCTTGCAACGGGTTTGCGTCTCCAAAGTTCCTCTTTAGCGCGACGCACAAGCGCTTCTCTTCTTTAAAGAGAAAAAACAAACAAACAGCACAACTCGCACTAAAAAGTGCAGCAGTCCTAAATATGCTCATGATACTCTTGGTATTTGTTTCGCTATCCCACATCTTGCAGTTAGCAGTAACTTCATTCATAGTTAATCGCCTTGGTAAAAATCCCACTACGGCATTGTTTCCCAAACGGCATGAGGTATTTAATTGAGAGGTTTACAGTTTCCCTCCGAGCAGCCAAAGCTCACAGGGAAATTGTTTTGATTTTTCGGCTGCAGGGAGGAGAGTGGTGCTCTGGAGTGAAGTGTCTGGTCTGACGATCAGGCGTCACTTCCACACGTACTAAGATAAACACTTGTGCTCCTAACTGTAAGGTGTCCGGGACACATTCGTACCATGACGTTTACGGACCACAGGTCGCCTTTATTATATTGTTTTACAGACATTGTTTTAATGTAATCAGGGAAACGGCGAGTTTCCCTGATTACATTAAAATAAGACAAACCTGCAGCTGCCTCACAATCCACTTTCCAACACATCCGGCTCTATTTTTATTTACCTCTTCTACATCAGCCCCTCAAAGTTCAACGGATACATTTGAACTGATTTCATTTTCAGCTTTTCTTGCAGAAATAAAACATTTTTCATTCCCAACATCATATCGCCAGAGGAGGCCTGCTGGCTGTTTAATTGAACCGTGCAAATACGAGTTCTCCCCGGAATGAACTTGAAACCGTCCGCTAAGTCATCTGATATCACCCGTTTAATTTGCCATCAAGTTCAGATTAATACGCAAAGGGTACGCTTGCGTCTATCTGCTGCACTTCAAAGTAACAGCCGGATCCCCAGTGAGAGCCGCCTGCTCTGAGACTATTTTGTTTGAATGTGAATATCTAATAATGATGACCGCACTAACCAGCTTCTCCTTGCTGTAATTTGTGCCGCGTTTCATGTCGAAGCAGCAAATCCTCATGCTTTCCTTTTTAATTTTTTTGTCTCTTAATTATACCCTTGGATTTCAAATTAGAGGGTCCACCATCTGGGCTAGTGCGTAAGTACTCCCATGTGTACCTATGTATTAACAAAGTATTTAAAGCAATGGTATTCCCCCTCATAACACAGGGGAGAAGAAAAGGCCAAGTTTATGTTTAGTTTGTCAGCTGTGCCATATTTACTGTAAAGTAAAACAATAATTTAATGTCTCTACAAGAAGTCAGTCTCTTGTTGTAAATGATAGAATTGACTTAGGCTGTCTTTGCTGGTTGAAGGTTAAATACCCTCAATTTGACTGGACTGTGAGGCCAAACTGAATGTTAAAGCCAGCAGCACCTAAAGCCCTTCTATGTCTTTCAAAGTAATGAGAGCTGAGGAAGATGGGCTCTGTGGCGCAGGCAGAGCTGAATTGCACTGAACGGTTCCATTCAGTGTTTGGATATCTGGATGAAAAGAATCAAGTGAACATCTGTAATGTTATTAAGCAACAAATCAGGGTAACATGGGCAAATATGAATTTTTCAGCACAGCGGCATTTTCCTTTACCCGCTGAAGTTATTACCTGCAGCAGCTTATTAATGTCGTCCAGAAAGCCAGCTGCTGCTGCTGCTGCTGCTGCTGCTGCTGCCGCCTTTGTGAGACAGCACCTTAAACAGTTACACTTGAAATGCTTTCTCTGTCCTTGTGGACTGCAGCTTTGGATCAAGCAGAAGTGTATTAGCATCAAAGTGTTCTTCATCTCCTGCTCAGTGGTAATCACGCACTTGGTGCTGTGCACACATGCAAACATGCACCTAAGTGCAAATGTATCTAAGGGTTAGAGATGGCATGATGGTTGTAGCGGTGGAGCAGTTAAGTACCATTATGCAACATATAATATGACAGTGTGCTCTTCTTCCATACAGCACACTTAACACTCCCACTATAGAGTGATAGTTAACCACAGACCCTTATCTTTATAAAGAAGCTTTATAAAAGAAACTCATTTAGACTCCCACATGCTGTTGTGCCCGACTGCATCCTGCTGTTGTTTTCTTGGCAGCTGCTTACAAATGTACACACAAGTAGAAGCTGAAGTCTGTCAGAACTGTCAAGATGAAGTGTAATTGAGTTGGTCTATAAGCCAGTAATGATCTAGCTCATGGCATTGTTGTCTTAAACAAGCTCAAGTTGGTGAATCATGGCAGATTTATGATCTTCATGTTTCTGGTAACCAGGACTGTCTCTACTAGTAGGTGGAAGACAGGTGGCCACTGGTGAAACTTAAAGTCTTTTGTTTATGTAACGAGTTCACACAATTCACACAGTTTTTTAATTAATTTTCAAGTATTGACATTACAGTAAGGTGGTTTCCCTATTAAAATCTGGGTGTGTGAGTCCTTTTTTGTCTCAGTACATGCTGGTGTAGCTCATAGGTCAGTTTGATCAGAAGATCATTACCACTCTCACATCTGTCTATGAGGCGTCAGTGTGTGGTTGATGAACTTAGTTTGTAAGACTGAACACAAATGTAACAAAATTGTATAACACAGCAGCTTTACAGTTCACTAATTATTTACATTTTTGTTATTTCTCTTCAGAAATTGAAGCATAAAAAGAAAACTTCATGTCTTTGTTGATACACTTGTTTTGGGCCATGGCCAGTAGTTTTCTGGAGTTTTTGTTAAAACTGTTTTAAGAGGCCTGTATGGCTGTGCATTAAATACTACAGTCATGCATTTTGCTTTTTATTGGAATAAACAATGACTATGTGGAATGCTTATTAGCTTGCTTTATGGATAATGGCAGCCATCTTTTATCTCCTTTGGACAGAGTCAGTCAACCCGTTGCCGAAGACAAGGGATGTGTGTATGGGTATGTGTTAGATTTAACAGATCCATCCATCCTTCCATTGACCTCATATAACCCCAGTTCACCACTTCACTCTCAGACTGATGGTTTAGCTGTAGTCCTACAATATTTAAAAGTAGAATGGGAGGCAGAGCCTTCAGCTTTCAGGCCCCTCTTCTGTGGAACCAGCTCCCAGTTTGGATTCGGGAGGTACACACGCTCTCTATTTTTATGATTTGGCTTCAAACTTTCCTTTTTGGCAAAGCATAAAGTTAAGGCTGTATCAGGTGACCCTGAATTCTCCTTTAGTTATGCTGCAGGAGGGCTAGGCTGCTGGGAGTTGAAGAGGGAAGAGAGTGAAGTGTGCTTCTTCTTCACTCACTATGTTTTTATGCACAACTTGCATTTAATTATCAGTTATTATTAATTGCTTGCTATCTTCCACAGCATGCCTTTTTTCCTGTCTTCCTCCCCTCACTTCCAACTGGTCATAGGAGAAGGCCTTCTCTCCCCAAGCCCCCAAGCCTGCTCTGCCAGGGGTTTCTTCCTGTTAAAAGGGATTTTTTCTTTCCCACTGTCACCAAGTGCTTGCTCTTAGGGGGGCATCACATTGTTGGGGTTTTCTCTGTACTATTGTAGGTCTTTACCTTTCAATATAAAGCAATTTGAGGAAACTGTTATTATGATTTGGCGCTATTGAATTGAATTGAATTGAATTGAATTGAATCATTCCTTCCATCCTTCCTTCCTTCCTTCCTTCCTTCCTTCCTTCCTTCCTTCCTTAAACACTTATCTTACTTTTATTAGGGTCACCATGTACTGGAATCTCAGCTATCATTAGGCCAGAGGGAGAATATACCCAGTAGAGTTCTCCAGTCCATCGTCGCGCTAACATAGAGATACACATAGCCACACACTCTCCCACTCACATGCAGAGAAAGTTGTAAATCACCAATTATCCTAAACTGCCTTTGAATGATGCGAGGAAACCGAAGCATCTGGAGGAAATTTGTGCAGGTGAAGACTCCATTTAGAAAGGCATAACACAATTTATTTCTTCTGTTTGCTATTTATTGCTGCAGTCTTACTATTTATGTTTTACTCCTGCACAGTTGGTGTGGAGCACCCATAATTTCATTGTACATGTACAATGACAGTAAACGGCTATTCTATTCTATTCCATTCCATTCTATTCTATCCTATTCTATAGTTGACATTGCACTCACAGAAGCTTAAAGAAATAGGCAGCAGAGAGCTATGACTCTGATTACAAAAAAGTCTAAATATGTAGAAAGTTTGGAGAAAATGGCCATGCTGTTAATGAAATCTGTGACCTTAGTAAAAAGTTACCCTATGAGTTTATGGTCTCTAGTTTTAAGTTTTATTTCATATAAGATGATGCCTGTATTTTAAATTACAGTCCTAATAAGAGTAAAATAGATAATATTGCAGGATATGTTTTAGGGTGTGGCTGTTGTGACTGACAAGTCACTGCTGCATGAGTGTGCAGTTTCCTCAGATTCTTTGTCAAATCTGGCCCCAGCTCATGTCAGGATGTTTTAACACCAGTTGTTTGTATACAGTCTGTGCATTGTATATGAGGAGTTTTCTCAACTGCACACATTGCAACTTTAATGAAAACGCTTAGCTTTGGCTGTGTCAAGCTGAAACTTGAAAAGGGCAAGCTGTGGCATTTTGGCAATATGGTATGCACTCTCATTATGTGATCACAGAAGACAGAGCTGTCAGAAATAAGCCCTGATGAAAAAAACATCAGGTTAATATCAGGCTGTGCTCGACCAGCTGAATCTTGGCCTGATCGAAGGCAGTGTGAGGTGCCTGATGGGACTGCTTTTTTCTGCACTTTTTGCAATGTCTCTTATTAGCTAGACATGCATGAAATAATGCTACGTGATAAGATTTGTCAAGCTGGTGATATAGCCTATCAAATGAGCTTGCTGCATATCCAGCCATGCTAACATATTTATCTCAGGGTTTTTTTTTGCTTCTTTTTTAAACTTTATTCAACGTAGGCATCTGAAGACCAGAAATGAAATAAATTGATGGTTGGATGAATGACCACGTGTTGTGAGTTCTCTTTGTACCCTGACTTGTGTATAAGCTGCTGCATAAACTGGCAACCCTCTGTTGCATCTGGCAACCCTCTTTCTTTCCTGCTCAGTGTCTGATCGCTATCCAGCAGGGCATGATGTTGGCCTGGACTCTGACCGATTCATCGCCCTTGACTACAGACAGAACTGAGTGTCTTGCGGTGCAGCAGGCGAGGAAAAACTGGTTCATAAGACTGTACAGAGGTGGTAGCTTCATTTTGGCAACTGTTATGCAGCTTCTGTCTTCACTGGGTTGTTGTGTGATTGATAGGAGTTATTTTCAGATGTCTGGCTTAATGTCAAGTTAGCGTGAATTGCCTGTGTGTGTTTGTGCTTGTCTAACCTCACCCCTCTGTGAAAAACAGGGGAACATGGCAGAAGCACATACGGTACCTTAGAGTTTAGGGCTAGAAATAACAATTAAGTTTGCCATAGTACAGCAGTGAAACCTGTGACAGTTTGGCTGTAAAAGTACATTCAGTTCAAGGGTGTCAAACTCATTTTAGTTTTTGGGCGACATAGAATCCAATGTGATTTCAAGTAGGCTGGATGAGTTAAACCTATGCATCCTTATTGATCCTCTTATCGATTTTCATTGGCTCCCCTTTGACGGCCATCACCTACACTAAGCAGCATATAAAAGACATCACATTTGTACAAATTAATTGCATGCTGTGTGTTCAAATGTTTGGATATGTTGGAGGTTTTCCTCTCTGTGTTGTGATCAGTATTGAGGTCATTACTCAAAAAAGTGGTTATTACACATATTACACAGAACACTTTTCTACTCACTCCCAGGAGAGGGTAATTTGTTATACTATGTGTTACATTACTTTCTTGTTACTGTATAAACTGACCTTAAATAATTACTATTTAACATTTTAAACCTATAGGCCATCGTCCCACACAGCAACACAAATCCATATCTAATGAGGACACACACAGGATCTTTCTTGTTGTATTAAATAAAGGATTTTTTTTACAAAGCAATAATAAAAACCAGCAAAAAGAGACTTGAAAGCGATCGCCACAGTGATTCTACTTTAGAAACATGAACACGTAGAAACGGAGGCTGGAGTCTGACTGCTCATCAGTTTATTACCTGTTGAGCTTCGATTTCTGGCTGCTGAGCTCAATATTCACTCAGCTTTAACGTCACTCTGGGTTCTTGGCTAGCTTAGCATTAGCATGCTGTCTGTGCAGGTCCTTGAAAAGAGCTGAAAAGTTGTCTTAGCAGCATAACTATTGGAAGTATTTCTGTCCTGGATGCAGTTTGCACTTTACCATTGCGCTCTCATGCTTTTGTGCAATAAAAATAAAAGTAATGGCTGTATCCACCCTGTGGACTGCCCCGCCATTTTTCTCCTTCAACACACGAACTGAAGTCAACTGATTGTAGCGAGAACCCATAAGCGGGATTGATAGACAAGCAGACTCACGATTCCAAGAAATTGGACTGCTGGGACTTCTCGATTCCCATCCTTAATAGTATGTCACGTCTTTGGGATTCAAACAACTTGTCATGATCTAGAAACACTTTAACTTCCCAAGCATGTCTACCCCTGTGTAGTAATGCTCACTAAACTTGAAGAAGCAGTGAATTTTATAGAAAAACTATAATTATTAATGACTTGTCTGCAAATTTCACACTTGGAGTCTTTGTTTAACACCCCTAATTTAGTTGGTCAGCAGCAGCGTTTAATTGTAGATTAAATAGCAACTCCACAAGAACTTCTTGTCATTGCTAGATTAAAAGCACAGGTTCCAGTTTGAATTTAATTAAATTTATGATTAAACAGTTATTAAGTTCATAAAATGAAAATTAACAAAAATCCAAAAAATTAAAAATGGTCATCATAGATGGTTAGCGCTTAACGTCTTTAAATCACTTTTTTTTTCTAAAGTCTGAAACCAAAAGACATTTAATTTAATGACAGAAAAGCATTGTCCAATTTAATTTAATTTCAGCTCTGTGTGTGTGTGTGTGTGTGTGTGTGTGTGTGTGTGTGTGTGGGAGTAAGTGAAGTTTAACTGTGAAGCAGCTGTTACCATCTGGAGTCTCTATAAACTTTCAGTGTTTCTGCTTAAGAGTTTAAAGGGGCCATGTCAAGTGTCAAACCAAGAGGTGCCATGTTTCTCTCTTCCAACTACAGCCACACTCATATAAACACATATAGATAACCACAAGTGTATGCATACACGGCACACTGGATGCCTCCAATCATCATCTCTCCCTCTTTCACCCAGTCAACATCCTCAATCTTTCTTGACTTAATCTTCTTACAGCTCGTCCACGCAGCCTATACAGTTTATGACTGGGCTCCATCAACCTTTGTAACCCTTGAGACGGCGTAATCTCGGTGAGTGTGTGTGAAGGAGCGATGCTCTGAATCGTTTGCCTCAGAGAGATAATAACAGGCCATCCTCAGCCATTTGAAGAATCACGAGCTTTGTGTTGGCAGAGGTGATCGCAGTGAAGCATTGATTTGAGGGGAGACAGTGGGTTCTTAAAGAGTTTAACATAAGGACTAAATCCTCAGTGCCCAGAGTGGGGAGTGTCAGGGAGCATTATGGGAAGTGGGAGCATGGAGTCTGGGTCTCAGATGTGGGGGCTGCGGTTCCCCCTGCTTTTCCGGTTCAAAGATGGAGATGGAAACCTCTCCTCCCCTGGTGAGCTTCTGTGCAGCACATTCTGACGCACACACACAAAAACCACTCGTGCAGATTTGTTTTACTGTACTGTACTGTGTGTGTATGTGTGTGTGTGTGTGTGTGTGTGTGCGAGAGAGAGAGAGAGAGAGAGAGAGAGAGAGAGAGAAAGAGAGAGAGAGATGATTAAGGATGTGATCATGTGTAGCAGCAAGAGGAAGTTTTTGAGTTATTTAAAAATCCTTTGTCCTTTCCAGGCTTTGGAGTTGTGAAAACAACCAGCAATAATCAATATTTTACACAGTAATGGCAGATTAAATAGAATGATTTACTCACACTGATACTTTACAAAGAATTAGCACCCACTTTTGCAGACAAGGAAATGCTTGACTCCAGCACAGCCCCACAGATTTATTTATTTTTTTTAGTTATTTTTTTTTATTGCAGAGTATTGCAAAATTATAGGTGCAGCTTGTCTGTATTGTCTGTGAGAGAATTATTATGAAAAGAAAGCTAAACTAATTCTAACTGACCTATTTCTCTGTTTCCACATCTATCTATGAAACGAGGTAAAGAGCTAATACTAGGCAAAGATGCCGGGGGGTGGCTGCCAAACCGTTTTAGTCTGGGTTTTGCTGTATCTCCAAAATACTTTTCCAAGTGAAAGATTTGTAATTACAGTAATATGTGAGCTAACCTGGGATCAACAGTACTGAGACAGAGATCTTAGTTTGTCATAATAACTCTTGAGCCTCAAACACAGTGCAGCTAAAGAGACATTGCTTTATTTAATAGTTACTTATTGCCATATTATGCCCACTGGCCAGATGTCTCCCATTCCACAGTAACCCCCAACCATGATGGCCAGATACTTGCTAAAATTAATACCAAATCCACCAGATGTGGTGCTAGGTGAGCGTATATATATATATGTATGTATATATGTGTGTGTGTGTGTGTGTGTGTGTGTGTATCTATCTGTCTATCTGTCTATATGTATGTATGTATGTATGTATACATGTAGCTTTATAAAACTCTATCTAATCTGTTAGATTTATGCTTCTATCTTGGAGAACAGTCACAAGATGTTGTTTGGTTTAGAGTTATTGTGCATCACATCATCCATTTCTTTTGACAGATTATCTGCTGCAGAGAACAGTGCCTCATCTTTGAGTGAATAATTCAATGTGACATTTATTAGCCTACCTCAGTATTTTACACTGAAACTGTTTGGATTAATGTATAGCATTCTTCCTAAGAGGAAAGGCAAGCTTTGGAGCTGCTGCCCATTTTCAAATGACTTTTGAAATAACATAGGCCTTTGCATTTCCCTTCAAGGACATGCAAAAGTGGTTGCATCAGTCGCAGGACAGAACAATCTACTGGAGAGACACATGGTTGCTTCTGCTGCCTTTTCTCTCATCACTCATTGAAATGATGAGTAAGCTAATGCCCCTAAAAGATTTGTACACTTCTTAAACACTCTTTTTGTGTCTTTTGGGATATATACTTGTCCAGGCAGTTTGTCCTTGTTGTTTTCAAAGTATACTCAGGCACTCTGTCTCCTTTTAATGTTATGTGGATGCATAATGAGTCAAAAAGCACATAAAGAGGCATAATAAATCTTTAATGCAATGCCCACAATACAAGTTTAGCAAAGCAACAAAATCTAAAGTACATGCACTGACTTCATCTGGCACTGGGACTTTTTAGCAAAATGCTTAAATGCTACTGTGCACTAAAGGAGTAATGAATTTACTGCATAGCCTATGGGCACTAAGACAAGCACTCCCAGCATAGTGGAAACATCAGTGTTTTCTCTCCACTCAAACTGGTTATATGTGACTGTTGATGGACAGACACTGATATGTCGTAGTAAGACCTTTTCCTATAAAGCAAGAAATATCAGGGATATTTTTGCAGTGAAGAAATTAAATGCACTGCTCTTTATTTTTTCATGACATTTGATTGTCATCTATCTATCTATCTATCTATCTGTCTATCTGTCTATCTGTCTGTCTGTCTGTCTGTCTGTCTGTCTGTCTTTTGCATCTCTGAATTGTCAGAGCAATGACCTCTCAGCCCTCCAATATGAGCTTTGTAAGTCTTTGCCATGATCAGCTCAGTGTCCAGTTCAGTAGCATAAGAAAGAGACTTCAGATGGAGAGGTCAGGAGTTTAAATCACCTTGTTAATGCATATACTTTCTCAGTTTTCTCTTGACAGAAAATGTTTTGCTTTCTGTTTTTCTAGCAGCTAAAATGACAATGAAAGGCAACTCTTAAACACAAACCTTCTCTTGCTAGAAAATCCAATATTGGCATCCAAGTAATGTCCAAGAAGCATACCCAGAAGATCGCCGGGCTACATCTCTGATGTCTGTACATCGTTCACTTTGGAACTATTTTTTAGCCAATAGAACATGTTCAGGTATTTTGAATTATTGGCAAGTGGACGTACCCAGATTATGCAATCAGAACAAGGACACTTTGCAGCCACTGAATTAACCAACAGGTGATCAAAGTGCACATCCTACAGAATGTGTTCGTGAAAAACAAGCAGGCTAGCTTACTTAGCAAGTTATGAGTGGTAACATGTTAGCTTACAACACGTTATGCATACAATTATTGTTTTCTAAAAAATGTAAAATTAGTTGCTCCCTTCACGTGTAATGTTTACTACAACTAAAATAAAAAAAATCACTAAATAGTGTTATGCATTTGTAGACTGTCCCAAAAAATCATTTTGTTTCAAGCTGTTTTTATAATTTATTCTTACATTTTAATTTTAACTGACCAAACAGTCATATGTACACATAAAAGGTACACTGGTGTTGTCGATCTTCATAACCCAGAAAATTGAGCTTTCTAACTTGTGTTATTGTTCAACACAATTTGGAATCGCACAAATTAATTCATATTAGCGATTTGATGATTAGCATCAACGCAAGTCATGATCTTATCTTAAACTTGGCGTAGCTATACTGCCTGAACCAAAGCAAACAAGAATTAAAAGTAAAACAAAAAAAATGGTCATAGAAGATATACAAAAGAGGATGCACTTTGAAGGATGCCTCAAGGGCAATTCAGGGTTTGGTATCTTGCCCAAGGATACTTTGGCATGCAAACTGGGGGAATCAGGGATTGATCCACCAGTGGACGACCTGCTCTACCACCTGAACCACAGCTGCCTCAATGTCACTTGAATGTTGGGTGTTTTTGATAACGCCTCCTTTGTTTTTTGGGAGTTTTTTTCAGACGGACCAAATAACTAGTTGCAGGATTTGTTGTAAATTTTAACCGTGAGGTAGATCGAAATAAATATTTACACCAGCTCTCTGGTGACGCTAGATGAGAAGAAAGAAGAATTCACATTTACTTTGAAGCCACACATAGAGCCCAGAAACTCTGAGTTTGCACTTCTTAGCACACACATACTCAGCCTGTCTTGACTTGTGAAGACAGGTCAAAATTTTGAAGAATTCCTTCATTTACTTGGCAAAAACTAAGGTGAATCTGACTCATAGTTTGGAACATGTTGCAAATGTGTGCTTCTGTGACAAGTTGCTGCTGATGGAGTTCCTGTTGACCTCTGGGTGGTGCCCTGCGAAGGTCAAGTTGTGGGTGATACCCTTGTTCTCCAGTGCCAAGGGACTGGATCGCCTGTAAAACCATAAGCACTAAGAGAGAGAAACAGAGAAGAAACAGACCCGGTTATTATAAACACAATCATGCTTATTATCGTGCCACTCTGATTCTCGTCCTGTCGTGTTCAAAGGCTTACATTCCTTTGATCGAAGCACCTCAGTGTGTGTCGTTCCTCAGTCACTGCACTTCTCTTATTAAGCTTCTGCTGAGTGAAGCTCTTTCATTTCTCCTGCACCATGTGCAAATCACCACCTGCTCTGGCGGTTGGCCGGGTGACCCATCATGCAAAACACCCAGACCTGTTCCAGCTTCAGGATTTATGATGGCAAGGGAAGTACATGGATAACCCCCTCCCCCCACAGGTGACAAGGCGTGACAGATGCAGCAGTCATATTAATTACAAACTGTCCCCAAACAAAGTGCTGAGAGGTTGAGTGTGTCACCCCAGTCCCTGATCCACGGAGGCGGTCCTGTGAGACAACATGGAATTAAGCTGTCAAGCTGCTGCTGGTTGTACACAACTGTCAGGCTTTAAAGAGATAAACAATGTTTAGGTGGGAGAGTGCACTCATGTGGTCAGAGTACTGGTTTGTGAGGTTTTGTTGCTCAAAGGTCAGTTGAGACCAGTCAGAGTATTTTGCTGAATGGCTGTGACATGTTGGTTTTGGACTGTGAAAAGTGCTACCTTATTCTTTCATAACTCCCTTCCGTCTCAAAGTGTCTGGATTGTTCTCCAAGTTGTCTTTCTCGTCTCTTGCAACTGATTCACGTCTCCTCCCATTTTAATGCTATTATGCATGAGCCGTGTTGCCTGGCCGCTTCGTGCGCCTTGACATTTGCGTATGCATGAGGAGGCCCACTCCAGTCAATGCAGAGTGACATTCTCCCTCAGCTTTGCTGGTGCTCTCTGCTGCAGTCAGAGCCCATCAGCTGGAACACACTCCAGGGCAAGAGGGTAAATCAAATACTCAGAAAACAGTAATGAAATACTATAGAGCCTTATGTTCTATGAATTCTATTAACTCTCAAACAAACAATTGTTTTCATTATCAAAGCTCAGTTTAATTCACAAAGAATGGGATTTTAAAGGAGGTTTAAGGCCCCGGGGATGAAGTGGCTGATGCATGAAAACATTACACAAAATATAACTTTTTGCCACAAAGCTGGATTTATATTATAATGACGTGAAGCGAGCGTTATCAGCTCTGGCTGTGTTGATAGAATAGAAGTGCAGCTTTGCTATCATCTAACAGCTTTCATTGGCTGATGTATTGTTTCCACATTTCAAGGAGAACCGGGGATAAAAACTATTAGCCTTTGGTTTGATTTATTTTGGTCGTGGCCCAGAACCATACAAACCAGCTTCCTGTCTCAGTATTTGTCTTTTTCAACATACTATTAGTACGACTCTGACATAGTATGATTAAGGTAAATTAGCTGTTTTTCTTTCTTTGAATCAAACGTGTTCCAAACGTCTTTCTAGTGATAGGCTGGGTGTTTTTTTGCAAAAAATCTCCACAGGCTGAGTTTCAAAGCAACCATGTATTTTTGTGGTGTCACATGCAGTTTGGAGTTTTGAGAAGCGTAACCAAGAACATAACGGGAGGATATTGAATTGCTACTGTGTGAGACATGACCTGTCCGGCGAACTTTAGTTCTTTTTATACTGTAGTTATGGTTGGGCCAGGGCCACTGAGGTCTGTGTTCTACTGCGGTAGAGTAATGGAAACCACTTTAAATAAATGGAGCGTAATTTTGCTGCTGAGCCTCGGGGTCTGGTTTGTGTCCAGCTGCAGTAGTTTGTGGCCGAAGAGGCAAATTTTCACCTTTCTTCCCTTTGCAGGAAACGCCCACAGCAAGTGACGATTTGACAAGGCCGAGCAAGTGGACATGGCTAAGTGGACAGAGCAAACATTTGGACAAGTGAAGGGAGCAAGCATAGCTAAGCAGACTGAAAACAAAGGAACAAAGCCAGCAGTGGACAGAGCTAAGAAGCCATGACAGGGAATCTGAGAGTGCAGAACAGAAGCTGGGAAACATGAAACGTGTGGTCTTTTTAGGAATATGGAAATAAATTAACACAAGCCGTAAAGCTCTGATATTAGATAACCCCATGAAAAGTAGTCCCACCTCAATGCTTTGAGAATGTGAGATTTTTTGCATTCTAAAGTCTTTAATATATACACTCTAACAAACAGACATAAAAATTATTTACACTCTCTACAAAAAAATGGCCTTTTACTCCAAGACATATTATAAGGTTAGGGTTCTTCTTGTTCACCGTAGGTTACCTGAGCTTCAAAAGTTCAAGGACTTCACTTTAAAAGTGCAGAGGAACATCTCTGTCCACCGTTTTCACAAACCACCATTGTCCCTCAAGCCGTGGAGCCGATCATATCCCATTGCACTGCCTTTCAAAGAGGCTTCGAGTCAAAAGGGATGTAACTCAAGTCGCCAGGAGGCCCCGATATAGTTGTCTGTCCTGCAGCAAAGGTGAATACAGCTCTCAGAGGTGAACACAAAACGGGCTGGGTCTGCAGTAGCCTACGTGGCACCAGCCCACGACCCACACCGACCGAGGAGTGGTCACACTTGGCCAATGCCATGAAACAAAATCCACTGGCCCTCAATAGATCCTACGTAATGGATCCCCTTCTTAGTGAGGCCGGTGGGATACCCCCTGTCTGTTACCAGAGCCATCTGGTTCCCAGTACTCCTGCTCTTCCCACAGCCGCACCAACCACAATGAAAAAGATCGCTTTCACAGTCAAGATCAGGAACTGGAGACGTGGCTAGTTAAAAGGGGGCTTATGTTGAACATTGCGGTCCCCACTGTAGCAGTCCATTGTGCTCTTGTTATTGTGTCCTTCTAAGTGCACTCAATTGCGGTCTGACAGCGTTTTGTGATTTCATGCGGTGGAAATGTGCTTTATTAATTCTCCGACCTGGTCATACAGGCAAGATAATTACACGAGAAAAATGTAAACAAGTCAAGCAAAATCAAAAGTCAACTCAAATAAAGGTGTCCTTTGGCGAGGTCATTGTTCTGAGGCCTAAAACAGGCAGTATTTGCACCAGTGTAGCAAGGGATTAGCGCAAAATGTCCTGAGTAGGCTGAAGATGAAGATGTTCTCTTCAATGTAAACACATTTAAAGTGTAAAAAATCTAAACATGACGAAGAATGTTGAAGGAAACGTCCAGTTCCTCCATCTGTAGTTTAGAAAGATAGAAAAAACAAACACGCTGAGGCCTTTATTCATATGTGTTTACCACTCTGCAAATGAGCATGTTGGAGATTCATTGAATACAGATGGGTGCATGTTTGCGCTCCACACATGGAGTCTGTTAATCCACCAGTGTAAACAAGAAGTAAAAGTTGCCCAAACCTCAGTATTCAGTATAGATTGTGTCCATTTTGTCCACGCTGGCATCCTCGAGTACGCTTCTTGTTGTCCGCAGTTTCCAAAGCACGAACAAAATCCTGTTTTTGTCTGTTTTAGCTACATATAATGACAACATGTGGTCCTAAGCTTCACTCAAACACTAGATTAACTTAAGCCCAATTTCCAGTAACCATGTTGTTCCATTTCTGGAGGCCACACTTACCGAATATCTACACTAAGTGGCAGACAACATATTTTGTTTTCTACTTTTCAGAGCAATAAAATGAAGCATTTCAACAGCTCATTATCCATTTGGGTAAGCTTTAAAACAAAAACATTGTGTCTATAATTGCAGCTTCTTCAATATGAGAACTATTTTCTTTTCAGGAGGTTTTTTTTGGTTTCATATCAAAGCAGGACTTGGAGTTAGCAAATGTTTCTTGGAATTTAGGGATTTTTCTGACTAATCTGTTACTTTAAGAATAATTATATAGAAAATAAATAAAAGAAACAAAGCACAGTAAACACTGAGTAAGTGACCCAGATATTCAGATGTGACAAATGTCCTTAGCTTATAAAGTATTTTATTGGCAAGAAGAAAAGGCTTGTTTCAGATATTATGTAATAATACTATATAATAATATAAAACTACTGGAAAAAAATAGAGACAATAACCACCTGTTTAGCTACTCTGGTCTCTTAGCTCTATCTGAAACAGATATGGAATATCCCTCCCTACTTACTGGCATCGATTTCTACAGTCCCCAAATTAAATTTTTGTGTCATGTATGACTGCTGGCAACAAAAATGTTCCACAACAGGAAATGACCAATCAAAACAGTAGAGCAGAAATCTATAAACTCTCTTCAAAGCAGAAACAAGTAAGTGTTCTGCCAGAAGAAAGCTGGATACTGTCCTAAAAAAGTTCTTCAAAACATAAGGGGATCCAGCTTCCTCTCGCTTTACGTCCCGATTCGCTCAACGAGAGAATAAACATTCTTTTTTAATAATGATGTCTGTTAAGGATAAACAGGAAAATGGGCTGTGTTTTTGATCTGGTTTCGCAGTTATTTTTTTCCATTTGGTGTTTTTGGGTTTTTGCATTAGCAGGCCCTGTCACATTGATCCCTCTCCCTGAACCTGAGACATTTATTTATCCGAGTCTGACCTCGTCTTCTCTGGACCCTGTAATCACACAGGACCTCTGAGAGTGTGTGTGTTGGGGGATCACTAATGGTTGCACACAAATCCCTGCAACAGCTCTGACAGAACCTCAGCTCAAACAAAAACCACATATAATTTACATTCCTCAGATACCAGGTAACCTGAGCACAAACAGGACGATCGAAAACAGGTGTGTTTAGAGGCAACCCTTCCCATATTCCTTCATGGTTCACCTTTCTTTCAGGTGTAGTCGTCTGGCTTTCACGTTACCTTAAGGTGGCATGCCTTACAGTGCAAAAGGTATCCCCAGATCATACTTATATATTTTCTGTCTCTTTGTGCTCTTTATTAAACTAGATTGTTTTGGTGTTTTAAAGTTATAATTATATGTTATATATATGTAGAGGTCTCTGCTTTCTGTTGAATAAAATATAAAAACAGATGGTACTTGCTTTTTGGAGCTAAAAAAATACCTATAAAAAATTCAGCAGCAGTATCTCTTTGCACAAATCACGCCCCAGTTATTTAAAGAAATCCACAAACCTTGTTTTGAGAAAATTTCTACAGGAACTGTTTTCTTTCTCTTGTCTATATTATCCAGATAAAAGAAGCATGGAATCAGCTAACAATACATCTTAACCAAGGGGGATGCCTTAGTCTGCCATGTGTAGGTGAACGATACCCCAGATTAGATCAGATTAGCAGTTCAGTTCAATTAGTTTAAATCCAAATGTAGTCACCCTAAGATGCTTTATATTGTAAGGTAAAGACCCTACAACGCAAGACCCCCTAAGAGCAGGCACTTGGTGACGTTGGGGAGGAAAAACTCCCTTTAACAGGAAGAAAGACACTGTAGAAGAAAGCCAGAGATTAATAATAATAACTAATGATTAAATACAAAGTGGTGTATCATGGTGCATCATGGGAAGCAACGTAACTAAGGGAGGATTCAGGGTCACGTGATCTAGACCTAGGAGCTATGAGCTTTATCAAAATATACATTTTTAAGCTTAATTTTAAAAGTAGAGTAAAGTGTCTCCAGAATCCCAAACTGAAAACTGGTTCTGTGCAGAAGAGGGACCTGAAAGTTGAAGAGTCTGCCTCCCATTCTACTTTTAAATTCTCTAGGAACCACAACCCCGCAGTCTGATAGCAAAGTGCTCTGTTGGGGTGATATGGCACTATGAATCCATTAAGATAAGATAGGGCCTAATTATTTAGGATATATATAAGGATTTCATGGTTTGCGGCTTTTGTGCTACTGCGTCATAAATTCTGGAAAGAGATCATGCTCTTTTTTTTTTAAGCACAACTAATCAAGTGCCATAGCAGTAGATGGTCAGCACTAAGGCCAGAGGACTTGAATTCGAGGTAGACTGGCTCTTTAATGAGCTGAAGCCCCGCTGGCCGCAAAGCTTACACAGTGTTACTGCAAACTGATTACTGCCTTTGAAAGATCGGTCTATTGTGAGCAGAGGCGTTAGGGAATTGACAGACGTGCACTCAAACATGCAAACATGTTAGCTCACGCACACACATGCACACCCTCAGTGGGCGATATCTACAGTACAGCGATGAGTGGGTGAGAATGGCATCGCCACAATGACACTGGCCCTACCACTGAAGGAACAAAGGAGCCTGTGTGCATGTGTGTGTGCAAGTGTGTGTTCGTCCTTCCTTCCCTCCACATCGGATCCATCTTAAAATACTGCGGCTGCTCGACTGATGAAAATTGCTCCCTTTCATTCTTACTGTAAGTGCATGTGGGGGGGAAAGTAGGGGTATGGGGGGGGGGGGGGGGGGGAGGACTGGAATGATGTGGGTAGGAGCTCAGATTAATGCATGTTTTGTCACTGCATATGTTTATCTGAGCATCTGACAGTACAAGTTGACTGGGAGATCATTTTACCATCCATTTACAGGCAAAACAAAAAGAAGAGAGGGAGCTTAAAATACCCCCATGTGAGTCAAACATGGCCATTAGCAACAGTGAGCCATCATGACTTGAATCACGAGCCTTAGATCCTCTGGTTATCAAAGGCTGCCTGCAACGAGGAACCCATATGGGTCGTGTGCTTTTCTTCATCGAAGGCACGCATTAGAGGGACATATTTTCTCTCCCTTAAGCCCTGCATCAGTTGTTTGTTTGCTGCTAAAGGGCCCCAGCACGCAGCTGCACCACAGAGCTGTTCTGGAATGAGATTTGTACCTTGAAACTCAGACCCCTGGCACTGGGCTGTGTGTTTGCTGTTAATTTTACAAGCCTGGGCTTTGTCAGCCCTGTCTATAACACGGGGAAGTGCAAAATAAACCAAGTGTTCACTTCACTGGTGCAGTGGAGAAGAAGAAGAAAATTAGAGCCTGGGTTAACTATCTGTGGTATCATAAAAGCAGTCTTTGTCCCACCCTGATTTACTCTGTGTTTGCCTGTCTGTTTTTCTCTCTTCTTTCTTTTCTGCTTAATTTTGCTTCCCTTGCCATCGCTCTGTCTTTCACAATCCTTCCTGCCGTCTCAGTGCTCTGCTCTAATTTGCAGTTTCGTTTAATTTAAGATGGATCGATCCCAGACGGCCTAATTGTGCACCTTGGAAAGCTCAGCATCTCTATCTCTGCTTCCTCTATGTCCTCACTTAAAGTGCCTGCTTTCTTCTGACTGCAAAAGTCATGTTTACTGTGATGTCTGGAGCTGGTTTAGAGCAGGTTCAGTGGCATGTGTTGAGTATGCAGGAGATTTCACCTTCTGTTTGTTTAACCCTGTAACCTCTGTTTTCTCATCATATGGAAAGGGAACTAAACTAAAGACAAAGTATTGAAGAATCAAAGGCAGTGTTAGAGTAAGTACGTTTTTATTGTTTAGAAATACTGACTCTTTTTTTTTTCTTTTGGCACATGTTGACTGTGATTAGAGGAAATGGTAAGGAAGTCCCTGGGGGAGGTAATTGAATAAAACACCCTATCCACCCTCATGTCAGCCTAGTTGACAGGCCCCTGATCTCAGTATTTTGCTAGCAACTTCCCTCAAGGGTTTCAGTGAGACTCCAAATGTCCTTTACGTCACTGACAGAGTTTGTAGCCCATCCGTCACTCCCTGAACGTCTGCCAAGTGAAACTCAAAATCGTCCCACATAGTTCCATCCTTGTTCATTTCCAGAGCCAAAGCTAACCTTGTCAGTCTGTGCTGTATTTTATCAGATATTATTTTGGCCTCTACAGGAAACCCTGAAAAGACGGATGCATTATCTTCTTCACTAATTTTGTTGATTGATTTTTTTCAAAATTGCTTTAGACAACACTAAGTTAGGGGGCCTTTGAGTAGATTGGGGTAAAAGTAAAATACTTGTATGCTTTCCTTTTTTTTTGCCTCAAGCAACTTCAAACAAAGGGGATTTTGGCAGAACACCCAACCCACCAGCAGATTACACTCTTTCCATTACAGAACTAAATAATAGGGGCTGCACAAAAATGAGATGGGGCCGCGTTTTATAGGTGCTACCCAGAAACTTTGGCAGGGAGTCCTGTGGCTACTGTGGTAGTGAACACGGGGGGTGGTGCAGTGGCGTTTTTTTTGCAGGAAAAGTGGTGGTGGAGGCTATTTTAGGAGTGAATGAGCTTTTGGTTTATGACCTGGTTATCTGAGGCTACAACCTATGACAAAAGCAAGGAATGAAAAGGGGGACTGTAAATACCATTTAGAAGTCATTGTCTGCAGATTTACCTACTTAGAGGCATCTGTTCTCATCGCTTTGCTTTTTTCTTTGCACTTGCATTGACCCTTGCATGAGGGTGCTTTTAAAAGAAAAACCTCTCAAGCAAGGAGGTGAGGTGTGGTCCATTAACCGCTGAGCTGCCTCCTCTTAGAAGTCACTGACTTCTCCGAAGCATCTTCTAACTTCATTAAAGCAGCCGTACTAAACGTGCGACTGTCAATTTGCCTTTCTGTGATCTTCTGAAATTTACATGTGGATTGAGGATGCTGTTGTACAAAAGGGGAACCACACTTGTGTTACCACCAGCTGTGTCGCCTCTGAAAAGAACCCTGTAACCCCACACATCTGGCCCAGTTTGGCCAACATTAATGGCAACCAGTGCAATGCACTGTATTAATCATGTGTCATTTCTGTCATCTTTGTTTGTAGACTTTGAAACAAAACTTTGAAACATTGCACACATTCTGCGGGCTGCCTCCAGTTTTTGAGCTTTGTTAGTGCCTGAACAAATTGGTTTTAGTCCGTAATACTGTACATGCTTACTTCTATCATAAACTCATTTTGTGTAATGTTGTTATAGGGGAAATGTTGCTCACGCAGTAAGCCTGTTTTGCTGTCCCCTGAGTCCAAAGCATGTAATAAAGATGGAAGGAAGCTCTTTATGTCAACCCTCTGTGAGGAAGCAGTTGTCTGTAATTATCGCTGCTTTTCATCCCTCCTAGCAAACACAACAAATAAGTGCTCTCGTGTGACCGGGCAACATGTTTCAGAGAAACTATTTGTTTGTTTGTGTTCTTGAGATCACACGACCACAACCCCACAACCCCCATATCGCTTTTCGTCACCCATCTTTTTTGGAGCATCAAGTGGATTTCGAGTTGCAATGTGGAAAGCATTAGCCTCAAATCCCAGCAAATATAATAACAGGGCGATTAGTTCTCTCTCTCAGTGATTTTCTCCAGTTTGTGCCTTTTTTTTTTTGCCTCTCGTTGCTGGGGTGGTGCTGTATTTTGTGAGCACAGGGCTTGGTCAAGGGCGAGTCCTCCTCTTCTCTTTCCCGGACTTTTTCTATTTGTAGATCTGCATGTATTTTATTGGAGTTTTTTCCCCATTTTCTCTCGCTTTTATGCGGTGGTGGTTCTGTTTCCCATCACAGTCTATGATGAAACCACAAGAAAGCCCGGGGCCTTGTGACGAGAGCGCAACAGTTGCTTGGTGACAAGTAAGAGGGTGTGAGGAAAGGGCTGGGTGTGTTTGGAGGGGAGTGGGCCTGAAGTGGCGAAGAGCCAATCAGTGGATGAGCTCTTCTTTTTCTGGAGGACAAGGATAAAGGGTCCATACCTACGCCGTTCCAATGCAAAATTGGCCTTTTCTTTTTAGTGTGATAGATGTGTGGGCATCCGCAGGGCTTTTAAATGGGCCATTCATCTTTACGATGGCCTCACTTATATCAGAGTCCTTGCAGATCTGTTACTTCCCATTCCCACCACAAGCAAATGATGCCTCAAAACCACATGGATCAACCCCCTACCCTCCCACCCCCATCTCTGTAACAGTGGCAAAACGCTGCCATATTTACCCTCTCATCCTGGAAAGCTAACTTGGCCACAGCGGTGCGGGATGTTTGCCAGCGGCAACCCATTCCAAGCGGACCATGTGCAGACAAGCAATGCTTCATCCTGAAACTCAAGAGGAAAGTTTCCTGAAGGAGGAGAAGAGAGAGAGATGGAAGACATTTGCAAAGTCATTTGGCTCTTTCTTTTTGATACAGTGCATTGAGCAGCTCTGCATGCAGCCAAGTTCGGTCAGTTTAATGCTCACTCTGTTTGAGGAGAAGATATTTGAAGGACGTGAGCTCATTTGGGATGCAGTCAGTTGCCCTGTCCCTCCTGATGTTATCCTCTTTGACTTGTGGAGTAACAGCCATGATTGCTTTTGGGGAGCAGTGACTCATAATTGCTCTCGTCCTGCTGCCAAAGTCTCAGAAGCAGTGTTTCCCTGTCTTTTTGTTGCCATGACTGCCAACATCCAAAAAATTGTAAATACAACATAAAATCAACATATGAGTCCCATTTTACCAAATGAGGATACGTTACATTAAGAATAATTATCAAGATAAGTGTTGAAGCAGAGCAGCCAGCATTAATCCTGAGAAAAAGCCCCCCCCTGCCAGAAGTCCCCATAAACTCTGCATCTGTTTGCAGGTGCATCTTTTGAGGCCTGAGAAGTGAGCATTATTTAATATGCCTCGTCTGTCCTCTGGATGTCAGCCTGATGATAACTTGTTTCCTCCACTCATCTCATAGCTCCCCTATGTAAGGTTGGCAAGTGCATGACCCCCACTGAAACACCATTAAGCTGTTTTTCCAATTTTATGGAGTCGTGTTCTGCCTCAGCCGCTCTCAGGTGGATTTACGATCTGCTGGTTGATATCCTTGCATGCCAAGACAGTATTAATTTGCTAAGAGAGAAGGGAGCCATTTACAGACAATAGAGTGGCATCATAATTGCAGGAACCTGACACCCTGCAGCTCCTTGCTGCTGTTGAACTGCTGTCAGCCAGACGATGAATAGCTGATAAGCTTGACTGAACAACACAGCCGAAACAACTTTAATTAAAATCAACTTTGGCTGACGCACTGAGAGCAGTCGGGGACGCTGATTTACTCTAAATTAAGTGTTAGCACTACTTTGTGGTGGATGCAAGAAGCTGGAATGCATGTTTGCGTGCAAACTAACTGCTGTAAATATCGCACAGCATGCTGCAGAGTATGGGAAGCTAATTATAAAAGATATGAAACTTTAACGACACTTAGTTTTAGTGTAAGTAACTTAATTGTACATTTATTTACCGCTTCACGTGTACCAATAACACGCAGAGGGTTAACTTGGAAGTTCATTGATCTACCACAGAAAATAACTTTTTATCAGTGCTGCTCAGCTCTCCTTATCTGTGCGACTAGCTCAGAGAACCAGCAAAGAACGAACCTGGCAACTGACCACAGAAGTAACGTTTAAAGTCTGTGAGGGTAAAGCATCCCCAAAGAAATGCTTATCTGTGTCAGTTGAAAGAGAACGACAGAAAAGCAACGGCAGAGAAGAAGCGAGTAGACGATAGCGAGAGAGCAGAACAGATGACAACACACCAGAGAGGAAGTTGGGAAACTTTGGATTGAAAAGAGAATATGAAAGAGCCTTGGAGCACAGCTGGCTCACCAAGGGGTATAATGACTGTCATATTGCAGTGCATTAGGTCATACTCAGCCCAGACAGCTTAGCTTGATAAAAGGGGCCGGTCATTGGCGAACCACATACATAGCAACAAGACCCCATGGAGACGAGCCAAACAACAAAGTATTGTTTGCTCCTCATTAATGTTTGACTGACAGGCAAGAAGTAAAACTGTTGTGATATTTATGTGTGCTCTTCTTCTTTGTGGAAATGTCAACTTGTTGCTCTTGCAGCATCTTTTGCACCTTCTGTTTGCACAAAAATGAATGCCATACCTGTACACTGAGAAGCCTGTTTTGATCCCCACATATTAAAGAAAATGGGTTTCCTGATCTATCAGCCATTCAAGTTACGAGAATTTACGTCATCTGTAATCAAAACAGTCACACAATAAATTAATATTTTCCATTGTAATGCAATCAAAAGAGGAATTCAGTTGTAGCTGTTAAAGCTCTCTTGACAGGATCCCCCCCGAGGCTCACTGTGATGAGCGGTGATAGCTCATCATCGTTCCATCAGCCGTTGTTTATTTGAATTCCCTTTTCAGCGAAGAAAAGCTCTGAACCAGCCATTGTTTGCCTTGGGAACCCGGCTTTCTCTTTTTTTCTTGCGCTTAGCCAGATGGTTGTTATACACTTCCTCAAAATTCAATCCATATTTGCTTTTGCTACATATCTGCAGGGTCTTTTCTTTTCTTTATGCTCGTGTGTTTGCATTAATTGAAACAATGTTGTCATTGATCTTGCTTTAACATTTTTTTGGCCAGAGTTTAAAATGTATGGAGCCTGGGCAAAGAATATAATTATTCCAAACTTTTCGTCTATATTCATTCCAAAGACATTAAAAAATTTAATTGCACAAGTAAATTTCACAGTCCAGATTCTTAATAAAGCAGGACACATGTGCGGCTGAGTTTTACGCGCCTGTTTAAAAGCTTTCTCCAAGTGTTTGATTTTCAGTTTAATACATGGCTAATTCCTTACTGCAAACATTAGAGGCTGCTTTATAATCGTAGTTCACGTTCTCTCTCTCTCTTTTTACAGAGTGTTACACTGCCAACGGAGAAGACTACAGGGGCTTCCAGAACCAGACCAGCCTGCATGGGGGTAAACCTTGCCTTTTCTGGAATGAGACCTTCCAGCACCCTTACAACACCCTCAAATACCCGAATGGAGAAGGAGGTCTGGGCAGCCATAACTACTGCAGGTGAATATTTTACTTTCCACAGAACCATGGAGCCATAACTTTAATTTCAGTGGTCACTGGGACATAAAAACTGCAGAATCAGACCCAATGAAAAATCCCTCAAAAGTTGGTTGACTTTACCTCAAATTTGAAGTTTATATAGCTTTTACAGTAAGCTAGTCATCTGCTATACATGCACACAGTTTCACAACATAAAAGCTTCGTTCGTGACACAATCCAGAACAGTATCTGTGTTCAGCTCAACAGAGCACTGAGCAAATGCCATGCTAATTCACACTGTGGATAACAAGAAAAAGTTAAAAAGTACATTTTTACAAGATTAATGAGATGTTTGCCACCATCCACACAGCTGAAATAAAACACTGCGATCTGTTAGTGCATAGAATTAAGAACTTAAACTCCAGTACATCACAAGATACAAATGTGACTAAAAAGCCTGAAGGAAAGGGATGTGCACAGTCAAATTTGTCTTCTTTCTTATCTCTTTGCTCACAAGCTCTCAGATTTCGCATTTTCAATAGAAGTATTTAGTTAGAAGAGAGTGGCATTGTTGTTTTCATCACAAAATATGAAGCTGCCGCCAGCAGCTGTCAGCTTGCTAACTGGGCTTAACACAAAGACTGGTAACAGGTGGAAACAAGTGGCCTGCCTTTGAGCAAAGGTAGCAAAAACCACTAATGAACACGTTGTATTCTGTTTGTTTCATCCTTACAAAACCGAAGCTCATGACCAGTAATTTCCTAGCCGGGAACCACTGCTCCAAAACTGTTTCTGTTCAACCTTTTTTCTTTTTATACCTTTGTTACTCTAAATCCAGGATGGACTCACTTCCCTCGGAGGTCACACTCACCTCAAAGTGACCTGTGCATCCATAAATTGATTTAAGTGATTAATAAATAAGGCCTGATTTCACAAATGCAGTTTCTGATCTTTTGTTGACAAGGATTTCAGCGTCTAGATGTAGAGCTAAGGGTAAAAGTTCATTTAGGCATTTCTCTGCAAGCTTCACTCCTTTCCACACACAGCCTTTTGAGCAAGCTTTTCTGGCGGTTGCCTGGAAGAATAACAAATTTTTCCCTCATGCTGTTTGTTGTAAAGCAATCTTCTTTTGTGTTGCAGATCCATCAGATTTACCACAAAGTCCTAAGCTGTGGCTCACAGTCTAAGCCTGCCAATTATATAAGCACTTATCTTGTTTTTGTTTATGATGATGATCATTTGTTATTGATTAGTAGCGCCTTAAAAAGTTTCTTTTCAATACTGCTGTTTGACGGAGCTTTGAACTTCGTGGACAAAGCACTTGACTTTGTGAATAATTTAGAGTCATGTTGTTGTTGTCTTGCAAAGGGTTTAAACACCAGGGACCAGCTAAGACATTTGCTTCTGAATATTTTATATGTAGTACCAGAGGAGAACGTTTAGCCCTGTCACCGCAAGGACGCAAATACGCCTGAAGAGTTTGTGTAAGCAAATCTCTATTCCTCATCCCTGGAATGTGAAGGGACACAGTGGCTTTGGGTGTCTAGCAAGCCCTTTCTCTCCGTCAGTCACACTCCAAGTACAACTGTCAGTATTGCATGCACAACTGTCAAACTTGTGTATTTTCAGGGAGCCACACTCATTCGTGAGTCAGTTCAAATTCGCAGAGACGTCCAGAACAGTGGCTTGGCCCAGATCGCCCGGCCATAAGAAACAGAACACCCCTTCCTCCTCCTCCTCCCGGGCCCAAAGCCTCTGAAAGCCTCTCTATGTCATGGTTGTAAACTCATAACGGAACAATGCTTTCAAGTGGCACTGGACAGATTTGTTTTTACTTCAGCTGGATGGGAATTCGGAAGATTTATGAGCAGGATACATGCAGAGGATGGAGAAAAGCTTTCCTGCGTATTAGAAGCGTATTATGTCCAACACACCATTCAAAATGGACATCTTCATTTTTAGGATTTGGCTGTTTTCTTGGCCCCTGAAGCAGTAAGCAGACGTTCCAACTCATTGATAGCACGTAGCTTTGCTTCACTCACGACAGAGGGATTTCTGTCACTTAGGGCTGTAGCAACAACTGTTTTCAGAGACCCTCCTTGTAAGGAGTCACCCATCAGCATTGCTATGGGAAGCAAAGTGGCCTGTTCATTGTGGAAAGATGAGGGATGGCATTTTTGTCTGTACAAGGTCAAGCATTTGTGAATGTCTGTGCATGTTGTTGACTGCAAATGTTATGAACATACCCGCAGAAGAGGGAGTTATCCCACTGCATAAAAATGTGTAATGCTTGATTTGTTTGATCACAGAAAGCTGGCTCACGAGATGGATTTTTCCAGCCATGTGGGAAAGTGTCTTGGACATTGTTGCCCAATTTGAATTGTAAATCTCCTTATTTGCATGTGGTGCATCTTGCAATTCAAATTGTTTCCAGTGTTTCTTTAACCCTCTTTAACCTTCAGATGCTTTCTCATCTCCCTGACCTACCCATGTTTGTCTCTCCTCTAAGGTTTAGATTTTTGTCGACAGTTCTGGCTTGAAAACAAAGAGGTGGTAATCCTTGGACAAAAGGAGAAGTACCAGCAAGAAAATGGAGTAAAATGAGGAGAGCCAGTGAAATGTTGGCATGTCTAACTGTTAGGCCAATTGTAGTGTTAAGAGGTGAGAATTGAAGCCAGTGCCCAGGTGGAAAGTGTGAATCCAGGAATCATCACACATCTTAATTTTAACACACAGCTCCAAGCAAATATCAAGTTTTGTGAAGCAGAGAAGTAGAGGATTACAAACTGACTTTTAGTCCCATCATTGGCGTTTTTCCTGCTGGTGATTTATTGGAGAGGGCACCAGAGTGGTGCTGAAGAAAGAACCCTAACAGCCCCCACATTTCATTTTTATAGCCCGCTATAAAATATCCGAGTGAAAACAAGGGGAAACTGGGCAGAGGGGAAATGTCACATTATTCCCCTGCAAAGAAAGGAGCACAAAGCCTCAGGAAAAGGACAAGAGCGCTCATTTCTAAGCTGAGTCTTAGCAAGGCAGTGAATATCACATCGCTAATTATCAGCCTGGTTGGATTTTGAGCTGATTTCTTGTTATGAAATAGATGTTAATTCTAACTCTTGGTGTTGAGCTCGGATGTTGCGTCCTAATAATTATGCAGTTGTACGCTTAAAAAAAGACACTTTTTTTTCAGACCTTAAGCACTTCTTTGACATTTTGGTAATACTTTGTGACTTTCATAAGAAGAGCATCACAGAAATAGAAATCCTGATTTATATTTCATTTGTTCGTTCTAATCCACTGTTCCTTAAGGGCTGCTATTGGACTGCATTAGTGTGAGGGTGTGAATTGCTTGAAGGTTCAGTGGGTGGTTGAATAGCTTTGCCATCCATTTGATGGCTATATATATGCAGGTGTGTGTGTACGGTAGGATTTATGAGTGTTCAGTATGGCTTCTAATGCTTTTCCCTTACATAGATGAGATAATGGAAATGCCAGAGTGAAAAGTGTTCCCCAAGTTGATTGTAATTGAATCTCCATGATGTCAGGTGCAAATTTGAGGTCAGACAAACTGCAGCCAAGTTGTCCACTGGTGGTATTACTTTATTGTGATCCCAAGGTGCTGCTTTGTTAAATTGAGGAAGTTAATAGAAGTGTCCCACAAGAAGATGTACATCAACATTATAGTAATATCAGAAGCATAGAAGGAACAAACTTCCTGTACTAAAATGTTCTCCTTATTTGAGCAGGTTTTTGTGTTCGGTTTACAGATGGTTTGGTGTCTTTCGTCTTCGTTTTGAGATGTTAAGAGATTTCTGCCTCCATTCAGCGATGCACACCGCTGCTGGATATGTTTGGGGAACAATAATGAGCTCCTGATTGTATAGTATTATATTATAATCCACATTTTATCATTTTATCTGTGTCTCCAAGATGTAATTTGTTCTGTTCAGACTACTTTGGTGTGTGGTCCTATGTCCGGGTTAAATAATCTTTAAATAAGTGTATTAATACTGTGATACTTTGTTTTCTTAAAACATACTCTCTATTTATTTATTTTTGCTGCCCTTTGCATTGCAGATCACAGCACGTTGTTGTCCTTGAAGCAATTAACTTCTGCCTTATACAGACTGATATTGACTGACTGATCTTTGCTGATGCCGGTGTTCATCTTTTGCAATGTTTTTGGAGTTTGAGCGAATACAAATAGTGGATTGGTCAATCTGAGTTATTTTGAAAAATCACTTTTGGAGCTAGGTGGTTTTAAAGTATTTCCTGCAACTTGGTTTGTGGTGTACAAAAAAGTTAACAGTGTGTTAATCAGCAGCAGTGTCCTGTTTCCTCAGGCCTCACTGTCAACAGCTTTCATTTGGGTATGTTTTGTGCTGAAGAAATTGTTTAAACAAAAACTGATCTGCTGATTACCCAAAGCAGTGACGACTGTTTATCTCAAAGCATACACCAGTCAGCCACAACATTAAAACCATTGACAGATGAAGTGAATAACACTGATCATGTGGTCGCAATGCAAATTATCTGCTGGGAAACCTCAGGTCCAGGCAGTCATGTGGATGCTACTTTCACACGTACCCCACCCCCTCTCGCTACGCACTGGGACAATGCTCCCAGCCGCACTGCAAAAATGCTCCAGAATGGCTCGAGGAACATGGCCCGGCCTCCAGAATCCCCGGATCACACTCCGATTGAGCATCCGCAGGATGTGCCATAACAGGCCAGAGCCACAGAGGCCCCACCCTGCAACCCACAGCACCCAAAGGATCGCGTGCCAACATCCTGTTGCCAGACACCCAAAGGCGATTTTGTGTCCATGATCCAATCAGACCAAACTGTTTTTGTGGGCTCACATCCCCTACGCATTATAGGCAGGAGGTTTCAATGTTGTGGCTGATCAGTATATAGTTTCTGTTGCTGCTGTGAGTGCTGTGAAATCATTTCATTTCCCTTAAACATATCAAATCTCAGAAACTGATATTTTCCAGGCACGTTTAAACCAAGATTATTGACATATAAGATATGAATAAAAGTAAGGTAAAAAAGTATGAGGCTGGTTTACCAGCAAGACAGGACACGGGAAGATCACAACTTCACATTTAGCACAAGTAGACCATGAGAGAGCAACAATAGACAGTAGACTATACATATCAGCCTACAACTGACAAGCCCTCTTCTTCAATACATGCATTCATGGAGCACAGCAGCGGGCAGCAGTTTGCATGCTAAATCATCCAAGTCAATTAAAGAGTCTTCTCTCAGGCAGTAAATTGCCAGACTCTGATCTGCTGTTGACCTCAAATCCCTATCCAGACAAGCCTCTCGCCACCACTGTGCAATCAGCATTTCTCCACTCTCCAATTCGGCAAAATGATGAATGTGACTCTTTCAAGTTTTTTTTTTCCATATCTTCAATTGTTTAAACAAAAGTCACTGTAGAATCTCGAGTTTATCTCATGAAAAAATGTTAGGACGTTTCATCTCCAGATTTCCAGAATTTGAAAACATAGTCTGAAGTAAAGGATTTCTTTTCAGTAGTTACGTGCAGTTTCCGTGCCAGGCATCATACATTTTGGGACTAACGTAAAGGAAACCTTTTGAACAGCAGCCAGCTAACAACAGCTGTTTTTCTCAGTCTTCGTCTGTAAGCCCCTCTTTCCTTCAAATGCGCAGCTTCGGAGCCTTTAAGGCAAAATGCAATGTGGCTATAATTGGCTCAGTACCAAAGTGTGTGGCTCACTCTGAGCAAAATGAGTCGATCAGCGTAATTGTGCCAATTAAATGTCCAAACATCTTCTGTGATCTACCTCTGGGTATGGGAGTGTTTCAACAAGCTCATCTACTCAGAGCCAAGCAGGCAATCTGTGACGCACACAGAGGTGAATGCAACCTCAGACACACACACACATACACACACACAGACAGACACACTTTATGCAGTATATATATATATATATACGTAAAATGGATTTCCGCATTAAGTTTTCCGCTGATCTGCCCTATGCTACCTCAGCTGTCTGCTTTCCACCTTCCATTTTGACCCTCACACACACTCTGTATGTGTGCGAGCTAGCAGCTCGAGGCAGGATTGATTATATTTCCCAACTTTTTGGGCTTGCCTGTTCATTTAGCTCCGTGGATGATGTTCTCATGCTTTTACTGAAAGGGTGTGTGCAGGTGTGTGTGTGTGTGTGTGGGTTAGAAAAAGGATAAAATGCTATCTGAGCTCCAGGGTTTTGGTGAAAGCTCAGAGAGGGGGAGCACACTACATCATGTACTGTTCAAAGATGTCAGTAGGTCAGATTTGGGTTGGGTGGTCTGCTGGATGGATGTTTTTTTAATGCTAATGGTTGTAATTCATGCCTGACTTTTGGAGGGATGATTAAGAAAGTGCACTAAATTACATAAGTGGCAGCACTATCTTAGGTTTGTTCTTGGAGTCTTATTTCAAATAGGACTATTATGTGTTGACAGGCGCAGAAAGGAAAGAAGAGGAAGAAGAAATGGAGAAAGGGTATATATATCAGTGGTTTTATGCTTGGACCCAGTTTTTTTGCTCTTTTTCGCCATTTTAACAGTAGCCTCGGGGTAAACAAACAGGTGTCTGCCTCCAATTTGGGTGGAGCGACAGACAGATCTGCACTCATGATATCAAGTCCAAATTTACTGGCAACCAAGGCTGGTTTCCTGTGAACATGGGAACATTTTAGGTTGAGAGAGATGATCGTGACTAGATGAGCCTTTTCTTTAAGACTCCCATGGCTAACAGGATGCAATAAAGAAAGCCATGTTTGCTATGAATTCAGAGTAAAAGCTTTAAGGAGCTTAAACTTCAGTTCAACTCTGAAAAGTCTTCTTTGTCAATACCTCATTCTCAGTGTGAAAAGAGAGGAGGAAACTCAGGATAGTGTGTTAGATAGCAGAATAAAAGACGTGGAAACGCCCTTCACAACTGTGCGCACAAAAGGTGAAACGGGATAGTGCAGCGCTGCAGGGCTTTGTCAAGATGCTACAATGAGGTGTGTCAAAAGAGATGAAGAAAAGGTTTTTGGCAATTACCGTCAGCGCTAAAAAATAGCGATGTCATCTTAGAAGGCTTCTTTAGTCAGCAGAGAGTGTATTTTTCCAGTTTGGAATTATCTTGAAATGGAGCTTAAAGACATGAAGCAGACCAAGTTGCGCTTCCGCTGCACACTTGCTGCTTTGACTTTATTTATCGACAAATTAGAAGTTACTGTGAAGGTCATGATTTACAAAGCTGGATGATTACCCTGGAGATATGAAGCCTGCACAAGGCTTTTAGGTATCTTCAATCCCACTTCTCATCGCTTTTGTAAGTGAAACTGAAAAGGAAAAGCACTGAGGGGCCCATCAGCCTTATTCTCATGGGTTTAAAGGGCCTTGATGAGGATCAAAAGAGGCCATAGTCTCAGACAAAAGCTTGGCCCCATCAGCCATCCTTTTTTTTAGGTCTGTGTCTGGCCCAGAACAAAGAGGCTTCCCCCCCAACCTCTAACTAGACCAATTGGACTGGCTCTTGACTGGCATGCAGGGTCGAGCCTCCAGAGTACAGAGGAAGGGGTGAAACCAACAAGCACCAAAGGGTGCTACTAAGGATGACTGACACAGCTGAGATAATCTCCTTCTGAAACATAGTTGAGTATTCAGTCGATAGCCGGTCTTTTTGATCTGATATCCCACTATCATTTCTTCTTCCCATGCTTTTCCCTAATCCTTTTTTTCAGCTCTCCTCAATCTTTACTCTGAGAGAGAGCAATCTGATGCATTCACCCATCATTTTTTTAATAATAGATATCTCGGTACGTGCAAAATTTCCTTATTTCCACTTTAAACAAAAAATGTGCACAACAACAAACATCTGGCAAAGAGCAGGGCAAACACCAACCAGTTTTTAAATGAAGCGGGTTGTTAAACAGGGAAACATTGCAAATTATGTGCTGCTATACTGTCAGATTATAATTTTATAATCACAAGAGGAGCTTCAACTATTCTTCCCACTATTTGTTTCTTGTTTAAAATTATCCAATGCAGGCAAATGATTGTTATAATTTTCTGCAGGAATCCTGATGGGGATGTTCAGCCGTGGTGCTACATTGCAGATCATGAGGACGGGATCTACTGGAGATACTGTGACATCCCTACATGCCAGAGTAAGAGACTGCCACTTCTTTATCTCGCTCTCTGTCTTCATCCCTTCCATGCCCTCAGGGGCAAATCTTGGGCATACGGTCCAACCACTTTCATTGCTATGCTCATCTTCTCGCCTGCTATGAATAGCTTTTATGGACTGCGGTGGCTTGTAAACAGCTATTATCATCTAAAAAATGTCTCTAATTGCCTTCCGTCACTCCTCCTCCTGCCATGCCTGGGCCTGTCTTCAAGCTGTCACTGCCTACTTGTGTGTGTGTGTGAATGTGCGTGTGTGCATTTTTGTATATATCTATCTTCATAAGTTTCCCCCTTTGGCTTTGCAGCTTGTTTTGACATGCTTTTTTGATGTGAGCGACTATGTGCATCTACCAGTTTGTGGATGCTTTTGTGTGTTTTGTTCACATGTGGGTGTGAGAGTTTCCCTGTCCAGTAATTCCGGGATTAATATGTGTGATGGACTGTTTACACAGGGAGATTTAGTGCTTCTGTGTGTCTTCTCTACTAGTTTGGCACATATCTAGAAAGAGCTGCCTGTCTTTAATCCCGGTGCTTTTGTTCCCTCCACCTTTTTAATCGCTCCTGTTGAAAACAGACTCTGATGGATCAGCCTAACACTGTTTTTGATGCCAAATATCTGAATACCCGCAGAGGAGATTCAGATCTAGTGATTTATGGCACGTAACTGGTGCACATGCTGATGTTATTAAATGCAAACAATGTGTTATTATAAAAGTGCCAATAAAGTTGGGAAACAAATATTATTTTAATAACTAAATGAATCTGATAAGTGAGCACAATAGGAGAGATAAAGGCAAAAAAATTTACCAAGCAGAGCTTGACTGATTTGTTTAATTTACATAAATATTCCATTTTCCTCTTCAGTCATGAATGAATAACATTCCATTTAATCTAATCAAACCCTACTTTATCGCTGCGTGCCTGAGATTCCTTCTCTATCTTTATGTATTTTCTATTATTATTTTTCCAAATCCTTAAATATCTATTGTACTTCTCCTGTGGCTGCCTGAGCCCTTTTCATTCCTTAATATTTAATGTGTGTAGTGTTTAGTTATATCTGCAGTGCTTACCACTGTCACCGCATTAAGGGTCTAACCTGTTCTGCAGGGTTAGTGATGCTAGTCCAGAAATCCTAATTAATAAAGACTAAAGACCACAAAAAAGAGGTAAAAAAGAAGAAGAAAATGCAGCCTGTCTTGGAACTTGAGGTAAAACAGTAGAAATAGTGCAGGTGGAAAGCTGCAAAGCTTGCAGTAGGTACTACGAGGCACTACTAGGCCTCAAGAACCTCCCAGCCCCTCTAGCTATCCCACCATTATCCTGTCTGAGTAGCATGCCTGACTAAAGCCTGCTGTTTGAATGGCCCGGAACCCATTAACCCATCTAATAATGCCTGTTGGCTGCACGGCCTGTGTGTGTAGCCATAGTTATCCTCGGTATATTATGCATATAGGAGCTTGTCTGTATCCCATTAGAGTTTTGACTGACCTATTTCAGACAACTGTCCATTTAGCACAGTGTGTTTTTCCTCCCAAACCACAAAGGTTTGGAAGAGCAGTGTGTACATTGAGAGCTTGTCACTGTCTTTGGTAAAATTAGGCCAGCTTTTATTCCGTATGGATATACCATGTGCTGGTTGAGCCTTGTTTTTGTTTGGGATCCTAGTACTGCGTATGTAACCCATCCTTGTGACATGTGGCCAATTTTCAGCTGCTCAGAGCTTTGCCCATATCAAGTGCTGCCTTACATGATCGTTCCCTTTTTTGTTTGGCTGTTGAAAGTTAGATAGAGCAATGAAACATAAGAAAAGGAGATGGGGTGTGCTGCGAGCCAGGCATTCAGTGTCATGAAAACATGCTTGTTTGGTGGAGACGGTTTCTCCCTGCAGGGGTACGAGGCAGCTTTCAGACACGAATGCTCTGTCTCATCTATTGTAAAACCACAATCGCCACGTGGTGCCTCACCTTCTGGCGCTGTGTGTTCTCAATCTTCTGCGTTTGAAAGCTTCGGCTGCCAAGTGAGAGAATGCTGATGTTCTTTTGGTGTCAGTGTTCTCAGTCTGCGGCTGGCTACAATAGCCTCAAAAACACTGTGGTGTGCCAGAGGAAAGGCAACAGTGGTCTGTGTTTTCATTTTGTCTCACTTTTGTTTTGTCTGTGCCTTCGTTTTGTCTGCTTTTTTGCTTACGTTTGATGTCATGTGGTTGGTAGTGGGTCGCCACTCGCTGAACCACCTGCCGCAGCCTTGCTAGTGGTTCGTCTGTGATCCAGCTGGGTTTCCTGTCATCTAGGGTCATGCCACCCCTGTTGAGGGTGACACACCCTGATGGAGCATCCACAGGCAGGCAGGTCACACGAGGCCAGGAACACAACGTCTGACAGTGTGGATTACAGCGTAGGTCAGTACATTTGTTGATCTTAGTAATCCCTCATGGCAGCGTCATGTGGTGGAATTGTCTAAACATTTCAAAAAGGCACGCTGTCAGTGCACGTCTGTACACAATGACAGCTGCGCAGCAAGTTTTGTCCTAAAGGTAGAGCCGCTCCGCGTTGCCAGATCGGTAAATGCTCGCTGTCGTTATATATTGAAGTCCACATCTTGCTTCGAACATTAGCCTTGCTCTTCTGACAGCAGTTCTAAACATTTTCACATAACTAAAATCTCAATTCCCCTAAAATTATCTCATTATTAAACTGCACTGAATGTTCTTTTGAGTAATGTGACTCTTTCATTCATTGTGAAATTTTATTTTCTCAACGTTGTAGGTGAGTTGAATGCTGATACATTTTAACCAGGCTTTTAGTGTACCGAGAGGACTATGTTTTAGCAATGAGCTGTAGAAAGCAACAAGTCCACTCAGGTCCTCCAACTAAGTGATCGCATCTGTCGTGTCTTACTAAACCCATACAAGCATCCCTGAAACAACATACACAACGTGATAACATGCACGTCAGAAGGCCTCAACACACCCATTTTTTGACCCAGAGACTGGAGGTTAAAGCTTGCACACTTGTGATAATGTTAAACTCAACGTAAAAAGCTCCATTCTACAGGATGCCAAGTTAAAGGTGACGCCACTCATTTTTTACATGCAATTTTACATGCAATTTTTCACGCGTTCCACAGAGGCCATACTATAGATCATAATAACAGCTTGTGAAATCATTTTCTGAGGAAGGATATATAAAGGATGGACATGGCCGCACTGATGTCACAAGTAAAGTAGTAAATTCCCGTTGTAACACCTCAAGCTGAGCATTTTGATCATGGCTGTCTTGGTATCTTGACCATGGGGTGACTGTGTCAGAGCAACCGTCCTGCCTGCTCGTGTTCTAGTGACTCGACAATGACAAGACGAGTGTGCCCTAAATAATAATATCAGTAGAGACCAGAATGTTTGCTGAAGAGACTTTTTTTTAACCAAAAGAGTCTGGCTGTTAGAAAGAATGCATTTTAAGGAACTTCAAAACTGGTTTTACATTTTAGACTTAAAAGCTACATCCATCCTTTATGTACCGTCTGTTGGGAGGAAGGAATTTTCTAATGAGGTGGAAGGAAAACCTGCGACCAAACCAGCAGGTTTATTAAATTTAAAACAAATGCAACTGCTAAATCCATTAATTCAAAGTGAGACAGTAAGTGGGAGGTAAAAGAAAAATGAGTTTGTGGTTACTTGCATTGACAGCAGATTCATCAAACATTAGCTCAGTTTGAAAATATGCTTTACTCACTTGTTAAAACATGCAGTCATATTAGTGATTGATAAGATGACAAAAAAAACACGAAAAAAAAAATCTGGTTAAAATTATAGACCTAACTTTTTACAAAGGATTCTGTTGCTGTACGTCTCTGTTGTGATGTTCTGAAATGCTTGTTTACATGACCACTGACAGTGTGATGGTTCCTTCCCTAAAGCATTCCATACTGCAGAGACATTTTCTTTTGGTGTGGCTCCTTGAAGCTGACACGCATTTGCTTGATGCTATGCGCTGACTGAATTTGACTGACAGAGTGAAACTGTCAGGGTGAAGTCTTCAAGCGTTTGCCAAGATAAAGTCGCTTTGATGTGCACATTGGAAGCTCATCTTTCAACAGCATATAACCAAGAAAAACTTGTTATGCCACTGTGTTCCTGTAGTATGGAGATGTGGAGCATTTGAGTTTTCCCCTTGGTTTCCTTCACTAGAATAGTTTGAAAATACATTTTTCCATGACCAATCCTAGGAATAATAAGAGTTGATAAACCCAGCTAAGCTTGCCCATGTTGCCGATTTATTTCAAGTTATATAGACTATGTGAGTGTGGTGTACAGTCTCTGTTTATTTTAGACATTGTTGCTGTGGCTGACGATACCTGCTGGGTGGTGTTAGGATGAGAGACGTTATCTTTATGCCAATATTCCCTTAAGCTCTGTGATACTTTAAGATATCATTTTGTTACAGAGCTGTCAATGTGTTTGCACCACACTTACAGTAAGTTATTCTTTTATCTGTTTAAACAATTGAGGGAATGTCTGACTAACGCTGCCGGTCAACATGCAACAATAGTCTCAATATGAGCAGTACTACACTCATCTGGCAAGGCTAACCAGTCACACCTTAAAAAGCATTAAAACAAAGCAGTAATGTGTTTGGTTCAGGTTTTATTGCTGAACGTTGAGGTAAATATGAAGTGTTGAGATAAGTGCCTTCATTTACGGTGATTTATGATGATGCTAAATGCCACTTTGAAGTTGCGGATCACCTTAGTAAACCCTGACGTACTCTTGAGTGAATGCGATCAGGTGTGCTCGTCCTCGTCGTTCTTGTTCAGTGTTTTGTGAGGAAAGTGAACAGTCTGCATGTCAAAGGTTTATAATGTCTGAAACGAGTGTTTCTTGGACTTAACTTACTTTTGAAGTTGCTATAAATGTCCATCGTCACTGCTTAAATACAAGCTGTAAACTTTAATGAAACCCTTTCCTTGTAGTGTAGATTATTTTTGTCCCCATTATATAGAAAGATGCAGTATACCACATCCTTCCACCCAGTTAATGATTTGGATTCAGTTAGTAACAAAAAGTAGAACCACTGGGTTTGTAAGGTTGTGATTAATAAAAACAATCTAAAGGGCATCAACCAGATTTTTTGACAGTTTATATAAATCTACTAAATACAGGATAGTTCAGGGTTCACAGGTGTTTTTGATTTTATATATTTATAATCAAACTATTTTTATATGCAGCTCTAATAGATTTGTATATATTTTCGAACTATTTTTTATATTTTATAACTTTTTAATGTATTGTGTTATTTAAATCTGTTTATCAGTTACTGTTCTTACTGCCTTGGAGCAAATGAAACCACATAATTTTCTCAGGGATTAATAAAGTATTCCAATTCAAATTGTGATGGTTTTTAAAAAGGTTTTACAGTGAGGATCCTTTTTCATCATTCCCTGATGTCCATTACTGTCCACTTTTTAGGGATAAAATGTTCTGTAAATGAGGCTCTGCTTGGTTTATGAACACAATTGTATAAAGACCTTCAGATTTTTGTATAAAATTGACTTTAACCTTGTGTAACCGTAAATCTGTGTGTTTTTATACAAATCTACCGTGAATAGGTAAAAAGTCAAAGTAGCAGATATTGTAATAAAATGTCTGTACAATATAAAATGTGTTTTAAATTAAGGATTCATTTTTGAATTTTTCATTTCCCCCAATAATGTCCAGAAATGCCTAACACTTAAACTGTGTTTTGCTTTTAATGTCTTGCATCTGTTTTCTTCATGTATTACAAACTAACAGCAGGTCAAGTAAGGTTGTAGGCGAGACTCATCTCGAGGTGTCTAATGCAGGCTTGTCTCTATGTTTTTATTTTCATGTCAGAGTTAGTCCTAATGTGACACCATCCAGCGCTGAATGATTATACATGGGTGGTGTTCCTTAAGTTTAAGCTCTGGGAAAAAGGGAACGGGTTGGAGAAAGTTTTTATTTAGTATGCTATGATTGACAGGAAAGCTCAAGTAAATGGTTGAATGAGTGTCTGAGACGAGGACAAGTGCGAATCAAAATAAGCAAGAGGTCAAGACAAGTTGGACATGTGGTTTGGAAGCCCGGACCGAAGCACCACAGCCCTGCCTCGTGGCTGCTGTGGTTGCCTAAACCAGGGATGCCTTCAGGTTTTGCTACTGCAGTATTTTTCTCACTCTGTCATTGTTTTTAGAGGCCGAATATTTCCCTTAGGTGGTCTTGCACCAGCTTTCACCACAGCCAGCTTTTCGGCCATAATACTGACACAGGTTCAGGCAACATTGCATGCGTGTGTGTGCACGTGTGTGTGCACGTGTGTGTGCACGTGCGTGTCCCTGCACTGTTACCAGTGCAAAACCCAGTGAGATATTTCGAGTCTCAGAGAGAACATTTAACGAAGTGAGCTAATTTAGGCATTTCCTTATTTCTTTAATAAGCTCCTGTATGTAAAAAATTATAAGTACTGAAGTTGAGGTAAGGTCAGTCATGCTGTACTTATGAGTTTTCTCTGGAGATTCTCCCCCCACACAAACACATTTTATAATGGAAAACTGAAAATATGAGTCATTCTGTGTTGTTAAAACACAAAGAATGAACATAACGGATGATCCTTGAGAGCCTTATAATGTGGTTTCCCTTAAAATCATTACATTCACAAAAGGATACTCATTTTGTTAAATGGAGGCTTCTATTAAGGATGAAATAGTGCAAGTGCGTGCATGTGTTTGTGTCTGTGCGCAACCAAGTGCAACTAATGCCTGAATTCAGATTTTTGACTTAAGTACCCAGAGAGTATAAATTAAAAAAATGTTACCTGCCAAGATTATTGTCTCCCAGCCAAATTAATTGCACATTTTTCACAGAAACATGCCAAACTCCTTCTTTTTAATGCAGTTTTATGTATAGTGTTCTCGCAGGTGTTCCGTGACTAGAATTAGATGGTTACTGCTTTGCAATAATGGGACTAAAACTTTGTGCCATATATTAGGTTAACTATTCTGGAAGAAGTGAAGTGACTTTTTAAATGTTTTTAGTACTAAGCTTCACTTCTTTATGGGGTTGACATGCCCCTTTCACTTTCATTAGGCCTGCCCTTACCTGAAGAAGTGGGCAGAGGAGTTTTGAAATCACTACTATTAGCTTATTGTGACCTCTGACCTCCTTAAAGCTCACCTCCACCCACACCTGCCCTCAGGGAGAATACCTGTATGAAGTGTTATGAGGAAACTTTTAAATGCAATCTAGAAAGTAAACACACAAAAACAAACCAGAGGACAATCAGGTCTCTGGCTCCTTCCCATTCTCAAAATGTCTGGGGTTAAATCAGTCAGGACCATTAGGGAATTAGATGTATTGATCACGAGGTGAGCTGCCTGTGTAGAATGTTTGCTAATGAGTAGATGGCCATTGTTTAGTATTTCTCCTGGGAACGAGGAGGAGATGAATAGCAGGTCAGCTACTTTAGGGCTCACAAATGAGGGCTCGCTGCCAAATGTAGATCAGCTCTGCACAGTTATAATATATTTAATTTTATTTAGTGTCTATTGTATGGCAAATGGCATTCGATCGCCTAGTGTTTTTACCTGTTTTGTGTGTGTAAGTGTGTGTGTTTTGCAGGTTTGCCCATTTTCTGCTAAATTTGATCAAAATGCTTTATCATAGTCGGTCTAAGTTTTAATATTGGAAAGTAGTGACAGTGACAAAATGAGTCTGCGGTGTGTGCAGACAGTGTGTCTCACTTAATTGGGTGTTTTTAAAAGAGTCATTCTGGGAATATACTAAAAGACTACATTTAAATCTAATCTATCAAGTACTCTGTACAGTTTTTACTTTATTACTCAAACTATAGGATATGCAAGTGTCCTGCACCCTTTGGTAGTACAACACACCCATCCCATATTTCATTTTCAAGGCAATTGGTTTTTATGCTTTTTTTAAAGGTAAGGTTAACTGACTAGAACTC